>NC_137903.1:7500-607500 GCF_963455335.1 Martes martes | reverse complement strand
GCAACCGAGCTCCGAGTCGAGGCTGTGACGGTGGAGTTGCTGCTGAGCCCAAGGCCCAAGCTGCTGCCGCTGCTGAGGCTGGAGGAGACACTGGCCACGGGGGGAGGCGCAGAAACCGTGCTGGACGTGGTGGAGAAAGTGCTGGAGGAAGAATGGAGGTTCGCCTCACTGTCCACGCTTGTGTGCTTCAAAAAGGGGGAGCGGTGGAAGACAGGACAAAACGGCGATTAGCAAAACAGGTCAGGAGAGACGCACGCTCCCTCCTGCTGGGGAAAGCGCATCAGCCGCCCAATTAAAAAGGCTCAGGCCGGGGCGCCTGGGTGGCTCAGTGGGTTAAGCCTCTGCCTTCAGCTCAGGTCGTGATCCCGGGGTCCTGGGATCGAGCCCACATCCGGCTCTGCTCAGCGGGGAGCCTGCTTCCCCCCGTCTGCCTGCCTCTCTGTCTCCTTGTGATCTCAGTCAAATAAATAAATAAAATCTTTAAAAAAAAAAAAGGCTGTGGCTGAATCCTGGGTGCCCTCTGCCAAAGGAGTTACACTCTAGCTACCCACTTCCCAAGACTCGTCAGGCAGGGGTGGTTAACAACAGACCCACCGCACATCACCGTCGTCAGAGGCAGCAGAGCAAGCGGGGACCAACACCCCAGAAACCAGTGCTGATTGGCCAATGAACGGTTTAAGTCAAAGAAATACAACCCAGTCTTCTCTCCCACATTCTCCTTCGCTAGTTCTGCAAGTTCTGATGAATCTGTATCTAAGGAAAAACAGACTTCGAAGAAAGCCTCAGCGCTCGTCATCTTCCCCCAGGTTCATGGCAAACCAGACATCTTTGCCCAGAATGCAACTTCCTTACCCTATCAGCCTAATTCCACAAATGGTTGTTCTAAATCACAAGAGTAAAATTAACGATTTGATCAAAAGCTTGATGCCCAGACTCACACAGATGATTTTCAGCAGTCCTGTTCGGCATATCCCAAACCAAGGAATGAGAACAACCAGAATGGGAAAGGGACATTCTTACAGCACTTGTCAGAGCATACAAAGTCCCACCCACCTCAGTGTTAAGAAACATAAAAAAGTCACATAAAGACTCAGGAGTCAGGGATCCTGGCTCAGTGGGTTAAGCCTCTGCCCTTGGCTCAGGTCATGGTATCAGGGTCCTGGCATCGAGCCCCGCATCGGGCGCTCTGTTCAGCAGGGAGCCTACATACCCCTCTCTCTGCCTGCCTCTCTGCCTTACTTGTGATCTCTTTCTCTGTCAAAAAGACAAATCTTAAAAAAAAAAAAAAAAAAAAAGACTGAGGGGATTTGGGGAACTGGCCCACAGCTCTGAGCATCTATGGATTCTCCTGCCTCTGCCATCCCCTGAAGAGATTTCCAAGAATCCTTCTAGTTTTTTTAAAAATATTTTATTTATTATTTGACAGACGGAGATCACTAAGTAAGCAGAGAGGCAGGCAGAGAGAGAGGGGGAAGCAGGCTCCCCGCTGAGCAGAGAGCCCCGCAGGACCCTGGGATCATGACCCGAGCCCAAGGCAGAGGCTTAACCCACTGAACCACCCTGGCACCCCTTGGCTTTACTTTTATTTTATTTTATTTTAAGATTTTATTTATTTATTTGACAGAGAGAGAGATCAAGTAGGCAGAGAGGCAGGCAGAGAGAGGAAGGGAAGCAGGCTCCCCGCTGAGCAGAGAGCCCGATGCGGGGCTCGATCCCAGGACCCTGGGATCATGACCCGAGCCGAAGGCAGAGGCTTCAACCCACTGAGCCACCCAGGCGCCCCTCCAAGAATCCTTCTTAAGAAGTGTTAAGAAAACCACACTTCCTCTTCTGCAGCATCACACTTACCAGAAGAGTGGATGTAGAAGTGCGCCCAGAAGATGTGGATGACGAAAGGGTGTTCTGCTGCGTGGCTAAGGGGCTGCAAAGAGAAGGCCGCCATCAGCCACGCTGCTGTGGTTACAGGACCCGGAGCGTGCGGCAGAACAGGGGTGAGGAGAGGAGGCGCAATACGGGGCCAAGGAGACCTGAGATCATGGGGGGCGCAGTGACCAGCCAAAACGAGGGAGCAGACCCAGCGAGAGTGGCTGCTGAGAGGGGAGGACAGGCCGCCTCTGCTTCTACCTGCCACAGCTTTCAGGTCATCCACCTCGCTAACGAGGCCCCTGCCAGGCCGCAGGGAAAGCACAGAGGCGGAGAGCTCTGCTCCCTCGCCGACACCCCAACGGCCGGCCGCAACCCGAGTCACCTGCTGTGCTGTGTGGTGGTAGCATTCGGACTCTCCTCGCCATGGCTCAGGCCACCCAAGGAGGATGAGTGCTGACCGGCTGTTGTCAGTAAGGAAGCTGCAGACACTGTTTCGCTGAGAGGGGGGATGCCCGAAGTAGAAGGTGAGTCAGATTTCACTGCAGCGCCTGTAGCACCTGGAAATAAAGAATAAATAATTCATCTCGTCAGAGGAAAGGAGTGTATAGGAGAAGGAAAGAGACGACTCCTCGTCATGGGAGTCCCAGGCTATCCCCAAGCCAAGAGTGTAAGTTATTTAATAATGGACTCTGTGTTTCGGTAACCCCCTCTCCCTCGCTCTCTCTTTTTTTAGATTCCAAGCATTTCAGGGCACTGATCTCATTTATGCAATTAAGGGAACCAAGGGTATTATCACTATTCTAAAACAGAGAAACGGCAAACTTAAGTTGGCTTGATATTAAATAGCAAGGAAGAACGAAATCAAGACTATAACCAAGGCCAGGACTCTTCTCACTATAATCCAAGAAAAGCAAAAAATGCTGCGAGAGGAGGAAAAATACTACAACATAGAGGAAAAGGCCTGAGGAACACTCACCTTCAACAGGTTGCGTGGTCTGTAACTGCGGGGCCTGCACAGAGCTGAAGCCATTCTGGTACAAAAACAACAGAGGAGTAAGAAGCAAGCTCAAGTGGACAGGTCCAGTCAGCACTGACTCAGCTTAATTTCCATGAACAAATCTTTCAGAGAATTCTGCAAGCTGACCGAAGGATTAACGTAACGTGGACCATCCAAACAGAACGACAAGAATTTAAAATGGAACGAAAACAAGGTACGCCAATCCTGTGTGACCCACGGCAGCAGAAGGCAACCCCCAAACTGCTTGAGACACCCCAAACCCAGAAGAGACAGAGCAAAGGCCTAAGTCTAGGGCCCCAGGGGAGGACGGGGAAGTCCGACAGTTCCGCCAAACCAGCCAGTGTGCTGGCTGCATCTGACCATCACTCCACAGCACCTCTGGGACATGCTGTCCCCGCACTGGGCCAAGACACAGCAAGGTGTCTACTGGTACGCACCCAGAAGTCTAGAACTCAGATCTTCCCAGAAAAGTAAAGCATTATTTGACACTGATTCTACTACAAAGAATGAATCTTTACTGCCAAGAGAATGGTTTCTGGCTCTGAATATCTAGGCTTGCTGAAAAGAACTTTTTAATATCACCAACCACAGAAATGTGCTTTTTCCAGCTTCTCAATCCGCACGTCTGAGGTATCCCAGCACCATTTATCAAGAAGTAAAACACTCACACTGAAGACACTCTCCCCAGCATTGTCCTAACCACAGCCCAGGGACTTGTAGCGCCACTACCTTTGCCTGAGTCAGGTCCTTTTGGGGTGATGAGGAGATGGAGCTGGGGTACCGTCGAGTCTGCGTGGACCTCTGCTCATACAGAGGACCCTGAGCGTTATTTTGGGAGGTATAGGTTGTCGACTGAATTGGACCGCTCTGATAACCGGACTCCTGACTCTGGTTAGATGAAACTGTGGATGAAGATTCACTGTGGGGAATGCAGAAGGAAAATCTCAGAGAAGCGAAGCAGAACAGATCCACTGATACGAAGGAAATAGTGGAGATCTTCTACCCGGGTAATTTGATTACAGTCAAAATGAAAACTTCCAGGAACAGATCAAAAACAATCTTTTCCTGACGAACAATAGGCATTTCCACATCCTGTATAATCAGGGGTGTAAACTGAAACACCTACCCTACGTTCTGCTGTTACGGGAAAGAGAGACAAAAGCAGAAAGGACGGACCACTCCCAACCCCTCTGAAACACCCTCACAGGAAACCTAAGCGCAAGGAAAGTCATCTTTTGCTCATATTCATTTTAGGGAACTCTGACCTCCTGGCTCTCTCAGAAACCCTATTACATATAAGGTTACTGGTAAAACTCTCCTGAGAAGAACTTTTAAAATATTCACATGCATTAATGGCAATGATGATTCAACAGATTAGGCTAGGGCCTAACACCGCTGTTCTTAAATTCGAAGGACTAAAGAAAACAGCCGAGTCCCAGAAAGTCCTCCAGATTTGCTGTTGCTTCCGCTGGCTCTCCCACGTGGTTAGGAGGCAGGAAAGGTTCCATTTAACTTATGTGATATATCAATGCCCCGTCTTTTCTAGGAGGCCAGAGACACACCCTTCTTAGGCACAAGGCACACAGCAAAGGACCAAATGCGTCAGAGGCATCGTGAGCCAGATAGCAAGGTCCTCCTGCTGAAGGTGTCACACACACCTCTTAAGAACAGGGCGCGGACACTCTAAGTACCCGAGGGGCATCGCCCCACCTGTTCTGAGGTACAGATAACGCTAGTAACAGGATTTTGAAATACTTAGTGAAATGCTATAATCAGACACTTTTCCTTCTTTCAGCCAGAGGTTCGGCCTCTTAGGAATTAAAGGAATCAGCACGAGACTCAGAAAAAGTAGGAAAAGCCCAATTAAAAAAGTCTTATGATTGATGTGTCCTCTACCTGGCCGTGCTGGTATAGAGGCTGCTGGGAGCCTGGCTTGAAGAGGCGCTCGTGGTGGGGGCAGACTCATAATCAGAAAGGACAGGCTCTGACCCAAACTGCAAAGCCCCGAACTGCAGGTTCAGCCCTGAGATATCTGCCGAGCCAGGCATCTCCACAGCCAGAGCAGGGATCTACAGAGAGAAGGGAAGGGTTTCAGTACAACCGTACGCGAGACTGACGACGACAACGAACCTCTCTTCCAATCTGCACTCTCCCCTTACAATCTCAATTCCCCAATCCCATACCCCTTCTGCCCTAAGATGACACCCATCTCACAGCTCAGCTACCTTTGAAGTCAAGGAGGCCTTTTTCTTCTGTTGTTTCAATTTCTGCTGAGCCGGCTGAGGGCTAGAGGACTGGTTGTCTGAAGAGCCGGGAGACATCTGCGGGGCCGAGGTGGGTTTACTCGGCAGAGGAGAAGAGGGGGGTGGAGGTGCGGCAGTGGAGGTAACCACTGCCGGCGGCTTCTCCTGAAGGAACACCTCCATCATGGTTGAAGACGGGGTGAAAGCCTGGCGTTTGGTAAAGGGGCTGTGTACGGTTGAATCATTTGGGTTCTTCAAATCTGTATGAAGAAACCCAGTACGTGTGAGACCAGACATGCTGATAAACCTCAAAAAAACGCTACTTTCCTACTCTAAAAAGCAGAAAACAAGACCCTCAAGATTCAGTATCTCATATAAACGGGCTCTCGTTTTAGGGCTTACCCTCATTTCTGAAAGTGACAACCACCGGATCACACCTGTTCTAAGTACAGCCCAATCAAGCCAGCACGACGACCCTGCCTCTAATACAGGATCTAGGAACTGTCCATATTTAGAATGTAAGGTCCTAAAATGGCCAAGTCCATGAACCTTCTCAAAGGCAATGTGTTATTTTCAAACACTAAAAACCAATCTAGGGAGAATCCAAAAACCCCCAGATCAACTGAAGACTGCAACTATGTATGTGTCTAATTTTGATAAAGAAATCCTAAGCCTCAGCTTTTTTCTATTTCCTAGCTTTCTGAACTCAGCCTGTCTGACTAGGGGAAGATCAGCAGCGGATACCAGCCAGTTGGCTGCCCTTCTTCTGACTTCAAGACACATTCTCCACCCTTGACTCCTGCCAGCGTCTGGCACGCACACTCCCATGCCTCAAGAATTCAAGTCACTTTCCATTCTTCTCACCGTACTGCACCAGCGATGGGGACTGTGAGGCAGAGCCTATGTCCCAAGAGGAGGTGGTGGTGGTTCCAGACTGCGAATGCTGTGCCGCCAACTGGGCCAAGGCCTGAGCCGTCTTGAACTGCTCCAAGAACTGCGAGCCTGTGGTGCTGCCACCTTTGGCTTCACCGACATCACCAAATCCTTTCCCTAACATGCTCACCTATAGAGCAACACAGAGATGAGAGAAATCTACAGCAAGCAAATGTGTTCACTACTCAGAAAGACACTTCTTGGGGCGCCTGGGTGGCTCAGTGGGTTGGGGCCTCTGCCTTTGGCTCGGGTCATGATCCCAGGTCCTGGGATCGAGCCCCGCATTGGGCTCTCTCCTTGACGAGGAGCCTGCTTCCCTTCCTCTCTCTCTCTGCGTGCCTCTCTGCCTGCTTGTGATCTCGGTCAAATAAATAAAATCTTTAAAAAAAAAAAAAAAAGAAAGAAAGACACTTCTCTGGAGTGAGAGCCAATGGAGATCAGACAAGTAAAGAATGTCACCAGACTGAGTACACAGTCTCTGGAGTCAGACTACTTAGGTTCAAATCCTGGCTACGGAATCACGGAAAACTCATTTGTAATTTCTCTGACCTCATTTTCCTCACCTGAAAATAGAAATAAGAATAGTATAGCATAAAGCTGTAGGAGGATTAAACAAGTAATGTACATAAAAAAGCATTTAGGGGTGCCCGGGTGGCTCAGCCATTAAGCATCTGCCTTCGGCTCAGGTCATGATCCCAGGATTCTGGGATTGAGCCCCGTGTCAGGCTCCCTGCTCAACAGGAGGCCTGACTCTCCCTCTCCCACTCCCCCTGCTTGTGTTCCCTGTTTCTCTGTCAAATACATAAATAAAAATCCTAAAATTAAAAAAAAAAAGGCATTTAGTATGTGCATGGCACATAAGCACTCAAAAAAATGGGAGCCATTAAAATTTATGCCATCACTTCCTCCTCAGGGATAAAGATCTAATGACTAGGGACGCCTGGGTGGCTCAGTTGTTAGGCCATCTGCCTTCGGCTCAGGTCATAATCCCAAGGTCCTGGGATCGAGCCCCACGTCAGGCCCCCTGCTCAGCAGGAAGCCTGCTTCTGCCTCTCCCACTCCCTCTGCTTGTGTTCCCTCTTTCGGTGTCTCTCTCTGTCAAATGAATAAATAAAAATCTTTAAAAAAGAATTTAACATCTAATAACTAAAAGGAATTTTTTTTTCCTTTTAGTTTTGAATCAACCAGTATGTGATTATTAAATTAATATGAAGGTTAACATAAAATTTCACTTTAGGCATTAATGTCCTAGCCCCTTCCACTGAACAGCTGAAAAGTAACAAGAACTAAATGGAGCCTCACCGCCACGCTGCTCTAACCAGCACAGGAGCCGAAGGAGAGGAGCTGAGGGCCTATCAAAATGTCTGCACTGGACAATCAACTAACAAGTCACTATGATTTGTTTTGTCTGTATCTATCCAAGTTCTATAGGGTAACCACGAATAACAAAGCAAAATTTATTCTTAAGGCTTTGGGGAGATTTTCCCCACTCCCTACTCCTGGGTAAGACGACCAGGCTCATCCAGAAGATGAAGCATGTGGCCTTGACTACTTTAAAACACCTTCAAGAAGGGGTGCCTGGGAAAAAAAAAAAAAAAAAAAGAAGGGGTGCCAGGGTGGCTCAGTCACTGGGTATCTGCCTTCGGCTCAGATCATGATTCCAGGGTTCTGGGATCGAGTCCCATGTTGGGGTCCCTGCTTCTCCCTTTCCCAATCCCCCTGCTTCTGTTCCCTCTCTCGATATCTCTCTATCAAATAAATAAAATCTTTTAAAACACCTTCAAGCAGATTTAGAATCTGGTTTTCTTTAGGTTCTTACCCAACCATTCCATCCTCATCAACACTAAGCAGTTCCTTTTTTTTTTTTAAAGATTTATCTGAGAGCGAGCGTGTACACCTGAGTGGTACAAAGGGAGAGAATCCCAAGCAGATTCCCTGCTGAGCACAGAGCCCAATACAGGGCTCAATCTCTCTACCCCAAGGTCACAACCTCAGCCAAAACCAAAAGGGACACTTAACTGAGCCACCTAGTTGCCCCTGAGCAGTGCTTTCTTACATAAAACCAATCTGTCCAGCCCAAGGTAAGACATTTTTCCCATTTCATTCTCTCTCACAAGATTATACAAACAAAAACAAAACCCCAGAAGTCAAGTTAAAAGTATGGGATTGTGGCAAAGAGATGATCGCATATAGCAATGGTCATATAGTCTGCAAGTGCAGACCTTTACATTAAAGGCACAGCACCTGAGGTAATGTCCACATTATCACACATGATAACAGGGACCTCCTATATTATTTACATCTATTAAATTTTAAGGGAAATTAATCCTCTAATATTTACTCTTAATAGGAAAGAAAAGGAACAACATACTGACCAATACAGCTAACGAGACGAACACAATACTGACTGGTATTTTTTTTAGTTTAACATCATGTAACACATTAAACAGACTGTTAGGATAAATGAAATATGCTGAAAACTTATTTTTTCATACCAGAGTTTGAATTAGGTTGTATATCTTTACAATCCAGATATTAAAAAGGCAATTAAAAGATATACGGAATGCATCACCACATTTTCCCACCATATAGCTCAGGGATTGGTGTTATTTCCTTAACTTTATGACTTTTGTCTCTAATTCTTTTCTTTAGATTTTACTTATTTCTTGACAGAGGGAGAGAGCATGAACATGCGCATACATGAGTTAACGAGTTCCAGCAGGCTCCCTGCTGAGCAGGGAGCCTGATGTGGGACTCGATCCCAGGACCCTGGGATCACCACTTGAGCTGAAGGCAGATGCTTAATGGACTGAGCCATTAACTGAAGCGTTCTTCATTCTCCCTTTTTCTTTAATCCCAATGCTCTGCTCCCTGTCCCTTCTGCCCTACCTTTCCTCACCTGCCACCTTCCATGTACGTCAGAACATCAATCACCAAATTACTACTAACACGCACACAAAAATTTTTAGACAGTAGTTAAAAACTGACAGTTCTGGATTAGAGGCTAGCTCAGCAGTTTTCTATCTCAAGTAATTACTATAATCCTACTACTGGAAAAATAAAATTATATGCACACACATGGTCTCTTAGCTCTTACAACTATAGTATCCCTCCACCAAAAAAGATACAGACAGGAAGGGAAAAGTAAACAGAAAAAAAGTATTTCTTAGGATTTGCTGACTATAAAAAAAAAAAATCAGTCAACCCCCCCACCGACCCCGTGATCTCCTTTTTGCTGCAAATAAAGTTTCCTTTATGGGACAACCCCACCACCACCAAAAATTGGTTCACCACCTTTCTTTAGCTTAAATGATTCCTTTACTATAACTAGTGACCTTAAGTCTTTTAACTCGATCAACAAGTCACATGCCGTGAGCGCTCTAGGTATTAATGAACAATACCACCGCCACTCCAAACCTGCATGGCCCTTGTTTGTCTTACTTCGTCTTTCGACAGCTCAGTAAGGCAGGCAAAGCAATTACTCTCAGCCCTGCTTACAGAGAAAGGGATTAACAGTAAGCAGAAATAGTCACGAAAACTTCAAGGTTTTGGAAGACTAGTTCAGAAACGTCTGGTTTAAACAAATTTATATGGCAATTCTGTTCTATCAAAAAATAGGGAGGGGTGCTTGGGTGGCTCAGTCAGTTGAACATGTGCCTTTGGCTCAGGTCATGATCCTGAGGTCCTGGGATCCAGTCCCACCAAAGGCTCCCTGCTCAGCAGGAGTCAGCTTCTCCCTCTTCCTCTGCCGCTCCTCCTGCTTGTACTCTCTCTGTCAAATGAATAAATAAAATCTTAAAAAAAAAAAAAGAAGAAAGAGGGGCACCTGGGTGGTTCAGTGGGTTAAAGCCTCTGCCTTCGGCTCAGGTCATGATCCCAGGGTCCTGGGATCAAGCCCCACATCGGGTTCTCTGCTCCACGAGGAGCCTGCTTGCCCCTCTCACTGCCTGCCTGCCTCTCTGCCTACTTGTGATCTCTGTCTGTCAAATAAATAAATAAAATCTTAAAAAAAAAAAAAGAAAAGAAAGAAAGAAAAGGAAGGAAGGAAGGAAGAAATAGGGAAGCACTACAACCTCCCATCAAAGTTTAATTAGAATTAAATTAGAATTAAAGAAGGATTAAAATTAGATGTCATGTTTTTCTCTTAAGAGCAAGTAACATTCAGCACAGCGAGTATTCAGTAACTGAGTGCACTCATTTCTAGAAAAGATTCAGTGTGTCCCAAACTAAGTCCTCCTCTGGGGGCACCCCTATTACCCAATTCTACATCTCTACACCCAAGGTTGCTTAGAGGACAGAAGGGGACGGTTTACCCTGCCCCAAACCTGTCATCAGAAGGCAGTACTGCATGTGTGTGCTGGGGTTGGCAGCAAAGTGTGGCTGGAAGACACCATGTCTCCTACTTACCATACTGTGATGAGAAAATGTGTTTCCGGAAGCAGGCTGGGTTATGGCACTCTGCTTTGAATTACTGAACACCAGAGGCTGGGCAAGAGAAGGAGCCTGAGATGGATCCAGATTAGATGAATCATTCTCCACTGAAGACGGTGTCTTCCCCAACAAAACAGCAAGGTCAATTCTAGTGGGGAGACGCAACATTGTGATGAATAATGACAGAACATTCCAGCATTCCCCAACTCGCAACTCAGACTACAGTTAGATCAAAATGAAGCCCTCATCAATAACACAATGACCTGAAATACTTCATCTACCGAAGTAATTGGCATATAAGAGCCCCTGTAGGATCCAGCGGTATGCCAATGGTGTTGTCAACCATAATAATGTTAAATATTCCAATTTAGTGAAATCAATGTAAGGAAATAGCAAATGTTAGTTTTAATAGCAGCTTGATTATTTAGGCCAAAATAATTATTACAATTACAATTCCTTAGCCAATATTTTAATACTGAATACCTATCATTAGTAGTACCTAATACATAAAAACATATACTAGAACACCGGCATCTTCTTCAAATGTCTTTGGAATCCCTCCCCCAGTTTTCATAAAATTTCCAAAGTTAATGTGGTATAATAAAAACACCTATAGTTTGGTTTTGTCTTCAGTTCTTGACAGAGAGCTCCTGAAACCCTTAAAATTTCCAGAATATCTTGTTATTCATAATGAATCTCTTTATTCTTACTTTGATTAGAGAGAATTTTTAAAAGATTTTATTTATTTGAGAGAGAGAGAGAGACAGAACGAGTGGTGGGGAAGGGCAGAAGGAAAAGAGGAGACTCCCTGCTCACCAGGGAGCCTGACGCAGGGCTCAATCCCAGGACCTGGAGATAACGACCTGGGTCAAAGGCGGATGCTTAACCAACTGAGCCACCCAGGCGCCCCGTAATGAGCCTCTTTCAACGAAAGTTTACAATAATGAGGTTACTCAGGATAGGAGCCCCCCCACAGAGCTTCAGGAAGGGGGCAGCCACCAGCAACACCAGGAAGGGGACTAAAGGGTTAGACCTTTCACTCCCAGCACACTCTACCCACTCTTAGGGTCGGAAGCTGGGGGTGTCTTTAACAGCCAATGGCTTAATCAATCAGGCCTATTTAAGTAATGAAACTTGGGAGGTTTTGTGCCCCACCCCATGCCCTATCAACTCTTCCATTTGGCTGTTGTTCCTGAGTACTGGTTATAACAAACCAGTGATGGCAAGGAACCTCTTCCCTGAGTTCTGTGAGTCATGTTAGCAGATTACTGAACCTAAGAAGGAGGCTGTGAGAATTCCCAAATTTGTTGTCAGCCAGGCAGAAGTGTATGGATACCCTGGGCACCCATTTGCAGTTGACCTCTGAAGCAAGGGCGGTCTTACGGGATAAAGGCATCTACTAGGCTGTGTGCTAACTCTAGATAGTATCAGAATCGAACTGAATTACTGAACAGCTATAGTTGGTGTCAAAGAGTTGAAGAACTGGTGCCAGAAAAACAATACACATCACCTCCGGGGGTAATGGCCTCAACATCCTATTTCTAGTGCAATTCAGGACTTTCTGAGTCAATAGCTATCATACCTAGGTCTAGAAATAATCTAAGAGGACTTCTGAGGATAAAAATATTCCTGATAAGGGGCGCCTGGGTGGCTCAGAGGGTTAAAGCCTCTGCCTTCGGCTCAGGTCATGATCTCAGGGTCCTGGGATCGAGCCCCGCATCGGGCTCTCTGCTCAGCAGGGAGCCTGCTTCTGTCTGCCTGCTTGTGATCTCTGTCTGTTAAATAAATAAATAAAATATTTAAAAAAAATATTCCTGATAAGTGTTTCTTCCTCTACCTCTTCCCCAATACTCAGGGATCAAATTCGAAAAAGTTCATTAGCCAGATCCTACGGTAAAAATGATCACTTTACTCAGTAGGCTCAGCGGACAAAAATCTTAATTATAAAGCAAGAGAAGAAGCTACTAAACAGTTCTGCAAACTCAAATAAATGAAAACATTTCCGTGTTTAACTTTACCTTACTACCAGTCAAGTTATATTGTACTAAATTTTAATTCAGATTGACCTATGTAATTAAAGAAGCTATTTTGGAGAAAAACATCCTTAAATTGTAATATATGGATTTCCATTTAGTAGATCAACTCCTATAAACCTATCAATCAACTAAAGAGGAACCTAGTATGCTCTGGTTACCATTACTACCAACACTACAGGAGTGTATGAAGGCCCAGTGCTACTCTTCCTTATAGCTCTCACCAGGCCCCTCCAGAAAAAGATGCTGAACTTTACCACACACTTGCCTCTGACCAGCAGTGATTGTCACATTCTCCGCAGGCAGAGGCACTGAAGACACGTTAGAGGCCGTGAAGATCTTGGTCTCAGACAGCTGGAAAACAGAGGGATTAGTCACTCCTGGTGTTAGGTGGGCTACAGTCAGAAATCTGGCATAGATAAGGGGAATTTAACACCAAGGAAAAGGGAAAACCCTCAGAAGAGAGGACCACCTACCCAGAGGAACCCTACCTGGACTGACCTCCATGTACCTTCTAGACAGGCTCAGTGATTTTATCAAAAGAGAGGGTAAAATCAAGAAACCCAGTAAAATATAGTGGAGTCACATGATATCCACACCAAACTTACAAAAACCTGAATACACATGCAATACGGAAAAAGAGAGAAAACCTTTTTATACCTTCCCATCAGAGTTCCCAACTCCCACCTCGACCCAAACCACTGTTCCTCTCAAAGAAAGGTTACAGCCAAGACAAAGACAGAAATAAAAGAAATTAATTCCTAGCTTTTGAGCAGTAAGGGCCCAAATACTGGTGAATTAAGGTCTTTTCAGGGATAATTTCAACAATATGCAATTTTTGCCTTAATGGTGACTTTATTACACCTAGTCTTTGCAGTGTAGGTAAGCAACTGTAGGAATAACTCATTCTAACTACTCAAAACTTGATTTGGTTTTGTTTTCACTTTTTGATTAAAATCTCTTCTCTAAAACAGGGAATCTACTCCCCCAAACACACCATTTTCTGAAAGTTGCTTAAACACACAAGCCAAATCTTAGAAAGTATTCACAAGGCAATCTAGCTCAGTTACAACAGAGAAGAATCACCCTCTTACGCTGGTGCATCTGAAATGTTAAGAACTCAGGCCTGGCAAACCAGGACAGTTTGACCGATTACCCTCTCGCTACATGAGCTGTCTTGCCTGAACACACGCAAGTACAGGAAAGTAGAACGAAAAATGTTAAAACAGGAGTTAATCCATGATCACTGAAAAGTAGAATTCACAACAAAAGCTTGACTGTGACTAAGAATCTGAAAAATTCTTTTTCTCAGGTACTACTCCGGTGAATTCACAGCTTGTTTCCGTGCCACGTTTACGCCACCCATGTACGAGGTTTCCAGGCTGAGTCAAGATGGAAGACAGCCGGCTCTGTATATTCATCTCAATTACAAAGCTGGGCTTCAAGTAAATAAAAGGGTTCCAGAACCAACCAGATTGTACACCTGAAAATGTGATACGGTCCCTTTCTCTTTGTACCCACCTCTAAGCCAATCCCAGGACCATACACCAATGCCTGAATGTGAACGAAACAACAGAACTAGCTACAGCATCACGTGCCGCCAGTGGCTGCTACTCAGCACACGACCTGCCTGACTCCCTTTCTGGTGCCCTACCCAACCACCATCTCTTCCTGGGATAAATCCGACAATCAGATATTGGACTTACACAGGTGCACTTGCCCTTTCCATAGTCTGGTTCCACAGAGTCCTGTTCATGCCCAGTCTCCTTCATATAACATATGTGAAATGTTCTGGCTCAGAACACTATTTTGGATGTAAAAGTTTTGGGTCAGAATCTTACGGGTGAATTTTGAGGGGTAGAAACATACCCATTTTCTATCCCTAAACACCACTTAGGGATAGAAAGCACTAGTGAGGAATAACCTGGGAATACCTACATCTTCATTCCAATCTTCAGTTCCCCACTCCTCTGTTGCAGTCCTCCAAGCACCTGGCAATAAAGGGAAAAAAAAAACAACAGTGAAGTAATTTTAAGTGGCAGTGGAAGGTATGTGCAAAAAACACTAACGTATTAACATTTTGGCAGCCAAAAGTGTAGCCAGATTTTAGTAATCAGAGGGATTCCTAGGCTCCAGGAGGAGAAAAAAACTATTTAGGAAGTCATACCTCAGAACACGAGGGTTTTAATAAGATTATGATTTCACACCTACTTTCTGGTTTTGTTACACAGTTTTAATAGTAAAGGCAGTGGGGGTGCGGGAGCCAGGGGACAACAGACCCAACGCTCCAGGCAAACTCTTAAACCCTTCAGCCCTTTGACTTAGTGGTCAATTCAAGTGAAATGGCAGCAGCCAATTTAAACCGGAACTACACCTACTCATCTGGTAGGAGACGACTCTGTGGGTGGTCTGGAGAAAACAGCAGTGAGAAGGAACACAAATGGCTGCCACAGGACAGTGGAACGGCAGCGAAGGACCAGCTTCCAAACTAAGGGTATGGACAACTATCTGCTACAGGAACTCAACTTAAAAATGTATACTCAGTAGCAGTCAAGTTTATAGATCTCGCTGGACTAATCATAAGAAACCCTCATGGGTCTTGCTCTTTTCAAAAGACACTGGCCAAAACTGAGAACTCAAAAGTGCATTAGCTATTATCCTAATCCTAATCCTACAAAGTGTGGCATCTAACCCACCAAGGGCTCTGTGAAGACAATACAGGTGTACACTCTCCTCACGGTGGTAAGAATGAAGTCAGGATAGTTTCTATAGGAAAGGGCCATCAGCAATCAAACCACCTTCCACATCCCCCTTATTTTGCTTTGTGTATACATAGATCCTCGGAAAGGGAAACTGTTCTGTGAGAGCCAGGATTCTTCCCTTCAACAAGGACCACAGTAAGAAATAGGCTGCCTATAGACAAGGACAAGAACACTACTTTCTTCTCTAGAACAAGAGTACGTATCAACTCTTAAAGCCTTTTTTCCAAATGGAGAAACCCTCTTAAAAGAACGGAAGTCTGGCATTCAGATATTTCACTGTCACTGAAGAGAAATATTCTAAACCTACAAAACCCATCTGAAGTTCTTCTAGGGCTGCCTGGCTGAGTCAGTAGATCAGGTGACTCTTGATGTTGGGGTCGTGCGTTCAAGCCCCACACTGCATGTGGAGACTACTTCAAAATAAAATCTTAAAAAAAAAAAAAAAGAAAAGAAATTCTTAACTTTTAATAATGAAAGAACCTCATTTCCTAGAGAAAAAGATGTTCACTGTAATACCTCTCCCAGAGCGTTGTAACTGAACGAGGGAAAATTCCAAACCACTTAATAATGGCAACGTTCTCCAAACCAAACTGAAGTCCAATCTCAGCTCAGACAAGCTACAAAGCACATTCTTCTCTCTCCCGGGTAACACTACTCTTCCTCTGCACTGACACCCATCCTGCCCTGGATAAATCCCAATCTGTCCACATACATAACCCTGGAGTTGGACGTGACCACGTACTAACAGGCTCTCTCAAGGCAGGAATATTTGCCTGCACTCTGGCGACTGCATCTGGGATGGGAAGGAAGAAGGAAGACGCCTGCTTGACCCCACACAGGACGTGCAGTAGTGGCCAAGGAGACTGTATCGGCGCAGCACGAAGGAACAGAAAGAGTGCAAAAAATCTGAACAGATAAGGGTTTCCGTTCGGTCAGCAGTGAGCAATGTGGATGTTAAATCTTCATTAGAGGACAAAATTTTTCAAGAAGGGAAAACAGGCCCACAGTATGAGGGAGAAAAGCAGAAAAGGAAAAAAGCACGATGACAGAAAAATTACATATCCACAGATATCTCAATTCATTAAAATCTAAAAAAATATCTGGGGCAGTGAGGCACCTGGATGTATCACACCAGGAGCAGTCCCAAATTTTCGGGGATAATTTGACCCCTCAACCCCAATGAAATCAAGTCCTGAAACAAAAAAGAAAAGAAAAGAAAAGACAACCAGTGAAATTTTGCTTATGAATGAGAACATCTGCCCCCAAAACACAATTCCCACTGTACCTGTGGGTATTTTAAGGGTAGGTTTGAATTTCTTTTTAAATCAAAAAAGAGAATTTGAAGTGTGCTATCACGAAAACACAAAAAGATCATGCGCGGAAGTCAGTGCATGCTGTGAAATGAACGACGGAAATGCACGAAGCTACACCCAACTCTTTCAAACTAGCAAGATGGCAGCAGTATCACACAGTTTCTCATTCAGCCACAACTCAGATTTCTGATTCTAACCTCCCAAATCTGCTATACTCTACTAAGAAGACATAAACACACACTTCATCATTCCTTGTTTCCAAACCAAATCCTTGCTGAGAACAGCTAAGGCTTTCAATCTAGGACTAGGACTCCTTGCGTGGTTTTCTATCCACAACAGAAAACAAATCCCTTAATCTCTATAATGTTTTGTGCCAATGATAAAAAACCAAATGTCCAAGAACTAGAGCTCAGAAACAGTAACTTCTGTTACTCAGACTGCTACCACTACCTCTACAAAGCCATCAGGAGATGAATGAGGAGCAACTCATTCATCAACCTCCAGAGTAATAAAGACATTTCTTAGCCAAATGTCTAGGGAATTAAAATGAATTTCCATCTTGTCCATAACTCAACTTCAGCCTCTTCCAATGGGAAAACTGTATCCAAAATGCACTGATAAGATAGTGTGGTAAACAAAAAGCAAGAAACATTCAGGACCCAAGGTCTCACATCTTGTGGGCAGTAGATGAACTGTTTGTGCCAAAGACCCTCCCAAAGAAAGAGATATAAAGATCAACAGTCTGAAAAAGAGCAAGGCAAGTAAACAGATGGAGTCCAAGAGCCAAATTCATGTTCAGCTACTGATCACTCCCCCTTTTAGACAGGAGAAAGGGGCCGCAAGCTCTGCATGCGCTGGCTCAGCTCTAAGAAGTTAGTGATCGCATAAGAATAAAAGATTCTGGAGCTTAGAAGATGTTTTTATTTGAAAGGGTGAAAGTTAAAAAAAAAAAAAAAAAGAGAGAGAGAGACAGAGAGAACCATCTTTTACTCCCTAACAGCTCTTGGTATATCCCACAAATCTAAAATATCCTTAAATACATACAGCCTACCCAGCTACAAACACCGAAGTCAGCTAATGACAACAAAAAATCGTATTTAAATTCCCTTAATATTCTTCCACGTTCAAAAGACTATCCAATTAACAGAGCTAGAAAGATACAATTTCCCCTTTCCCCAGACACTGGAATTTTTCAAGAATGAAGGGAAAAAAGATACTATCTCAATGCGAGAAAACAATTAAGCTGTTAGTGGGCTTCGATTCTAGGCCTTTTTCACCTCTACAAGTAGTGGCTCAATTAATTAATTAATTATGGATACCTTTTCTGAGAGCAAAGTTAGACACCCTAACAGAAACCCTAGGAGACGCACCTGGGCCTAACAGCAGCCACACGGGCTGACAGAGCACGGGCTCTGAGGGTCCAACAATTCTAAGTTCAAACACTAGCAATTTCACAACCACCCTTTCAGTCTGCGTGTCATCTGAAGATAGCGACTAGCGTCAATCGCACAGAAGAGTGACGAGGCCAGGTGACACAGCACGATTAAGTGCCCGCAGGCACACAGACAGGAAGAGAATACACACAGTACTTCAATGGCCATCCCTCTCTCTCCTATCTCTACACCCAAAAACTATTCCTCCACTTTTTAATATGACGATAACCTCAAAGTAATTATTTCCTTAGGTTTTAGAGACAAGAAACAAGAAACGGTCACTCACTCGTCCCATCATCTGGTTCGAAGTGGCCAGTGTTGTTCCACGTACTGCCGCCGCTGTTAGTGCCATAGTTATCGTCGGTACTGGCCGGCTCTGCGTAATCAGCGGGGTTAAAGGTTCTGCAGGGGGTGGGGGGGGAATGCTTAAAAGAGTCTCTGAGCTCTAAGCAGCACCAGCAAAAATGAACTCAGAGAGGATGGCCACAAGAACCCTGACTTTGCCCTAACAACAGATCAACCAAGCCCCATTCTATAACCCTATATATGTCTACTTCCCTCACTTATCAGCCTACCTAAAATCCTATGGTATAATCTCAATTTAGATCTACCATCTGTCCTGGATTAGGACATCAAGAATTATAGTAAGAGGCACGGGTCATGACCCCGGGGTCCTGCGGTAGAGCCCCGCATTGGGCTCCCTGCTCCATGGGGAGCCTGCTTCTCCCTCTGCTGTGTTCCCTCTCTCACTGTGTCTCTATCAAATAAATAAAATCTTAAAAAAATAATAGTAATAATAAAATCCACATAAAATTTTGGAAAACAGCAGGTATATGCATTCAAGTGAAGCTATGAGATGGAGAGAATGACCCAGGTGGGGGACACTCATCTCTAAGCCCGAAGTCTACATACCTATCTGACTCGAACGGTCTAGAAATTTTTCTGACCACAGTTCAGTTAGGGCTGCCTATTATCCTCAGGATACCAGGATATTAGCCACTCTAGAATATTACAGTGGTGCTTAGGGGAAAAAAATTAAAGACTCCGGCACCAAATCAATGAAACTTACCCCATTCCTTGAGCAGAAAACCTTCCTCCTCGTCTACCAGAGCCACCTAAAGAGAAAAGGAGAAAAAGAGAGGAAAAGAGACTATTTTAGAAGCTGATATAAAACTACCTTGCTAAATGAGACAACTCTGCCACAGTTAACTGGGTGGTATTATGAGATGTTCTCTCTCTCACCCCGCAGTGCAGTTAATATACACCATAGGAGGACCACCATTACTACGCCAGACTTTTCCTTTGCTGACCAAATGCTGGTCCTTAAGCAAATACATTAACATCAACAGTAAAGACTAAAGAAAATGACACTTACCTTCTTTCCCACTGTCCCACTCAGCAATCTCTAGAATTTGCATGACATCTTAACAATTAAGATAATGAGATGCCATGTGAATTTGCTTGTTTTCAAATAAAGCAGACCCCTAAAGAACTAACAGTAAGAGTAATCTGCCCCCCATTTTCACGCCCACCCCTCAAGAAATTGATCACCTCTGCCTCGGCCACGTCCTCTTCTGCCTCTTTCTGTACCTCTTCCAGAAGGCCCTCCACTCTTGGTGCCATCTAATCCGTTTTCCTGACCCCGAACTAAAATTAAAAACACAGCCAGAGCAGAGTCAATAGAATTTATCTAAATATGTAAATGGCATGTATAGATGGTGGTGGGCAGTCAAAAATGAGGGAGAGAAAATGAGCTGGAAGGATGGGATATGATGGCTACTCAGGGATGAGCCACAACAGAGAGCTGTAGGTTATACAACTTCACCAATAACTGCAGAGTAATTTCATGCCAACCTGGTAGCTGCAGCTAGAAAACGCTACCTGTAAGAGGTACCAAGGCCTCACAATAAAGAGTGGTAAGAAAAAAATCAAAAGGGCATTATGGTTACTAGGTCCAGCCTAGCAGCGTTCTGACATCCCTGAAGTCCAGACATGACTGACCCACAGCTGGTTTTGTTAAAGCCCCATGCATACACTCTCGTCCACGGCTGGCGCCTCTCCCTCGTCTTGGTGGCCCACCACGTCGCCGACTATAGTCTCTGTCACGGTCTCGATTTTCTTTGCCTTCCTCGTTGGGTTCCGTTTGGCCACCATCCTTCTGTCCGGAGACTCCCTTCTTCTTCCCGACCATCTCCCACGAGTGCTAAAGGGCAGAGCATTCACGTCTAATCAATATGGATTGCTATCAGGAAATCAGAGATAAAAGCTGGGAAAACTGTCAACCCTTTTCCTCTCATCATCCAAGTCTAAGATACTTCCACTAATTTATGTCCTGTTTAAATGGAGGGTACAGACTACAATCTCAGTACAAATCCTACACCTATCACTGCAAAACCGAAGTCCTTTATTGTAGGGGAGGTGCTTATAGCTAATGGATCGCAGGGATCACTTCCATAAGGATTGCCAAGATCTGGATCCAGAGCAGTCACTTGGCAGATCAAAGGACCTAGTTACTGGTCCCTATCTTTCAAGGGTATTTCCAGGGCTGAAAAAATTAATTCCGTTTGGATTCAGTGACTCTCAACTTTTTAGTCTTATTTCTGTCAAAGCAGAAAAGAACTCAAAGTTTCTAAAGGCTGACTTTGAATTCAGAACAAACAAACTACATCGGGCTCCTAGGCACATTCTCTCATCAAGCAACCAGAATTTAGGAGGAAAACAACTGCACCTACTCATCACCACCCCCAACCCTCCAAATCACACTCTCTAACACACACACCAATTTCCTTTGCTAAAAAAGACCAAGTCAAGAAGACACAGCCCTGGCCCTGAGACATGTGGACTATAGGAAACCTTCTATTCCAGGTTTTACACACTGTGTTCTCCCTATCCTTCCTGAACTAATAGTCCAATTAAACTTTCTCCAAAGCATGGTAATCTGTGATTCATTCCACACTGCGGGACAGAAAATCTGTGGTAAGGAAAGTAAGCTAGACCATCCTGCAAAAACCTCATTCCTCAGGAAATGAGTTTATAAATCTGAAGTTTTAAAAACACACCCCTCAGGGCTGGGTGGCTCAGTTGTTAAGCGTCTGCCTTTGGCTCAGGTCATGATCCTGGGGTCCTGGGACCCAGTCCCACATCAGGCTCCCTGCTCAGTGGGGAGCCTGCTTCTTCCTCTCCTTCTGCCCCTACTTGTGTTCCCTCACTCACTCTGTCAAGTAAGTTAAATCTTAAAAAAAAAAAACAAAAAAAACCCTGGATTCACACATACCTCGCAGAAAATACATACAAATAAAAATTCCCAAACACCAAGACCACCAGATCTTTACTACCCTAGTTCCCACCTTACTCAAACAACAATGACCCAGCGCTCAGCAACAGCTATCCATCCAATATCTAGTAACTTTAAAGAACAGGGACCAAGTACGATATGAAATGACTATTAATTTTTTCAGGGCCAATTAATACTACGGTCCCATAGAATATCGCTCTTTAAGGGAAGCATGCTGCAGGGTATTTTATTTATGATGACTATAACTTACTTCCAAATAACTCCAAGTGTCCATCAATGGATGAATAAACAACATGTGGCATATCCATATATTGGAATACTGTTCAGTCTTAAAAAGGAGTGAAATTCGGACACACAGCCACAATATGGATAAACTCTGAAAACACTACGCCAAGTAAGAAGACATAAAAAAAAACGAATACTGTATGATTCCACTTACATGAAGTACCTAGAATAGGCACATTTATAGAGACAGAAAATAGAAGGTTACCAGGAGCTGGGAAGATGGGGAAAGAGGGAGTTACTGAGGGAGTTATTGTTTAAGAGATACAGTATTTGTTTGGGAAATGAAAAAGTCCTGGAAATGCATAATGCTAATGGCTGTACAACACTGTCAGTACTTAATGCCACTGAATTATACACTTAAAAATGGTTAAAATGAGGGACACCTGGGTGGCTCAGTCAGTTAAGCCGCTGTTTTCATCTCAGATCATGATCCCAGGGTCCTGGGATTGAGTCCCGCACTGGGCTCCTTGCTCCACAGGGAGCCTGCTTCTCTCTTCACCTCTGCCTGCCACTCTGCCTGCTTGTGCTCTCTGACAGATAAGTAAATAAATTCTTTAAAAAAAAAAAAGTTAAAATGATAAATTTTAAATGTATTTTACTATAATTTTAAAAAGTTTTTAAGTTAAAACCTCAGCTTAAAATTACAGCAAAATCATAACCACAATTCTAAAGAATCTACAATAGTTCACTAATAACTTTTTAAAAAGATTAAGGACCCACCCAGGACTCGGCAGCTCCTTGCTGCCTACTCTTCCAGTCCAAGCTCATTGTGCACCGCAGCTGGTAGGTCATTTTATCCTCACAGTAGCTTCAATTCCTAAGTTATTATACCCCTATTATAATAACCCTATTATAAGTTATTATACCCCTATTATAAAAACCCCTAAATCTGCATCAGGAATCATGGAAACTAGACTCAGAACAGCTTTCAGAGTTTTCAGCCAGTTTGTCTTAAAACCTGGCAAGCTTCAGAAACCTGTCACCTTTCCCTTCTCTACGGCATGTATCAGCAGCTGGCGCTACCCAGGTTCTATAAGGAAAAGAAATTACCATGATCTTCCCAAAGGCACTGCCAGTTTTCTGATATGACCTCATCCACCCAAAGACATCCAACATCCCCTGGCAGCGGACATTACGCCCCACTGGTTTCACTAGCAGCTAGTTTATTTGTAGGATAAGCCTACATTTTCCAGTTTATTTTCCCTTCTGATATTGTGGAAGGTTAGCTCCATAGCATTAAGTAGAAGATGAGGGAAGGTGAAACAAATGTGACTCGAAGAAGGGAGGGGAGATGGGAGGGAGGGGAGGTGAGAGGGAGGAAGCACTCCACACTTTTAAAAGGCATGAGTTCAGTCCCACCTCTTCCCTGCACCCAAAAATCTTACTACTATTCTAGAGTAAACTCAAAGTGAGCCAAAGGCACTATTATCTGATTATCCAGACAGTAATTTTCAAATAAGATCAGTAACGTAAAATCTAAGACAACATTTTTTTTTTAAGTAAACTTTACACCCAACATGGAGCTTGAACTCACGACCCTGAAATCAAGAGTCACAGGCTCCCCTGACTGAGCCATCCAGGCTCAAGACCACACTTTTTAAGAGAAAAATCCACAAATTTAAATTCAACGACTAAAAAAAGTTTTCCACTGTTATTTCCTATTGTCTCAAGGAAACTGACAAACCTCCAACATTTAGCTAATGTGACACTGTAACACCAGTAAGCTGATCTCTCTAAGAGTGAACTCTGGTTATCTATCCCAACCAAAGATCCCCAGTGTAAGACCACTAAACGAAGATTACTTTAAAATGATACACTGCTCATTAAAACAATAAAGTTCTCTGCTAAGCACCACAGGCACATCCCAAAGGTTAGTAAGGCAGAACATCTGACCTGTTCTTAAGGGACTTAACAATCTGGGACAATGATAAGACAAACACAAAAATATGAAGATCTCATTAAGTGGAAAGGAGAAGAGGTGAAATTCTAGGGCAAGAGGTCCTCCAAGATATCCCCTATCATCTCCAGGGACGGTCAAAAGGCTGTTAAAAATCTCTCTACTACCTCAACAGAAGTAACTTCAAGCAATGAAAATGTATTGTAAAAGGTAACACTAATGAGAATGTCTTGAAATCAGAATCCACTAGTTTGTGTGGCTTTATTCAACAGCAATACAACAGATGAGCAGAATGTTCTATGATTAGTAACTAAGGCTAACATATAGCATCCCTAATTCAGAACCCAGTCTGGAAAACACTCGCTAGCCTAGAATGAATGATTTATTCCAAGCAAATAAAAAAAAGACAGATTTTATGTCTCCTCCTACTTACTGTATATAAATTTTAAGTATTCATAACCCACAGCAAACAATCTCCAGGGCAGTTCTCTGCTCCGTTTGGAGAATAAAGTACTCTCCTTTATTTATTTATTTTTAAGTATTTTATTTATTTATTTGACAGAGAGAGACAGTGAGAGAGGGAACACAAGCAGGAGGAGTGGGAGGAGGAGGAGCACACTCTCCGCTGAGCAGGGAGCCCGATGTGGAGCTCGATCCCAGGACCCTGGGATCACGACCTGAGCTAAAGGCAGACACTTTAACGACTGAGCCACCCAGAAGCCCCTAAACTACTCTCCTATAAGCTGAGTTACTCCACTTGCTATTTTTAGAATATTCTGAGCTTCTAAGCCAGGGACCCACTTTCTAGAATGCTCCATTAACACTCTACCGTATCTGGGTTTCCTTCCAGTAGGACATTGATGGCTCTGTTGACATCTCCATTGCAGTCATGCAAAGCAATGACACATTCATCCTGGTTCTTGCCTGTGATATCAATCAACTGAAAGAAAAAGATCAGCAACCATCATGAACAAGCGTGCACTCCTCACAAAAGGAAGCCAGGTGAGCAAGGGAAAAGGGAGAAGACACCAGTTGAGTGTGAAAGAACCCCAGGCTTAAAAAGCAAAATATGAAGAATTTTGGTATTCTAGTTCGGTAAGCAAAATATTTACCTTTGATTAGGGATGGGGCCAAAGTATTTATGAAACAATCAAACAATGAATATCTAATAGGGAATCGAACCCAGAAGCACACAGGCTTCAGCGCACCATCAGCTTCTACAATCCCTAGATGGCACAACTGCTCAAAGTTGCTATAAGAAATGGCATCAACAAAGTCATCCAATAAGTAAGAAGTTAAAATTAAGATAAAACCTTTTCGAACAAGATAGCTGTCCAAAGCGGGATGGTAAATCAGAAAACAAAAGCATGTACTTATTGGCTTAACCTATTATATTTCAGGTCATAATTCTTTCTATACCTACAGCACAAAGGACCCTGGTAGCTATCTGTGACATTTAACTATGCTTTAATCCTGCTGTCCTTCCCCACTGCTTATAGCAAATTAGCAACACACTCACTTGTTTCACCTTCTCCTCAAAGTCAGCATCATTATGGTCTGAAATCATCTGTGCAAGTCGAATCTGCTCCGCAGTGGCCTAGGGATCAAAACGAGTTCAAGAAACCATGATCGAGAGACAACAGTTTAGAGGAGTAAGAGGGACCTATATAGTCAATAATCCACCCCACCTCCCAGTCCAATTTCCTTCTCCTTGTTACAAATGACCAAGTGGTAAGATACTAACATCGATTAAGATGCCTAAATTTACAAAATGACAAAAACAAAAAACAAAAAACAAAAAAAAACACTGAAGCTATTAGTATTCCACTCTACGATCCCTAGAAAACCAGGGAGCTTTTCCACCAATGTTCGCAGTTAAAGCAGCTCCTGTTTGGGGATCACAGCGCTTTTGAAACATTTGTGCCTTAAATAATTCATATTTATTTGCAATGTCACGTGTAAACCTTGTTCCTGTTTCTGCAAGGACCAAGGCCACCCCCTAATCTCTAGCGCTGAGAACAACGTTAAAATTTTGTCTGAGGGAAATGCTACCTTACAGATACAAAGCCCAGGACTCATTCTTTCCAAGTCTCATGATGCCATATTAAAAAAAAAGGAAGAACACTGCATCATAGCATATCAATAACAGTTATCAGGCCCTAAGTAAAAAGAGCCAAGGACTAGAAAACAAGAAGAAAAAACCCAAACCAAGAATCCAAAGCACAGAATACTGCTGCACTGGATGGAAACCAGTAACAACCAGTAATGCTACCAATAAATCCATATCCCTTGGGTTCTTTACCTGTGGCCGCTGCTTGTGCTGTGTCTGGTTTTGGTTTTGAGGTTGTTCCCAGTTTCCCCGGGCTCGGTTAGTGCCCACCGATGTCATCATTTACAGTATATACAAATAACAGTATTTACAAGGTAGAATACTGAAAGATTAAAAAAAAAAAAGCAATTTAGATGTTATATATGGGCAAAATGTTTTCAACCTCTCTTTCATCAGCATCTTCACCAAACACTTTCATTTCTTTAAAAGCAACAAACAAGAAAATTCATCTGTTCTTAAGACATATTTAGCTTGATAAATTCCTTAAGGAACAATGGCTATTAATCCATTTCTGTAGAACAAAAAATATATAAAGCATGTGTTAAGTCACGGTTTTTTTTTTTTTTAAGATTTTATTTATTTATTTGACAGCGAGAGAGATCACAAGTAGGAAGAGAGGCAGGTGGAGACAGAGGGGGAAGCAGGCTCCCCGCCGAGCAAAGAGCCCAATTAGGGGGGCCGTTCCCGGGACCCTGAGACCATAACCCGGGCCAAAGGCAGAGGTTCAACCTACTGAGCCACCCAGGTGCCCCCACTGATGGTTTTACTTTTTATTTTTTTAAAGTTATGGGCACAGTCTGGTTACTAGCCCCCTATATACAGGTTTTGTGAAGTTTTGCTATCTTGGTAGCCAAGGGAAACAATGTTAATAATCAAAAGCCTTCTACATGGAAATACCTAAAGTCCCTTTGACAGAAGGAAAGATAATCAGCAAAACCTGGAAACAAAAGCTTTCCAGGAAGGGGATTAGTCTACACTCCAAACAAATAAAAACAATTTAAAATACTGTACTCAGTCTACCTACAGAAGCACTCCTACCTTCCTTTACACTCAGTTTATGTAAGTTGCATGCGACCTCCATCACTTGGGAAAGAACAAGCAAAGTCTAGCCTTTCTCCCTCAAGTTTTGTCTTTCCTCATGCAGTGGGAGCGCCTGTGTAACCTTCAACAAAGCAAGTATTAGCCCAAGTGACTGGTCAGAATCTCAGTCAGTTCCCCAGATAATTCAAACACACGGTTTTTTCCCAGCTATTTTCTGTTGCCTCCTAGTCCACAGTTCCCAGGCGCCAGAAATGCAAATACTCTTCACCACTCACCTTAATATACAGAGAATCACAAATCTGTCCCAAACCAAAAGTGTCTAGCACAAAGTTTTATTTGGAACAAAGGGCTTCTAGGATTCTTTTTTTGTTTTTTTAAGAAGAGTTAGGATTTTATTTTTTAAGATTTTATTTATTTGACAGAGAGAGAGCGCGCACAAGCAAGAGCAGTGGCAGGCAGAGGCAAAGGGAGAAGCAGGTTCTCTGCTGAGCTGGGAGACTGAGGTGGGGCTTGATCCCCAGACCATGACCCAAGCCGAAGGCAGATGCTTAACAGAAAGAGCCAACCAGGTGCCCCTAGGATTATCATTTTAAACTTGAGACACTATTGCCAGCAATGGGACTTTGTTGAGTCTTTTAAAGAGACAGAGAACACACAGGGCCTTCCCAAAACCAGAACAGTTTTTGTTATTAACAGTTCTAGCAAGTGAGGATTCTCCAGAACTTAAATTCCCTTCATTCATACTTTGCTTTGTAACACAACCTCAGCTGCTGCATTTAGTAAACAAAGAAAATATCCACCACATGATGGATCACTCAAAATGTTACTCTGCATTGTTTTATTCCCACCCAAAGAGAGTAAGTTTATATTTTCTGCTCTACACATAATTGTTTTCATTAATGAAACTTTATATACAGGGTAATGTTAGACCACTCAAAAGACACTGCTGAATTTGAGGGAGAAATAGGTTGGCCTTCTAAAGAAATATAGTAGGATTATGAAGGAAGTGAATTTCATTGGTTTTTCAGGTCACAAAGAAAGCTAACTTCCCTGCGGATAAAGTCTTCACCAAGTTGGATCAACAGGATGCACAGGTCTTTGGGGTTTTTTGATACAGTCATTAAGAATTAAGAGTTTTACATTCTCTATCGCCAAAATTTTTAAAGAAATCCCGGAGCTAATTCTTTAACCACTACCTCTTCTCCCTACACACGTGCACATGTGCACACAAAGGCCTGTAAATATTTTTAGCTAGTACAGGATTATTTGCTACACAGTAGTCCATTTTCCCAGACTGGCATTGTAGCCAAGTTTCATCACTCACAAAAAAACAAGTGTTCTTTAACCAGTACCGCTGGATTCAAATCAAAGAAAAATTAAAACTAGATGAAAACTATTATACTTACTAATTGGCTCTAAAATGAAATTTCTAGTGTGAATAAATGCTCCTGTAATTTACAACTACTGACTGCTTTCTACTTCTCTCGTGATTCCAACCGACGAGCAGAAGTAATACTACAGATCTGAATTGCATGACTACCAGTAGGGATGACTGCATATGCTGTACCTGTGTAAATACATTAACAAGTTTTCTTGAAAGCCTCGTAACTACTGAGGGGAAAAAAGAAACAGTCCTGATCAGTCCGGCTGTTAACTTCCATTTCTTTCTTACAAGTGCTTTGAAATGTGTGACTAAGAAAATTTTACCACCTGGGTAGGTAACCACACTGAGCGACAGGTCAGAAGTAAGTGATCTGGGATCACCGGAGGGCACAAAATTAGTAGCCTTTTAGTAGCAAGCAGAGACACATACCTAGAGTTATCACAGTGGAGGGGAGGAATCTTGTTAAGTACTTTTCCTTAGAAAATAAAAATATTTACGGGAAACACATGAGAAGTGTTGGGAGACCAAGTGAACAGCGCAGGAACAAATACTGGTTTCAACACAGGAGTGCCCTTGACCATTTTTTGAAAACCAGCTACTTGAAAAAATAGCCAGAGAAATTTTACAGAAAAAAATAAATAACAAGTATTTATTGAGTATCTACTATGTGTCCAGTACTTTAGGAAATACAAAAGCAGTAGGACTTGGTTGCTGCCCTCAGGGAGCTTACAATCTAAGTTGAGAAACAATTCAGACACTCTGAAGCTAGACTGGGGTGAACAGGGCTTGCTACCTGTAACAGAACAACTAATTCCCCTAGAGGCTTTATGGAAACGACCCCAGCATCCCCTTCTCCATACACTCGAGTCTAACTTTAAAGAGTACTTGCCAGTTAGGACACATTTAGCAAAGGGGCTTCAAAAATCAGAAACAAAACAGTACATTTTAAGGTCTTGCATCGTTAGTTCTGGGCCAGCAATACCTGCTGTTCGCAGCGGAAACAATCACTGGCATGCTCTACTCTTTTAAGGACAATGGTGTAAGATCTCAAAGCAGTTTCACCAACCCATGAACCCATACATGACCAGCACGCTTGTTCTCCAGGAAGACTGGCTGTCACTGACCCCATCCCCTCCCCACAAGTCACATCGTACATCCCCCAAGCAGGATACGGGCGGGGAAAGGTGGATGGAGAGGACACAGAAAAAGCATTTCTCCATCTAACACTCAGGGACACTCAAAGGCGAAAACGGTAACAATGACAACAAAAAAGGCCTGTTACTGTGGTGTCTTTCCTTCCCCAACATCCTACACCAGAGGCGGCTACGTTTCAAGACCGGTGGACGAGCAGTCTCCTGTTTGTGACATCAGTCTGCGAAGCCATTTAGGGACTGTCCACAAAGTGAGGGGTCTGAAGAAATTCGGAATTCCTGTCCTATTACGGGGGGAGGGAGCAAACACCCCAGGGCTCTAGTGACGTCCCTTAGGCGTAATACAGCCTACGGGGGTCTCCCCGTCCAGCTTCCCAAACACAGCACAACTGTTCGGGGCACCCCAAGCTACAGCATGGACAACAGCAAGCCAACGACAGCAGCCACGAACGCGGCCCCAAAGCCGGGGCGCTGCGAGAGAAGGAAGGGCAACCAGAGGCGCTGACAAAGAGGCTGGGAACGGAGAGGGGACGCAAGCCCACGCGTGGAGGATGGGAGGCTCACCCCGCTCCGCGCCACCTCGGGAGCTCCCGGGGCCAATCGCCTCCTCACCTCCCACCCGGAACAAATTAATCCTCCGCACTCCAAACTGAGGGCCACATGGGGGAGTTTGGGGCAGCTCCACCCGCCGCCCCCCCCCCCGCCACCCCCAAACCAGGCCGGATCCGGATCCGAGGAGGCCCGCAGCGGGCTGGGAAGGGAGGAGGACCCCTCGTCGTCTTCACGGGCAGCGGCCAGAGCAGAGCAGGCCCTACCTCAGGCGGGGCCCAGGCCGCGCTCGCTCGCGCTCTTCCTCGCTCTCCCCGCTCAGGCTCTAGCCGCATGGCCCCCCCCTCCGGCTGCCCAAGCCCCGCCCCGGCCACGCTCCCAAATCGAGGCCCCGGCTCCGGCGCGGCCCAGTAGGCCGCAAATCCAACCATAAACAAAACCCCCGGCGGCCGACTCGAGGGGGGGAGCCGGGCTCGCACGACCGGGAGGGGTGTCCAGTGGGGGGAACGCACGGGGCGGGGGGCCTACCGGGGGGGGGGCGCCGGCGGGGTAGGGGAAAAGGGAGGGGGGGAAAGGGAGACCGCGGATTTAAAGGGGCCGCGGACAATACCCGGCCCCGCCGCGCTGCCGCTGCCGCCGCCGCCGCCGCCAACGCCGCTGCGCTCCCAACTTTACCTCAGTCTCCTCCACACTGACACCCCGGGCCGCGCCGCCCCTGTCACGTGATGTGAGGTTCCCTCCTCCCCACCCCCTCCCTCCTTTCCCCTCTCGCGCTCGCTCTCGCGCCTTCCCCCTCCCACTTGCCTGCCTGCGTACCCCGGCACGTGACGCGAAAAGGGACGCGCACGCAAGCGTGCGCGCACCTCTCGGCCACGAGCCGCCGCGCTGCGCTGCGGCTCCGGGCGTCCGCCCCGCCTCCGCCGCGTGACGCACTGGCGGCTTCCGCTTCCTGTTCCTGCGTCGCTCGGCGCTTCGGCGCGCGCAGCCCGCCCGCGGGGCCGGTGCGGGCCTCGGTCACGTGCTGGGGGTAGCGGGAAGGCGACGGTCCTTCTTGGCTTCCCGTCCGCCATGTTTTCGGGCCGGGTCAGCCTTGGTCTTTCCCCGTGAGGAAATGGCCGAGGGGTTTCAGGGAGCCCAGGCGCCCGTGCCTCGGCGGAGCCCGGGCTGACGAGGCAGGGCGGCGGGTGACCCGGAGCTGTGCGCGGGGGGTGGGGGGGCGCGGCCATGGCGTCCGGCAGTAACTGGCTGTCGGGGGTGAATGTCGTGCTGGTGATGGCCTACGGGAGCCTGGTGAGGAGACCCCCGCCCCGCCCCGCGTCTGGCCCCGTAGGGACCCTTGTCGTGGGCGTCCCCCGTCCCCGGCCGCCGCGCTCTCAGCTGCGCCTTCTCGGGGCCTGGACTCGGAGCCGCGGCCCCCTCGGCCCCGGCCCCGCCCCGGAGCGCCCCTGGGAGCCCCACGGGGGCCTTCGCGACCGAGGCGTGCCCCTTGTCGGTAACTGTGCTTTACTAAGGCGCCCTCCCGCCCCCTTCCGGACAGGTGTTCGTGCTGCTGTTCATCTTCGTCAAGAGGCAGATCATGCGCTTCGCCATGAAGTCGCGGAGGGGCCCTCATGTCCCTGTGGGGCACAACGCCCCCAAGGTAGGTGCTCGCGGCCCGACGCGGGCCGGGACGGGACTGCGGAGGCCGCGCCTTCCGGGGCGGCTCTGCTTGCGGGTGGGGCGGGGGGCGACGTCAGCCCGGGATCCGGGCGGGCGCGGGCTGCGGTCCGCGTCTCGGAGCGGCCTCCTCAGGTGCCGCTGCCCTGCCCTGGCCTGGCCTGCCCGCTCGCGCTCGCGGGCGCTTTGCAGTAAGTCGGTCCCATCTGGGGGAAAAGAAGTTCGATCTGCGCCCCGCTCTGTGCATGCGCGAGTCCTGCGGGCGGACTTCCGGGTTGTCCGACGGGCGTCTGAGCCCGCCCTGCCCGCGCCGGCCGCCTGGGGGCCCCGCCGCGCCCTCTCGGGGCTCGCCCTGGGCGCGGCGTCCGGCTGGGGTCGCGCCGCAGGGTTCGCTGTCCCGCGCTCAGCTGTGCGCGGCCGCGCCGCGGGCCGGCGGCGGCTGCCCTCCCCTTCCCCCCCCCCGCCCCGTGCAGGCGCGCGCTCCTGTCTCTCCTCGCGTCCTCGTGTTTTTCTAGAAACTGTTTCCCCGCAGATTTGGTGTGTGTCCCTTTGTGTAATGCCCAGTCTCCCCTCGACGGCGAGCTTCGGGAGCGCAGGTCTGTTGCCCACGGTAAAGGCAGGGCCGGCAGTTCGGCACTGAGTGCCACGGCCGGTTCCCTCGGCCCCCCGCGGCGCCGTCCCTCCTCCTGGAGTTCTGGGCCGGGGTCGTTCACGGACGACCGGAAGGAAGGTGGTGTGGCCTGAAACCTGGAGCGGGGCTGCTTCCACACCCCTCGGTTCTCCCGGGGCCACCCGCCCTCGGGACGAGAGGGGTGCGGGGCTGGCGCCCGGCACCTCACGCTCCAGTCACAACTCGGAGGGTTTGAGAGGTCCCTGGACCGGATGAGATTCCTTCCGCTTTAAAAAAGTCTCGTCCACATTCTCACGTGTTGCCGGTGGACGTGCCGGGGGGCAACACCACCTCGGAAAATGGCGGGGCTGCGCCGGCACCTGACCCGCGGGGGGAGTGGTCTTCGCTGGCGCGGTTGGACCGGAAGGCGAGTGCACGGCCCTGCCTGTCCCTGGTGGTGGCCTTTCGAGAAGCGGCTGCCGGTCCGAATGCCTGCTTGAGAGGGTGTTTATAGAGACGTGTCGTGGGATGCCGAAAGGGTTAACGAGGAGCTGAGCACCAGAAACACGTGAACACAAACGAAACACTAGACCAGGAGCGCCTGGGTGGCTCTGTGGGGTAAGCCTCTGCCTTCAGCTCGGGTCAGGGTCTCAGGGTCCTGGGATCGAGCCCCGCAGGGGCTCTCTGCTCAGCGGGGAGCCTGCTTCCCCGCCCCCCAGCTGCCCCTCTGCTTATTTGTGATCTCTGTCAAATAAATTAATTACATCTTTAAAAAAATAAAGCATTTTTGAATGAAAAATCACAAACTTGAATGAATTTCAAAAACATGCTGAATGAAAAAAACCAGAAAGTCATTCATAAACTATTTTGTTGCATTCCGTTTGTATTAAATTCTGCAACAGGCAGAATTACATCAATAGAAAGTCCATAATTGTCTGGAGCAGGGAAGGAGAGGTTGACTACAAAGGGATTGAAGAACATTTTGGGACGATGGGAATGTTCTGTACCTAGATTGTAATGGTGGTTGAGTGGGTGTATTCCTTTTTCAAACTCATCAATCCACACGAATTGCATGTGTTTTATCACGTGTAAGTTCAACCTATTGCAATAAAATTTTTTTAAAAATTTTATAGATTTTACTTGTGTATGTATTTGACAAAGAGAGAGTGAGCACACAAGCAAGGGGAGCAGCAGAGGGAGAGAAAAGCAAGCTCTCCGCGGAGCAGGGGCTCGATTCCAGGACGTTGGAAACGTGACCTGAGCTGAAGGCAGACGCTTTACTGACTGAGCCACCCACACACCCCAAGTATTTAAAATTTTAAAAGACAAGTTGCAGAGGAATTCAAAACATTTTTTCCATTTGTGTAAAGTTCAAAACCAGGCAAAGCTAAACATCTTGTTTAGGTTGACGTGATAAACTAAAGAAAAACGAGGTTGTTGACAAATTACCATTGGGGGTTGCTTTCAACCAGGGATAGGCATGCAAGACTTCACAGTCACTGGTAACATTATAGTTCATAAACAGTATAGCTGATATAGGTGTTTATCTTAACAATTTTTATGATTACTTAAAATGTATGTAATACGTATTCCATGTATAATTCACAGTGGAAGTTTCTAAAATGGCAAGAAGTGGCACCTGGCTGTCTCAGTCAGTCAAGCCTCCAACTCTTCATCTCAGCTCAGGTCTTGATCTCTGAGTTCAAGCCCCACATTGGGCTCCACACTGAGTGTAGAACCTACTTAAAAATAAAAAGTTACAAGAAGAAAATTTGTTGGGGCTCTAGAACCCTCATAAGTAAGAGAGATGAGCTTGGAACTATTAACAGTGGTTGCTTCTGGTAGGTGAGGGCTGGCTTTAGAGCCTTTTGTGAATTTTACACCATGGATGTGAGTTACCTACTTAAAAGAGTTAACGTAGTCCAGAAGAAAAATTGTAGGAGTTCTGTGGTCCACGAGGTAGGGTAGTCCATAAGCTATTCTAAATCATTACAGGTCTCTTTACAGATTTTAGAGTATGATTTCCAATTGCTGTCCATTTTTTCTCTTTCTCCGGAAGTTCTTTATAATTATAAACTAAGATTTTAAACCCAGTTGAGTCAGAAATAACGTTGATGTCGTGGACCTTGAAGAAATTCTGGCAGGTTAAAAGATCTAGTTTAGAGATGTACAGTTGGAGAGGTATTTAGTGAGCCTAATCCCATCCTTAAGTTTTTTAGTCTTTTTTTTTCTTTTAAGATTTTATTTATTTATTTGACAGCAGAGATCACAAGTAGGCAGAGAGGCAGGCTAAGAGGGAGGGGGAAGCAGGCTCCCTGCTGAGCAGAGAGCCCAATTCGGGGCTCGATCCCAGAACCCTAGGATCATGACCCAAGCCGAAGGCAGAGGCTTTAACCCACTGAGCCACCCAGGCGCCTCAAGTTTTCTAGTCGTAACGTGGCAATTTTATCAGCCATATGAGCTTTTTTTTCTGCTGCTTTTGTCTTAGTTGTTCGCTTGCTCTGCCCCATTTCCAGGGTGATGGAAAGCACAGTATAGGGTAAGTGATGGCATGTTCTTTTCTCTGTGTGAACAGGACTTAAAAGAGGAAATTGATATCCGGCTCTCCAGGGTTCAAGATATCAAGTATGAGCCTCAGCTCCTTGCAGATGGTGATGCAAGACTGCTACAGCTGGAAACCCAGGGAAATCAGAGTACGTGGCGTGCTCTTAGAAGATACTGCAGTGAGGAATCCCCCACGTTCAGAATTCTTTGCTCCCCGAGCTGTTAGCATAGCCCCTGGCAGAACCTGCACCTGTGGTTCCTCTGTTGCTGGGAACCTGCCAGATGCCAGGGGGGCTGTTTATTAGCTGAAATTTGGAAAGTCTTCGGAGGTTATGTCTGTGACCAGTCTCTCTCTCAACAGGTTGCTACAACTATCTCTACAGGATGAAAGCTCTGGACGCCATCCGCGCCTCGGGTAAGGCCTGCCTGGCAGGATGGTCAGGGTCCTGGAGGCTCACCTGGGGAGGAGGGAGGAAGCCCACTTTATACATATTAGAATTTGTCCTTTCTCTAATCTCCGGCCAGGAGGAGTTTCCTAGGGTTTTGAGAGTACCAGGTTAATCGTTTTGTCTGAGGAAATGACAGAGGCACATTACTTTCCAGTGAGTGCGTTTGTTCCTAGACCTTCAGCTTCATTGGTGGGGTGGTGGTGACTGATTGCTTTTTCCACAAAAGACAGGTGACATTTGCTTTTTCAGTAAGACCAAGATAAATGGTTCTTGAGTTTTTTCTGTTCTATGACCATTGTCAAATATGCTTCATCTCTGATAAAACATGGTTTATATTTCAGATCCAGAAGTGTAAATTGGACGGGGACAGTATTGTGTACCATTGACGTAGCTTACAGCTGTGTTGCCACCACCAAGTGACCACTCAGACACCGCTTTATATCTGTGGTGTTCTTCATTCTATTAGAATTCCCCCAAAGAGGGGCGCCTGGGTGGCTCAGTGGGTTAAGCCTCTACCTTCGGCTCAGGTCATGATCTCAGGGTCCTGGGATCGAGCCCCGCATCGGGCTCTCTGCTCAGCAGGGAGCCTGCTTCCCCCTCCCTCTCAGCCTGCCTCTCTGCCTACTTGTGATCTTTCTTTGTCAAATAAATAAATAAAATCTTTAAAAAAAAAAAAAGAATTCCCCCAAAGTCAGTTAGTCATTGGACCCATTTCTGAATTTGGGAGATTAACTAGAAACACTGATAAGCGGGAGCAGTGTTAGCACTATTATCTGTTATCTCCACAGAGATACCATTTCACGCTGAAGGCAGGCATCCCCGTTCCTTACTGGGCAAGAATTTCCGCTCCTACCTGCTAGATCTTCGGAACACTAGTACCCCTTTTAAGGGCGTGCGCAAGGCCCTCATTGATACCTTGCTGGACGGCTATGAGACAGCCCGCTATGGGACAGGGGTAAGCTGGATGGCCACTTTTTCCTTCAGGGCGCGAAAGGGATACCCCAGCCTGAGGGACTCTTACCCTTCCTCTTTCCTCAGGTCTTTGGCCAGAGTGAGTACCTGCGCTACCAGGAGGCCTTGAGCGAGCTGGCTACTGTGTAAGTGTGAAGGGGACTACGGTGGAGGGGCGGGTTGGAGAGGGTGGTGCAGCTGCCGCGCCCACCCCCCCAAGCGGGATGCCCTTCATGGGCAGCACTAAGGAAACCACGATGACGAGTTGTCCGGTTCTGCCTTTCCCTCACATCTGAAAGCATGTGTTGCTCTACAAGCTTACAGAGGGAGAAGCCTCTCCTACTTTTGTGCCCCCCCCCCCCCGCCTCAATTTTTTTTTTAGTCCAGGTGAGTAAAATGTCAGAAGTGGTGTAACATTGCTATCCATAAAAGGAATGCAGTTTTTTCAGTGTAGAGATTTCCTTCTCTTCCAGGGTTCCAGTGTCATCCTTACATGTCTTAGTCTGGTAAAAGTAACAGTTAAGCGCCATCCACCTTTTTTTCTTTTTTTTTAAAGATTTTATTTATTTGACAGAGATCACAAGTAGGCAGAGAGGCAGGCAGAGAGAGGAGGAAGCAGGCTCCCGGCCGAGCGGAGAGCCTGATGCGGGGCTCGATCCCAGGATCCTGGGATCATGACTGGGGCCGAAGGCAGACGCCCAACCCACTGAGCCACCCAGGCGCCCCAGTGCCATCCACTTTTATAAGCACTTAGAGCAGTAGGAACTTTGTCTGAAACTAAAGGCATCACTGTAGTTTTAGCTGTTGAGTTACTGGAATCCCGCCTTTCATCTGGCGTCCTTTTAAATGTGCGCTAACGTAGTTTCATTGTGGTGTTCATGCAAATGTTGAGAGAGTGGAGAGGGAAAGCCAACGTAGAATAAAATCTCACTGGCCTTAAGAAGAGCCACCTCTGTCTTCTGCTGTGTTGAAGACACATACATGTTTGTTTGTTTTTTTCTCAAAAGATAAGGGGTGTCTGTCCTTTCTTGTCTCTGTCCTTAAAAATAAACTACCTTGTTCCAAACACAAAGGGTCCAGTAAACACTGCTCAGAACAGGAGTGAAACTGCAGGGGAGAGGATGAGATGGGCGCTTAGTCTGGAAGTCACTTAGGGGGCCTGTTGAAACTGCGGTGTCTTTGAAAGACAAGTACCTTCTGGTTCTACTCATCTGGGGTCCCGAGAGTCATCGAATTCATGAGGCTAGAAAGGAGCTGGTGGGTACCAGGGGCTGGAGGGTTAGGGTTTAATGGGGACAGGGCACTGATTTTGCTGCATGGAAAGAATGCTGGAGATGGGCTGTGGGGATGCCTGCACAGTGCTACTTGACACTGCTCGACGGAAACATTTAAAAATGGCTATGAGGACAGATTTTGGGTGTATTTTACCACAATTATGTTAAAAATTCAGTTCTTGGGGTGACCGGCTCAGTCAATAGACCATGTGACCCTCGATCGTGGGGTTGTGGGTTCAAGCCCCACATTGGGCGCAGCGATTATTTTAAAATAAAATTTTTTATTTTTTAAGATTTTATTTATTTGACAGAGAGAAAGAGCAAAAGGAGGGGGTAGCAGCAGGCAGAGGGAAAAGCAGGTTGTCCTTTGACTGGGGAGCCTGATGCAGGCCTTGATCCCAGGACCCTGGGATCATAACCTGAGCTGAAGGCAGACACGTAATGACTGAGCCCTCCAGGCACCCCAAAAATAAAATCTTTTAAGAAATAAATGGGTGCCTGGGTGGCTCAGTGGGTTGAGCTTCTGCCTTCAGCTCAGGTCATGGTCTTGAGGTCCTGGGATCGAGCCCCGCATTGCGCTCTCTGCTCGGCGGGGAGCCTGCTTCCCCCTCTCTCTCTGCCTGCCTCTCTGCCTACCTGTGATCTCTGTCAAATAAATAAATAAAGTCTTTTAAGAAATAAAATAAATAGGGGTGCCTGGGTGGCTCAGTTCATTGGGCGTCTGCCTTCAGCTCCGGTCATGATCCCAGGGACCTGGGATTAAGTCCTGCATTGGGCTCCTCCTCCCTCTCTCTGCCTGCCACTCCTGCTTGTGCGCGCGCGCTCTTTCTCTGTCACATAAATAAAAAATAAAATCTTCTAAAAAAACAAGGTAAAGGGCACCTGGGTGGCTCAGTGGGTTAAAGCCTCTGCCTTCGGCTCAGGTCATGATCCCAGGGTCCTGGCATCGAGCCCCACGTCAGGCTCCCGGCTCAGCGGGAAACCTGCTTCTCCCTCTTCCACTCCCCCTGCTTGTGTTCCCTCTCTCGCAGTCTCTCTCTCTGTCAAATATCTTTTTAGAAAATAAATGAACTTTAAAAATAATAAGGGGTGCCTGGGTAGCTCAGTGGGTTAAGCCTCTGCCTTCAGCTCAGGTCATGATCTCAGGGTCCTGGGATTGAGCCCCGCATCGGGCTCTCTGCTCAGCGGGGAGCCTGCTTCCCCCTGCCTCTCTGCCTACTTCTGATCTTTCTTTCTGTCAAATAAATAAATATTTTAAAAATAACAATAAAAAATAAAAATTCAGTCCTTGATTTCTGGTTTCAGTGAGAAAGTTGCAGTGAGTAATGAAGAGAATAGGCTTCAAAACCTGACAGACTTGCAACCAACTGTCCCTTTTTTTTTTTTTTAAAGATTTATTTGTTTATTTATTTGACAGAGAGGGGGAGATCACAGGTAAGCAGAGAGAGAGGGAAGCAGGCTCCCCCCTGAGCAGAGAGCCCAATGTGGGGCTCCATCCCAGGACCTTGATATCGTGACCTGAGCCGAAGGCAGTGGCTTAACCCACTGAGCCACCCAGGTGCCCCCCAACTCTGTCACTTGATAGCTTTGTGACCTCAGGCAAGGTGGCTTTCAGTTTCCTAACCTGGAAAATGGGGATGTTACCACCAGACAGAGATACTGGGATATTAGTAAATTAGATGTTGGTAAAACACCAAATCTGATGTAACGTATCATAAGTACTCGGTAGCTACTTGTGTTGCTTATTTTTTGCTGTTCAGTTTTCAAGGGACTGTTTTGGACTGGGAGTATATTCGCGGCACACACACATTAGGTAAATCAGCAGAATTAAAAGTTTTCTTCATAGTGAAATGAAGAAAATGAGCCAGAGTCAGGGACTCAGTGGGAAAATTGGTTTCTCTGTTACTTCTAAGCTATCAGATGGGGTTTTAGTAACTAGTTTAGAAGGTAGGACAAGAACAGGGGTCATTTGCAGCTATAGCTACATTTATAGAATGGATGAGCCTTAAACTGTATTCTTGTGTTAGTCCTCATTCTGTCCTTAAGCCGCCCTCCCTGTGTGCTCCAGGGTCAAAGCGCGAAGTGGGAGTTCGCAGCGACAGCATCAGTCAGCGGCCAAAGACTTGACCCAGTCCCCTGAAGTCTCGCCGGCCACCATCCAGGTGACATACCTCCCCTCCAGTCAGAAGAGTAAACGTGCCAAGCACTTCCTTGAACTGAAGAGCTTTAAGGACAACTATAACACACTGGAAAGTACTCTGTGATGTGCTGCCTGCTGCCGCTGCTGCCGGGGCCCATGGCCTCGGGTCATGTGGCTGGTGGGCCCAGGTCTGCTGACCTACAGTGTCCAGAGCTCTTAGGGTTCGTGCCTGGAGGGTCATTCTCCAGCTAATTCTTAGAGCCCATTTCAGGAAATCAGGACTTTATTTTCCCTTGGTAGCACTTTTTTCTGGAGTTAAATTCAGATGTTTTTCTAATGTTTCCATCAATGTTTTCTAAAAAATCCTCATTTGGTTTTTATTATAGTTCATGGTTTTTTTTTCCCCCCTTTTCCAAACTATAAATAACCCTAAGAGTGAGAGTTGGGGTGGTGGGGCCTGGTGTCTTCCATGTCTGCCCCTTTCTACATATTTTAATGGGGACCATTTGGGTTTGAGACATCTTAGAGGCAATAGGTAGGAAAGATTAACACGGCTTCCCTGATACGTAAGGATCTGCCTTTGGGCTTGCTTTCCGTACTGTCTCGAATAAAGGGAACGTTGAAGCCTAACAGAATCCCATCCCCCTTCACTTCCTGGGGATGCTGTGGGACAGTGAAGAAATGTCGGACCAATGCACTGGTCTGACATTCTAGATTATTTAATAAAATGAACAACTTAAAAAGTATATGATTCATTTCTTTATAGTTTATTTGTTTTTAAGATTTGTGTGAAAGCAAGGCACAGCAAAAGAAGGAACACAAGCAGGGGGAGTGGGAGAGGGGGAAGCAGGCTTCCCCCTGAGCAGGGAGCCTGATAAGGGCTCGATCCCAGGACCCTGGGATCATGACCTGAACAAAAGGCTGACGCTTAATGACTGAACTGCCCAAGTGCCCCATTTTTTTAAAAATTTGAGACAGAATGTACATGTGCATGAGCAGGGGGAGGGCAGAGAGAAAGAAGCAGACTCCCCACTGAGAGCAGAGCCCAGTGTGGGACTCAGTCTCCTGCTCTGAGATCATGACCTGAACCGAAATCAGAAGTCAAGATGCTTACCCGACTGAGCCACCCAGGTGCCCTGTAGTTGCCTTTTAATGAAACAGGCATAGGATATGGTCTTTGGACTTAGGGTCTTACCAAGACCCCACAGAAGAAACCTTAAAATAGGAACTTTGGTCCTTGCTCCTAGAATTGCGTCTGTCACTGATAGAAGGCAGGAGAACCAGGATTCTCTTAAGGTCTCCGGGGCAACAGGCGAGGTGCCCAATCAAGTGCTAGGCCTGGGATATGTTGTTGGAGGTGAATGTGTCGCTCTGACTACTGAATCCTGGGTGACCGACCAGACAGAAGGGAGATCCTGCTTCACGTCCTGAGCCTGCGTCCCACCAGCTTGTGAACATGTCTGTGGGAAAGATGACAAAAGTCGAAGAGGTGCGCAGAGCTGGAAGGGGGCTGGGTTGACCAGAGGCAGGTTCCCGAGGGGCCCATGAGGTAACGGCTGGCTGCTCCATACCAGCTCTTCCCTGCGTGTTTTCTTTGATCCGTTCTGAAAGGAGTAGCACTCTTGCTCTCACGTCCCCTAGGAAGTGACCGTCCCCTGTCGAGAAGAGAGGTCCACGTGAAGGGTGCGCGGGTGGGGTGCTGGACATCAAGCCAGACGAGCAACTTGCTTTTTTCGCAGGATTTTCAAAGGGTCCTGGGATTTAAGGAGATGGCTGACAGGTAATTTCTGCTTCTCTCCCTTCCCTTACCCCTCAACTTGATCTTGTCGCCCTCGTGTCCCCCCTGCGGCCACCTCTCAGATACCACCCTTGTCCGGGGCTCCTCTAGAAGGAACCGGGTGTGCGGGGGCAGAAGCAGCTCTTAGCAGGGACGGCCTCCCAGTGCCCCTCGGTCGAGCTCCCCGCACAGTGCTTTTATTATCTGTCTGCCTGTTGCCTGAAGGAAAAGGCAGATCAAGTCTGTGTTCATTTTTTTAAGTAGAATGCAAGTATCTGTTGCGTTGATCATGTGATAGGTGTGCAGTATGTACGTGGTGAGTGAGTGAGTGAGGAGAGAGGCTGTATGTCTCTCCGTCACCTGGGAGCTTTTTGAAACAGGTGTTCAGGTCTTAACCCAAAAGACTCTGACTGCGGTGGCCTGGGATCAGGTAGGAGAGACCCATTTTTAAAGGTTTCACAGGTTTTTAATATATAATTAACACCAGGAGCCAGCAAGGACGTGAGGGAGCAAGTGCATGTCATTTTAGTGGGAGTCCAGACTCATGGAGCCTTTTTACAAAGACACGATGAAATCTATCAAAACTGAAGATCTCAAAATGCACATCTCCTCGGAACCGGCATCTGTACCGCTGGTCGGCCTGACGCATGCGCACCTGCGAGAGCTGTAGAAGGTGCCGCGCCAGGTGCCCCAGATGGCCTCGCGGACAGAAGTGGGAAAGGGGGCGCGCGGCGGGCTCGGTGGGTAGAGCACACAACTCTTGATCTCCAGGTGGTGAGTTGGGTGTAGAGATGACTTAAAAAAAAAAAAAAAACCAAAAAAAAAAATTTAAAAAGTAGAAACTGTCTAGCTGGTAAAATTAGGACATAAACATACTAGCCAGCCTTTACACAGGAAGAAGCAAATCTATGTGCTGGTAGGAAAAGTCCAAATTGTTAAGTAATACAACTTATGTAAACATATGGATTCATAGTAAAAAGGTAATAATACTATACTTACTGGTATATGGTAGAAAAATTTTGGGGGTGCCAGGGTGGCTCAGTGGGTTAAGCCACTGCCTTCGGCTCAGGTCATGATCTCAGGGTCCTGGGATCCAGCCCCGCATCGGGCTCTCTGCTTGGCGGGGAGCCTGCTTCCCCCCTTTTCTCTGCCTGCCTCTCTGCCTACTTGTGATCTCTGTCTGTCAAATAAATAAATAAATAAATTTTTTTTTTTTAAAGATTTTATTTATTTGAGAGAGCGTGAAAGTGAGAGAGATTATGGAGGGAGAGGGAGAAGCAGACTCACCGCTGTGCAGAGCCCAATGTGGGGCTTGATCCCAGGACCCTGGGATCATGACCTGAGCCGAAGGCAGCTGTCTAACCATCTGAGCCATCCAGGTGCCCCAATAAATAAAATCTTTTAAAAAAATTTTTTTCTGGAAAATATACACAAGAAACATAACTTTGTTGAGAACTTGGGCGGAAAAAGCTTTCACTTCTCATTTCGTATATTTAATGTTAATATATAATTAATATGTATAGTATAATAATATATAACAATATATCATTAATATATTCACTTATTTGAGGAAGGGAGAGGGAGAAGCAAAGGGAGAGAAAGAAACCTCCAGCAGGCTCCATGCCCCACATGGAACCCGTGTGGGGCTGTCTCAACCCTGAGTTCAGGACCTGAGCTGAATTCAAGAATCGGACGCTTAATCAACTGAGCCACACAGGCACCCCAGAGATTATATTTTATTTACTTATTTTTAAGATTTTATTTATTTATTTGACAGAAATCACAAGTAGGCAGAGAGATAGGCAGAGAGAGAGGAGGAAGCAGGTTCCCTGCGGAGCAGAGAGCCCAATGTGGGGGGGGGGGTTCTCAATCCCAGGACCCTGAGATCATGACCTGAGCCGAAGGCGGAGGTTTAACCCACGGAACCACCCCGGCGCCCCAGAGATTTTATTTTTAAGTAATCTCTACACCCAGCATGGGGCTTGAACTCCCAACCCCAGGATCAAGAGTCACGTGCTCACTACTGAGCCATCCAGGCATCTTTTTTTTTAAACCCAGTGTATATATTGAATAGATTCATCACAAGGATTCAACCAAAGACTTAATTAAAAAAAAAAACAGAAACAAAAAAAAAGAGAAAAAAAGGATACCACAGCTTAAGAAACAAAATCCTAGACAGAAATGAAGGAAAGGACAGAACATCTAAGGAAGAAATGAAAAGACAACACAAGGAGAGCAGCTACACAGGGTTCTTGGGTGGAGACCCGCTTTTTGAGCAGGTTTTTTGCAGATACTTCTCAAAGGCTGTGGCTTTTTCTAGAGCTCACTAACCAAAGGGCTATGGATGTTGGTTCCTTCTAGCGGGCTCGACAGACGGCAGAATGGTCCTGACGTCACCCAGGGCAGAACTTGTCCTTCAGGATGTCTAGGCAGATGCTGCCCTGGATGTCCACGCTGGGGTGCGAGCAGGGCGGGAGGCACTTGACCATGGGGGCATTGTAAGTGGAACCACTGGGGAAACCCAGAGAACGTACACCTCACGGCTGCACAGACTTGGCCAGCTGCTCCACGATGGGCCCCACCCTTTTGAAAGGCAGAGATTCCTTTGCTGCCAGACATCATGAGGGTCATCAGCTGCTGCTGTAGCCCCTTGCCCACAGGACCCTGGGTGGCACCCTGCTCTGGGTTTGGCTCCTTTGCTGGCCGCAGCAACGCTGGTGGCAGCTAGGTCTCGGTTCTGGGCGGCCATCCGGGCAGCGTGGGCCGGGAGACAGGAACTTGGAGAGCCCAACTGCAACTCTCATTTCGTGTATTTCTATCTGGGTTTCTTTTTCTATCCTCTGTAAAAAAAAAATACTTCGTTGTGTTTTTTCTTTTTTTACGGGGCGGGGGCACCTGGCAGGCTCAGTGAAGCATGCTAATTAACTCTTGATCTTGGGATTGTGAGTTTCACCCACGAAGGGTGTAGAGATAACTTAAAAATAAAAATCTTGGAGCGCCTGGGTGGCTCAGGGGGTTCAAGCCTCTGGCTTCGGCTCAGGTCATGATCCCAGAGTCCTGGGATGGAGCCGCAAGTCGCAAGTCGCAAGTCGGGCTCTCTGCTCAGCGGGGAACCTGCTTCCTGCCCCCCCCCCCCCGCCAGCCCTCTGCCTGCCTCTCTGCCCACTTGTGATCTCTGTCAAATAAATAAATAAAATTTTTTAAATTTTTAAAAAATAAATAAATAAATTTTTTAAAATCTTGAAGGGCCACCTGGGTGGCTCAGTTGGTTACATGTTGGACTCTTGATTGTGGCTCGGGTTGAGATCTCGGGGTGTTGATGACGAGGGAGCCGAAGGGAAGAGGAGGGCAAAGCTCACTCCCATGGGGTCCGGGAAACATTCCTCAGGCAGTCCTGGCGGCTCTGAAGGGAGGGAAGGAAAACAAACGGTTAAACTTAGAGATCACATCCGGGAGGATGGGAGTCTCCCTCAGTTTACGAATGCCTTAGTGATTTACAAGAAAAAAGCATTATTATCAATAACTTAACTTCCATGGGGAAATTCCCAACTGTCTTCCTGTTAATGGCTTGCTAGAGGGAAAAACCTTAACCTGACAGAGGCAAGGTCTCCAGTATCTTGTAGGATCTCTTTAGCATATGAAAGTCCTTTTGAAAACCTCCCAGAACTCCCAAGTATATAATCAGCCAGTCCTCACACCCCGTCCTCCGCCCTCCCCTGCGTTTGTACCGGAGGCAGAGCAAGAGTTCTTCCTTGGGAATTCTTTCTTGGGACACCTGAGCCGCTCCCTTCGGCTTAGGTCATGGTCCCCAAGTCCTGGGATCGAGTCCTGCATCAGGCTCCTTACTCTGGGGGAGCCTGCTTCTCTCTCTCCCTCCGCCTGCCGCTCTGCCTGCTTGTGCGCGTGCTCTCTCTCTCTCAATCTCTCTGACAAATAAATAAAATCTTAAAAAAAGAAAAAATTCTTTCTTGGCAGTTGGCTTCAGACCTCACCAACATTCTGAAACTACATCAGGGAGCTCGACCCTCGTGTCAGGCTCTGCACTCAGAGTGGAATCTGCTTAAGATTCTCTCTCTCCAGGGGCGCCTGGGTGGCTCAGTGGCTTAAAGCCTCTGCCTTCCGCTCAGGTCATGACCTCAGGGTCCTGCTCAGCAGGGAGCCTGCTTCCTTCTCTCTGCCTGCCTCTGCCTGCTTGTGGTCTCTGTGACAAATGAATAAATAAAATCTTAAAAAAAAAAAGAGATTTTCTCTCTCCTCCCCCTCTGCCCCTCCCCCATGAAACAAATTGAAAATAAAATATTTAAAAATTTTTTTCAACAGGGTTTACCCAAGCAGAGTGTGTGTGTGTGTGTGTGTGTGTGTGTGTAAGAAACAAATACTCTTCTTACGTGTTAGGGGTACCCGGGTGATTCAGTCTGTTGAGTGGCCGACTTTTTTTTTTTTTTTTTTTAGAGATTTTATTTATTTGACAGACAGAGATCACAAGTAGGCAGAGAGGCAGGCAGAGAGAGAGGAGGAAGCAGGCTCCCCGCTGAGCAGGGACACCCCCCCCCCCCGATGCGGGGCTCGATCCCAGGACCCTGGGATCATGACCTGAGCTGAAGGCAGAGTCTTTAACCCACTGAGCCACCCAGGAGCCCCGAGTGGCCGACTTTTGATTTGGGCTCTGGTCATGATCTCCAGGTCCTGGGATCAAGTCCCAAGTCAGGCTCTGTGCGCAGCATGGAGTCTGCTCGTCCCTCTCGAGCTGTTCCTGCCCCTCCTCTCTCTCTCTCAAATAAATGAAGTCTTTAAAAAAAAAAAAAAAAAAAAGCAACCTTGGCGACGCCTGGCTGGCTCAGGTGGTGGTGCGTCCGCCTCTTGATCTTGGGTTTGTGGGCTTGAGCCCTACGCTGGGTGTAGAGATCGCTTAAAAATAAAATCTAAAAAACAAACAAAACCTTAGCAAATGATTCCAGAATGTGTCTAGCTAAGGTTGAGGATCAGGGTATAACAGAAGGTATCAATTCTTAGACAGGATTTGATACCCGTACCTGCCACTAAGTGACCGACCTTGGGCAGCTCACCTGAACTTAGTTTCCCTGCGGCACAATGCAGACGCCGGTTTCTGTGACAGTCATCTGTCGTGATGATTAAATGGCCCGCTCCTTCAACATATCCCAGGTTCCAAGTGAGCTCCGGTTACCCTTTCCAGGAGCTCGCCGTCCTCTGACACTGGCACGGAGGCCCTGGGCCTCGCCGAGGCGGTTTGTGTCTCCACTCCCAACTAACGCATCCGCTCCTACCTCTGTCCCTGGGGCAGGTGGCGAAACTCGCACACTCGCTGTCTGTGGCGGACGACACTCGGCCAGAGGAGAAACCTGAATGCTACCGTGAGGTTGCAGGACACCCTGGGACAGGAGTTGGCGCTGGCCAACAAGCAACTCCTGATGGTGAGTTCTAGCAAGGGGGACCGGAAGGCTCATCCGCCACTGCCCTGTGCGGATGCCCACTGGGCTCCCGGGCTCTGAGTTGCTGCCCTCGCTTGCCCACCTTCTGTGCGTTGTTCCAGAGCAGTGACTCATTAAATGCCTCTTCGCGATCCGCCGCAGGTGGCACATTCTCAGGTCGCAGAGGGCGGGCTAGTCCTTGCTCCCCTCATCTCAGTGTCCAGCACCTGCCTCTGAGAGACGGCTCGCCCCGGAGTCCCAGTTGCCCTCTTGATGTCATCTTTGTACCCCCGGGGCCCAGCAGAGCTCACCGCTCCCGGTGCTCCCGGTCGCCGTCTGCTGATCGTGGGGCTTTGACCGTGGAGGAAGCATGGGTCGTGCCCCTTCCCCGCCAGGGGCAGCCTCCGCGCTGCTGCCCAGGTTTTCGTCCCCGCTGCGTGCCCGCCTCGGAGGGCGGCCGCCGCAACGCCGCCAGGGGGAGGGGGAGAGCGAGGGCCGCGGGGGCCGGCCTCAGCCCGCGCCCGCCCCGCCCGCAGCCCGCAGCCCGCCGGGCGGCCCCGCACGCGCTGCTGGGAGCGGAGCCTCGCCGGTGGCGGCGGGAGCTCGGCGAGGGCGGCCGCGCGGGCTCCGTGGAGAGACTCTGAGCGCGCCTGGGGCGGCGCCGAGCGACCCGCACGCGGACGGACGCTCGTTCTTCGCCCGAGTCCCCGGGTCTCCGGACAGCGTGACTTCGTGGCCATAAATCCGAAAACGGCTCCCCGGGTCGTGCTCCCGCCTCTCGGGCCTCCCCTCCCCGGTCGCGGCCGCCTGGGACCCCCGGCGGGGCGCGCGCCCGCGTGTCGCGAGGCCCGGGTCAGCCGGTCGCGAGGCCCGGGTCAGCCGGTCGCGAGGCCCGGGTCAGGTCTCTCTCCCCGGGACCCGGACGCCTCGCGCGCCCCTCGCCGCAGACGGACACGGTCCCGAACCGAGGTGTCACGGAGGCGAGGCCGGTGGGCCGGCGGGTCCGGGAAGCGGGGAGCGGCGGGGCCTGGAGGGACCGTCCGGAGCGCGTCGGCCCCGAAGCACCCGGCGCCCGCAGAGCTCCGCAGAGCGCCCGCCGGTCACGCACGTCCGGAGCCCCGCGAGCTCCGCCCGCGAAGATCCACTTCCCATAAACGGAGATCCCAGGCCTGGGAGCTCTCTGTGCGCCGCCAGACACGGGGGCGGCGGGGGCGGCGGGGGCGGCGGGGGCGGCGCCCGCGCCGGGCTCACCTCTGCTCCCTCGCGGGCCGTCAGCACCCTCACGGCCCCCTCGGCCTGTCCGCGCGGGTCCGGCCCCGCCCTCCGCCCCGGGGGTGCCGTCTGCACCGCAGGCCTCCCACCTCCCCCTCCCCAGCCCGCGCCCGCTGAGTCCCGCCCGCCCTCCGGCGTGCGTTTGTCCCCCCGCATCCCGCGGAGGGGCCCAGAGAGCCAGCGGTGCAGAGGAGGGCGTGGGTTCGGAGTCGGGTGTGGGCTCACAGTCCGCTATCATCCCTTAATGGTCGCCTTCTCTAAGTTGCTTCTCTGAACCTCAGTCTCCTCTTCTGAAAGTGGGGAAATGACAGCCCCGTCACAGGGGCTTTATGAGAATGAAATGGCCTAAGGTGTGTAGAGAGCAAGCCTAGTGCGTGCCCAGCAGCGGGTACCCTCCCTTTCCCTCTCAGACTTCCCTGTGACCCAGGCAGACCCTTCGCAGGCCCCTCTCCAGCCCCTGGCCACCCTCTATGCAGCCGAGTTGTCCCTGATCCCGTGCCCGCCTCTCCAGCCTGGGCATCCATTCGTCCGCCCACTTCCGTCAGCCCTGCTTCCCAAGCATCTTCAGTCGACGACTCGCAAGCTCTTGCACCAACAAGACCTGGGGCTGACGGGCTGGGTGGGGGGCAGACGTGGTCAAGGAAGGCAGGCCACGGGCTCCTGGGCGGCACAGTCGGTTGAGCACCTGACGACTTGATTTCCTCGCAGGTCATGGTCTCAGGCTTGTGAGCGCCGACCCTGCATGCCCGGCAGGGAGTCCGCTTAGGATTCCCTCCCTCTGCCTCTCCCCCCACCTCCACTCCCTAGAAAGAGAGAGAAGGGAGGGAGGGAGGGAGGCAGGGAGGAAGAGGCGGTGACCCTGTTCTAAGGGACAGAAGCAGGAGCACGCGGCCTGGATCTGACCCCCAGCCTGAGGCTAGGTCTCCCACGTGGCCTGGCCCCCACGGCCCCCCATGTCTGTCATCCACCTGCGGCCGCCGCCCAGCCGGCTCTGCGGCTCCCACTCCCCGGGAGAGCCTGGCCTCGGGGGAGCACAGCAGATCTGGCTTTGAACCCTGTGTCTATGGCTTACTGCGTGCGCAGCGTGGGGCGAGTTGCCTTGAGTCACAGTTCCTTGTTGAAAAAATGGAGACGATGCCTCCCCTCACAGGGTGGCACATAATGTCCAGCGCCATAATGATGATTTCCTGCCCTAGGATGTTTCTTTCCCTCTTCATGTCCCCTGCGTTTCCTGGCTGCTCCCCACCCACCACCACACCCCTTCAGCAATTTCTTCTTTCCTCTTTCCTCTGTCCACTGGGACCCACAGGACACCCCGCCCCCTCTGCCTTGATCCCTGACCTTGGCCTCTGTCCCCAGGGCTTGTCAGTGCCAGGCTGGCTCCTGTATTGGCAGCTTGGCCCCTCGGGAGCGCATCTCCTCTGATCCCCTCCGCCGGCTCTGTCTGCTCTCATCACGTCAGCTGAGGGTTTCAGCCCATCACACCCATCCGTCCCGTCCACGGCTGCGGCCTCGCCGGTCTGCTCTGGCTCAGAGGGGCTCAGCCTTGTTCCAAATGGCTGCACGGAAGCCGCTCCAGGAGCGCTAGAGAGAAGCCATCGACGCCTCCCGAGAAAGCCTCTCCTCTTGTCAATACTACTCCCGGTCTCGGCCTCATCCTTTTTCCTCCTGCTCATCATTTCCCAGCCTCTGGTTTGCCGGGGAAATCAAAGTTCCCAGAGAAGGGAACTAAGTGTGGGGATAAGGGTAGGAAAGATGGTCAGAAAAGCAAAACCTACACATCCCCAGTACGAGCCATGAAGTAGCGAGGACGTAAGACAACAGCACAGGGCCACCGTGGGCTTGGAGACCCTTTCGTCTGTCTTCCCCTGGGCGGCCGGAGCCACACGACAGGAATCAACTAGGGCTTTGGACAAACTATTGATTCCGATCAAGGGCACCGTGGGGCTGCTGTACGTGTTGCGGGGGGGGGGGGGCGGGAAGGGAATCCAGACTGATGGGAACAAGGACACACGGAACAAGCCCGGGGCTGAAGCACAGCACTCTCCTCCCACCCCTGCACTTGCACCCAAGCCCCCTGCCCGCCTGGCGAGGCTATAACTTGGGCTCTCTTCTGCCACAGTGGTGAGGAGCATCAGCCACAGAACAGTCAACAGACCTGATCCTCTTCAGAAGAGAAAATCCCCCAGAAAGGAACACGGCTGGATCCCCATGAGGGCAGACCCTTAGAGAAGCCAGGCCAGGAGTTCTCAGTGTAAAATCCCCAGAAGAGAAGAGCCCTAAGGATGGGGGGCTGCCTCCCGGCAGAGTGGGACCCTTCCCTTGAGTCCTTCCTGCCGGGCCGGAGAGACCAGACATCTGCTCTGGAGCCCAGGCTGGAGGCTACCAAGGAGACAGGTCACTCTTCTCTTCTGGACATCCAAGGGTGACTTTAAGGATGCCTGGAAGACATGGGGAGAAGGTGAGAAGGGACAAGGTGATGGGAGGAAGCAGCCGAACATTCTGGGAGTTCCTCAGGGCTACTTCTCCGTAATACTTAGGAACAGGAGGAGTCCGGGAGAGTGTCAGCTCAAAGGCTCTCAGCGGTCTGCTGGGGGTGATCTGGAAGGTCGGGAGTTCTGTTGGAGAGGTGAAGCAGGGTGTGCAAGCCGCCTGCCCGCTCCCCCGGAAAGCCTCAGAGCAGTGGGAAGGAGGTTGAGGACAGCAGGTGGCTCTCAGCGCTGTGGTCGTGACATTAGGGGGAGAAGCTCTGTGTGGGAGCCCTGGGAAAGGATAGGTGCCCGGACGTGGAGCCCTGCCAGACATGGTTCCTGGTTTAGGCGAACGTGATCCAGCAAAGGCCAGGCACCGGCAGGGAGGGGTGACGCAGGGACAGCACGAGGCGCCAGAGTGAGAGCCGGCCGTCTCGGGAGGGGAAGAGCTGGGGGCAGTGTCCTTCCCCGAGGAGATGGCTTGCTGTCCAGCCATGCTTGGTGGCTGGAGGGGAGGAAGGGAGATGACCCCCGAGGCTCTCCTGCCTGTTTCTGTGTGATATGTTTGATATTGGGTTGTTTAATTAGGAACCAACTAAATATCGAACATATTCTTACAGAGGTGGGCAATTTGGCATCAGCCTCTGGGGCTCTGGGGCTCCTTTACCCAACCTCTACTCTCCAGGACCCTTTGGAAAAGCAGCGGTGGTGACTCCGTGCATTTCAGCCCTAAGCTGGAGGCTAGCGTGGGAGCACGAGAGCCGGAATTTGAAGATCAAATCTCCCTGCATCTTTCCCGTATACTGGAAGGGATGTTTCTCGGACCTTCTGTCCTTGTACTTTTGTCCTCCTTATCCAACACTCCCCACCCCCGTGTTAACTGCTGCCTCCCGCCCCTGGGACCCCCTTGCTCACGCGTCCCGCGGGGAGACTTCAGCTTCTCTGCTTTCCTTCAGGGTTAACCGATGGTCTCTCTGCCCATACCTCTAGTGACTGGAAGCTCTCGAGAGTGGGCTCCAGTTTTGCGCTCTGACCTGGTGGGGGTCTCGGTTACCCCGCTGCTGGGCCTTCGTGCTACCAGGAGCTAGCTATCCTCGACATAATGACTAGCAAGAGCCCCCCACACTCCTCTCCGATGGCCCACCTTGTCACCTTGAGCGGTGCCCACCGCTCCCCTGGCGCCCCGGGATCAGTTGCCGCCTGTCAGTAACAGGCTCCGAGTGGCGGAATGACCTGGTCTAGGGAGGCCCGGGAGAACAGAGACGGTGACGCGAGCATGGCAGTGGGTTGGGCGGGGGTCGGGAGGAAGCTGGGAGCAGGCAGAGTGGACAGCAGGCAGAGCTTGGCTGGGGGGGGCAGGGAAGTTCTACTTAAAGATCACAGTGGGCGAACAGAGGGCATGATCCGACCCAGATGACGGGGACCCTCCCCTGCTTCTCTCCCTCACCCCACTTGAAGTTCTGGGAGAGCTTTCCGGATACCAACCCTCTCGGTTTACTCCATCCCTGTGGCTCTAGAGGAGGAGGAATGATGTCTCCTTGCCAGTTAGAGACTCTGGAAATAGCACAGTAACTTGATCTGGGGATCTGGGGGAATTGTCAAGGATCATGAGTAACCTCCCTCTGCACTGGAGCTCAAGCTCCCCGAACACTGGGAATCAAAAGGTAGAATTCAGCCAACGGAGTCTGACCGCCACCCAACACAGGCAGGGGAGGTGACGGGAAACAGGACGCTCTGGGGGAGAACCACTGATCTGGAATCGCCCAAGTACCCTTCTCTGTTTCAGTGTTCTCCCCTGCCCTTGCCTTTTAGAACACCCAGAGAGCTGGCCTGAGAGTGGAAAGTTTCAGGGTCAGGGAGAACCTCTACCCTCCCCCACTTTCCATTGTCTAAAATCAGCCTCAGCTGTTCCCTAATTCTTCTTTGCTGGTGATGTCAGTCCATCAAAGTGTCTCACCCTGTGCTCCCCCAGGGGGAACAATAACGGGATGGAAGGAGCTAGAAAGACCATATTAGGAACCAGAGGTGGAGCCAGGAGTAGGGATAAAGGCTTAAGGCTGGGGGACTCCTCGTCGGTCAGGCAGCAGCCCCTCCTCTCTGCCCTCCGTCTGTGGTTCTCCGCTGCTCAGGTCAGCTCACCCACAGCCGCTGCTCACGATGGAGGCCATCAAGAAAAAGATGCAGATGTTGAAGCTGGACAAGGAGAACGCCCTGGACCGGGCGGAGCAAGCCGAAGCCGAGCAGAAGCAGGCGGAAGAGAGGAGTAAGCAGGTGGGCGCCCGGCAGCATCTCTTCCCTGCTGGCGAGCAGGACTGGGGGGTGGAGAGCTCTCGTGGGAGAGGCAGTGAGCACCTGTGTCTGCCTGTTCTTTGGGCGGGAGGGACGCTCTTCTTTCCCAGCCTCCCCGGATAGACGGAGGACATCTAGGGTGTTTGCCCCAGGCGGCCTGCATGACCTTGGGAAGGCCAGTAGCCCCCTCTGAGCCATGGTGTGTCTGCTGGATCTAAATGGGGGGCTGGGGGTGGGAATCACGTTTTGGGAGGACCCGATTTTGGGAGCTTGGCACGTAGCATCGCTTTTCCCTTAAAAAAATTTTTTTTGAGATGGCATTTTTAAGTAATCTCTACATCCAGCGTGAGGCTCGAACCTGCATCCCTGACATCGAGAGTCACAGAGCTCTACTGACGGAGCTTAGCTGCCGTCACGGGCACCCACTCCCTACGACATTTCCCATCCCAGGGTCTTCGATGAAAATCCAGCAGGCCTTGGTCATCTCGGGGTCAGAGGTCCCAGGGTCGCCCGTCAAGGCCCAAGTCCTGGGGCGGTAGTGGCTGGGGGGAAAGCGTGTCTCTTTTGGGTTGGTAACATCGAGGCCGCGCGCGGCCCAGGAGCCCCGGGGCTGAGCGGGCACCGCGGTGTGCGTGTCTTGTGTGTGACCGCTGGGGCTCCCACAGCTGGAGGACGAGCTGGCGGCCATGCAGAAGAAGCTGAAAGGGACGGAGGACGAGCTGGACAAGTATTCCGAGGCGCTGAAGGACGCCCAGGAGAAGCTGGAGCTGGCCGAGAAGAAGGCGGCTGACGTGAGTGCCGGGGACGCGGGCGGGGCTTCGGTCGGCGGCGCAGCCGAGACGACCGCGTCCCAAACACACGTGCACACGTGCCTGTGCGGGGTTCAGAGAGCGGGGACACACACGCGTGCGTCCCTGCGTATAATCTTACGTGAGCCGACGCGCGCTCGTAACGGCACGCGCGTTTGTTCTTAAGCACAGGGAGGTCTCATGGTGGTCTCACCCTCAACCCAGGAACTGAATCGGTTTCTCAGGACCCGAGCAAAGGAGCCCAGCCTGCTGTCACTTTTCCCGCCCCCTCCCCCGTGCCACATTCTTAGCTTTTGTGTCCAAGACTTGGCACAGAGGTCTGTGTATTAATAGGGAAACTCTCATCTCTCAACTGCCCCGTGGAGCCGGCTCTGATTTCACAATGGGACAGAAGGTCACACTGACCCTGGCCCTACATGGCTCTGTTTATCAGGGCCAATGGGAGTGTGTGGCCTGCTGCTGCCGAGAGGCCATACTGAGCATCGCTCCTAGGGCAGCAGAGAGGCTTTCTGAGAGACCGTGGTAGAAGCAAGAAGGAACCCTATGGGGTAAAAGTGTCACCACCAGACCTTACTCTGCGGCACTGGTTCTGTGACTCAGCTTCTCTAGGCTCAGGGTTGGATTTTCCCAACCAAACATGAAATAAAATTCTTTTTTCCACTTCATGTTTGCCCTGGCACCACCTACTTCCCTCTCTCTTCAAACTCGAAGATTAGCACAAAGACAAATGAGAGGCTACAGAGGAAAGATGTTGGGAAGAAAAGTGACATAACAGCAACAAAAAAATGTCCTGATATTGACGGAAATACCATCAACTCTTAGCACTAAGTTAACAGGAAAATAGAAGCACGTATTTTTGTTTAGTTATTTTAAGTAGGCTTCATACCCGGCGTGAGGCTGGCATTCACGACCCTGAGCTCATGAGTTTTAACCTCCACCGACTAAGTTGTCTGTGTGCCCCCAAGGAACACAGATTTTTTTTTTTTTAAAGATTTTATTTATTTGACAGAGATCACAAGTAGGCAGAGAGGCAGGCAGAGAGAGAGAGAGAGAGAGGAGGAAGCAGACCCCCACTGAGCAGAGAGCCCGATGTGGGGCTCGATCCCAGGACCCTGAGACTATGACCTGAGCCAAAGGCAGACGCCCAACCCACTGAGCCCCCCAGGCGCCCCGAGCACATACTTTTTAAAATCACATTTGGTTTTGGCAAAGAGCTGTCGACGCAACGTGGGCCATTCACAAATGTTTCCAGACCCTCACATGGGGCCTCTCCGCTGTGAGGTCTCTCATCTCCTCTTTGGGTTTTTGGCACTTTCAGGGGTCAGGGAACGTGGTGAGGGTTGCTGAATGTGTCATACCGGAGGCCAGAGGTAAAGCAGATCATATACATTACACATATTCATAGTTTCCGAAGTTTAGGCCCCTGCAAACTATTAATTCTCCCTTCCTAGAAAACTGCTGGAAAACTGCAATGAACACAGGTTACCTCCAGAGCTTTGCGCAAATGCCTGACGGCCCGCTCGGATTGGCGGGCCAGGGTTCCAGGTGCACATGGACAGAGCTCTCGGACTCCAGTGGACCGATCTAGGGACAGGAATTTTCTCAAACCAGCACAGTGCCAAGTTAATGACAGTTTTGTGAGATGTTGGCTGATGGCCCTCAGGGAGAGTCTGGAGGCTGAAATGAGCGTGCAGCCTGGAGGAGGTGTGCCTAGGGGCAGTGAGGACAACAAAGTCGAACCTTGGATCTTTCCACTTCATGTCTGCCCTAGAAAGATCAGAGGCTCTAGATACCTCAGTTTTATTCGGAAGATAAAGGAATTTCCCGAGGATTGAATTCTGTCTGTCCTAAGCTGTTGCACACGTGCTGAGCACACACTCTCGTCCCCACCTGGACAGCGTGGACTCGGTAGATTCACTCGGAAGGAGTTTCTCCTCTTTGTATAGGAACTCATCAAAACCGCTTCAGTATGTAATATGAGGGTAGAAAAACTCATTTAACTTCTCTCCCCGCCCTCGCCCCGGCAGCTTTCCTTACAAGTCAGTAAGTGCCCTCAGAGGTGTGCTGGGGAACAAGAAATGGAAGAGGAAGGGTTTCTTTCCTCAAAGCTGGGGTCGGCAACTCCCACTCCTGTTACAGCCTAGTTCTGTAGAGTTGTTTTTTTTTTTTTTTTTAATTTTATTTATTTATTTGTCAGAGAGAGAGTGGGAGAGTGAGTGAGCGAGCACAGGCAGAGGCAGAGGGAGAAGCAGGCTCCCTGCCGAGCAAGGAGCCCGATGTGGGACTCGATCCCAGGACGCTGGCATCATGACCTGAGCAGCTGCTTAACCAACTGAGCCACCCAGGCGTCCCGTTCTGTAGAGTTTTACTGGCACAACATGATATGCCCACTCACTCACATAGCTTCTCTCGTCTTCCTCCCGACCCGGGAATAGTCATCACACCCCAGGGCCCGCAAAGCCAGAAAAACTGACAGTCTGGTCTTTTACAGAAAAAGGCGGGAGATTCCTGCCTCAAAGGATCAAAGAAGGAAAGTGTTTATAGGAATTGAGAAAAGGGCTGAATAAGGAGGAGGCAGCAAGGTTTAAAGTCGAGAGCCAGGGTCAGAGTCATCGCAACATGATAGGTGTATTTTGCCGGGAAGGGCGCCCTGTCCCATACAACTGGCCAAGCCCTTCGCAGTCCAGTTTCCACCTTTGAGATGAACACACAGAGCCTATGACTTTGATGCAGATATAAAGGGAAGGAGAAGAGGGGAGGGAGCCAGTCAGTGCATGGTCACATGTTCACACAGTGAGTTCCAGCTATCTGAGCAGCTTTTCGGGAAAGCACAGCATTTCTTGGATTGCTTGAACAGAGCAAGGGCAAAGGTTGGCAAGGTCGGTCCAAGCTTTTTCCTCCCTGAATTTGTCTGAGGTCCTTTTTTAAAAGAACTGCAACACAACCAGGTAACATTTGCCATTTTAACCATTTTTAAGTGTACACTTCAGCGGCAGTAGGAACACTCACAGCGCTATGCAACGATGCCTAAGGTCCTCTCCACCTGAGGTGAAGTCAGAAGCTAATTAGCACAAAACGAGGGGAAAGAAGAGTGTAATGTTTGGAACATAGGGTCCTACCAGACGTGGAAGGGGTGGGAGCTAAGAGCCAGGGATGGACAGATACACCTGCTGATATGTTGTTGTATTGTTGGTCACCAGGAAAACAATAGCACTGGGCCTCTTGCTGCCCATCCATCATGCCTTTAAAAGGTATCAGGAGTCAATCCACCTGTTTCCCTGGATCAAGAGAAGATTATCTGTTCACATCTCCCAGCCTCAGGAATGCAGTGGTGCTCTCCGCAGCCTTGGGTTTGTCTTGGATAAGGGCTCCGGCAACTTCACTAGGACAAAGGGAGGTAAACAGTGCCCCCTGCTGATGGCCACCCAGATGACAACGTCTCATGTCCACTTCCATAGTCTCTCTGATCAGATTTCTCCAAAAAGAGATGGAAAATTCTTAGGCCATCAGGGTAGTGTTTACCAAGGTTCAGAACCTTGTTCTCCCTCCCAAATTCCTGGGAGTGGGAGAGAGAAACCAGTGTACAGGTTACTCTCTCAAGCAAATTACTGTCTCAACTGCTTCCTCTCAACAGGCTCATTGCTTCGTACTTTTTTAGATGTTTATTATTTAGTTCGTTTGTAAGAAGTTTATTACGTGAAGACACAGAAAAAGCTCTCAAGGGTGAGAGGGGTCCTCGGGTTGGGAATGAGGGCCTTCAGTGTTGGTCTTTTGTAGAAAGCTAACCAGGAAACTTAAATCCTTGTAACATCCCACTGAGAGCCCCTTCAACAGCCTCCTTCCCTTTTAGGGGCTGGTTATTCTTTGTGGGTCACAGGTGATCATCATAAAGGGCAGGGTGGTCCCATCGGTCCCCTTACCTCTGGTTTCCCCACACCACCACATTTGCTCAGTATTTTTAAGACGAGGCAGGGAAGACAGAGCCCGTGGAGGCGCGTCCTCGGGACCAGGCACTGAGGGCAGCACCTGTCTTACCCACCGGCCCTCTCCGCAGCCAGGATTCTCAACTCCAAGTGCTCTCCGGCCCGGAATTCGGAGGGAAGGAGAGCCGCACCGGAGGGGTCGTCTGGTCGGAGGGCCCGCGGGGAAGCAGGCGTGCAAGCGAAGAAGGGCGGAGATGGTACAATCTCCAGGTCTCTCTGCTCTTGCGCTTCCGAGAGTCCTGCAGGGCGGGGCCGGAGAGGCCGCTTCCAAGTCCCCAGCAGCTCCTCAGGGCACCGCAGAGCAGCCGTGGCCGCGGACCGGGGCCGCACCACCGAGCAGAGGCCCTCCTGCGGCTGCGGCACCAAGGGCCCGGGAGCAGCGATCCGTCCTAGAGGGCTCCTTCCCGGTGAAGCGGGCGCCCAGGACACCCTCTCACCGGCAGAGGCGCGCAGCGACGACGACCGACCAGGCCCGGGCGACGGACGGCTGCGGCGGGTAAACCGCGCTCCGGACCGACTCTCGAGGGCGCCGGCCACAGCGCGGCTCCGAGACGGAAGCGGCGCTTCGTTCCTAACGGGCGCCCCGCGGGACGAGCAGGGGCCCCGCGGCCTTTCCTCCCACCCCGGAGCCCCTCACCGGCTTCCGGGCGGGGGCCGAGGACCCCCGGGCGGACCCGGGAAGGACGGGGCGGAGCGGGGCACTGCGGAGGAGGGGCCCCGCGAGCCCCGGCCCTCGGTGCGGCGGGTGGAAGCAGAGGCGCACGCGGCGCTCGGGGCGGGAGGACACACGGTGCCCCGACCGGTGGGTGGCCGCGGCCGGACGCGCGGACACGAGCGCAGCCCGCGAGGCCCGAGCAGCCTCACCGCGACGCCGCCCCCGGTCGCCAGGGTAGCCGCCCCCGGCGCAGCCCCGCCCGCCTTTGCTGGCGCGAGGAGGCCCCGCCCCGCGCTTGCGCGGCTGGCTGTCCTCCCGTGGCCCCGCGCGGCAGGGCGCGGCGGCGACGTCACGTCCGGGCGGGTGGGCGAGTTCCGGTATTTCAGGGCGGAGCAGGCGGAAGTGGGGGTGAGAAGCGGCTACGGCGCCGAGCGGAGGAGGCAGGAAGCCGAGCGCGAGCAGGGGCTGGGTGGGCACCATGGCCGGGATCACCACCATCGAGGCGGTGAAGCGCAAGATCCAGGTTCTGCAGCAACAAGCCGATGACGCAGAGGAGAGGGCCGAGCGTCTGCAGCGGGAAGTGGAAGGGGAAAGGCGGGCCCGGGAGCAGGTACGGAGACGGTGAGGCGCGTGAGGGAGAGCGGGCGCTGCCGCGGCTGGGACCCCGGATGGGGGCGGCCCTCGTTCCGCGGCGCAGCGCGGTTCTCCGGCGCCGGCCGACTCGGAGATGAAGTTGGAGCCCGGAGGATGGGTGGGGCTCAGCCGCAGGTGGCCCTGAGGCGGCCGAGGGGGGACCTGGGTGCTCGGCTGAGCGGACTCGACGTTTGAGGGAACTGAGTCTCTCGGGGCTCCGGCAGTGGTTCTCCTCCTCCTCCCGGCTCATTCATTCAGTCCCTCGGAGCCAGGCGCGGCCGGGGGAGGGGCTCAGCGGTCTCTCCCTCCCCCACTCCTCCGTGAAGGGCGGGGAGGGGTGCGGAATTTGCTCTCTCGTTAGAGGTTTCCGGCCCAAGGGTGAGATGGGAGGCGGTGGGCGCTTCCCTGGTCTGGGAGGGGCAGGGCCGAACTTAACTGTGCAGGGGTGGGGGGTGGGGGTGGGAACCGCCGGAAAGCCCCCGGCCTGGCCTGCTGGCAGCTTTTCCGCTCCCCCCTCCTGCTCAGGAAATGAGGCAGCAGTCGGCAGAGAGGAAGCGCGGTGCCCTGCCTGGAGGAGGTTGAGGCCACAGCAGTGCCTCGCATCCTCCGGCCTGGGCTCTTTCCTCTTAAGGGGGCAACCGCTAAACCCACCCTCTCGGACGGCGTGAAGGAGCAGAGGACGAGCTGGTGCCTCGCTCGCAGTGCTAGTGCAAACGCACGGGGCAGCGCAACTTGCCGAGCCCTACGCGGGGTGACCTGGAAGGCAGGGACTTCTGCCAGGCTCCAGGCTCGGGCCTTTATTGCCGAAGTGGGATCAGTGCAAGCTGAACCGGTTACGAAGCCTTGTTCCAAGCACAGCTGATGAGCCAGCTGGTGTGGCGGGGAGTCGGTGGAGGGCCGGTTTCTTTCAGGGTTTCTGGTTGACCCCGGCCGTGCGGGTGATGCAGACAAGATAATGAGTTCCAGGTGGCCTCTGGTGATGTTCCTCTGTTGCTGTCCCGATTACCCTCCACAGTGGTGGTGGTGCTGGGGGGTTAGAGATCATTACATATTTGTTCAACAGGAAGTTGAAACGTAAAATGTTGGTGGGATGAGTGGTGTTTCTTGAAACTGCTTTCTGTTTAGAAATGGTTCTCTAGTTTCAGCAAGCCATAAGATTTTCCAGGGTGTAGGGTGCATCCAGTGGGTGGAGATGACCTCCTGACTTCAGGCCTTGGTTTTGTTGGAGGATCTCTAGGCTGGAAAGAAAAGTAACTGTTGCTAAAATTTGAAAACCCAGTGAAGAACTTTTTGTGGTTTATTGCCATTCCTTGTTCTTTTCCGGTTAAAAAAAAATTTTTTTTTTTGTTACTCACTCCCCTGGGGGAGTGGCTGAGAATTATTGTTCTGGCAGCTGCCCACTAAGGTAGTACATGAAAATTGTTAGAATACACTTTTCTTTTTATAACTGGGCATGGATGTGCTGGAGTTTGTCTTCCTCGGTCACCTTTTTCTCAGGGTTTTTTTTCCCCCTGTTCATTATACTGGTGACTTCTAATTATCAGTTCAAGTGAGATGGACTGGCTGGGTGACCGAGTAGGGACACTTTTTCATCTCCTTTGTTCTGGAGACTAGATCCCCTTAAAGAGGAAGGCAGGATGGCTTTTAAAGAGGTAGCCGTGTGTTGAGCCACAGTTTTAGGCTCAACATTTAAGTGTGAGCATCCCAGGAATACTTCTAGAGTGGGTGATGCCCCATCTCCTCCCTTCTCTCCCCAGGATTTGGTAATTTTCCTTGCCGGAAAATTTGTCTCCTTTTCACCCCGCTCTTCCTAGGTGGCTCTGCGGTCATAGGCAGCAGAGTGAGCAGCTTCAGATGTTTCTTAAATTCTTCCTGAAGATTTGCGTACTCAGTTGAGTGTTGAAGTCTAGTGAGGAAGTTCAGATGGGGAAGTAGGGGGATAGTTAAATATTGATGAAACCACTATGTTTCTACTTCCCAGCTTGAGGGAGCTTAACCGTTTGACTTTCTGCTCTGGCAAACTTTGAACTCCTTCTGAGGAGGAGACACCCCTGGGAAGGAAGTGGGTGCTTGGTCTACCTGTTAACCTCTTAGGGCCTTCTGGAATGTGAGTTTTGCAGGCTCCTCCCTCCTCCTCAGCTAGAAACTCAGCACTCCCTGATGCTATCTCATGCTGTTAGTGGGATTGTCACTTAATTATTTTTCTGGTTGCTTCGTGTGAACATTCACTCTTTGTTGGGAAGCTGGAAGAATCCGAAGCTGCGTCTGGAGATGTTCTGGGATCCATCTTCCCTGTTTTCAGGAGCTTGACCTTTTACATTGTAGCACTGTGTCCTCTCCTTTGCAGTTCTTGGTGAACTTAAACAATACTCAAATGCAGTCTTTTTCTTTGCCGGTTTTTTGGTGGTGGTAGCAATACACACAACATGAAACTTACTGTATTGGCCATTTTTATATAGTTCTTCTTATCTGTTTTTAATAGGTCTCTCCTAACTTATCCTGGTATTTCCTTTTTTTTTTTTTTTTTTTTCCTGGTCTAAAAAATTGAGGCATATTACTGAAAAAGTGAGTGGGCTTTAAAACAGCAGTTCTGATTCTGGCTTTATACCCAATTCCTGGTCTCTGGAGGAGTTAGAATGCCTGGCTGTTGTGTTTCTGTTTGTGGGGTCTGGTGGACAGCACAACGGCCTTTATCACCTTTGGTTTAGATTTACTTTCCTGCTGATTACCTTTCTCTCTCCTTCACATTAGAGCACACACTCATAGGGGAGAGGCAAATAGCCCTTTGCTCTGGGTTCCTCCTGTAGACTCCACCTTTGTTTGCTCTGGGGCAGATAGTTGTGCTCCCTTCCCCCAGCTTGCCTCCCCCTTGGTGAATTTCAAGTGCGGGTGGACAGTGGGTCTCCCTGGGTAGAACATTTGTGAACAAGGTGATACCGAGCAGCCCTTTGCTCACAGGCTCACTCCTGACTTTTCCATTACTGGTTTTCTTTGAATTTCATCTCTGGCTTTTTTCTAAAAAGAGAAACCCCAGAGTGGCAGAATGCCAGATTTAGGCTAATCCCCTTCTGTCCTTGGCCCTGATCTGCCTCGGAGCACCAGTGCCCTGTCAGTTCTTTGCCTGGAGGTGTGTAGTGTGCTTGGGGACTCTTCCGCGTGGAGGATGGTAATGTTTAAGCCAGAGTCATTTCATGGCGAATGCTGTGATCGGCCCGTCGACTAACATGAACAAATTGCTGCTGTGACCCTCCTCCTCCCTTGGAATCTCTGCTTCTTGGACCTGGAGAGTCCGATTATTACCTAAAGGAAAGCCCTCAGAATCTATCCTCTGGGTGGGGCAGAGGTGGGTGGGCTGAAAGTTCAAAACTGTTTCTGAATATGCCAACCCTAGTTTACTTTTCCCATCCTGGCTTGTAGGAGTTAGTCCCAGCCAGCGTCGTGCAGGACAGATTGATCTGGAAGGGACAGGCAGTGCACACAGATTCTGGCTTGAAGCAAAAGTCTCCCCTTATTCCCTTAGACGTAGTCATAGATCTTGATTCTGCAAACTTGTGTTTCATTGTAAAGAGAACTGATCCTCTGTAGGAGGAGAAAAAAAGAGAACAGTGTTTGTGTGTCGTGTCACACTCCCCCACCCCAAGCTTTTGCTGGGACACCCATGGCTGGTTCTGCTTTTGATACAAGCTCGTTCCGTGTGCGCATGCTCTTGGGAGGGCACCAAGAGGTGTTTTCTCCTCCCTTTTCATCCTTGCTAAGAATTCTATTGTAAATGCTGATTTGTGGGAGAAACTGCCGGAGCCAGCTTGTTGTCATGGAAACCCTACACCCCGCCCCCGTAGCCTGTCCTCTTCCCCTCCTTTTGGGTAACTGCTGGTGAGCTAGATGGGGACTCAGATTTTATGAGTTTCTTCCAAATCTGGTTCCTTTTTTTTTGTTGTTGTTGTTCCAGGCGTTTGAAGGGGGAGATGGGGTAAACACTGCACTGGCGGCGTTTTTGTCCGGTAGCTTGACTTGTTCTTGTAATCTTGACCTGTTGCCCTTTCTGAGCTTGCGAGGTGCGGTGTGTGTTGTCCTAGGGGCCATGGGACACTGTTTTCCTGGAAGAGACAGGATGAGAGAGTACTCGTCTCTGGTATTTTGAGTAGGATAGTTAGAGACACGATGGGTTCTTAGTAATTTCAGCTTCAGTGGATTCCTTGTTGTTTTTCTCCTGGGGGCTGGTGCTTCTGTAGTCCCAACCCAGACAGTACTTTGAAACTCCTGTGTTGTATTTGGAAATTTTTGTGCCAAATACGCTGATTTGGTTTGTTTGTTTGGGGTTTTTTTGAGAGTGAGAGTGCAGCGGGAGGAGTGGAGGGAGAGAGAATCCCGAGCAGCCTCCACACCCAGCCCGCAGCCTGGGGTGGGGCTGGAGATCTGAGCCAAAATCAAGAGTTGGATGCTTCACTGACTGAGCCGCGCTCTCCTCCTGCTCCGAATCCCCCCTCGCTCCGTACCAAATAACCTGATTCTTAACGGAAGTCTTCCGGGCTATATCCCTCCCTTTAGGGACCGTGGCCCAGATTATTTCTGTACCTGCTCCCATCCCTGACTGCCAGCAGGAAATCAGGGTAATAGAATTCAGACACAGTCTGGACTGTAGAGAGAGATCACGTTAACCAAGCACTTGGATAAGCGGCTGAACCGGCCGGCTTGCGGAGCGGATTGAATTCTCGTGTGCTTGTGGCGGCCGCCAGTGTACTTGCCACCGGTAAAGGCGTATGGAGGGGAGAGGTAGTCCTAAGAGGGAGGCTTTTCTGCCAGTAGAATTCGTGCACATGTAGGCTGCCTCCTTTTCTTGTTTCTCACTCCATTGTCAAGGAGGAGGCATGAGATGGCTTGAGCTCGAGCCTGTGCTTGAGGCGGGGAGAGGACTGTCAGAAGTTGTGGGGAGGGTGAGGCTAAGTCCGGAGTCCTGATGACTGCAGGAGTAGCAAGGGGTCGCAGCTGAGAGATTGGCAGGAGTGGCGGTAGGCGTGGAGGAAACATTCTCTTCTGCCCCCCACTTTTTCAGTATGTCATCGAGGCAGGTCATTTTAGCTAGGAGAGCTCCTTGTTGTCACCTTTGAAAAGCTGGGCATGGGGAGCCGGTCGCAGGGGCGGGAGGGTGGTTATCCCCATCTTGGATCCTTTTACTTTCTGGTCTGGACTGTTACTCTGAAAGATGTTCTCTTGGCTAGTGACCCTCCTGGTATATTAGGATAAGGTCATTGGAGGGTAAACAACTTGAGTTGAGCAGCAAATTCAGAGATAATCCAAACTTCCCTCTTTAAGAACCTTCACTTACTTATTTTTTCACTTTCTGAGATACTTAGAAGAAAGTTGCTAAAGAGTGGAACTCCCTTCTAAGCCAGAGCGCAGGCAGAAGGGACCCTTCACTGGCCACCTTTTCGGACACTAGCGTGTTCAGGAGTTTGACCTGAGTCCAGAAAGGAGCCAGTACTAACTGGCACTGGGCTGGGCAAGGAACTGAGTTTTAAAACGTGCTTCTTGTGGAGCACATGGAAGTCCGCTGATGGGAAAGGGAAGAAATGGGCGTCTGTGTCATCGTGTCCACATCTGCACTAGGACAGGTGTTGCCATGTTGGACCCTGGCTCCTTCCTGGCGCCCCACCCGGTCTTAGCTCTGCTCCACCTCTCCGTTCTCTTGTTCACAGGCCGAGGCTGAGGTGGCCTCCTTGAACCGCAGGATCCAGCTGGTTGAAGAGGAGCTGGACCGCGCCCAGGAGCGCCTGGCCACTGCCCTGCAAAAGCTGGAGGAAGCGGAGAAAGCTGCCGATGAGAGCGAGAGGTGTGTAGACGAGCCTGGTGGGGCGCGGCTTTCAGGAGCTCAGGACACACGGGACCCTCAGAGGAGGATTTCCTTACAGTCCTGCTCCCTGCTCCACCCCCCCCAAGGTTTTATTTATTTATTTATTTATTTATAGATTTATTTTAATAGAGAGAGAGATCACAAGTAGGCAGAGAGGCAGGCAGAGAGAGGGGGGGAAGCAGGCTCCCCGCCGAGCAGAGAGCCCGATGCGGGGCTCGATCCCAGGACCCTGAGATCACGATCTGAGCCGAAGGCAGAGGCTTAAACCACTGAGCCACTGAGGCACCCCCCCCCAAGTTTTTATTTAAATTCCACCTAGTTAACATATAAAAATAGTAACTTACCTCTTTGTTTCTGTTCTGCATATCCTTTTCACTTGAAGGCAGGTTAAGGGTTACCTGGGCGCTGTGACCTCTGGTAATTGGTGTTACACTAGAAACTGATCTAATGATTCATTTCTTAAATAGGGTCACCAGGATGGCCTCCACGGAATCATAGGCTTAATTTGTGAGGTTAGTCCCCCTAAAGCAGTGGTTCTCAGAGTGAGCTCCCAGCCCAACAGCACCTGGGAACTTGGTGGAAATTCAGTTTCTCAGCCCTTACCCTGATCTAGGAGTCAGGAACTCTGGAGCCCAGCCGTGAGTGTGAGATAAGCTCTGACAGCCACTGCTACAGCATTAGAATCATGGGAGCGAGGGGTAGGCATCACTGGGGAGTTAAAAATATCAGAATGCCTGGAATTCCACCCCAGTTCAGTGCGCCCATTGCAGGCAGGCTCTGGGTGTTGATGCTTTTCAAGTTTGTTTGATAATGTGTGTCTGTAGTTGAGAACCACAGTCCCTGAACCAAATCAAAACTCACCTTTGGTGAGAATAGCCAGTTGACTTCTTGCCGCTGTGAGTTAGACTAGAGCAAAGGTGTGTGAGGACATGCGCGAGGTCAGAGGAAGGCTTTCAGAATCAGAAATGCTCTATCAGAACATGGGGGCACAGTGCTGCTATGAAGATGAGGAATTTGGCGGTCTCTACTGGTGCAGAGTAGCACCCCAGATTCTAGGAAGTGAAGAAAACATGTTGCAGAACGGGGTAGTGTATGATTCTTTTGGGGTGTGGGGAAGTGGGGGTGAGGTTTGTTTGGATTTTATCTATATAAATCCCTTCTGGAAGGGTTATGAAGAGTTTGTTGAGCAGGAGTAGAGGTGGGGAGGGTTACTTTATATCCTGAACTGTATACTTAATACTAAGGGTGTATTGTTTTTTATTTAAAAAAGTTTATTTCATTTATTTACTTATTTTTAAAGATTTTACTTATTTGTCAGAGAGAGAGCGCACAAGCAGGGGGATCAGCAGGCAGAGGGATAAGCAGATTCTGCGGAGCAGGGAGCCCGACGCGGGACTTGCTACCAGGACCCTGGGGTCATGACCTGAGCCGAAGGCAGAGGCTTAAGCAGCTGAGCCACCCAGGCGCCCCAGAGTTTTGTTTTTTTTGTTTTTTTGTTTTTCAAGAAGTGTTAAAACAGACTAAGGTGGGGGCTGGTGTGGGAGTTCTTTCTGGGTGGTAGGCAGAGAGGCATGGGCTTCAGAAGGGGCCATTCCTAGTCCCTGCTGGTGAGCCGGTGGCAGACTGCCCGGGGAGTCAGGGCCGCGCTAGTCCTTGTTGTTTTTGGCAGGGGTATGAAGGTCATTGAGAACCGAGCCCTGAAGGATGAGGAAAAGATGGAACTCCAGGAAATCCAACTCAAAGAGGCCAAGCACATTGCCGAAGAGGCCGATCGGAAGTATGAAGAGGTACGGTGCCCCGTGTGTGTCCTCTTCGGGGTTGTAGGGTTTCCGAAGAAGGATCATGGTAGAGGGAAATGGCTTCCTCCTTGCTTCACCGAGCTGTACGGGCTCTTCTCCTGTAGGTGGCTCGGAAGTTGGTGATTATTGAGGGAGACTTGGAGCGCACAGAGGAACGAGCGGAGCTGGCAGAGTCGTGAGTATCTTGCTCCCCAAATCTTGCCATACCGCTCTGTCCCTTTCCCTTTGGCTTGCGCATTAATGTAAGTCAACTAGCATTCCTTCAACCTTGTTAAACAGGGCCTAGAGAGTGGGGTTTTTTTAGGCCCTGAGAATGAATGGCTGTGCGCTTTTTGAGCTCTCTGGACTAGTGACAGGTGACAAATGAGGCTTCCTTTATTTCCTGTAGGGTTAGGGTTTGCAAACAGGCAAATAAAGACTAATTAATATATGGGGAAGAGTTAACTTGCAGGCCCTTACAGGGTCCTCCCACCTGGAGTGGCTCTGCTGACTTGCGGATCTCTTGATCTCTTTTTTACCACGTTGCCAGCCTGGGGAACTTGAGGGCAAGGGCAGACAGGAAGTGCTCCCCTGTTGGCACCTTCTGGGCCTTGCGTAACAAAGGCAGTGCTGACGCGCGCATGTATTTGTGCTTCCTTTGTATCCCCCTGTCCCAGACATGACATAGCATGACCATGGTGGTGTTTTCTTCCCATTTTTCGGGGAAAAAAAAAAAAAAAATCCCCCCCCCCCCGTTTTGCTGCTTGTTTCCTTGCTGTGTCCTTTTTGACCTTTCTCCCTCCCCACAACCTGGCTTGTGCGACCCCCGTGACTGTCACTAACAGCCGTTGCCGGGAGATGGATGAGCAGATCAGACTGATGGACCAGAACCTCAAGTGTCTGAGTGCTGCTGAAGAAAAGGTACTATAGCCGGTCGACCCGCGACCAGGTTCCGGGTGTGTGGTGTGCTTCCGTTCTGTTCCGTCCTTCTGTCTGTCCGGCAGCTGCCTCCCCTCCGCTGGTTGGTTGGTGGAGCGCTTTCTCATCTCGTCACGGAATGCTCCGTTCTCTCCCACTCACTCTTCATCTCTTCCCGAGTTGCTTCACCACCTCTCCACAGGGCCGCTCCTCCCGCGGGTGACCTGGGCCTGTTCGGGTCGGACATCGGATCCCACCTCGACCCCAGCCAGCTGTTAGCACTCGTTCCCGTGAGGGGTTTCTCTCGCGTGTTCGCTTAGTATCCAGACTTCTAAGTCCTAGCCCAGGAGGGCCCAGCTTCTGACATGCTCTGTGGTAGAGGGAGGAGGGGTGACACTCGCTCAGGTGACCCGGGAACTTCTCTTTGCCCCAGTATGCCTTCCAGCTCCCTCTACATATAGGTTCAATTCACGTCTGTGTGTCTCTCTCTCCCTTTTTTTTTTATTCTCTCCTTCTTCCCCTTTCCTCTCCTGCGGTATTTAAAACATTCACAGTAAGTGTTCTGAGCTGGAGGAGGAGCTGAAGAATGTCACCAACAACCTCAAGTCTCTTGAGGCTCAGGCGGAGAAGGTAGGGGCTGGTTGTGATGGTGACAGGCTTTGGGGCCTGGGCCCAGCCCTGCCCCTGATGAAAGGCTGGAGAAACCCATTCCTCACACAACCTAGTGAGATGCGTCCTTGTCATCCAGATTCTGGCTTTAATGCTAATTCCTGTGCACACTGACTCCTTTAGTGAAAAATCACTTCCTGGCCTCAGGTGCTTGGGGTCATGTTCTCCTCAGGCTGATACCGCGCTGTGCGAAATAGCAGTAATCACAGGTCCCAGGCGGTTTTCTAGCAGACTGATAGGGACATCAAATAGTAGATCTGAGATCTAGTAGGCAGGCAGTCAAGACAGGTGACTGGTCTTTACCAGCACGTGGGACTGTTTCCGCCGCGTGGCCTTGGGCTGTCATTACACCTACTCGTTAAACAGGAGGAAGGAAAAACCTCTTTGGGTTGATCTGAATGAGATAAAACCGTAGGTCCATTTTAAAAATAAAGGTCTGGAGGATTCTAATCAGAGGGTATCAAGATTCTAAGGAAATTGGTTTGTGGACTTTAAGGATCTTTTCTCTAGAAATGGGCCCTGCTCTTCTCCTCATGGGCCATTCAGCACATTAGCTCCAAGAGGCTGTTCACTGTATGAGTGAATGTGGTGGCAGGGGGTAGGGTCTGTGTGAGGAATTTCCACTCTGAGACTTCTATTCTGCTTCTCTTACAGTACTCGCAAAAGGAGGACAAATACGAGGAAGAGATAAAGATTCTCACGGATAAACTCAAAGAGGTGAGCTGAGGGGGTCCCAGGGAAGGAATCAAAACATTCAGAGGCGTATGACGCACTCTTTAAGACTCAGACAGGCTTGACTTTGGTTCTGAAAGTTCTGTGCATAGAAAGTGGAAGAGATAGAGAATCCTTTTTATTGTCTTTTCCATCTCTGATTCTGTCTGGTGTCGCATCTCCCCCAGGCAGAGACCCGCGCTGAGTTTGCTGAGAGATCGGTAGCAAAGCTGGAGAAGACAATTGATGATTTGGAAGGTATGGAGCCTGGGAGAGGAATGAGAGCCACGGGGGAGCCTGGGAGAGGAATGAGAGCCACGGGGGAGCCTGGGAGAGGAATGAGAGCCACGGGGGAGCCTGGGAGAGGAATGAGAGCCACGGGGGAAGACCTTGCCCATTGTGAACCTCCTTCCCTGTCCACCAGAGGGAGTTGGTAGTGACCTGCCACATACCCCTCGCCCTGTCCTCTGTCCCAGCGAGGTGAAAAAGGTCAAAATCTAGAACTGGATTTTTATAGATACAACCTTTTCCTTTACTAAGACTTTACCTAGTATTCTGGAATTTGCATCCTTTCCTTGGAGGAGACTGGTAGTGACTGCATTTACCTCCAGCATAGTAGTCCTAAGTCTCGGTCTCTGGGCTGAAATGGTAGCCACACTTTGAGGAGGCAGCGAGAGCGTGTGGTACCCCATGGCGACGTTGGGCAGTCCTGTTCGTCACTGAAGCTCTGGGGGATCTCTGAGAGAGGCAGCTGTGAAATGTCCATGTCTCAGCTGAGGAATCCCAGGGGCTTTTTTTTTTCTTTTTCTTTTTTTTCTATTTTTTTACCTTTTTTGGGGGGTAAGATTTTATTTATTTACTTATTTGACAGAGAGAGACACAGGGAGAGAGGGAACACAAGCAGGGGGAGTGGGAGAGGAAGAAGCAGGGAGCCTGATGCGGGGCTTGATCCCAGGACCCTGGGATCATGACCTGAGCCTAAGGCATACGCTTAACACTGAGCCACCCAGGTACCTCTTTCTTTTCTTTTTTTCCTTTTTTAAAAAATATGTTTCTTTCTTTTTTTTTTTTTTAAGATTTTATTTATTTATTTGACAGAGATCACAAGTAGGCGGAGAGGCAGGCAGAGAGAGAGGGGGAAGCAGGCTCCCTGCTGAGCAGGGATACTGATGTGGGGCTCGATCCCAGGACCTTAAGATCATGACCTGAGCCAAAGACAGAGGCTTAACCCACTGAGCCCACCCAGGCACCCCTCTTTTCTTTCTTTTTTTTTTTTAAAGAATTTATTTGTGGGGTAGGGGGACAAGCAAGGAGGAGAGGGAGAAGCAGACTCCATGCTGAGCAGGGAGCCTGATGTGGAACTCGATTCCCAGACCCTGGGATCCTGACCTGAGCCGAAGGCAGAGGCTCAACAAACAGCCATCTAGGCACCCCCCCCCCCGCCCCGGGGGGGGAGGCTTTCAAATACTTTTTGTCCCCCTATTTTGGTAACTAGTCTGCTCTAATGAGCAAAAATAGACTTTGAGAACTCTGAGATATGGTTCTTTGGTATGCTCTGGGTAGCAGGAGAGTCTTACTTTGGGGGGGTTTGGGTAGGCAGCCTGTAAAACAAAGGGGCCAAGTGTACTGGCCTTGCTTGGAAGATAGAGAAGAAGTGTCTGAGTCCTAATGTGTGCTTTCTCCTTTTTCTACTTTTATTGTTTATTATTACTTTATTTTATTCCTGCTTAGGAACTGGGTTAACTGGGGGGGAGTAGTGTTTTGGTAACAGGAATTTCTAGTCATGACTGTGCCCAGATTCTCAACTCTGACTATAATTGATCAGAGATGTTGAGAAGTCCAGTGGTCCTGGGGGGACAGTGGATCTGAAAATGGCCTGTTGTGGCCACCAGGACAGATGTTTTCCTGATGTGGGGTATTAGACCCACAGTCACACTCTTCCTTATTTCTAATGATTCCCTCTTGTCATCTGCTTCTGATACCTTTCACTCTGTCCCCTCGTCCCTTCCGGTGTTCCTGTGCGTATCCAGATGAGCTCTATGCCCAGAAACTGAAGTACAAGGCCATTAGCGAGGAGCTGGACCACGCCCTCAATGACATGACCTCTATGTAACTATCTGACAGTAGAGTGGGGCTGGGACCTTGGCTTGTGGGTGGTTGGGGTTACAGGCTGTGCACAGTGTGCTTTGGTTTTATTCTCTGGATACTAGAAACTTCAAGCTGTTTTTAAAATATTGGTGCTGATTACTTACTGGCAAAAGCTGGGTGGCCTTTCATATAGAATCTGCAGTGGCACCCTGATGTACATGTGTTTTTTTAAAATATTTTTTGTTGATAGACCCTTCTTTATAACACCATGGTGTTTCTGTTTGCTTCTCCAATTCAGTCTTCTCAGAGGGACACTGCTGAAGGTAGACTCATGTCATCATATAACTATAGACATAGGGCCCAGAGAACAGTGACTTGGGCCCTGACAAAACATAACAGAATCCACACCTCCTGGGTGTATTTAATTTGTGTCCTGATAGTAAAGTTCAGAGGAAACAGCCATGATTGGAAACACCAAATTCACCAAAGAATTGAGCTGAGTCCCAGAGCAAGCCAGGCGGTAAAAAGCACCAGAAAGAGTTGTTGGGGATTTCATTCGTTTGCTGTGGACCCTTGATCCTTGACGCTAATCCGCCCCTCTGTATCTTTCCCACTAACCCTGAGAAGCCGCCGGATGACTCAGGCTGGAGTGTCGGGCTGTTTTTCTCGTTCCTGCTGCCTTCTCCTCCCTTTCCTCCCCCGTTGCTGTGCAGATGCCAGTCCTTCTTACCTAGAGTCTCCTTACTTTCTCACACAGATAACTCTCACCGTTTCTGCTCTGTTCTGGATCTGCCCCCTTTCCTCGGGGAGCCCAACGCCCCACTCTCGCTCTGGATTCCATTTGGGTCGGCCTGGCTGGTCCCCAAGGCATTAGGATGTAGTGGGGGGCACAAAGCAACTTATGTATTCTTCCACTCCTCCCCATCCCCCTAAATTAAAATGTTAAGCTGCCGGAAGCCTCATGCCCCCCCCTGCATTTGTGTCATTGACAAAGCTGCTGCTGTCCCTAAAAGGGAGCCTTGGGGTGTGATGTGGAGAACAGCTGTTGTAGGCCCTCCCTGACTTACATAATCAAAGCCACTTTTGTGTGTGTCTGTTTTTTCTTGACATTTGAGCTCAACTGATCTGGGCCTGTCGCAGCGGCGGACTTAGCAGCGGTCCCGTAGGGTAGGGGTCCTCCGCGCAGGCTTCGGGAGTCCGAGTCCTGTACTTGGAGGCTCCTGAGTCTGGCCGCCTGGAAGGCTCCCCTCCTCCTTGGTCTCTTCTCTTCTGGTAGCGTCCACGTGCCTCCCAGTACATGTTCTCGGCCCTTCTTCCAGTGGTTCAGATGGTGCCTCTTCAGAGCACTCGTCGGACTCAAATGTACTAGCAGCAAACTTAACGAATTAGACCATCCCAAGTCACAGAAAAACAGTGTTTTCGGCACATTGTTGTTTTCTTGCCCAAACTCTTGTCGCGTGCTAGAGGTTCACTGCCATTTGCCCGTTGATGTGTGCTGGTGGACTAGAAGGCAGATGATGAATGATTGTTACTGGGAAAACTAGAGCAACCAGTCATGTGTGCTCCAGATAATGTGCACAAGGTGCTGATAGTTTATTACATACATACAAATGATAAATTATTTTTTTTTTAAGATTTTATTTATTTATTTGACAGAGACACAGCAAGAGAGGGAACACAAGCAAGGGCAGAGTGAGAGGGAGGAGCAGGCGCCCGCTGAGCAGGGAGCCGGATGCGGGGCTTGATCCCAGGATCCTAGGATCACGACCTGAGCCGAAGGCAGATGCTCAATGGCTGAGCCACCCAGGCGCCCCCAAAGATGATACATTTCTGCTAGTGAAATTGCTCCTGCTTCATATTGTGGGATTACATAGCAACACTTTACAGACTCCTAGTCCAGCTTCCACACCTGGGATGGTTCCGAGCCAAATAGTGCAGCTGTCCTTGTATACATCTAATCACCTAAGTGGTGTTCAGCACACCAAGTACTTCAATTTCTCAGCAAATTATATATTTCCAACTTGCTTTTCGTTTAAACAGAGCCATCAAAGAAAGGTTTTCCCTAATCTAAAACTTGAGGTCTCATTGAATTCAGGTTTCTTTTTGTTCACACCATTTCCTCCTGCTACACAGCCTTTGAGGTGAAGGTACAGACTGATTGGTTCAGCTGACACTTGAACTGTTCTCTTTAGAAGCCATAAAGTTACCAGGCTGGGGATGGAAATAATCAAAGATGGAGGCACCATCCCTATTCTTAGGTTACCCAGAGTCTAGTAGGAGAGCATATATATAAAGCTAAAGATGGTCTGTGATCAGCGCCACAAATAATAAGCTTGTGGAAATTCAGCAGGGGAAGAGGCTGTTTTCAGTGGGGATGATAAAGACTCAAAGAAGGAGGAGGCACATAATAGGTACTTAATAAACATATTAAAACTTGCCTCTTCATTTTTTATTGGGTTCTAAAGGATTGGATTTCTGACAAACATTTTGGTTGCAGGGTTGTGGATATTAAGCATTTTGGTTAAAAAGCAAGAGAGTAGAAGCATCAGTAGAGATGGGAAGGATATAATGGCTATAAAGGTAGATGTAGACAGGAGGGGCCGTGCGTGCTGAAATCCACATCGGGGTTTCTAGGGGATGGGGATGCCCCTGGAGATTTTGAACAAGGATATGTTCTGGTATGAGCCACAACGAAGAATTGATTTGGTGGCTAAGTTACTAGATTACAAGGGGAGCGGATTATCAAAGTGATGCATTTAGATAGGAGACAGTTCACAAATTTGAGTCATTTGTGTCCTGCTTGGTGGCTTTTGCCATATTCACGTGCTCCCTACATTATTGTTTTCTTCACACTTTATTTTCAAATTTGTCTTAATATACATAATTCTGATTTAAAGTAAAAGGTTAGATGCCTGCTAGTGATTTTTCCTAAAGCACATGAAAACAATACAGCAGTAAGTTTTTTTTAAGTTCAGAAGTGTATGTTGTCAGAAATCTCCTTACGCAGCACCAGCAGCAAGTTTGCTTTGAGAGAAACTGGCTTAGATTGTTGCAGTTTTCCCAGAGATCATCGTCTGTAGAGAGACGGCACTGAAGGCGCACATGATGGAGGGCACGCGGTGTTAGGAGGAAAGTCAGGAGTGACTGGTTTGGATCCTAGGCAAATGGTAGCATTGAACGTATAGGGAGATCATGTAGTCCTGGTTTGAAGAGGCAGGGGAAGGTAGAGATGAGTCTGAAATACTGGCAGGTATCCAGGTGAAAACAAAATTCTGGGCGGTGAGCGGATAGGCTGGCTGATGTAAGATTCGGAACGCCATATGAGCGGCAGGTCGTTTAGACCACGAAAGTACATTTAGAACCCAAAAGACGGTTGCAGATGTAAAAGGAATGAAGCAAACAGGAAAACATGCGAAGAGGAGGAATTCAGGTGGAGCTGGTCGCAGGGACGGAAAGAGAATCAGCAGCTTTGCTGATTTAGCTGTTGACAGATGACTTCCGGAGGTTCTCAACTTTGACAGGTTGAGAAGAAAGATAGCTCAAGATAGGACATTGCCATCAGCACTTTATTAATTCAGGGGTGTGTTTTGAGCATTGAGATCAAGGACAGAAGCCATATTTCAAGGAGCAGAAGGGTGAACTAAGGGAAGGAAAACCAGGGCAAGACATAGCGCCTGGAGCCGTGCGTCCAGCGAGAACCTCTGACAGTCTGGCCAAAACAGTGACCAGCAGGCGCGTAGAGGGCCTGCTGAGCGCTCCAGACATGGTTTATGTGACCGAGGAGCTAAGACTCTGCTAGTTGTACTACTGAACTTAATAGCCACATGCGGTCAGTGACTGCTTGCTGTGTTGCATAGTACCATGGTAGATGTTTTGTGTCTGGGCAGAAAGAGTTGACTGGCACAGAGAAAGGCTTCTTGGGAAAGAAAGAAGTATTTGAGGAGGGAGGCACATTAGGACAGAAGCGAGGCGCTCTGCTTCTGGGGGCCACTGTCTTCCCCCAGGGGCATGACTGGTGTGAGCAAGGATGGAAACCAACAGGCCAGAGTAGCAGAGTGAAATTGGAAATGCTGTGTGGTGCCAAGTTCATTCTTCCGCTTACTGCAGAAGCCACTGTATGTGACTCGAGCCTGGACTCGCTGTGGGGATGGGGTCAAGAAGCAGCATTGGTAATCTCAGAGCAAAGCGTTTTGATCTCTTTTCCCTCTTAATTTCTGAGACTGAGCCACAGTCTGATGTGTTAGAGTCCTTTCTACCCTTCCTTGTTACCTTTGTTGGGATGAGGCACAACATGTGACGGGGTCCCGAGTTACCTGGTTGGTGGAAATGCCCTGTAGTGTTGGGCAGCCTTGTCTTAGCCCCACCCAATCTAGTATTTTCTCATGGTACTGGTTGCATATCCCCCCGCCTTAATATTAGGGGAAAGTTAAAAAAAAAAAAAAAAGGCAAAATCTGTTCCTTTTCATCTCTTGAATTGTGAGGCTTTAAAACACATAGAGTTCCCCTTTACTCTTCCAGCCTTCCCACTCCCTTTTCCTGTTAGAGAATGAAATTGACCTGATCCAGACCAGTGAAGCCTAAGGATGTCTAGCATCCGTGGGATCATTCCCTAATTAATCGGACAGGCCTAAAAGGAACATCAGACCAAATGGATTCTCTGGCTTGCCTTTTTTTGTTTGTTTGTTTTATTTTGCTGTTATCAGGGAACCAAGAACTTTGACTAAATGAGCTGGTATCTGATCCTGAATTTTTAGTTACCAGAGATAGCAGGATTAGAACTCCTACATACTAATTCAGGGTGAACAAATAACCACATTTTTCTGTTGACCTTCTGCCGTTTTTAGGGAACTGTGGGTTATAGCATTTAATCAGGCAACAAAACACTTCCATTTCTCTCCTTATTCCTTCCCTAAATGGAGCAAACCCCTCACTGACGAGGCTGTTTTGAGGGACTCGATTCTGATACGACCCTTCTTTCCCAGGACAGGAGTGGGCTGCAGGAACTGGTGGATAGGGATGCTACGGCAGAGTCAGGCGGTGTTTAGAATCTGTGTAGAATGTTACCAAAAGCCTAAGAAGTGAGCGTTCACAGGTTTGAGCCCCCACGTCTGTCAGGGATGCCGCAGTGAATAAGACAGTTCCGATCCCAGGCCTCGTGGGGCTTGTAGACTAGTGTAGTGTTTCTCAGTGGTGGACTGTGGTCATTCAAACGAAGATGATTCTGGGATGTATGGAACAGTCCTACTTATTGCTGTCCCCTAACCAATAAATATGTGTAGGGTCTTCTAGTTACCGTGACAATTAAAACCTGCCCCACACATTTCCAAATTTCCTTCCAAGGGGAGAGAACAGGCAATAATAGCACATGTATTGAGAACCACTGGTTTAACGGGAAGTGCAGTTCTTTTTTTTTTTTTTTAAAGATTTTATTTATTTATTTGACAGACAGAGATCACAAGTAAGCAGAGAGGCAGGCAGAGAGAGAGGAGGAAGCAGGCTCCCTGCTGGGCAGAGAGCCCGATGTGGGGCTCGATCCCAGGACCCTCGGATCATGACCTGAGCCGAAGGCAGAGGCTTTAACCCACTGAGCCACCCAGGCGCCCCGGGAAGTGCAGTTCTTAAAGTTCGCTCTAATTCTGCCCTTTAATACAACTATTATTTTTAGTTATTTCCTCCCAGGATATTTCGTATACGTATGTTTTCTGTTTTGATAGTGTACGTAAAGTGGCAAGTGTTCTTGGGACCGTATTGGTCACCAGCTTGCGGGTAGAGCAGGAGAAAACCTCTGCCCAGAGGGCAAGGCGCATGAGCACTGCAGTTGGACTGTGGGCACAGTCCTTCTGCGGATACACTTGATCTTTAAGACGGACGAATATATCTTTACATTGAAGTCCTGAAGCCATTCTGAAACAGACTACAAAACGTAGGAAGAAGCTTGTTTGTGAACTTGAGAGTTGCAGACCAGGAAGGTCTGTCCCCAAATTCCTGTTAACCCTGTGGTCAGATGGGTTTGGTTTCTCTCTGTACCCCCTCTTAAAGGTGTGCTCCAAGTGGAAAATTGAGATAAAGTCAGTGGTTTGAGTACTTTTACTTACTTATTTATTTAATTTTAAAATTTTTATTATTTTTTAAAAAAGATTTTATTTATTTATTTGATAGAGATCACAAGTAGGCAGAGAGACAGAGAGAGAGGAAGGGAAGCAGACTCCCCGCTGAGCAGAGAGCCTGACGAGGGGCTCCATGTGGGGCTTGATCCCCGTGACCTGAGCTGAAGGCAGAGGCCTCAAGCCACCCAGGCGCCCCTGTTTTTTTTGTGTTGTTGTTTTTTTTTTTTAAGATTTTTATTTATTTGACAGAGACACAGTGAGAGAGGGAGGGACCCTGGGATCATGACCTGAGCTGAAGGCAGACACTTAACAACTGAGCCACCCAGGTGCCCCAGTACTTAACTACTCTTAGCCAGGACTGCTTTTGGTTATGGGAAACAGCTTCACTGTTGCTTAAATAAATATGGGACTGACTTGTCTCCTGTAATAACGAGTCCAGGTTAGAGCAACTGTGGCCTGGTGCAGCTGCGTTTCTGTGATTCTCTTGGCCTCTCTTGAGGTCGAAATCTGTAACTTTCACCCTCACATCCATGTTCAAGGCAAGAAAGCAAGCTGGTTTTCCCAGAAGCCTTCCCGCAGACTGCTCCCTGTATCTCACTGGCCAGAACTGGATTCCATAATCACCTCTAACTGCAAGGGAGGCTGGAAAAACCGCAGGGTAATCTTGATTGGCCTTCCTTGGGGCTGGACATGCTGCCCACCTTGACAGGACTGAGTTCTTTTTGAAAAGGGGAGGTGGGGTTTGATGGATAGTCCCCTGAGATGGGTTAACCACCGAGCACCTACAACAAGGAGCATTAGAAAGTAGGATTCAATGGGGTGTAGGGATATTGACCCTAATTTATCATTCATAATACTGTGTTGAATCTTTTTTTAAGATTTTTATTTATTTGTCAGAGAGTGTGCACACACGCATAAGCAGGGGGAGCCGCACGGGGAGGAGCAGGCTCCCTGCCTAGCAGGGGGTCTGATGCGGGACTCCATCCCAGGACCCAGGGATCATGAACTAAGCTAAAAGCAGACACTTAACCAGCTGAGCCACCCAGGCGCCCTGTATTGGATGCTTTTACAGAAAATGTTCCAGCCGTCTACTTCAGCTTCTGTCAAACCCTGATTAGAAGCCAACTGTGTGCCTTGCTTCGCCGTTTCACTTGTGTGTTTCGCAACCCGGGGAATAAATACCTTTGCAAAGGAGATACTTTTTTCTTCCTCAAAATGTTGTCCTTCCAGCTGGTCTGTCAGGATATTTTATTTTGTTCCTTTGTTGGTCTTTCCACCACCCGACTGACTCTTCCTGCCCTCTCTGTCTGAATGCGGCCTGCATCGACTCTGCCTTTCCGGTGCATGTTACGTATATCAGCTAGTCAGAAATCTCAGGGTTTCTTTTGGTGCTCTGCTAACGTCCCCTTTGTCTCTTTCTCCTCTGTGTCCTCTCCTGCTCTTGCTTCCTCCTCCTGGTGCTGCTGCAGAGCGTCTCTACAGCCAACTTGAGCGAAACCGCCTGCTCTCTAGCAAGCTGAAGCTCGCGCTGCATGGTCTGTGGGACTGATGAGCAGGGCTCCCTGGGGTCCGATAAGCCAGGCCTACTGCTGACACCACTGACCTGGACCCCAGCGGAGAGCCGATTGTTCTTTTTAAAGTCATTTTGCCCTAAGGGGGAAAAAAAAAGATTTTATTCATTTATTTGAGAGAGGGAGAAGCAGACTCCCCGCTGAGCGAGAGCCCAACGCAGGATTCCATCCCAGGGCCTTGAGATCGTGATCTGAGCGGAAGGCGGATGCTTAACCCACTGAGCCTCCCAGGTGCCCCACAAATTGCTTTTTAATTGGGGCAGTGAGAATATCGTTGGCTTCCTAACTGTGCTGCAGAGTGAGAACAGTTGGCGCTGCATTTCTGTTCCTTTTCAAGAGATAATGGGTGAGGGACGCCTGCGTGGCTCAGTTGGTTAAGCGGCTGCCTTCGGCTCAGGTCATGATCCCAGCGTCCTGGGATCGAGTCCCACATCGGGCTCCTTGCTCGGCAGGGAGCTTGCTTCTCCCTCTGCCTCTGCTTGTGCTCACTCTCGCTCCTCTCTCTCTGACAGATAAATAAATAAAGTCTTAAAAAAAAAAAAAAGAGTGAGATAATGGGTGATGAAGGGAGGGGCTTTGAGAGATCATAGTGGGGAACCAGAGAGCGCTTTCTGGTTTCCACCCTGACTTGCAGCCGTTGAACCCGAGCATCGGCTGTAGGCCGTGTTCCCCCTGCGTGGATGTTTTCTAACAATAAAAGAACCAGTTGGATGTCGTACTGCTCCATCTGCAGGCCCAGAGAGTGGGCCCTTCTGACTGGGTGGGAGGACGGGAAGGGAGAGGAAGGGTGTGGGGTGGTAATAAGGCCGTGGTGAGCGTTTGCGCCCCGAGGGCGGCCGGAGTGCTTTGCCAAGCGGACTAGATTCTCCTTGCGGTTCACGCCACAGGCCTTTCTTCCTTTTTCCTTCTTGCTCCCTTTTCCTGGTTTTATGTTTAATTGTAAGTAACTATCACAGGCTAGTTTTGGAGAATAGCTCTATAAAAATCGCAATTAAGGTTTTGCTTGTATGTTCAGTAGTAGTGTTGGCTCTGTGGCCTTTAGTGATTCTGCGACAGGCTCTGTGGGGTCTTTCATTTATCCCACCAGTGAATCGTTGCTTCCCTTGTTGGAGGAAGCCTGTAGTGCGTGAGGTTCCTCTTGTACCGAGCCTCTGCTTTTACTGGTAGAAACATGCCCTTCCTTGTTCTTAGTGCTCACACCCCAGTGAGCCATGTCAAGTAGGCACTGTCCTGTGGGCAAAGCCCGGAAAGAAAGGATGGCTGATGCCTAAGGCTGCCTCCTCCAGTGACTGAAAACTGAAAGCCTTGGTTGGGTGTGGGTGAGTGAGGAAATGACTGATAAGGTCTCCCGCCACTTCCCCCCAGAGGAGTAGCAGCGCCTGTAACCGCAGCTCGCCCGCCCGAGGCCCGCAGCCGCGAGTGGTGCCGTAGCGCGCGCCTGCGGCCGGGAGGGCAGCTGCTGTGTTGCTCGGCAGCGTCCCTGCAGCGGGAGTGCTTGAGCGGTTCTCGGTGGGAAGACCGGGATGTTCACTGCTCGTTCGTGTAACATCTCTCCTTTACCCCCACTAGATAAGCTGAAATGCACCAAAGAGGAGCACCTGTGCACACAGAGGATGCTGGACCAGACTCTGCTGGACCTGAACGAGATGTAGAGCACCCATCCCGCCCGCCGCTGCTCCTCCCTCTGCCCCGACTCCGCCTGAGGCCGGCCTGCCCGAAGCCGGCCTTGCAACTGAGGGCTGATCTTTAACTGGAAGGCTGCTTTCTCCTCTTGCCGCCTCTCCCATCCCAACCCCTGTGTCTTTTTCGCCAAACTGTCTCTGCCTCTCCCTAGAGATTCCAGCTGGGCTTGAGGCTGAGCACCTTTGGGAACAATGTTTAAGGGAATGTGAGCACAATGCAAAGTGTCTTTAAAAGCATGTTGTGATGTACACATTTTGTAATTACCTTTTTTGGTGGTGTTGATGTAGCGACCATTTGTAAAACATTCCAAATTATCCCACGGTTCTGAAGCAGCGGTCTCATCCCTTCCTCACATGTGGGAAGTAACTTTTCAGTTTAGTGCCCACCGCCCTCCGCAGAGGAGGGCAAGCAGCAGGGGCCTGCCTTGCTGAGAGCCAGAGCCCGGAAAGAGCCCCACTCTGGGAAGCTTCATTGCTTTGTCCAAAGTACCAGCCAAATTAGAAAGATGATTCCAGAAGGAGTGGCCAAAAAAGTGTGGCTCAGGGTTTAGCTTTAAGGTATCTTTGAGCAACTTTATTTATTTATTTTTGTTTTTCATCAGAAGTGACCAAACAAATTAAGACGGTGAGACCTCTGAGACCAAATCCTGGGCCTGTCTTGGCCCTAACTGCCCACAGAATGGATCATGTTCCCCTTATGTTGAGGTGACCACTTACTGGCTCTCCTGCCTCCTTGAAGGAAAGCGAGAAAATTCTGTGCTTGCCCTGATTCAGCCACATGAAACAAACTCATCTCATCACCCTTCGCTGGGTCCGAAGCTGCTGTCTCTAGAAGTGCCATCTCGTGCTTTGTATCAGTCAGTGCTGGAGAAATCTTGAATAGCTTATGTACAAAACTGTTTTTAAAATTTTATATTATTTTGAAACTTTGCTTCTGTAGGGTTGGGGCACACTGGCTACTGCGTCTGGCTGAGAATTCTCTCCAGGCTGTGGGCTGACCGTGTGCTGGTCTTTTAAAGTTTCTTTCCCTCCCCAGTTCCCCTTTTTGGTGAGGTTTCTGTGAGGCCTGTTCGGTGTGCATCCTGCGGCTTACTGGCTTACATGCACCCCGCGTGGGTGTGCTCTCTTCGGGGCCCGCTGGGAGAAAGGAAGCCCATAGTGCAAACTGTTTTGATACTGAAAATTGACAAGTGTCTTTTTGAAATAAAGAACCAGTCCCTCTAGCCCTCGGACCTTGTCGACTTTTCTTACTAATCCAGTTGTACTTTCTCCAACAGGAGCTACGGAGTTGGAGTGAAAAGTCAGATCTTTGTGGGTGGTGGCCGCGGGCTTGACCCGACTTGGCGCGCTGTGAAGCAGACCAAAACTGGGTTCAGAACTCAGGTCTGTCTGGCGCGCCTGATGGAAATAACTCGGTTTTTCCGTCTGTGAGACTAAGATAACGGGTCACCGGGGTACGTGTGACTGGGAGAGACGGTAGGTTCCTTCACTAGCGCGGGCGCGTTCAGGCCGAGCCACGGGCCCACCCGGGCGCTCCGGGAGTGACCAGCCGTCTCCGACGTCGGTCCGTGCCCTGCCCCGGCCCCGCGAGCTGGGCCTCCGCCGGCGGTGGGAAACACCCGGGTGGGCCGGACCCGGAGCGCGCGCGGGGCGGCCGCCCGGGACCTGCCGGCCCATCCCGCGCCCTGGCCTCGGGCGGGACGCGAGTCCCACTTCCTCGTACCCACGACGCGGCCGCCTCGCCCGAGTCCCGCTCTGCAGGCCGGCGCCGGGGAGGCACGGAGCAGGGCCGCCCGCACACCGCGGCGGCACGGAGGCTCGGCTGGGCCCCGAGCACGAGGTAGGCAGCGCCCGCGGCTGAACTGGGAGGCGGGCCCGGCGCCACCCACGCGCGGCCCCGGCTCCACCCACGCGCGGCCCCGCGGTCGCCCCCGCGAGGAACTCCCACAATTCCCGGCCCGCGGAGGCCCCGCCCCCGTGACGTCGCGCCCACCGGTTGGCCGGCGCTGGGGGCTCGGCCGCGGCCGCAGTCGGGCGGGAACTGGAGCCGCGGTGGTCGCCATGACGGCCTTCAGGGCCCGGCGTCCCGGATGCGGCCGGCCGTTGGGCTGCGGGCCCGCGGCCGGCGTCCTGCTGCTGCTTCAGTGCCTGGGGGGGACCCGGGCCGGCAAACTCAACGTGCCGCAAGTGTTGCTCCCCTTCGGCCGGGAGCCGGGCCGCGTGCCTTTCCTGCTGGAGGCGCAGCGCGGCTGCTACACCTGGTGAGGGGCGGGCCTCCCGGGGCCCTGCAAGGGTCGCAGCCAGGGTCGAAGCCAGGGTCGCAGCCAGGGTCGCCGCCAGGGACGCCGCCAGGGTCGCAGCCAGGGTCGCCGCCAGGGTCGCAGCCAGGGTCGACGCCAGGGTCGACGCCAGGGTCGCAGCCAGGGTCGACGCCAGGGTCGAAGCCAGGGACGCCGCCAGGGTCGCAGCCAGGGTCGACGCCAGGGTCGAAGCCAGGGTCGACGCCAGGGTCGACGCCAGGGTCGACGCCAGGGTCGACGCCAGGGTCGACGCCAGGGTCGACGGGCTGCCCTCGCCGAGGACAACGCCGCAGCGCCCTGTGGCCGTTGGCTTCCAGGGGCTTTCCTGTGGGGTCCCGCTGGAGCGCGCGGTGCTCCCCGCGCGGCCGTCCCCGCGCGGCCCGAGGAGATGTCCCTGGGGGCGGAGCTGGGGGCTGGGAGCGGGTCCTCGCCGGCGGACCAGCCGGGGCTTTCTTCTTCGGGGCCCTCGGGACACCGCTCACGGCCTTGTGCAGCCCCATTTCACCCAGGAGCGAGCCGAGGCCCCGGCACGGTGGGGCGGGGAGGAGGCCTGCCTGGGGGTGACTCTGCGGGGAGGCGGGCGCCGCCGCGTGTCGGGCCACACCGCCGCGTGTCGGGCCACACCGCCGCGTGTCGGGGCCGCGCCGCCCTTTCCTGTGTGCTGCGGCGGGGAGGCTGCTGCGGACCGGGACGCGGCGCCTGGAGTTTCACGGCTGGACCAGGACCCGCCGCGGATGACGCACGGAATCTCTCACCATCCGAAGCCACAACGTCACCTTTTTAATTTTCTTTTATTGTTTTTTTAAAGAATTTTATTTATTTATTTGACAGACAGAGATCACAAGCAGGCGGAGAGGCAGGCAGAGAGAGAGAGGAAGGGAAGCAGGCTCCCCACTGGGCAGAGAGCCCGATGCGGGGCCCGATCCCAGGACCCTGAGACCATGACCCGAGCCGAAGGCAGAGGCTCTAACCCACGGAGCCACCCAGGCGCCCGCTTTTTAATTTTCTTAAAGATTTTGTTTGTTTGTTTATGAGAGAGCGAGCCAGCGAGAGAAAGCACAAGCAGGGTGAGGGGCAGAAGGAGGAGCAGGGAGTCGATCCCTGGGCTGGATCCCAGGACCCCCAGGTCACGACCTGAGCTGAAGGCAGATGCATAACCAACTGAGACACCCAGGTGTCCCCCCACCCCCCAATTTTTTTTTTAAGAGATTTTATTTATTTATTTGAGGGAGAATGAGAGAGAACATGAGAGAGGAGAAGGTCAGAGGGAGAAGCAGACTCCCCAAGGAGGTGGGAGCCCGATGCGGGACTCGATCCTGGAAGTCCGGGATCATGACCTGAGCTGAAGGCAGTTTCTCAACCAACCGAGCCACCCAGGCGCCCCCCAAATATTTTTTTTAATTGCATTCTGAATCGTACTCACACTTCAAAATTTAGGCAGTTTTTCTGCCTTGGCAGCCCAGTTTTAAGATTGGACAAAACTCATTCCTCACAGTATGAGAAATCCTTGTCTTTCATTATTGGAAGCACAACATCAATCCCGGTTGTTTTTTTTTTTTTTTTTTTTTTTTTTTAAGATTTTACTTATTTATTGGAGAGAGAGGGAGCATGCACGGGTTGGGGGGTAGGGGGAAGCAAGAAGACTCCCTGGTAAGCAGGGAGCCGGTTGTGGGGCTCCATCCAAGGACCCTGAGGTCATAACCTGAGCTAAAGGCAGAGGCTCAGCTGCTGAGCCACCCAGGCGCCCCCGTGTTTTTGCATACTGAGGGAAGAATGGAACAATCTCATTTTATTTATTTATTTTTAAAGATTTTATTTATTTATTAGAGACAAAGAGAGCACAGCAGGGGAGAGGGACAGAAGAAGAGGGAGAAGCAGACTCCCTGCTGAGCTGGAAGCCCACGGTGGAACTTGATCCCAGGACCTGGCGATCATAACATGAGCCGAAGGCAGAGGCTCAACCATCTGAGCCACCCAGGCATCCCTTAGTTTATTTTATTTTATTTTTTTAAAGATTTTTAAATTTATTTATTCGACAGACAAAGATCACAAGTAGGCAGAGAGGCAGGCAGAGAGAGGAGGAAGCAGGCTCCCTGCGGAGCAGAGAGCCTGATGCGGGGCTCGGTCCCCCCCATCAGGCACCCCCCTTAGTTTATTTTTTAAAGATTTTGTTTATTTGGGCGCCTGGGTGGCTCAGTGGGTTAAAGCCTCTGCTTTTGGCTTGGGTCATGATTTCAGGGTCCTGGGATTGAGCCCCATGTCAGGGCTTTTAAAAAAAAGATTTTATTTATTTGAAAGAGCAAGAGCAGGAGGGAGAGGGAGAAGCAGACTCCCCACTGAGCAGGAAGCCCAATGTGGGATTTGATCCCAGGACTCTGGGATCATGACCTGAATCAAAGGCAGACGTTAAATGGATTGAGCCACCCAGGTGCCCTGGTACAAGCCTGTTTTAAATATCGAGGGAGGAATGTAATACATGTGTAACATTGCACAAGTGATCATTGGGGAAAGGTTTTTATCGGTCTCACTGAGATCTCTCTCTCTTAAGCATGTTTTCTACTTTAAAGAGTGTCATTTGAATATACCAGGTAGTGTGTAACATGGAACAACTCTAAGAATCTGTGTTCCTCTGAAAGTTAATTTTAACCCACATTCTTATTTCAGACTCTTAAGTATTTTATTTTGGCAGGCATTCCTCCCATCATGATGCAGTAACTGTTGAGCCTTTATATGAAAATGGCACCTTATGTTCCCAAAAAGCTGTGCTCATTGCTGAATCTACCCAACCGATACGCCTCAGCAGTATTATTCTTGCTCGAGAGATAGGTATGTTGAGAGAAAACATTGTGAAGTCGTTCATCTAGAGTAGAATGATCTGATACCTTTTATACATGGTTAATACAAACGGTGTTGGCTTCAAATGGTAAGAAGTAGAAAAGGAAGCAATCTACACAATAACCCTAATTGTGGCATCCTAGTCTGTAAAAATAAATATAAATAAATAAATAAAATATGAATGTGAGGTGCAAAAAAGAAAGAAAGAAAAGAAATGTAAACTCTCAGACCCCATCTCAGTTCTGCTGAATTAGAATCTCAGGAGTGGTCCCAGGGAATTAACAGAGCTCTCCAGTGATTCTCATGTGTTACTGAAGTCCAGGAAGCATGGCACCAGTCTTTTTTAGATTAGAGCAGCTGGAGAATGCTATTTGTATCCAAAATCAAAGCAAGGCTTTTTCTATCCCAGTTTCTGGCACTTCATTGCTACATTAATAGGCCAGAAATACCTGTATTATTTAAAAATATTTTGATAAATGATACAACTCTACTGTGTTATTAAAGAGAACTTCAAGTTGTTTGGTATACCATATTTTATATGATTGATGATGCCATCTACTATAAAGCGTTTTTTTTTTAATGTACTACTAAGAAAAACAGCCAAGTAAACTATGCTTTTATTTACTTAGAATTTCTACTTTATGCCTATAGAAGAATTAAGACTTAATTAGGTGGTTATTTTTATGTTTTACTCTCATGCCTAATAAAAAGGGAAATATAAATAAAATAAACTGGTTAAAGTATTTCTCAAACTACCTTAGCGTTTCTTTCTCAGATGAAACATTTTTTTCACTAGGAATCATCAGTGTCTGTGTTTATCCCCACAATATCTTCCTCTATGCCAGCAAGGCTGTTATGGATGTAGTATTTCTTAAAAGAATTAATTAAAAACAAAAACACGTGGGCGCCTGGGTGGCTCAGTGGGTTAGGCCTCTGCCTTCGGCTCAGGTCGTGATCTCAGGGTCCTGGGATCGAGTTCCGCATCGGGCTCTCTGCTAGGCAGGGAGCCTGCTTCCTCCTCTCTCTCTCTCTGCCTGCCTCTCTGCCCACTTGTGTTCTCTCTCTGTCAAATAAATAAATAAAAATCTAAAAAAAAAAAAATTAAAAAATAAAAACAAAAACACATAAAAGCTGTGACACCTGGCTGGCTCAGTTGGAAGAGTGTGCAACTTTTTTTCTTTTTTTTAAAGATTTTATTTTTCAGTAATATCTATACCCAGAGTGAGGCTCACACTCACAACGCTGAGGTCAAGAGTCTTGTTCTTCACCGAATAGGCCAGCCAGTCACCCCAACTGTTGATTTCGGGGTTGTGAGTTTGAGCCCCACAATAGGTGTAGAGATTACTTAAGTAAATAAAACTTAAAAAAAAAAAAAACCAGAAACACCTAAAAGCTATCGTATTGGGCTCTTAAGTTTAGCTTTGCAATATACTGGAACTGTTGTGTGTGTGTGTTTTTTTTTTTTTGTAGTTATGGAAAAGTACCTGGCACACCTCAGTTACTACCCTTCCCACCCCATCTCCTTAACCATTTGATTCCCAGGGGATTAAAGAGTGTGCCACTATTGATTGGCCACGATTTTCTTCTTACAGCTGATACCCATTCTACAAGTTTTGATGCGGGCCCTTTTAATGTTCTCATCTGCAGTCAATCACAACTTTGTTGTGACTGCCGCCTGGCTGACAGCAACTGGAAGATATCATCAGTTATAAGATAAAATCTCAATTTCAGAGATGTTAAAATATCAAAAAAAAAAAAGAAAACACAAAAAAAAATCAAAAAATAACTGTCTTAGAATCAGTGAAATATGGTATGAGGACTCTCAAAGATGAGAATCTGTGAGGAACATGTCATGCAGGGTAGCTACAATAGACAGAGAAGGATACCAAGGTCAGAAAAGAAGAATTGTATTGGTCACAAAAGTGATTTTAATTAATTAATTAATTAGTTAATTATTTTTTAAAAGATTTTATTTATTTATTTGACAGAGATCACAAGTAGGCAGAGAGGCAGGCAGAGAGAGAGGAGGAAGCAGGCTCCCTGCTGAGCAGAGCACCCGATGCGGGGCTACATCCCAGGACCCTGAGATCACGACCTGAGCCGAAGGCACAGGTTTAACCCACTGAGCCACCCAGGCGCCCTCACATAAGTGATTTTTTAATGTAATTACTTTTAACTACATGAATTCATTCTGATATCAAAAGATATGTTTACACAATTGCTAGGAAAAATGTCAAATCTGGCCTCAGCTTAATTTCATCTGACTTATAAATATTCCAAAGTTAAATATCTTTTAAATCCACTTTCCCAATTTTGCTAGACTCAGTAGTAAAAGCCAGTTTCATTGTCCTACCAGGTCCCTTCTCATCTGAGTGGAAAAGAGCACTCTGAAAGGGGAGAGGTGGGAGAGGGAGAGGACACTGTGAAAGGGAAGCATATGCCTAAGACAGATTGTTCATTCATTTGACAAATATTTAATGAAAGGCTTACTAACTGTAAGATGTCTGTAAAGATAGATTTAAGCACTCCATTGGTGTCTAGGTGCTTAGAATTTTACGATGTTTTTGTCAGCACTAGTGAAGCATATCAGTGGCGATGATGGAGGTGTTGGGTAGAGGGGACCTACTGAAGGCTTGTTTTATTTGGTGGGAGTGCTAGATTTGTTGTGATCTTTGTTTTGCTCTGACTAGGTGCTACTTCATTTGGTAAAGCCTTCAAAGAATGTAAAAGGGTATGGAGTGGAAAGTAAGCCTCTAACCTCATTTCTCCAAGAGGTAGCCACTTCTCTGTACCCTTCAGAGGCAGTCTGAATATATGGACGTGCCCCTTTTCTAGTTGGAAATCTGGATTTTTAGCCTTAGGTAAAGGACAAATGGTGGAGTTCGGAGATGAGGGCATGATTTTAGCTCACATGAAGGATGAAGAAAGGGTTTGGATAACTGGAAGATTTTGGTGTGGGATGAGAGGAATATAGGGTGAGCAGTACTTCGTGTGGTGTGCTCAGCATATGGTTGATGTTCCGTAAATTCTCACAGGTTGCTTAGTTGCTACAGTGGATTATAACTGTATAAGCAAGAGGAGACGATCTGGAAGCTAGGATGAATATGAGAATCAGGGAAGGCAGGAAGTAGTTGCCATTTCTGCTCCCGGCTCTGCATCCCCTTGATTCTTGCAATTCTGGTTTCATTCGTTCTCTTATTTTTCTATTCTTCCTTCTTCATCTCCCTGGATCAACTCTCGTCCTGTCTATTTCATTCATTTTTTCCCCTTTATTGCCTTGCTCCCATGTGGACCTGAAATAATATGGATGTGTAGATAAGAATATTCGCTATATTGTTTGTTTATTTTCCATTGTATTATTTAATGAAGTTATTCATTTTTATCTTTAAAAAGATAAGTTGGGCACCTGGTTGCTCAGTTGTGTTAAGTGTCGGACTCTTGATTTTGGCTCGGGTCAGGTCATGATCTCGGGATTGTGAGATGGAACCCTGTGTCAGGCTCTGCACTGTGGGCGTGGAGCCTGCTTAAGATTTTCTCTCCTGGGGCGCCTGGGTGGCTCAGTGGGTTAAAGCCTCTGCCTTCGGCTCGGGTCATGATCCCGGGGTCCTGGGATCGAGCTCCACATCGGGCTCTCTGCTGAGCGGGGAGCCTGCTTCCTCCTCTCTCTCTGTCTGCCTCTATTTGTGATCTCTGTCAAATAAATAAATAAAAATGTTTAAAAAAAAAATAAAAAAAAAAAAAAAAAAAAAAAAAAAGATTTTCTCTCCTTTATTCTGCCCTTCCCCTTACCTCTCCTTGTCAAAAAACAAAACAACAACAACAACAACAACAATAACCTGCTTAAAAATTAAAAAAGAAAAAAAGGTAAGTTGAAGGTATAATACTTCTGTTAGTCACTCTAAATTTACCTGTAATTCATACGAGGTAATTTTTTCCCCTTATAGTCAGTGGCCATGTATTGAAAAGCTTATTGCTGTTGAGCTAGTCAGACAGGTAGTCATTGCATACACAAGGCTTTTCATATTTTTAATGTAAGGTTACAGCTGCTTCTGTCCTACAGTTGCCCTGCATGTTTCTCCGCAGAAGAAAAGTATTTAATTTCCCATTTAAGCACTGTTAGATTATCCAGGCCTAATTATCTAGTGTGTTTTATCTAAGGTCACCCTTCCTTCCTTTGTCATCCTTGGAACACTTCCTTAATAGTGTGTTTTACCAGCAAATCCTGTAGGATTTCAGCTTCTCTTGGTTCTTAATGATAGGTCCCATATTTTGGTCTTCATTTCTTTCTTTCTTTCTTTTTATTTTATTTTATTTATTTATTTGACAGTGAGAGAGAGAACACAAGCAGGGTGAGCAGGAGGCAGAGGGAGAAACCAGCTCCCTGCTGAGCAAGGAGCCCCATGTGGGACTCTATCTGAGGAGCCTGGGATCATGACCTGAGTTGAAGGCAGGTGCTTAACCAACTGAGCCACCCAGGCACCCCAGTCTTCATTTCTTTTAACTTCATATTCTGTTCATTAAATATTAAGTAAAAGATTAATCAAGTACATTAAAAATTTTTTTCTTTTAAAATAATTTTAAATTTACAGAAGCAATGCAAAGATAGTACAAAGAGTTCCCATATACTCTTCACCCAGTTTTCTTTCTTTTTTCTTTTAAAAGTTCTTTTTTTTTTTTTAAGATTTTATTTATTTATTTGACAGACAGAGATCACAAGTAGGCAGAGAGGCAGGCAGAGAGAGAGGAGGAAGCAGGCTCCCTGCTGAGCAGAGAGCCCGATGTGGGACTCGATCCCAGGACCCTGGGATCATGACCTGAGCCAAAAGCAGAGGCTTTAACCCACTGAGTCACCCAGGTTCCCTTTCTTTTTTCTTTTAAAGGGTTTTATTTATTTATGAGAGAGAGAGAACAAGCAGGGGAAGGGGCAGAGTTTGAGGGAGAAGCAGACTCCCCGCTTATCGGGGAGCCCAGATGTGGGTCTCAATCCCAGGACCTGATGAAGGCAGATGCTTAGCCGGCTGAACCACCTAGGCCCCCACCCTCGCTCCCTGCCCCAGTTCTCTTTAATGTTCCACTAATGTCCTTTTTCTGATCTAGGATTTAACTCAAGACACTGTAAGGGCCTGTTTAGCCAGAGCGATTCCATCCGGTTAAACAGTGATTTTGTTGTTTATACAGTAAAACTTAAACTGACCCTGCCCCCCCAACCCAGGGGACTTACTTAAAAGCAAGTCTGGGAAACCAGTCCCAGGTAACAAAGCCCAAATACAAGGGCGGGTCAGGCCAGGTGGAGGTATCCAGTCAGTGGGGGTGCAGACTGTCTCCCTAGCTACCAAGGAGTGTGGGCCCTGCCCTTTGGGTGCCTTTTGGGCGCCAATTCTGACCAAGGTGCTCGGCTACTTCAAATATCTACTATAGGGTGAATTGTAATCAATTGGTCACTTGTGTGTGACCTAGCAGGACTGTGCAGCTTCCTCTGTGTTACAATCTCATTGGCCACCTGTGCGTGGCCAGGCCCAACCACATGGCCTTTGCCCTTAAAAGCTAGTCTGTAAGGCAGAGAGAGGTCGCCTCTTTGCAAGAGACGGCCCTGGCTGGAAATAAAGCTTTGCTTGACCTTCACTTTGTATCCGTCTTGCTCCTTTGATTACGGACCCATCAACACCACATTACTAAACTACATTGTCGTGTTTCCTTTATCTCCTGTGACCTATGACAATTTTCTCAGTTTTTCTTTGCTTTTCGTGACCTTGACATTTTTAGAGTATTGGTCAGTTTTTTTTTTGTTTTTTTTTTTTAGGATTATTTATTTATGGGGCCCCTGGATGGCTTAGTCCTTAAGCGTCTGCCTTTGGCTCAGGTCATGATCCTGGGGTCCTGGGATGGAGCCCCACATTGGGCTCCCTGCCCAGCGGGAAGCATGCTTCTCCCTCTCCCACTCCCCTTGCTGTGTTTCCTCTCTCACTGTCTCTCTCTCAAATAAATAAATAAAATCTTAAAAAAAAAAAAGAGAGAGAAACCAAGATATGCTGCAGTGTGCTTGTTGCTACTATAATGTCACTGTTCCTAGGCCATCTAAGCAGACAGCATTAGGAAGTATATGTATATATACCAACCATATATATACACATACCTGTATTTTTTTAACATACAATGTATTGTTTGCCCCAGGGGTACAGGTCTGTGAATCATCAGTCTTACACATTCCATAGCCGTCACCTTAGCACGTACCCTCCCCAAAGTCCATAGCCTAGCCACCCTATTCCTCTCACTCCACCCCAGCAACCCTCAGTTTGTTTTGTGAGATTAAGTCTCTTATGGGTTGTCTCCCTTCTGATCCCATCTTGTTTCATTTTTTTTCTCCCTAGCCCCCTAGCCTCCCTAGCCCCCACAACCCCCTGCCCTGCCTCTCAAATTCCTCATATCAGGGAGATTGTATGATAATTGTCTTTCTCTGATTGACTTCTTTCACTCAGCATAATACCCTCTAGTTCCATCCGCGTCGTTCCAAATGGCAAGAGTTTGTTTTTTGATGGCTGCATAGTATTCCATTGTATGTATATACCTACATCTTCTTTATCCTTTTTTTAAAAAAGATTATATTTATTTAATTGACAGAGAGAGAGAGAGAGAGAGGGAGGAAACACAAGTAGGGGGAGTGGGAGAGGGAGAAGCAGGCTTCCCGCTGAGCAGGAGCCTGATGACGGGACAGGATCCCAGGACCCTGGGATCATGACCTGAGCTGAAGGCAGATGCTTAATGACGGAGCCACCCAGGTTGCCCCCATATCTGTATTTCTTTCTTTTTTAAAAAAATATTTTTTTTATTTATTTGACAGAGATCACAAGTAGGCAGAGAGGCAGGCAGAGAGAGAGAGAGGGACCCTGGGATCATGACCTGAGCCAAAGGCAGAGGCTTTAACCCACTGAGCCACCCAGGTGCCCCCATATCTGTATTTCTATGTCTATTTGTGTATATGTTAATGTAAATATGAGATCATATTGATATCTTTGGTTCTAATCTTGTACCATAGGGTAATTCCTTTCTCTGGTAATGAGAAACTTGACTCAGTATCTACAGTGTATTTACTTATTTGTTGAACCCCAGTGTCAAGATAGTTTCAGAATGATTAAGTCTGTTTTTGTGTTTCTTGTGAAAGAAAGTATAGCTTTGCCTGAAATAGAGCATATTTTGATGCTCTTTGGCCTTTTTTTTTTTTTTAAGATTTTATTTATTTATTTAACAGAGATCACAAGTAGGCAGAGAGGCAGGCAGAGAGAGGAGGAAGCAGGCTCCCCACTGAGCAGAGAGGCCGATGTGGGGCTCAATCCCTGGACCCTGGGATCATGACCTGAGCCAAAGGCAGAGGCTTTAACCCACTGAGCCACCCAGGCGCCCCATCCTTGGCCTTTTTTGAGGGGCACTTGCCTATAATATCTGATTAACATTTCCTTTGATTTAAGAATTCCATAAAAGCAGATCCACAGCTAGGGACAGAGTTCACCGCTGCTGTCCACCGGTAATTTTGGGTATTGTAGTGATAGTTACTTTGCTTTTGTTTCTTGTACATGAAGCTGAAAGCAAAAAATACAGTTATAACAGCAGAATGAGACAGCTATGTAGGCAGTCCTCTAACACACAACAGGTACAAGAGGTGGGGATATTGTTAAAAGATAGTACAAAACAATATTTATTTCATCCTTTCATTCTGTACTGTTCATTTTTATGTTTCTGAAGTTCACTGTGGTTATATTGACCAGAACTCTGGTTGGTCTAATACATTGTTCCCAGGCTTTTTAACCTCAGAGAGAGAAACTTATTGGCATGACTGACATATGGTTGTCACCCTTTTGCTTTCTGAGACAAATACATTTAAAAAAATCTAATGCCATGGGGCGCCTGGGTGGCTCAGTGGGTTGAGCCTCTGCCTTCGGCTCAGGTCATGATCCCAGGGTCCTGGGATAGAGCCCCACATTGGGCTCTCTGCTCAGCGGGGAGCCTGCTTCCCCCTCTCTCTGCCTGCCTCTCTGCCTGCTTGTGATCTCTCTGTCAAATAAATAAATAAAAAATCTTAAAAAAAAATCTAATGCCATAATTTCATAAAGGAAAAAACTTCAATACTTCAAAGCTCAGATAGAATATAATAATAAAGTGTATTAGTTTATTTTTTTGTAAGATTTTATTTATTTATTTGACAGAGAGCGAGATCACAAGTGGGCAGAGAGGCAGGCAGAGAGGGGGGGAAGCAGGCTCCCCGCTGAGCAGAGAGCCCGATGCGGGGCTCGATCCCAGGCCCTGAGGTCATGACCTGAGCCGAAAGCAGAGGCTTAACCCACTGAGCCACTCGGGTGCCCCTGTTATTTTTTTTTTAGATTTTATTTTTAAGTAATCTCTGCACCCCATGTGGTGCTCAAACTCACAATCCCAAGATGAAGAGTTGCACGTCCCACTGACTGAGGCCGCCGGGCGCCCCTGAGATATATTCCTTCAAAGTGAGACATTTAATTTTATTACTCTTCTTTTAGGTTCTTACCTTTCTCATTTTTCCTTGGATGAATGAAAATATCATTATAGGTCAGTGTTTGAGAACAATTGGTCTGTTGTCTCTTATAAACAGAGACTTTGGTATTTTGTCATTATGCTCCTTTCTTCCACAGGTTGAAAGCAACTGTGAAAACCTTTTTTATAATACAGAATAAGGGTTTGCATGTTTGAGACATTTAATAGATTCATGACCTATTGAACTAAATTCTTAGTTTTTGGGTTCATCATAGTGACGGACCATGAACTGCGCTGTGATGTTAAGGTTGACGTGATAGACAGAATTGAAATCATATCTCGAACCCGGGAACTCTATGTAGATGATTCACCACTGGAACTGATGGTGAGGGCGTTGGATGCTGAAGGTAAGGGACTTCAGATGATTCAACAAAATTACCTAAAATAAAGTAATACTCCTTTGTGTTTAGTACTTGGGGAAAAAAGCAACTTGAGAGATAAAAGTAGATGAGAAATAGTATTTATTTATTTATTTAAAAATATTTTATTTATTTACTTGACAGAGAAATTACAAGTAAGCAGAGAGGCAGACAGAGAGAGGGGAAAGCAGGCTCCCCGCTGAGCAGAGAGCCCGATGTGGGGCTCAATCCCAGGACCCTGAGACCACGACCTGAGTTGAAGGCAGAGGGCCAAGCCACTGAGCCACCCAGGCACTCCAGTATTTATTTTTTTATATGAGGTTCATGTACACGAGGAACTGATAATTATGAGTATGGTTCAATGTATTAGCTACATACTTTCATAAAATTTTTCTGCTTATATTTAATTATTGGTTTTCTCAGATGTTTTCTTAAATATCTGAATTCAGTCGCTGAGCTTCTGCTGATGGTCTCTAGATCAGCCATTAAGAACATTTGTTTGCAATTGATTACTAGCTCTGTTTTGATCAGCCCACTTTTCTGTAGGCCAGGGGAATTACGTGTAAACCTATGAAAAGTTTTATGATTTTTTTTTAAAGATTTTTATTTATTTATTTGACAGAGAGAGACATAGTGAGAGGAGGAACACAAGCAGGGGGGTGGGAGAGGGAGAACCAGGCTTCCCGATGAGCAGGGAGCCCAGTGTGGGTCTGGATCCCAATGTGGGTCTTAATCCCAGGACCCTGGGATCATGACCTGAGCTGAAGGCAGAAGCTTAACAACTGAGCCACCCAGGTGCCCTGATTTTATTTTTCTTGAGACTGATTTTAAATTGCTTTTAGTACACTATATAAATGTGTAATGTGGTATTTAAAACATTTAAATTTGCCTCTGCCTTCGGCTCAGGTCATGATCTCAGGGTCCTCAGCAGGGAGCCTGCTTCCCCCTCTCTCTCTGCCTGCTTCTCTGCCTACTTGTGATCTCTGTCTGTCAAATAAATAAAAATAAAAACTCTAAAAAAAATTAAATTTATTGCCACTTTCTTTGTAAAGTATTGTAAATAATAATTTTTTAAATTTAAGAATAAATATTAAAAGTATTCTGAAATCTAGTTTTTATAAAAATTTATGTTGAAGGGACCAGGATTTAGGGATGCCTGTCATCCCTGAAGTGGACTGTGCGGTGGCCTTTATGTAGAAGGGTACAGAAAGAGTTAAAGAGCCAGAAGTTAATCAGCTTGAGTCTTTTCTGCATTCAGAAAGTTTGTGTAGCAACAGTAGTTTTATTGTTTGTGTAGGCATCTTCCTGGTGTATGTGTTTTACATTCACTAATAGTAGTGCTTCTATTTGTTAATGAAGGAGGCCTAAATATAATTTTCTAGTTAGGTTCCTCTTTCTAGGTAAAGATACATGAATATTTTTGAATATGTGATTCTGTCCTGTCTGCTTTTGGCTTGCTTTATAGGAAATACTTTTAGTAGTTTGGCAGGGATGATGTTTGAATGGAGCATCGCCCAGGATAACGAATCAGCAAGAGAAGAATTGTCTAGCAAAATTAGGTAACATTGAAACCAACATAAACTATCTCATTTTTGAAGGAGACATCTGCCTTTGGGTGGTACACTGAGCAGCAGTTATCTGTATGGGCTTTGATAATCCTGCTGTCTAGACTTTTTTGGAACAGATAAATTTACCAGGAGGAAATGTCTTTGATAGAATGACATATGGTGTGGGTGCAGGTACTTTATGATGGGTTAATGTGAGCCACTCCAGAGGAATGCATGAGCTCAGGACTGTACAGTTGTTTGAGCCAGGTGCATCCTCTGGCAGGTTAGTTACTCATGCTCTCTGCACATGCTGGGGGACAGTGAGTGGATGACAGTATGAAATTTTGTCTTTAGTACTAAGAAATAGCTCTCAGACAGTCCCAAGTTTTAGTCCCATAATAGTTTTAGCCAGAAGCACATTAAATGCTTTCGTTCTATCTAATCCTTATGGAAAACAGATTTTTTAAAAAAGATTTTATTTATTTATTTGGCAGAGAAAGAGCATGGGCAGGGGGGAGGAGCAAGGGGAGAGAGAGAGAAGCAGACCAGGGAGCCCGATGCGGAGCTGGATCCCAGGACCCTGGGGTCACGACCTGAGCTGAAGGCAGAGGCTTAACTGACTAAGCCACTCAAGTGCCCATGAAAAACAAATTTTAGGACTTTTTACAATATATAGACATTGAAGAAACTATGTTTAAAGTCTCTTAGGGCCTTTTGGAAGATGACTCATTCCTTGATTACACTAGGAAAAAACTTTATTTTATCTCGTAAGGATTCTGAAATACTCTGAAGCCGAGTATTCTCCCCCCGCGTATGTTGCTGAGATGGAAAAAGAAGAGAAACAAGGAGATATGATTTTGGTGTCTGGGATCAGAACTGGTGCTGCTGTTGTAAAAGTTCGAATTTATGAGCCATTCTATAAGGTAAAAACTTTGTGCCACAAACTTTCAAACTTTCATTTAAGGGTCTTGTCTGTGGAAAATATTATTCCTTATATTTATTTATAATGGAAGCCCTTTAACCTGATATGATTTGGGCCAATAGTTGGTCTTTAACTGAAAACTCATTTGAAATAGGAAGACATAAAAAATACTTATCTTCTTTAAGCCTGTTACTACCTAATTATAATTACACATACAACTGGTGTTTCTCTTAAAATGTGTAAGTGCAGTTTGTTCACCCGTCCTTTGGTGTAGGCCCAAGATGTTTTCTTGGCCACGAGCTCATGGTTTAGAAACATGTATGCTCATGCTTACACCCAGTGCAGTTCCTACTTTCTTTTTCTTTTCATTTTTTTTTAAAAGATTATTTATTTATTTATTTGACAGACAGAGATCCCAAGTAGGCAGAGAGAGAGGAAGGGAAGCAGGCTCCCCACCGAGCAGAGAGCCCGATGCGGGGCTCGATCCCAGCACCCTGGGATCACAACCTGAGTGGAAGGCAGAGGCTTTAACCCACTGAGCCACCCAGGCGCCCCTTGTTTTCTTTTTTTTTTTTTTAAGATTTTATTTATTTATTTGACAGACAGAGATCACAGTAGACAGAGAGGCAGGCAGAGAGGGAGGGGAAGCAGGCTCCCCGCTGAGCAGAGAGCCCGATGCGGGGCTCGATCCCAGGACCCTGAGATTACGACCTGAGCTGAAGGCAGAGGCTTCAACCCACTGAGCCACCCAGGTGCCCCTCCATAATCTTTTACACTTCTCACCTACACCTAACAGTGATAGCTGTACATTTTTTCAGCTTGCTTTGGACTTCTTTACAAAACATTTACATTTTTTGTAGGAACAGCAACTCCCTTTGCATTCATGGTTTATTTTATTTTTTTTTAAAGATTTTATTTATTTATTTGACAGGGAGAGAGAGATCACAAGCAGGCAGAGAGGCAGGTGGAGAGAGAGGAGGAAGCAGAGAGCCTGATGCGGGGCTCGATCCAGTACTGGGCTCGATCCCAGTACCCTGAGACCATGACCTGAGCTGAAGGCAGAGGCTTAACCCACTGACCCACCCAGGCGCCCCTATTTATTTGACAGACAGAGATCACAAGCAGGCAGAGAGGCAGGCAGAGAGAGAGGGGGAAGCAGGCTCCCTGTCGAGCAGAGAGCCTGATGTGGGGCTCGATCCCAGGACCCTGGGATCATGACTTGAGCCGAAGGCAGAGGCTTTAACCCACTGAGCTACCCAGGTACCCCAGTGGTTTATTTTTTAAGGTAATTATAATTAAAAGTGCAAATGTCATAAATAGGTTTCAGAAAAATCAATGTCTTTTGGTGAGCGTCTCATTCAAATGGCAGGGACATGGTATGGACACCATAGATGTAGCCTACCAGCTTTCTGTTGGGTCAGTCTTCACAACAGTCAAGGGTAGAGAGTACTTAATCTGGAAGTCAGTTCATTGGAGTCTGGTTAAAAGAATTTCTGTGGTATCCAGTTCAGTCTTCCCTTGTTTCATTTCAGCGTATGTGCCTGTTTATGTACCACCTCTTCTGCTTTAGAAGTCTTGTCACTTTTTATTCTTAGTTTGAGCGACTTAGAAAGTCAGTATAATATTAAGATTCATGGTCACTTTTTTTTTTTTTAAGATTTTATTTATTTGTTTGACAGACAGAGATCACAAGTGGGCAGAGAGGCAGGCAGAGGGCTGGGAGAGGGGCAGGAAGCAGGCTCCCCGCTGAGCAGAGAGCCTGACGTGGGGCTCGATCCCAGGACCCTGAGATCATGACCTGAGCCGAAGGCAGCGGCTTAACCCACTGAGCCACCCAGGCGCCCCTCGTGGTCACTTTTTAAGGCTAACTGAAATTATGGTGTTTTTTTTTTTAAGATTTTATTTATTTGAGAGAGAGAGCATGAGCAGGGGTAGTGGCAGAGGGAGAAGCAGACCCCCTGCTGAGCAGGGAGCCTGATGTGGAACTCATCTGGAATTCCAGGATCATGACCTGAGCTGAAAACAGTCGCTCAACCAACCGAGCCACTCAGGCGCCCTGAAATTATGATTTGTGATTAGGAAAGCATTTTTAAATCTCTATAAGATAACTTTATTTATTTATTTATTTATTTATTTTTAAAGATTTTTATTTATTTATGACAGAGAGATAGCAAAAGAGGAAACACAAACACAGGGGAGCTGGAGAGGGAGAAGCAGGCTCCCTGCCAAGCAGGAAGCCCATATGGGGCTTGATCCCAGGACCCTGGGATCATGACCCTGGCCGAAGGCAGATGCTTAACTGACTGAGCCACCCAGGCGCCCCACTATAAGATAATTTTAAAAGAGGCATAAGAAGTAAACTTTTTTTTTTTAAATATTTTATTATTTATTTGACAGAGATCACAAGCAGGCAGAGAGGCAGGCAGAGACAGAAGAAGGGAAGCAGGCTTCCCACTGAGCAGAGAGCCCAATGTGGGACTCGATCCCAGGACCCTGGGATCATGACCTGAGCTGAAGGCAGTGGCTTTAACCCACTGAGCCACCCAAGCGCTCCAAGAAGTAAACTTTTAACAAGGAAGATGAACTTCAGGAAACGTTGCTTATGGAAACTCGTTTTTTTCCTTCCTCTTTTAGAAAGTGGCAGCAGCATTGATACGTCTGCTAGTTTTGGAGAGTATATTTCTTATACCATCGCATGATATATATCTCTTAGTAGGAGCATATATTAAATACCGAGTTGCAAAAATGGTGCAGGGAAGAATGACAGGTAAGGTGATTTATCTTTTCCTAAGATGAACATTTCCCAGATCCTTCCTGTTGACAATAAGAGAAGCAACTCCCATCTTTTTTTTTTTTTTTAAAGATTTTATTTATTTATTTGACAGAGAAATCACAAGTAGGCAGAGAGGCAGGCAGAGAGAGAGGAGGAAGCAGGCTCCCCGCTGAGCAGAGAGCCCGATGCGAGGCTCAATCCCAGGACCCTGGGATCATGACCTGAGCAGAAGGCAGAGGCTTTAACCCACGGAGCCACCCAGGCGCCTCAAGAAGCAACTCCATCTTATGTATACAAATACTTCTTTGTGTTTTTAGATTTTGTAATAAAGTATTCCTTAATTGCTGTATTTGAGATAATACTGTGCAGAGATTGTCCCCATGTCTCGAACAGACTAATGCTTAGCCCAGTGCCTATAGGCATCTAAATTCTCTGTTAAAACCACAGCCAAATATTTACTAGATTTTGTACGGCAAGTGAGGACACTTTACCAGAAGGGACTTGAATGATCTTTGTAGAAGTTGTTTCTTGAGAAACTCAGTTCATTCACTGAAAACTTAACAGTCTGTTGACCTTGGAAGTCCCATTGAGTTTATGAAGTGTGCATTGGCTCCATTAGCCTTAGTCGTTTCCTTCCTTCCTTAGTGGGGATCCTTCTTGATACTTTCAGTTCACTGGTTTTTAAGAGTGCAAGCGATATCAATGATAAACTCATATAATAACCCCCCCAATGGCTAATGTCAGAATTTATCATAGGGGGAAGGAAAGTAGAAGCAGATCATACTCTTACTTAGGCGTGCTTCCTGATTTTCCTCTTATAATCCAACAATACATTATTGTCTCTTATAATGGCTGTTCTTGTTACATTTATAAAGCATCTTTCATGTCTTACAGAGGTGGGATTTCCCCTAGAACACTATACCCTGGAGTTGCAAGATGACAGAATTGCCTGTAATTGGTCTCTTTCTGGGAAAGTGGCTTTACTGGATGAGAAAAGAGCTATGGTGACTGCTGTCCAACTGGGCCAAACTAACCTTGTCTTTGTCCATAAAAGTATCCTTTTCAAGTTTGAGCTGTCAGTCTGTGCTTCCCTGAGCACGCAAGACATGTTCCTTGGTAAAGTAATTTGTTAAGATTATACGTATTTTGTATAGGTTTTATTTTTAACAAAGAACTGTAAATTATTATTGTCAGAATTTCTAACAAAGGGAAGGTGAGGTAAGAGTAGTTGGAACTCGGCGTCTGTTGACTTTGACACGTGTTTGCAACCCCAACGAAATTGTTATTAGACTGCGAAGAGCAGCTTGAAGAAACTTCTGTGAATTTTGTTTAATTTGTTCGTTCCCATTTCCACATGAATATTTTAGAAAAGATGGTATGGTATTGTCTGCAGTAAATGCTTAATTAATATTTGTTAAATTGAGTTGAGAGTAATTTTTAAAAATTCACTAAACCTGCTCTGTAATGACTGAACAAAGAGAGATTTAGAGCTCTGTTATAGTCAAAGAAAACAGAATGGAAAAAAAAAAAGAAAACAGAATGAAGGTTTATTTTATTTATTTATTTTTAAAAGATTGTATTTATTTATTTATTTGTCAGAGAGAGAGGAGCGAGAGTGAGCACAAGCAGGCAGAGCTGCAGGCAGAGGCAGAGAGAGAAGCAGGCTCCCCGCTGAGCAAGGAGCCCAATATGGGACTTGATCCCAGGACCCTGGGATCATGACCTGAGCCGAAGGCAGCAGCTTAACTGACTGAGCCACCCAGGCGCCCCCAGAATGAAGATTTAAACAAAATTGAAATATTTGGACTCCATTTCTCAATGTTTGATTTTGAAATATGTCCTGTTTTTGAATATTTGAATCTGAAAGAAATTAATTCGTTTAGCAAATATTTATTGTAATCCTAGAATATGCTCAACATTGTTCTGAGTGCTGGCAAGCCGGACCGCTAGGTTACTCTGGGTGGTTAGGGAAGTCTTCTGTGAAAGGCAGCCCTGCAGCGGTGGGTTGTGCAGACACCTGGGGAAAAGAGCTCCCGGAGCAGGAGATCGCAGCTGCCGAGCCGGTGAGGCAGAGCATGTCTGGCATGGTTGAAGAGGAGCTGAGATAGCAGTGAGACTGAAGTGCCGAGAAGAGGGGCAAAGTAGGAGAGGTGGTGGAGTGGGGGAGGGAGGGAGTTATGTGGCGCCTAGTAGGCTAGAAAAGTACAGTATTGCTTGTATAATCATATTAGTTAGCGCCTTATATTTCTTGTCTAAAACATATTGAGGAGGGTTTTCGGTTCAAAGTTGTTTGTTTTTTTAGTCATTTTAAGGTGCATAGGACATTGGTCAACAGATACAATAGTACTTACAAAACTAACTAAGCCATTCAATATTGGAGCCCCGGCTGTGTGTCAGGTGCTTCCCTGAATTCCCCAGGCAGACTTATATGACCTCCCCCCCACCAATATTCTCAGGTCATATTGTTATTTATTCCAAAGTAGTTGATATTAAAATACAGTATACTTGGGCGCCTGGGTGGCTTAGTGGGTTAAGCCTCTGACTTCGGCTCAGGTCATGATCTCAGGGTCCTGGGATCAAGGCCTGCATCGGGTTTTCTGCTCAGTAGGGAGCCTGCTTCTCCCTCTCTCTGCCTGCCCCTCTGCCTGCTTGTGATCTCGATCTCTCTGTCAAATAAATAAAATGCAGTATACTTATCTATTTATATGTCTTCCTGGAGGATATGGATGGTGATACTCATAATTTCTTCCAGCACCTAGCTTAGGGCGACTGGTGGTACTGTTCATAGAGATTGGGTAGAGAACAAGAGAAGCGGCAGGTTTAAGGGAAGAGGAAGCTAGGTTACTTTTTCACAAGTTAACCTGAAGTACCTGTGGGATAGAAATGCCAACAGATATTTTACTTTTATTTTTTAAAAAATTTTATTTTATTTATTTGATTTTATTTATTTGAGAGAGAGCGTGTGCCTTAGAGAGCACGAAGGAGGGGGGAGAGATAAAGGGAGAGGAAGAAGCACACTGCCCAATGAACGGGGAGCCTAAGGCGGTGCTCTGTCCTAGGACTCCTGAGTCACGACCAGAGCCAAAGGCAGACGCTTAACTGGACCACCCAGGCACCCCCAACAGATATATTTATTATGCATCTGGAGGAGAAAGATTCAGCATAAGGATAGGTATTTGAGAGATCAGTTTATAGATAGGTGACAGTTGAAGCTGTTTTTGTAGACAAAAATCACTGAGAGTGTATAGAGTTAAGATGAGAAGAGGAACAAAGACCAGCTTTTAAGGTTCATATGGAAAAAGAGGAATTCTTTTTTTTTTTTAAGATTTTATTTATTTATTTGAGAGAGAATGAGCTGGGTGGGGGAGGGACAGAGGGAGAGAATCTTTTTTTTTTTTTTAATTTTTTTTTTAAATTTATTTATTTGTTAGAGAGAGAGCGAGCGAGCACAGGCAGACAGAGTGGCAGGCAGAGGCAGAGGGAGAGGGAGAAGCAGGCTCCCCGCCGAGCAAGGAGCTCGATGTGGGACTCCATCCCAGGACGCTGGGATCATGACCTGAGCCGAAGGCAGCCGCTTAACCAACTGAGCCACCCAGGCATCCCAGAGGGAGAGAATCTTAAGCAGACACTGCGCTAAGTGCGGAGCCCACACAGTGGGGCTCAGTCTCATGACCCTGAAATCATGACCTGAGCCGAAATCACAAGTTGGACACTTAACCTACTGAGCCACCCAGGTGCCCCAAGACGTGAGAACTTTTATTAAGAGATAAGAGAAACTTGAACATGTCTGGAAGGTAAACGGAAAGACAGCGCAGATGTGGGAGAAAGGAGGGTCCGTGGATGACGGAGCAAGGTCTCTGAGGGGGAAGGGAAATGAGTTTCAGAAGACATGGAAGGATGGGGTGGGAGGCCTCTTATTGTGACGAGGAGGAATGGATCAGTTCAGCGATCCGTCCAGATCTGTTTCCTCATCTGTAAAAGTGGAGGGAATGTTGTGTCTTTGAATTTCCTTCTAGCTCTTACATTTTATGAACGTTAGATTAGAGTACATACCAGAACCAAACCTAGATTGCCACAGAGGTGCCTGTACAGTCTCTAAAAGATTTGTTTTAATGACTGGATAAAAGTAATCTTTAATTGGCATGTCAATTGTTTGTGTATCAATAGCTCATTTGGAATTTTGAGGCAGTTTTAAAAGTTTGATGCCTCAAGTGGATTAAATATTATTTTACTTCCATTATCACAATGGATTACAGTAGTGATAAATTGTAATCTAGTGCATGGCTGAATTACTACGCTTCCTAAACTAGTGTACTTAGAATGATTGAGTGTTTTCTGTTCAGTTATCTCAGTTATATATTTTTTTCTTAGCTTTTGGGTGTAGTGTATTTTAGAGAGGGAAGTATATTCCTGGCAGTATTCCAGAAAGTATATTCCTGATTCTGTATAGGACAATAACAGAATAAGTTTGTATTTTTGCTAGAAATTAACTGAAGGGGTAGTGGGTAATGTGGTGTCTAAGTGACCAGCAGTATCTTTCATGACAAAGAGAAAACATTTGGTAATAAAGATTACCATAGATAATGGAAAATCAACTAGTAACTTTTAAAACTGTCTGCAGAGCCTGAGGCAGATTGCTGGGCTGGATGGCAGGTCATTCCTCTCCCTCCGCGTCATCACCACTATCCATTTCAACAGCCAGAGTGATGCCACTTTGTCCTGCTTTCCATAATGGGCCCCTCATGTAAGAATTTACTTGAAGGGGCACCTGGGTGGCTCAGAGGGTTAAAGCCTCTGCCTTTGGCTCAGGTCATGGTCCTGGAGTCCTGGGATTGAGCCCCACATCGGGCTCTCTGCTCAGCGGGGAGCCTGCTTCCTCCTCTCTCTCTCTGCCTGCCTCTCTGCCTACTTGTGATCTCTGTCTGTCAAATTGTCAAATAAATAAATAAAAATCTTAAAAACAAAATTTACTCGGAGAGAGTTCTACAGCTAAATGAATACTAAAAGCATGGAGAGTTATCTTTTTGTATCATTGAATCTGCCTTAAATTTGAAATTCAAGAATACCTGATTCCTGTGATAACTGAGTTCCTCAGACGTTTCTCAGAAATGTACACATTTAAGTTTTTGCTTCCCAAAGGATAATAAAAGATAGGATTTTTGTTTGTTTCTGTTTGTGCATTTATTATTTTTTTCTTCAGTAGCTCACATTTGTCTTTTCACCCAACTCTGATTCATATGATTTCCTTAAGCAAAGATTAAGATGTCCATATGCGCTCTGTGTCTGGACTCCCAAATTGCACCATATATGTTGTGGAGCCTGGATTTTTAGGTATTTATTTATTTATGTATTTATTTTTAGAGAAAGGTCGGGGGAAAGAAGAGCAGATAGAGAGGGAAAGAGGGAATCTTAAGTGGGCTCCATGCCCAGCTCAGAGTCCAGCTCAGGGCTCAATCTCACAAGCCTGAGATCACGACTTGAGCTGAAAGCAAGAATCAGTCGCCCAACCGACAGAGCCACCTAGGCGTTCCTGGAGTTTTAGGTATTTTTAGATAATGATTTTCAGAAAGCTGAATAGCTTTGACTATTTAATTAAAATGAGTGCATTAGAAACTAGAGTACTTGAACCTTCAAATTTAACTTTCCTTTGACATGTTTTCTCACATTGTTATGGTTCCATGCTGCCTACAAGAGTGAAGCATCTTAAAACATTGTGAAAAACATTGTGAAAAAATATGAAGACCTATGTGGTACAATATTGGGTTAGAAAAAGAGACTTCATACAAAGAAAAAAGAATACTGTTGTCCTTAGGTCATATCAAACTGGTCTGACTGAAAGAAGCTAAAATCTTGCCTGACACAGTACGAACGAGCAAAACTGTGGTTTGTTTCGTATACAGATGTGAGTGAGAGCGTTTCTTTATACCTGCGATTAACTAAATTAAGCCAGGATCTTTAGAATTCCAAATTATTCAATTTGATGGAGGGAGCTAAATGATCAAGCTTAGAAGTCATCTCCATCTATTTATTTTTTTAAAAAGATTTTATTTATTTATTTGACAGAGATCACAAGTAGACAGAGAGAGGAGGAAGCAGGCTCCCCGCTGAGCAGAGAGCCTGATGTGGGGCTCGATCCCAGGACCCTGAGATCATGACCTGAGCTGAAGGCAGAGGTTTAACCCACTGAGCCACTCAGGTGCCTCTGTATTTTTTAATTCATTGTAGAAAATGAATGTTCTCTTCTGATGTTTTTCATGAGAGACAGAGAGGCAGAGGGAGAAGCAGGATCCCCAAGGAGCAGGAAGCCCGATGCAGGATTTGATCCCAGTGCCCTGGGATCATGACCTGAGCTGAAGGCAGACACTTAACCATCTGAACCACCCAGGTGCCCCAAAGGTGGTGGCGGCTTGGCCCAAAGGGCAAGGTTCCGTTCAGACTTGAACTCGGATCGCTGGAATCAAGAGTCCAGAGTGCTCACCATTACACCGTGGAACCACCGCCTCTGATATTTTTGTTGCTTGATTTATATACAGGTTTCACAGTTCAGCCTGGAGACCGATGGAGTCTAGAGGTGGGACAGGTGTATGTCATTACAGTAGAAGTGTTTGATAAAAGCAGTACAAAGGTCTATATTTCAGATGTGAGTGTCTCTTGTATTTTTCTAGCCCCATGTATGGATAACTTGAGTGGGCCACCTTTCTGGCTAGGAAGGCTTTCTTTTTTTTGCTTCCAGACTTTACTTTTAAGGTTACAAAAAATTTAAAAAAAATAAAGTTACTACTTTATTAGGATTATTAAATAGTTCTGTCCTTTAGGAAAGCTAAACTGAAAAAGTAAAATATATAATTCAGTCAGAATTCTAGGAAAGAGTTGAAGGGAAGGCCAAAACATTTTGGAGGGTGTCTCATTCTAGGACTCCCTCAGAGTTGGCCACCTCTGTTTGGCAGTGGTGCAAGGAACAGTGGAGTCTCAGAGGACAGAACTGCACTTACCCTCCAGTGCCCTTTGGGGTTTTTTCCCTGAAAAAATGTTAACTTATGGAATGGCAAAAATTATACCAAAATTTATATAAACTTTGACTCTATTTCTGATCACTTGCCATTAATGGATCGTTCAAGTACCATTTTAAAATTACATCTTTCCAACTTAGCATTTCCATGAGGAGAGCGAAAGTTTTGTTTTTATCTATCCCCAGAGTACATAGCCACACTTTTAATTTTTTTAATGCTTTGGGATTAAGATGGCTGTCGGGAAAAAGCGAACATCTCAGTTTTGTGTCGCTGTTGGGCTGATTCACAGAATCTCAGGATCATGTACCAGTTCCGAAGGGAGTACTTTGAGGAGCAGCTCACTACTGTGAATGGGTCTTACCACGTAGTCAAAGCCTTGAAAAGTGGTGTTGTGGTGATAAATGCATCCCTGACTTCCATCGTCTACCAGGTAGGAATTAAAAGGACAGTCTTTGAATCCCCCGAACACTGATGAGGCTCAGCTGACTTACTGATGTGTGGCAGACACATGGTCTGTCCCACCCTACCTTTCATAAACTTGAAAAAGGAACTGATGACCAGTACACTCAGTCATTCGTACCCGTGCAGATTCTCTGTTGCCGTCTTTGTTATCGCTCATGTCTGCATTTGTGCTCATTGTGTGGATATACCATTTGAGGTTCCTTTAAAAAATTATTTCATGTGTGCATTTCCATGTGTTGTCAGGCTTACATAGAGTACTTTCTAGTCTGAAGATCCAAAGGGTTAATATATCAGTTTATTTTACCTTGCCACTAACAGTGAACTTTTTGCATTTCCATTTTTTCACTCTTGTAAAGGCCATAATTGAGTTTCTTTGTATAATTTTTTTCTTTTGGTTAATTCTCATATGGCATAATGCCAGAAATGGAATTACTGGGTAAAAGGATAAAGTATGAATCTGTGTCTACTGTCTCTAAGATGCATGATTTTCTGGTTTTGTTTTGTTTTGTTTTTTATTTGTGTGAGAAAGAGAGAGCACAAGCAGGGGGAGTGGCAGGCAGAGGGAGAAGCAGGCTCCCCACTGAACAAGGAGCCTGATGCAGGACTCGATCCCAGGACCCTGGGATCAGGGCCTGAGCCACAGGCCGACACTTAGCAGATTGAGCCACCCAGGCATCCCAAGTTTCTGGTTTTTAATAGCCCGCCATTTCCTAGACTTCCTTTTTTACCATGGATCTTTTCATCTGATTGTTTAAGATAAAACCCCAGGGGTGGTCCTTGACTCTCCTTTCCCCTCACCTGCTACATTTAGTACAATATTGAATGCCATGTCAGTTCTCAATACCTCTCAAACCCATTTCTTAGTAACCCCACAGTGTCTTTTTTTTTTTGAAGATTTTATTTATTTGAAAGACAGAGAGAGTGAGAGAGAACATTGAGCAGGCTGAGGGGCAGAGGGAGAAGCAGATTTCCTGCTGGGCAGGGAGCCCCACGTGGGGCTCAATCCCAGGACCCTGGGATCATGACCCGAGCTGAAGGCAGACACTTAACCAACTGAGTCACCCAGGAGCCCCGAGAAATGAACAGATTTCTATACGTTGATTTTGTATTCTGCAACTTGACTGAATTCATTTATTGATTCTGGCAGTTTTTTGGCGGAGTCTTTTTTTTTTTTTAAGATTTTATTTATTTATTTGTCAGAGAGAGAGAGAGAGTGAGCACAGGCAGAGTGGCAGAGGGAGAAGCAGGCTCCCTGCAGAGCAAGGAGCCCGATGCGGGACTCGATCCCAGGACGCTATAGGATCATGACCCGAGCCGAAGGCAGCCGCTTAACCAACTGAGCCACCCAGGCGTCCCTTGGCGGAGTCTTTTTGAGTTGTCTGTGTAGGGCATCATGTCTTCTGCAAATAGTGAAAGTTTTAGTTCTTCCTTACCAGTTTGGATGCCTTTTATTTCTTTCTTTTTAAAAAAATTTTTTTAAGATTTTATTTATTTACTTGAGAGAAAGAGAGAGTGAATGAGAGAATGAGAGGGGAGAGGATCAGAGAGAGAAGCAGACTCCTGGGTGAGCAGGGAGCCCAATGTGGGACTCAGTCCTGGGACTCCAGGATCATGACCCGAGCCGAAGGCAGTCTCTTAATCAACTGAGCCACCCAGGTGCCCCTGATGCCTTTTTATTTATTTATTTTTTTAAAGATTTTATTTATTTGACAGACAGAGATCTCAGGTAGGCAGAGAGGCAGGCGGAGAGAGAGGAGGAAGCAGGCTCCCCGCTGAGCAGAGAGCCCAATGCGGGGCTCGATCCGAGGACCCTGGGACCCTGGGACCATGACCTGAGCCAAAGGCAGAGGCTTTAACCCATTGAACCACCCAGGTGCCCCACCCCCGATGCATTTTATTTCTTTTTGTTGTCTGATTACTGTGGTACTACTTCTAGTACTATGTTGAATAAAAGTGGTGAGATCCTGGGTAGCTCAGATGGTTAAGTGTCTGCCTTTGGCTCAGATCATGATCCTAGGGTCCTGGGATTGAGCCCTGTGTTTGGCTCCCTGCTCAGCTGAGAACCTGCTTCTCCCTCTCCCTCTGCCATTTCCCCTGCTTATGATCTCTTGCTTGTGTTCTCTCACTTTCAGACATATAAAACCTTTAAAAAAAAAAAAAGTGGTGAGCGTAGACATCCTGGTCTTGTTCCTGACCTTAGGGGAAAAGTTCTGTTTTTCCCCATTAAAGATGATGTTAGCTGTGGGTTTTTCATAAACAACCTTTATTATGTTGAGGTATATTCCCTCTAAACCCATTTTGTTGAGGGTTTTTATCATGAATGGATGTTGTACTTTTTCAAATGCTTTTTCTGTGTCTATTGAAACAATCATATACTGTTTTTTTTTAAGATTTTATGTATTCATTTGAGAGAGAGAGTTGTGAGTGGGGGGAAAGGGCAGAAGGAGAGGGTGAATCCTCAAGCAGACTCCCCACTGAACGTGGGGCCTGACGTGGGGCTCAGTCACACAACCCTGAAATCATGACCTGAGCTGAAATCAAGAGTCAGACACTTAACTGACTGAGCCACCTGGGCGCCCCTCGTGATAGGAACATTTACTTACTTCGTTTATAAAAAGAAACTGGTTGAGTAATTCATTAGCACACCATTTGCTGATGCGTTGAATATGAATGGATTATAAAAACAGTCCTTATAAAATCTATTTTGTTCCTTTTTCCCCTGTTCTTATAGAATAAAAATATTCAGCCTATAAAATTTCCAATCATACATCAGCAAGAAGTGAATATTTTTTTTCCCATCAAGCTTACACCCAACTTTCTGGCATTTCCTCATCATCCTATGGGAATATTATATCGGTATAAAGTGCAGGTATGGTGTCCTATTATATGAGAATTTACAAAGAGATAAGTCAGTTTCTCTGTTAATTTAGTTTATTGAAATTTGGTTAATGTTAATTTTTATTTCTCCCTGATCCTAATAATATAATTCAGTTTCTGGTGATAACAAAGTCATGTTCTTGAATGCTATCTTAATAAGACTTGCTGTACTTTCTGTCTCTCTTCCATGTATCCTTTACTTGGGACTTTTGTAAGGTTTTTGTCAAGCTCCCCTGTGCTCTTTTTGTCATTTTGTGATATTCCAATTACATAATGTCCTTTTAGTTTCTCTTGCTCATTTAGCTACTTTCCTATAGCTACTTTCCTACTTTCCTACTTTTCCTACAGCTTTTTTTTTTTTCCTTTAAAGATTATTTATTTATTGATTTGGCAGAGAGACACACAGAGAGACAGAGGGAACACAAGCAGGGCAAGTGGGAGAGGGAGAAGCAAGCCTCCCGCCAAGCAGGGAGCCCTGTGCGGGCCTTGATCCCAGGACCCCAGGACCGTGACCTGAGCCGAAGGCAGCCGCTCAATGATTGAGCCACCCAGGCGCCCAGCTTCTTTTTTATCTTTTCTTTTCTTTTTTTTTTTTTAAGATTTATTTATTTATTTGACAGACAGAGATCACAACTGGGCAGAGAGGCAGGCAGAGAGACAGGAGGAAGTAGGCTCCCTGCTGAGCAGGGACCCCCGATGTGGGGCTCAATCCCAAGACCCCGGGATCATGACCTGAACCGAAGGCAGAGGCTTTAACCCACTGAGGGGTTAAAGCCAGGCGCCCCTAGCTTCTTTTTTTTTCTTAAAGTTTTATTTATTTAAGTAATCTGTACACCCCACATGGGGCTCAAATTCATGCCCTGAGATGAAGAGTCACGTGCTCTTCCGACCGAGCCGACCAGATGCCCCAGCATCACAGCTTCTCAATATATCCATAAATCATTTGTTATATATTTTTATTATTATATTATTATTATTTATTTTTAAGATGTTATTTATTTATTTGAGAGAGAGCATGAGCTGAGAGAGGGAGAAGCAGACTCCCTGCTGAGCAGGGAGCCCGATGCAAGGCTTGATCCCAGGACCTTGGGATCATGACCTGAGCCGAAGGCAGACACTCAACTGACTGAGCCCCCCAGGCGCCCTATTTATTTCCGACGTCTTATTTCACCAGATTTTACATCTTTACTTAAATTCCATTTTCCTCCTTTGGCAGTTAAACATAAAGTTATATTTTTTCACAGGTAGAGGGTGGCAGTGGCAACTTCACTTGGACCTCTTCTAATGAAACAGTAGCCATGGTGACCACTAAAGGAGTGGTGACTGCAGGTCAGGTCAGGGGGAACAGTACTGTTTTGGCCCGAGATGTACAAAATCCCTTTCGATATGGAGAAATTAAGGTAAACAACTCTCCAGAGCTGTCTTAATTTAAGTACAGAACATGTTTAAAAATCTTTTTAGTCCAAATTGGGTATTTGAAAATGATACTTAAATTCATTCTGGAAGTACATCTTAAATATTTCTGGACCTGGGTTGAATCCTGCTTCACTTAATAGCAAGTTTCTGAATGGGTGTTTTTGTTTCCTAGTCTCTAAAATGGGGATAATGATAGTATCTACTTCAAAGTGTTATTGTCAGAAGAAAATGAGATAATGTTTTACCTCATTGCTTGGAATGTATTCAATACTTAATATTATCTATTTTTGTTATTGTGTTTTGTCATTATTATATATATATGACCTTCATAGTAACTTTATTTCTGGTCTCATATTTGTTTGTCAATCTTGTTTCTTAAAGATTGAAAACACCTTTCAGTGTATTATATAACCACATTACTGTTTTTTCCCCACTTCTAATATATGTTTATGTATGTTGTTGTTCCTGGAACAACTTAGTGTTTTGTTCAGTGAACATTTACTGAGTACCCTTAAGACATATCCCATTGTGCCAGGTATCATAAGACATTTATTTATTTATTTTTAAAAAAGATTTTATTTATTTATTTGACAGACAGAGATCACAAATAGGCAGAGAGGCAGCCAGAGAGAGAGGGGGAAGCAGGCTCCCTGCTGAGCAGAGAGCCTGATGCGGGGCTTGATCCCAGGACCCTGGGATCATGACCCGAGCTGAAGGCAGTGGCTTTAACCCTCTGAGCCACCCAGGCACCCATCATAAGACATTTAAACAAACATAACATACATGTCTACTTTAAAGAATCTAAATTATTTTTTTTTAAGATTTTATTTATTTATTTGACAGAGAGAGACACAGCAAGAGAGGGAACAGAAGCAGGGGGAGAGGAAGAGGGAGAAGCAGGCTTCCTGCCGAGCAGAGAGCCCGATGCAGGGCTCCATCCCAGGACCCTGGGATCATGACCCAAGTCTAAGGCAGACGCCCCTAAAGAATCTAAATTCTGGGGCGCCTGGGTGGCTCAGTGGGTTAAGCCACTGCCTTCGGCTCAGGTCATGATCTCAGGGTCCTGGGATCGAGTCCCGCATCGGACTCTCTGCTCAGCAGAGAGCCTGCTCCCCTCTCCCTCTCTCTGTCTGCCTCTCTGCCTACTTGTGATCTCTCTCTGTCAAATAAATAAATAAAATCTTTAAAAAAAAAAAAAAAGAATCTAAATTCTAATAGGAGGATCTAGTCACATGAAGTTAAATAACACTTTAAGGAAATGATATGAGTTATTTTAAAGCAGTGTATGATTGAGAGCTACTTAAATTATATAATAAAAGTATTATTAGTTTATAAAATAAATATCATTGTAGATGTGACTAGTCAGAGACTTAAGAAGAGATGAGAACTTGAACGCGACTTTGAAGGACAGAGCAAAACTAAGACCTAATGGTCAACGTCAAACTGCTGATTATTTGATAAAGTTTTATCAGAACACAACCGACCTCATTCATTTATATATGGTCTCTAGCCACTTTCAAGACACAACTACACAGTGGGGGGTTGCCACAGAAATCATGTGGTCCACAAAGCCTAAAATATTTGCTATCTAGCCTTTTCCATAAAACATTTGCTGATCCCCTACTGTAGACAGTGGAGAGACGACACAGGTTTTTAAGGTTAATAATATGGTAAAACTTGTGTTTAGAAAGTATCTAATTATTTTTCCGTCTGACAACAACTGTATTTTTTTTTAAAGATTTTATTCATTTATTTGACAGACAGAGATCACAAGTAGGCAGAGAGGCAGGCAGAGGCAGAGGGAGAAGCAGGCTCTTACTGAGTGGGAGCCCAACATGGGACTCGATCCCAGGACCCTGGGATCATGACCTGAGCCCAAGGCAGACACTCAACTGACTGAGCCACCCAGGCACCCCGAACATAACTTTCTTGAAAGATTAATTTCTTCTCTCTCCAGATATATGTCCTAAAACTGAACAAAATGGAGCTGTTACCATTTCATGCTGATGTGGAGATCGGCCAGATTATAGAAATCCCCATTGCAATGTACCATGTAAATAAGGAGCACAAAGATGTCATCGTGTTCACAGACTGCTCTCATTTATTGTTGGATCTGAAAATGGATAAGCAAGGAGTCTTTACTCTTCTCAAGGAAGGTAAGAGTCGGCCTTTTATTTTCTCCTTTCCTCGTCATTGAATGAGAGGACCAATCATCAATTCAGGAAGTACAAATTATAGTCTAAATTCACACATTACCTTTCTTTACAATGTTTTTTTAAATTCTGTCTACTGCCTCATTATAATGTAATTTAGAAACAAAAGCCCACCAGTTGATGGGGCACCTGGGTGGCTCAGTGGGTTAAGCCTCTGCGTTTGGCTCGGGTCATGATCTCGGGGTCCTGGGATCAAGCCCTGCATCGGGCTCTCTGCTCGGCAGGAAGCCTGCTTCTCCCTCTCCCTCTCCCCCCTGTTTCTGTTCCCTCTCTTGCTGTGTCTCTCTCTGTCAAATGAATAAATAAAATACTTTAAAAAAACCAACAACCCAGCAATTGAATAACATGTTCAGAGAAGTGTTGTGGCTGTTCCTTCAGCTCGTATGAAGGTATTGAGCTCTTTTCCTCTTTCTTTAAATATTTCATACCTCTTTCTAGGAGGGATATGGTACCATTCTTAAATTTGTTCAAAAAGAGTATCTTTTTCTAATAAAAGGAGAATGTGAACAAGCTATCCCTAAAGACCAACATCATTTCCTGTGACTGAATAGCATGTGTGATCCTGACTACTGTTGTTCTTTAATTAGTAATAACAGCAGTAGTAGTATATAATATTCACTCAGCCTTTGCTGTTTGCTAGGCTCTGTTCTGAATACTCCTCATATATTAGCTCTTTTAATTCTCATGATGCATCTATAATTTGGACTCTGCCTTGCCCTTGCTAAGTAATACCTCTTTCCTCTTCTCAGTTCTCAAGGCGTATCTCCTAATTTTTAGGCCCTCGCTATCTCTCATCTAAAATATAACAGGATCCTCCTAACTGTTGCTCACCTTTGATAATCTGTGGCTACAAAATGGACCTTCATGAAACTCACCCTTTTTTTTTTTTTAAGATTTTATTTATTTGGGCGCCTGGATGGTTCAGTCTTTAAGCATCTGCCTTCAGCTCAGGTCATGATCCCAGGGTCCTGGGATCGAGCCCCACATTGGGCTCTCTGCTCAGCAGGAAGCCTGCTTTTCCCTCTCCCTCTCCCCCTGCTTGTACTCTCTCTCTGTCAAATAAATAAATAAAACCTTTTCTTTTAAGATTTTATTTATTTATTTGACACAGAGAGAGAGAGAGCGCGCACACAAGTGGGGGAGTGGCAGGCAGAGCGAGAAGCAAGTTCCCTACTGAGCAAGGAGCCTGATGCGGGACTTGATCCCAGACACTTAACCACCTGAGCTACCCAGGATCCCTGAAGCTCACTTTCAGTATTACTTTTCCTGCTCAAAAAATGTGAGAGGTTTTTCATTGCCAGTGGAATAGAGCTGAAATCCTTTTAGTTTAATGTTCAAGGTCTCTACAAGATAACCCAATTTACTTTTCATAAAAAAGTACTACTTCATACTTTGGCTTCCTTCATATATGGCTCCAGCTGAACAAACTATTTAAGTTAAAATTTCCCGTGTAGTCCTTCATATACTCACATGTGTCTTGTTTATATTTCTGTCTTTGCTTAGTCATCAGTCTGACATACTGTCTTCTCCATATCTACATCTGCCTTGATCTCTCCAACTAGAAGTAATCTTTCTGTTTTCTAGATCTCTATACTGCTTATCATGTTTTACTAATCCCTTAATTTATGTAAATGTTCAGTCTCCGCTTCTAAACTATATATGCCTTGAAGTTAGGATCTTTGCTCATATTTGTATCCTCACTGAACATAAAATTGTGTCTTACATGGTATATATCTGTTAATAGAAGGAACAGGTTTTTATATCAATTTGACAGAAACAACTGGGGCCTAGTAGTTAGCGTGTGAGATCAAGATTTTCTTTTTTAAGATTTTATTTATTTATTTATTTGACAGGGAGAGACACGGCAAGAGAGGGAACACAAGCAGGGAAAGTGGGAGCCGGAGAAGCAGGCTTCCCGCTGCCAAGCAGGCAGCCCAGTGCGGGGCTGGATCCCAGGACCCTAGGATCATGACCTGAGCCAAAGGCAGACGCTTAATGACTGAGCCACCCAGGCGCCCCAGAATGGTTTTTTTTTTTTTTAAAGATTTTATTTATTTATTTGACAGACAGAGATCACAAGTAGGCAGAGAGGCAGGCAGAGAGAAAGGAAGGGAAGCAGGCTCCCCGCTGAGCAGAGAGCCCGACGCGGGGCTCCATCCCAGGACCCTGAGATCATGACCTGAGCTGAAGGCAGAGGCTCCAACACACTGAGCCACCCAGGCGCCCCCAGAATGTTTTTTAATGTATTAAAATTCTTACATTTCTGTAGACTGATCCCCTTGAGAACTGACTGCTTATTATCCTCATGAGTCATTTTTTTTGATTTGCAGGTATTCAAAGACCTGGGCCAGCACACTGTTCTAGTATACATATAGCAGCCAAGTCTCTAGGCCATACCCTGGTGACAGTGAGTGTGGCTGAGTCTGAAGAGGGCTTGGAGAGCAGCGCCACATTTGCGGCTTATGAACCCCTAAAGGTGAGACGTTTCATTGTAAGGAACTGACATATCTTTTCGTGGAACCCACTGTGTCCACATAAGAGGCTTCCCAGCTCTCTGTGATGTCTTTTAAAGATCAGTTATATTTGTGTTCTCTTTATTTACCAGCTCTGTCATCAAATCTGAGTATCAGGGAGTTTATTCCCTCATGTTTCTGCCACAGGAATATCTTTAAGCTGTATCATTGAGTTTTAGATACGCTCCTTTATTTCTTCTTTTTTCTTGAAATATAAAATATGGATAGTAAAGTATGTAAAGCACACTAATCCTAAGGTACTATTTGAATTTTTACCTGTGTGTATATCCCTGTAAACACAACCCTGAATAAGATACTGAATATTAGTATGGCCTCTTTTGAAGAACTCTGAAAGAAAGCTTTATTCAGAGAGGGACATTAGTTATCTTTAACCTTTATACTTAAGGATTTTCAGCACAACTATCATTATTTAGGGCCCTAAGGATTAGTCCATTATAACTGGGACACTATGACAGATGGCAGTTCAAAACAAAAGTAGAGCCTTTTGTTTGCATTCATATTTGAATCCTTCAGGAGCTAAAATTGATGTCTACAAGTTCTTGCTAACACATACTGATAAATCCTGAGTCAGTGTTTCTTGGGATAAGGAGGCACCCATAGGGGGAAAAATTAACACTAACGAAAGAAGCAAGGTAAGTTATTGATTTTAAAATTTGCATTTTAAGGGGCGCCTGGGTGGCTCAGTGGGTTAAAGCCTCTGCCTTCGGCTCAGGTCGTGATCTCAGAGTCCTGGGATCGAGCCCCGCATCGGGCTCTCTGCTCGGCGGGGAGCCTGCTTCCTCCCTCTTTCTCTCTGCCTACCTCTCTGCCTACTTGTGATCTGTCTGTCAAATAAATAAATAAAATCTTTAAAAAAAAAAAAAAATTTGCATTTTAAGTTGGCCTTATTGCACATTATGTAGCATAAGTATTAAACATACAGTTCAAGCATATTTCATTTGTTCTCAGTGGATGAATCATCTTAGTTGCCTAATTAACTGAAAGTACTTGGCTGTGGCTCATTGTCGTTTCATTAGGTTTTTTATTTTATGATTATTCCGAACATTATTTTGTATTTATTGAGTATCCACAGATCAGATTTCCCCTGGATGAAAACCGCCCTTAAAGGAAAGGAAGTAAAATGATGGTTTTCCTTTTCTATGTAGTGCTTTGGTCATATATTTTTCCCTTTACCTGCTTAAAAGAATATGTGTTTTCCATCTTTGTTATCAATATTATGTTTCAGTACGTGGTATAGTTCTCAATTTGTCCTTTTACATATCAGTCCAATTCAGTTGATCTGGTTAATTTTGGACTATGTTTCTAGGAAAAAGGAATAATTTCTGTCTTGCTTTCTCAGGGAGACCTTCTGTGAAACTTCTAATTCTGTTTTTTCTACTAGAGGCTTGTATGGCACACTGTACTATGCCTTTTGGTGATGCCCATTATATTCTTTATCTACTTCAAATCTGTCTTTCCCAAGCCATGAGCTCCACTGTGAGGCAAGACCTTATTTGACTTTTTATTACTATATCCCCAATGGGCCATCAGTGAATAGTTGTTGAATTGAATTATATGTACATTACTTAAGAGAATACTGCCATTATACATAGGAATGTTTAATTTTAATAGTATTCGATAATAAAAATGATTGACTAGTTCAGGAAAGAAATACTGGCATGATTTGTTTATATTTTTAATGATTGCTTAACTCTATACTTCATTTTACAACTTAGTCACTGTTGTAGATAGACACCATGTGCCACATGAAAATAACCTATACTTTTATAATACTTTATTTTCCTAAAACAAGTTTGCTCATCTATAATAGGATCCAAGTTCTCTGTATACTGGAGTGAAAATTCCAGTCTTGACTCCACCTCTTAGGTGGGAGTTCTTTGAGAAATAGGGTGAAGTGTATAGATGTATTATTTTATTTTTTTAAAGATTTTATTTATTTATTTGACAGACAGAGATCACAAGTAGGCAAAGAGGCAGGCAGAGAGAGAGGAAGGGAAGCAGGCTCCCCGCTGATCAGAGAGCCCGATGCGGGGCTCGATCCTTGGACCCTGGGATCAAGACCTGAGCCGAAGGCAGAGGCTTTAACCCACTGAGCTACCCAGGCGCCCCTTATTTTATTTTTCTAAAATATATTTATTTATTTGTTTATTTGACAGAGATCACAAGTAGGCAGAGAGGCAGGCAGAGAGAAAGGAGGAAGCAGGCTCCCTGCTGAACAGAGAGCCCAATGCGGAGCTTGACCCCAGGACCCTGGTATCATGACCTGAGCCGAAGGCAGAGGCTTAACCCACTGAGCCACCCAGACGCCCCATATTATTTTATATTTTTAGGACGAAAGTTCTTTGCTGAGGCACCTGGGTGGCTCAGTGGGTTAAAGCCTCTGCCTTTGGCTCAGGTCATGATCCCAGGGTCCTGGGATCAAGCCCCACATTGGGCTCTCTGCTCAGAGGGAGCCTGCTTCCCCCTCTCTCTCTGCCTACTTGTGATCTCTCTCTCTCTCTCTGTCAAATAAACAAATAAAACCTTTTTAAAAAAAAGTTCTTTGCTAACTTAATAAAATACGATTTAATGGATAAATTCTTAGAAACATGCAGTCTTCCTGGGGCACCTGGGTAGCTCAGTCAGTTAATTGTCTGACTCTTGATTTGGCTCAGGTCATGATCTCAGGGTTGTGAGATTAAACCTCATGTCAGGCTCTGAGTTCAGTGGGGAGTCTGCTTGAGATTTTCTCTCTCCCTCACCCCCAACCCCTTCTTTCTAAAATAAATGAATCTTTTTTTTTGTTTGTTTGTTTATTTGTTTAAAGAAGGAGACATACAATCTTCCAGAACTGAATCAGGAAGAAATAGAAAATCTGAACAGACTGATTGCTACTAATGAAATTGAATTGGTAATCAAAAAATTGCCAGCCAACAAAAGTCCAGGGCCAGATGGATTCAGAAGTGAATTCTACCAAACATATAAAGAAGAGTTAATAGCTCTTCTCCTCAAACTATCCCCAAAAAATAGAAAAGGAAGGAAAGCTTCCAAATATATCCCACGAGGCCAGCATTACCTGATACCAAAACTAGACTAAGACACCGTGAAGAAAGGAAACTACAGGCCAATATTACTGATGAACATAATTGCAGAAGTCCCCGATGAAATGTTAGCAAACCACGTACAACAGTATATTGAAAGAATCATTCACCACATTCAAGTGAGATTTATTCTCACTTGAAAAGCAAGGATGGTTCAGTATTCACAAATCAATCAATGTGATCTGCCACATCAACAAAATGATAAAAATCATGATTATCTGAATAGATGCAGAAAAGACATTTGACAAAATTCAACATCAGTTGATGATAAAAACTGTCAACAAAGTAGGTGTAGAGATAACATACCTCAACATAATAAGGACCATATATGATAAAGCTACAGCTAATCTCATACTCAATGGTGAAAAACGGAGAGCTTTTCCTCTAAGATCTGAGAAAGACAAGGACGCCCACTCTTACTACTTTCATTCAACATAGTATTAGAAGTCCTAGCTATAGCAATCAGACAAGAAAAAGAAACAAGAGGCTTCCATATTGGTATAAAAGTTAAACTGTCACTTTTTGCAGATGACCTGATACTACACATAGGAAATCCTAAAGACACCCCAAAAATTACTACAAGTAATAAATGAATTAGTAAGGTTGCAGGATACAAAATTAATACCCAGAAATTGGTGATATTTCTATACACTAATAATGAGGTAGCATAAGGAGAAATTAAGAAAATAACACCATTTACAATTACACCAGAAAGAATAAAATACCTAGGAATAAATTTAACCAAGGAGGTAAAATACCTGTACTCTGAAAACCATAAAACACTGATGAAAGAAATTAAAGATGACACAAACAAATGGAAAGATATTCCATGCTCATGGATTAGAAAAATCAATATTGTTAAAATGCTCATATTAGGTAAAGCAATCTATAGATTCAACACAATCCATACCAAAATGCCAACAGCGTTTTTCACAAAACCAGAACAAATACTAAAATTTGTATGGGACCACAAAAGACCCCAAATAGCCAAAGTAATCCTCATAGAGAACAAAGCTTGGATATGTCACAATCCCACATTTCAAGATATGCTACCGGGCGCCTGGGTGGCTCAGTGGGTTAAAGCCTCTGCTTTCAGCTCCAGTCATAATGCCAGGGAGCCCCGCATCAGGCTCTCTGCTCAGCAGGGAGCCTGCTTCCCCCCCTCTCTCTGCCTGCCTCTCTGCCTACTTGTGATTTCTCTCTCTGTCCAATAAATAAATAAAATCTTAAAAAAAAAAGATATGCTACACAACTGTAGTAATCCAAATAGTATGGTACTGACATAAAAATGGACACATCAGTAAATGGAACAGACTAGAGATCCCAAAAATAAACCCATGGTTATGTGGCCAATTAATCTTCAACGAAGGAGGCAAGAATATCCAGTAGGGAAAGGACAGTCTCTTTAATAGATGGTGCTGGGAAAACTGGACAGTTGCATGCAAAGAACGAAACTGGACCACTGTCTAACACCGTACACAGAAATTTTGTGTTTACAAAATGGATTAAAGAACTAAATGTGAGACCTTAAACCATAAAAATCATAGGAAGAGCATAGGCAGTAGTTTCTCTGACATCAGCCATTGACATCGAACATTTTTCTAGATGTCTCCTGAGGCAAGGCGAACGAAAGCAAAAGTAAGCTGTTGGACTACATCAAAATAAAAACCTTTTGCACAGTGAAGGCAACTACCAGCAAAACCAAAGGTAATCTATGGAATGGGAGAAGATATTTGCAAGTGATATATCTGTTGAGGGATTCATGTCCAAAATATATAAAGCACTTCCATACCTCAACACTAAAAAAAACTAAGTTTGATTAAAAAATGGACAGAGAACCTGAAGAGACATTTTTCCAAAGAAAACATACAAAAGGCCAACAGGCACATGAAAAGATGTTCAAGATCACTCAGCATCAGGGAGATGCAAATCAAAACCACAGTGAGAGATCACCTCACACCTGTCAGAACGGCTGCATTAAAAAAGAGAAGAAACAGCAAGTGTTAGGAGGTGGAGAAAAAGGGACCCTCGTGCACTGTTGGTGGGAATGTAAATTGGTGCAGCCACGCTGGAAGACGGTATTGAAGTTCCTCATAAAACTAGAAATAGAACTTTCTTATAATCCAATAATTCCACTACTGGGTGTTTAGCCAAAGAAAATGAAAACACTAAGAAGATGTATGCGCCCCTGTGTTTATTGAAGCTTATTTGCAATAGCCAAGACATGGAAGCAACCCAGCTGTCCATCAGAAGATGAGTGGGTAAGGAAGATGCGATGCATATGTGCACACAAACACAGAGGAATATTACACAGCCACAAAAAAGGTCATACCATTGTGCCAACATAGGTAGACCTAGAGGGTATGATGATAAGTGAAATAAGTCAGACTGAGAAAGACAAGTGATTCTGTACAATTTCACTCATATGTGGTATCTAAAAAACAAAACAAACAAATAAATGTTAAAAAAGCACAATCAGTCCTATCAATACAGAGAACAAACTGATGGTTGCCCGATTGGTGGGGCTGGATAGGCAAAATGGGTGAAGAGGAGTGGGAGATATAGTCTTCTAGTTATGGAGTGAATAAGTCATGGGAATAAAAGTCACTATGTAGGGAACATAGTGGTACTGTACTAGTGTGGTATGGGGACAGATGGTACCTATACTTCTGAGCACAGCATAACAGAGATGTTGAATCTCTGTTGTACATGTGACACTAATATAACATTGTGTGTTAGCTATTCTCAGATTTAAAAAAGTAAAATATTCATTTAAAACGTTTATGCAGCTACCTGTACCTTTTATGTACCCATGATTGTACTAAATCCATTAAGGAAGAGACATTCTCTTTTATCTTTTTGTTTTTTATTTTTATATATATTTTTTGAAGATTTTATTTATTTACTTGAGAGGGAGAGGGAGAGAGAGCACAAGCAGGCAGCCGCAGGGAGAGGGAGAAGCAGACTCTCCACTGAGCCGGGAGCCCAATGCGGGGCTCGATTCTAGGACCCCAGGATCATGACCGCAGCCAAAGGCAGACGCCCAACCGTCTGAGTCACCCAGGTGCCCCAGACATTCTCTTTTAAAATTTAGGTAGAAGATGCTTTCTTCTCTGAATAATTTTATATAACTAGAAAGCGTAAGAAGAATTATTACAGTCTTAAATGTGAAACATTGGACATATTCAAACAGCATTAGGAGATGAACACATGTACAAATGAATAGTAGAGATGAGTATTGTAAGAATTCTGAGGTTGTGGAAGTGGTTGTGGTCTGGAATGTTTTGATATTAATGGGTGAGGTGACACACAAGTCAGGCCTGAACAATAGGTAGGGTCTGGTTGAATACAGAGGTTGAGAAGCATCCAAGTGAGAGGCATTGTGTACATGTCTCCTGATTTGGGAGGTAAGCCTAATGTCATTTTCAGCAATCAGCTAGTTTTCACTTTAGAAAATTGTTGAATTCCCTGACCAATCAAGGGTTTCTTCGGATGTCATCAGGCTGTAAACCCTGTAGAGGTGGCTTTGGTGACATGGCAGTCTGTGAAGGAAATGGTGTTTGAAGGAGGCCCCCGTCCATGGATCTTGGAGCCCTCCCGATTCTTTTTCGAGTTGAGCATGGAGAAAACAGAGAAAATTGAATTAACACAAGTCCGGCTGCCAGCTAAGAGAAAACAGAACCAGTACATCTACCGGGTCTTGTGCCTGGATTTGGGGGAACAAGTAAGTAGGAAAAAAATCTTTTTCAAACATTGCTTTTAGCAGTAATACCCCGAGTCTTTTTTGCTTCTAGCCATTCCTTTTCAGATTCTAATGGATTTCATTTAGAGACTAGAGAGGGAAATTTTTTTCTTCCAAATTTTTATTTAAATTCTAGTTAGTTAAAACAGGAAAATTCTGATTATTGATTAGATCTGTGCAGATAAGATCGTGTGTTGCCCTTTATCAGTCGAATTAGTTTTATGATTTTAGAAGCAGTGATGGGTCCACGCACAGCTGTGCCCGCTTCTGTCAAACCAGTAACAAAGGTTTGCAGTTTCACTAGGGTTGAGAATTCAGTGTATGACTCTGTAACCAGCCCACAAAAAATCAATGTGTGGTTTTAACTTAAAAAGAACTGAGCTTCTTTCTAACATCTCTGGTGAACTTTGCTGTGTATGTGGCCGGCTGTGGGCGGTGTCAGAGCCCCCCCCCACCCCCCCACCCCCCTCCCCCCCACTCCCCCCACCCCCCCCTCCCCCCATCCCCCACTCCCCCACCCCCCCACTCCCCCCTCCCCACTCCCCCCCACCCCCCCACTCCCCCACCCCCCACCCCCCTCCCCCCCACCCCCCCTCCCCTCCCCCCACCCCTCCCCCCACCCCCCCACCCCTCCCCCCACCCCCCCCACCCCCCCCACCCCCCACCCCCCACCCCGTCGGGGGCCTCGGGCCTCTGTGCCCACATTCTGTTCATTTGGTGCTTCCGCCAGAGAAAGGTCGAAACACAAAATAGTTCTTCCACTTTTTACCAACTGATAACAAAAGGTTGGGTGGAGAAAAAGGCTGAAGTAATTGGCCAGAACTAAATTTTTAAAAAGATTTTGTATATTTATGCGACGGAGACGCGGCGAGAGCGGGAACACCAGCCGCGGGAGCGGGGGCGGGAGAAGCGGGTTCCCGCCGTCGAGCGGGGAGCCCGGTGCGGGGCTCGGTCCCGGCACCCCGCGACCCCGCGACCCCGCGACCCCGCGACCCCGGGACCCCGGGACCGTGACCTGAGCCGAAGGCGGACGATTTACAAGGACCCAGCCAGGCGTCCCTCAGAGTTCGGTTTTTAGTATTTTCTTCGTTCATAAACGTCCATGCCGCCCGCGGCTTCTCTTGGCCGCACGACTCGGAGCGAGGACGGTCGCGGTGCCCGAAGGGGTCCCGTGCGGGTCGGAACAACGGACGTCCAGCCCCTGCCCACAGCCGCCTCTTGCTCTGCTGTTTCTTTGAAGGCGCTGACGTTCCGGATCGGAAATCACCCCGGGGTCCTGAACCCCAGCCCGGCCGTGGAGGCCGTGCGGGTGCGCTTGGTGTGCGCGCGCCCCGCCGGCGCCTCGGTGACCCCCGTGTACGCAGCGCCCGCCGCCGCCCGGCCGTGCCCTCCGCCGCCGCACGACGCGCAACCGGTAAGCGCTGCGTCTCCGTCCGCCTCGACCCCGGGGCCCTCCACGCCCGAGAGAAAGCAAAGCTTCGGTCTTGCTAAAGGGAAGGAAGCGTTGTTTGTTACCCTTTCTCCGACAGTGTCTGCGAAGACATCGTTAAACTAGTCGGGATTGGCTACACCTCGTGACACGCAGTTTGCTTCCTGCGCGTAGGGGCACCGCTTGCAACGGGGACACTAAACAATGAAGATGTCTCTAAACTTCCAGATGGTTTGGGTAGTATCTTCCCCTGCCAGATCTTTTATTGCCATTATTGGTAACTAATAGAATTTATCTCTCCTCTAAACCCACCATGACGAGTAATGATTAGCAATAATGTAACTAGTAGGGGTTGAGGAATAAATGAGTTTTCTAACCTGGAAACTAGAACAACAGACTGTATACTAAATGAGATCGACTTTAATTACAAGCATAGGAGCCTTGAAGTCCTTTCTTAGCCTGTGCAGAGCAGAATGATCATTGTTCCTGTTTTACAGATGGAGAATCTTGAGACTCCTAGAGGTTGAGTAATTTCTCCAAAGGCATAAAGCTAGAAAATAGCATATCCTTTTCAACTCCAAAGCACATGTTATTGACTTTTATACTATTCTTTTTACTATAAAAGAAGAAGAATATGAGATGCTACAGGTTAGGAACTCATTTTTTTTCAGAACTTAATTCCACAGGAAATATTATTTGAAGTTTATAAATGATGTACTCGTTTTAATTTTTTTTACTTTTTTTAAAAAAGGGTCCTGGGATCAAGCCCGGCATCTGGCTCCCTGCTGGGACCCTGCTTCTCTCTTTCCCTCTGCACATACTCTCTCTCTCTCCCTCGCTCTCTCACAAATAAATAAAAGCTTTAAAAAGAAATAGCATACAAGTAAGAGTTTTGCAGCCAACTCCAACTGGTCCAACTCCAGAATATTTTCATTTCCCCAAAAAGAAATGTACACCCAGCAGCAGTCACTCCCCATCCCCCACCCCAGTCCCTGGAAACCACTATCTGTCTCCATGGATTTGCCTATTCTGTACGTTTCATATAAATGGAATCCTATAATATGTGGACGCACCCTTTTTTGGTCAATTTTTTTAATCTATTTTTTTAATAATGTTTTCTTTCTTTTTTTTTTTTTAAAGATTTTATTTATTTACTTGACAGAGATCACAAGTAGGCAGAGAGGCAGGCGGAGAGAGAGGAGGAAGCAGACTCCTCACCAAGCAGGGAGACTGATGTGGGGCCCCATCCCAGGACCCTGAGATCATGACTTGAGCTGAAGACAGACACTTAACCAACTGAGCCATCCAGGGGCCTCTCTTTTGTCAATTTGTAATAGAGTTATTCAAGTTGTACACGTTTTTCATATATCCTAAGTACAGGTCTCTTTTCAGAGATCTGATTTGCAGAAATGTTCTCCCATGTTGTGGTTTGTCTTCACTTTCTGGATGGCGTCTTTTGAAGCACAAAAGGTTTTGGTTAGTGACGTCCAGTTTATCAGTTTTGTTGTTGGTGGTGGTCGTACTTTTGATGTCATATCTAAGAAATGATTGCCTAATCCAAGAGCACAGATATTTATACCTGTGACTTCTCTTTATAGTTTTTAGGCCTTACATTTTGGCCCTAGTCCATTTTGAGTTCATTTTTGTTTGTGGTGTGAGGTTGGAGCATACCTTCATTCTTTTGCATGGAGATAATCCACTTAATCCAGCATCATTTGTTAAAAAGGTTATTCTTACTCTGTAAATTGTCTTGGGCTCTTGTTAAAAAAGAATCTGTTAACCTTGGGACACCTTTAAAATCTTTGTAGTACGTTTTGAAATTGGGAGGTGTGTGTTCTTCAATTATGTTCTTCATTTTCAAGATTGTTTTGGCTGTTCTTTTTTTTTTTTTTTAGATTTATTCGAGGCACCTGGGTGGCTCAGTCAGTTAAGCGTCTTCCTTCAGCTCTAGTCGTGATCCCAGGGTCCTAGGATTGAGCTCTGCATGGGCCTCCCTGCTCAGTGGAGAGCCTGCTTCTCCCTCTCCCTCTGCCGTTGTGGCTCTCTGGCTCTCTCTATCTCTCTGTCAAATAAATAAATAAAATCTTAAAAAAAAAAAAAAAAAAACCTCTTAAAAATATTTATTTATTTATTTATTTTATTTTTTTAAAGAATTTATTTATTTATTTGACAAACAGAGATCACAAGTAGGCAGAGAGGCAGGCAGAGAGAGAGGAAGAAGCAGGCTCCCCACCGAGCAGAGAGCCGGATGCGGGGCTTGATCCCAGGACCCTGAGAGCATGACCCGAGCCGAAGGCAGAGGCTTTAACCCACTGAGCCACCCAGGTGCCCCTATTTATTTATTTTAGAGAGAGTGAGCAAGCATGAGTAGGAGGAGGGGCAAAGGGAGAGGGAAACAAGCAGACTCTTTGCCAATCGGGAAGCTCAATACGGTGCTCCATCCCAGGATCCCAAGATCATGACTTGTGCTGAAAACAAGAGTCGGTCACTCCACCGACTGAGCCACTCAGGTGCCCTGTTTTGGCTATTTTGAGTCCCTTGCATTTCTATATGAATTTTAGAATCATCTTGTCAATTTCTAGAAAAAAAAAAGCAGGGATTTTGACAGAGATTAGATTGAATCTCTAGATCAATTTGGGGAATATTACCATCTTAATAATATTGTCCTCTGATTTATAAACATGAGATATCTTTCCATTTATTTAGGGCTTCTTTAATTTTTTTCAACAGTGCTTTATAGTTTAGAATATACAAGCACTCCTTTTGTTAGATTTATTCCTAAATATTTTCTATAGCAAATTTCCCTGGGGGAAGTCTTCTGGTATATAACCATTAAGTTTGAGATTGGCTGTGGGTTTTTCCAAAAATGCCCTTTATAGGTTGAGGAAGTTTCCTTTTATTTATTTATTTTTTTAAGATTTTATTTATTCATTTGAGTGAGAGAGCATAGCAGGGGGAGAGGCAGAAGGAGTGGGAGAAGCAGATACCCTGCTGAGCTGGGAGCCCAAGGTGGGGCTCAATCCCAGGACCTGAAGATCATGGCCTGAGCCGAACGCAGACGCCCAACCATCTGACCAACCTAGGCGCCCTGGGGAAGTTTCCTTTTTAGTTTTTTTAATGTTTTTATTTTGAAATAGTAGTGCATTTTTGTTAAATATTCTTTCTGCATCTGCTGAGATGATCATACATTTTTCCCTTTATTCTATCAATATGATGTGTTACACTGATTGATTTTTCATATGTTGAACCAACCTTGCATTCCTAAAATAAAACCCCCTTGGTCATGATGTATGAACCTTTTTATATATTCCTGGATTCTGTTTGCTAGTATTTTGTTAGTGTTTTTACATCTATATTCATACAAGATTTTGTGGTTTTACTTTTTTGTAGTGTCTTTGCTTTGGTATTAGAATAATACTAGCCTTTGAGAATGAGTTGGGAAGAACTGACTCCTCTTCTAGTTTTTGGAAGAGCTTGTGAAGGGTTGGTATTCAGTATTCTTTCAACATTTGGTAGAATTCACCCATGAAACCATCAAGGCCTAGGATTTCTTTGAATGTTTGTGTGTTTCTTTAATTACTGATTCAGTCTCTTTGCTTGTTATAGGTCTAGTCAGATTTTTTATTTTTTCTTGAGTCATTTCTGGTTCTTTGTATATAGAGTTTTCCCATTTCCTTTAGGTTATCTAATTTGTAGGCTTAAACAATTGTTCACAGTAACTCTATGTAACCTTTTTTATTGCTTTAAGGATAGTACTAATGTCCCTCCTTTCATTTCTGATTTTAGTAAACTGAGTCCTCTCTTTCTTAATCATTTCAGCTAAAGGCTGGTCAATATTGTTGAGCTTTTCAAAGGATCAATTTTTAGTTTGGTTTTTTTTTTTTTTTTGTTTTTCTATATTATTTATTTTGCTGTATTCATTATTGTTTCCTTCTGCTTGGTTTGAATTTAACTTCTCTATTTTTTCTAGTTTCTCAAAGTGGAAGTTTAGGTTATTGATTTGAGATTCTTCTTCTTCTTCTTTTTTTTTTAAGATTTTATTTATTTATTTGACAGAGATCACAAGTGGGCAGAGAGGCAGGCAGAGGTAGAGGGGGAAGCAGGCACCCCGCTGAGCAGAGAGCCCGATGCGGGGCTCGATCCCAGGACCCCAGGACCATGACCTGAGCCGAAGGCAGAAGCTTTAACCCACTGAACCACCCAGGGACCCCGAGATTCTTCTTTTTTAATATAGGTATTTGCAGTTATGTTTTCCAGTAAGCATTGCTTTTACTGAATCCCTTAAGTTCTGATATGTTGAGTTTTATTTTCATTTTGTCTCAGCATGTTTTCTAATTTACCTTTGATTTCTTTTTTGACCCATTGCTCATTTAGGAGTGTGTTGTTTATTTTCCACACATGTGTGAATATCTCAAATTCCCTTCTGTGTTGATTTCTAATTCCATTGTGATTAGAAAACATACTTTATGATTGAAATCCTTTTGAATTTATATATAAATATTATATGGACCTTATATAAATATATTTGTTTATAAAATGTATTCAGGCTTGTTTTGTGGCTATACACAGGGCCTCTCTTGGAGGATATTTCGTGTGCACTTGAGAAGAGTATATTCTGTTGTTGCGTGTGCTGTTGTATAGATGTCTGGTCGGTCTGTTTGGAATTCCAGTCTCCTGTTTTCCTTGTTGATCTTCTCTCTGGTTCTCTCCATTCTTGAGAGTGGAACTGGGGTCTCTGACTGTTATCGTTGAATTGTCTATTTCTCCCTTAAATTCTGTTAGTTTTGCTTCATGTATTTTGGGGCTCTGTTATTAGGTACATATACATTTATAACTATTAAATCTTTTTGGTATATTGACCTTTTGCAACACCACAATGCAGTTCTGACACTACCTGGAGTTGGCTCCAACTCTGCACTTTTTTTTTTTTTTTTAAAGATTTTATTTATTTATTTGACAGACAGAGATCACAAGTAGATGGAGAGGCAGGCAGAGAGAGAGAGCAGAGGAAACAGGCTCCTTGGTGAGCAGAGAGCCCGATGCGGGGCTCGATCCCAGAACCCTGGGATCATGACCTGAGCCGAAGTCAGGTGCTTAACTGACTGAGCCACTCAGGTGCCCCCCAACTCTGCACTTTTAAGGGTACAGTTCCCAGCAGAACTGCCCTCACTTCAGATGCCAGCCGCAGGTTCAGGGATCCACAGGCCACCCACGTTTCTAACTGACTTGCTATAAATTTGAGGATTCCTACAATCACTTCCGGTTCAGTAATGTGTTAGAATGACTCACAGGTACAGCTTTATTATAAAGGATACGGATCAGACCAGTGAGATGAAGAGACATAACGAGAGGTCTGAGGGGGACCCAAATCTGGAGCGTCTGCCCATGGAATCAGGTTTGTGTGCAACATATCACGTGCAATACACTGACGTGTTCACCAACCAGAAAGCTCCACTGGGCTTTGGTGTCTAGAATTTGTATGGGCCTTTATAACATAAATATGCTTAAGTCATTGACCACGTGGTTGAACATACTCCAGCTCCCCTTCCCTCCGTGAAAGTTGGGTTGATATCACCTGGCTCGGCCCCATCCCTCTAGTCACATGGTCGGTTTTTCTAGCCTGACCAGTGCCCGTCCTGAATTATTTCAGTATAAACTCAGGTGCGATCTATGAAGCCCACCATGAATAATGGATACATTCCTATTTCTTAGGAAATTCCAAGTGTTTAGGGGTTAATTCTCAGAAACTGAGGACAAAGGCCAGACAATTTCTTTATTATGCAGCATCCTTTTATCACTCTTTGTCTCTAGTCCTTCTTTGTCTCTAGTGATAATTTTTGTCTTGAAGTCTATTTTTGGGGGGCGCCTGGGTGGCTCAGTGGGTTAAAGCCTCTGCCTTCTGCTCAGGTCATGGTCCCGGGGTCCTGGGATCGAGCCCCGCGTCGGGCTCTCTGCTCCGCCGGGAGCCTGCTTCCTCCTCTCTCTCTCTCTGCCTGCCTCTCTGCCTATTTGTGATCTGTCTGTCAAATAAATAAATAAAATCTTAAAAAAAAAAAGTCTATTTTTTTCTCATCCTAGGATAACCACTCTAGCTCTCTTTTGGTTACTGTTTGTATGGTATATCTTTTTTTTTTTCATCTTTGTATTTTTACTCTTTGGCCTTTGAATCTAAAGTGTTTGTCTTGTCACAGCGTAAAGTTGGATCATAGATTTACCTTTAATGTAATTACTGATTAGGCTGGATTTACCCCCTCGTTTTGCTATTTGTCAGGTGCCCTTTTTGTTCCTCTTCTTCTTCACGTCCTTTTGTGTTAAGTAAATATTTCTGGTGTAACATTTTCCTTCTCTTGTCCTTTCTTTTGCTATTTTACTTTGAGTTATTTTATTAGTTATTGCTCTAGGGAATACAATTAACGTCTTAACATTTGACAGTCTAGCTCGGAACAATACCAACTTAATTTCAGTGGTGTGCAAAGCCTTTGTTCCTATTCAACTCCATTTCTTCCCCTTTCTTTGTGCTGTTAGTGTCATAATCTTTACACATGCATGCTCCTCAAACAGATCTACAGCTAGTGCTTCATCCATTTGTCTTAAAATCAGACAGGAAAAAAAAGAATTACAAACAAAAGTACATGTATGCTGTCTTGCATATTTACCTATGTGGTTATCTTTACCAGGCTCTTTATTCATTCCTTCGTGGGCATTCAGGTTACTGTCTAATGACCTTTTATTTCAGCCTGAAGGACCCCCTTTTCTTTCTCGTAGGGCAGGTTTACTAGCAACAAATCCTCTCTGGTTTTGTTATATCTAGGCTTGTCTTAATTTCTCCTCTATTTTTAAAAAGATTTTTTAAATTTATTTATTTAAAGATTTATTTAAATCTTTATTTAAAGATTTATTTGAGAGAGAGCAAGAGAACACAGAGGGAGGAGAAGCAAACTCCCCACTGAGCAGAGAGCTCAATCTGGGGCTCGATCCCAGGAGCCAGGGATCATGACCTGAGCTGAAGGCAGACACTTAACTGACTGAGCCCCCCAGGTTCCCGCTCCTTCATTTTTGAAGGATTATTGTGCTCAGTATAGGATTCTTCATTCGCAGTCTTTTTCTTTCATCACATCTTCCATGGTTTCTGATAAAAAAGTAGGTGTTAATCTTATGTCCTTCCCTTTCCGCTTTTATGACTCTCTTTCTCTTTGACTTTGATTATGACATGTTTAGATGCACATCTCTTTGAATTTATCCTGCCTGTAGTTCTTTGTGTTTCTTGGAGGTTAAATGTTGTTCATCAGTTTGGGAAGTTTCTAGCCATTATTTTTTCAACTACCCTTTCTTCCTCTTTTTTTCCCCTTTTCCTTTCTTGTCTTTGTAGGGCTCTCTTTGTGCATATATTGATATACTCAATGGTGTCCTGTGGGTCTCTGATGCTACTCATTTTTCTTTAGCCTTTTTTCTTGCTGTTCGTCGGACTAGATAATCTCGGCTGACCTATTTTAAAGTTCTCTTATTCTTTCTTCTGCCTATTCAGATCTGCTATTTAGTTCCTCTAGTGAATTTTTCATTGCAATTATACTCTACAATTTCAAAATTTACTTTGGTTCTTTATTGATATCCTCTATATGCTAAGACATTATTTTCATACTTTACTTATTTAAACATAAATTTCATTAGTTCTCTGAACAAAATAGTTGATTCAAAAAGTCTTTGTTTATGGGGCACTTGGGTGGCTCATCTGCCTTTGGCTCAGGTCATGATCCCAGGGGCCTGGGATTGAGTCTGTGTTGGGCTCCCTGCTCAGGGGGAGCCCTGCTTCTCCCTCTCCCACTCCCCCTGCTTGTATTCCCTCTCTTGCTGTCTCTCTCTGTCAAATAAATAAATAAAATCTTTTTTTAAAAAAGCCTTTGGGGGCGCCTGGGTGGCTCAGTGGGTTAAGCCGCTGCCTTCGGCTCGGGTCATGATCTCAGGGTCCTGGGATCGAGTCCCGCATCGGGCTCTCTGCTCAGCGGGGAGCCTGCTTCCCCCTCTCTCTCTGCCTGCCTCTCTGCCTACTTGTGATCTCTCTCTGTCAAATAAATAAATAAAATCTTTAAAAAAAAAAAAAAAAAGCCTTTGTCTACTAAGTCCCGTGTCTGAGCATCTTCAGGGACAGTGTCCTTTTTTTTTTTTTTAAAGGTTTTATTTATTGAGAGAGAAAGAACAGAGGGAGAGGGAAAACCAGCCACCCTGCTGAGTAGGAAGCCCGATGTGGGGCTCAATCCCAGGACCCTGAGATCACAACCTGAGCCAAAGGCAGAGGCTTAACTGACTGAGCCACCCAGGCGCCCGTACCCCCAGACGGTTTCTATTAACTGTTTTTTTTTTCCTGTGTCTGGGCTATCGTTTCTTTTTCTTTTTTTTTAAAGATTTTTATTTATTTATTTGAGAGAGAGAGAGCACAAGCGGGGGAGGGGGGAGGAGGGAAAAGGAGGCTCCCCACTGAGCAAGGAGCCCAAGATGGAGCTCAACCCCAGGACCCCGGGATCATGACCTGAGCAGAAGGCAGAGGCTTAACCCACTGAGCCACCCAGGCGCCCCTACTTTCTTGTTTCTTTGCATTTCTAATGATGTTTTGTCGAAAACTTGACATTTTTTTTTTCAGATTTTACTTATTTGAAAGCGCATGCATGTTCACAAGCAGGGAGAGCAGCATACAGAGGGAGAGGGAGAAGCAGTCTCTCCGTGGAACAGGGATCCTGATACGGGGCTCAGTACCAGGACCCTGGGATCATGACCTGAGCTGAAGGCAGATGCTTAATGGACTGAGCCACCCGGGCACCCCAAAACGTGACAGTTTAAATAGCATAATCTAGCAATTCTGAAATCATATTGTTCCCTCACTAGGTTTTGTGGCTGTTACTGGTTTTTGTTGTGGTAGTGGTAGCTATTCAGTGACCTTTCCTGAACTAGTTCTGTAGTGTCTGTATTTCTTTGTCCCTTGTGGTCATTCAAGTCTCTGCATGGTTAGCTTTGTGATCAGCTAATTGTTGGATATCAGTTTCCTCAATTCCAGGTATTTTGGGGGGGAGTATATTAAATTTATATATAAATTCAGAACAACTGAAATTTTTATGACACTGAGTCATCCTAGTCATCCTGTCCCCCCCAAAATATATATATATGGAGAGAGAGATCAAATCTACATCAAAAATAAAAAACAAGTATAAAGGATATTTTGAGGGACATTGGGGAAAACTGACTATATATTAGATGATACTGAATTAATATTCTTTTTTTTAAAGATTTTATTTGTTTATTTGACAGAGAGAGATCACAAGTAGGCAGAGAGGCAGGCAGGGTAGGCGGCGGGTGGTGGAGTCGGGGGAAGCAGGCTCCCTGCTGAGCAGAGAGCCCGATGCGGGGCTCGATCCCAGGACCCTGAGATCATGACCTGAGCCGAAGGCAGAGGCTTAACCCACTGAGCCACCCAGGCGCCCCTTGAAGTAATATCCTAATGTGTGATAATACTGTTTTTGTTACTTAGAATGTTCTCATTCATAGGAATGCATGCTAAAATTTTTATGGGTAAGGTGCCATGATACTTATATCATTTAGCAAAAAAGAAAAAAAAAGACATATATACAAATGGAGAAAGGAAAGTAGAGGGAGAGAAAGATAAGGCAAATGGTAAACCCAGATGAAGTGTTGTATTCATACTATTCTTTCAACATATCTGTAGGTTTGAAAATTATCAAAGAGAGGCTCCTGGGTTCTCAGTCTGTTGAGCATCCGACTCTTGGTTTCAGCTCAGGTCAAGATCTCAAGGTCATGAAATTGAGCACCACATTGAGCTCTGTGCTCAGCAGGGAGTCTGCTTGAAATTCTTTCCCTCCCTCTACTGCCCACCCCAAATAAAAAAATAAATCTTTATTTTTAATTATTAAAGATTGTATTTATTTATTTGACATACAGAGATCACAAGTAGGCAGAGAGAGAGAAGGAAGCAGGCTCCCTGCTGAGCAGAGAGCCCGATGTGGGGCTCGATCCCAGGACCCTGGGATCATGACCCGAGCTGAAGGCAGAGGCTTTAACCCACTGAGCCACCCAGGAGCCCCTAAAATAAATCTTAAGAAAAAAAAAAAAAAAGAAAATTGTCAAAGAGAAAAGAATGGGATAAACATGAACCCTTGCTTCAGGGGTATCTCAATGCCCCCTAAACTATTGTTTTATTCTTTTTCTTTTTAAAATTTTTTAATAGATTTTAGTTATTTAGGGGCACCTGGGTGGCTCAGTGGGTTAAAGCCTCTGCCTTCAGCTTGGGTCATGATCCCAGGGTCCTGGGATTGAGCCCCGCATCGGTTCTCTGCTCAGCGGGGAGCCTGCTTCCCCCCACCCCACCCCCCGCGCCTACCCTGCCTGCCTCTCTGCCTACTTGTGATCTCTCTCTGTCAAATAAACAAATAAAATCTTTAAAAAAAAAGATTTTAGTTATTTATTTGACCCAGAGAGAGAAAACATGAACACACAGTGGGAGTGGGAGAGGGAGAAACAGACTCCCTACTGAGCAGAGAGCCCGATGTGGGGATCGGTCCCAGGACCCTGAAATCATGACCTGAGCCGAAGGCGGACCCTTAACGACTAAGCCACCAGGCGTCCCTCTCTCTATTTTTTTAATGCAGATTCCTGTATCAAGCCTGAGGGACACAGTTCTGGAACTGGCAGTGTTTGATCAACACAGGAGAAAGTTTGATAATTTCAGTTCGCTAATGCTGGAATGGAAATCCTCAAATGAAACACTAGCTCATTTCGAAAATCATAATTCAGTGGAGATGGTAGCAAAGGATGACGGCAGTGGGCAGACTCGACTACATGGTATTTTGGTGACTTATAAATCCTTTTACATGTCTGCCTAGTGTTTCTGCACTGTCTCCCTTGGGTGACAGTTTATTTCAGATTTCATCATATCTCTCTTTTCATCTTTTTTTTTTTTTTTAAAGATTTTATTTATTTATTTGACAGACAGAGATCACAAGTAGGCAGAGAGGCAGGCAGAGAGAGAGGAGGAAGCAGGCTCCCTGCGGAGCAGAGAGCCCGATATGGGGCTCGATCCCAGGACCCTGGGATCATGACCCGAGCTGAAGGCAGAGGCCTTAACCCACTGAGCCACTCAGGCGCCCCTCTCTTTTCATCTTTGATCATTGTATGTTTTAGCAAATGTAAATAAAGATTTCTTGTTGCAAAGTCAGGGTCTAGGATCCAACATTTCTCACAGGAACATAAAATTAATTTTAATCTATTTATTTATTTATTTGTTTTTTAAATTTATTTGTTAGAGAGAGAACGAGCGAGCACAGGCAGACAGAGTGGCTGGCAGAGGCAGAGGGAGAAGCAGGCTCCCCGCCGAGCAAGGAGCCCGATGTGGGACTCGATCCCAGGACGCTGGGATCATGACCCGAGCCGAAGGCAGCCGCTTAACCAACTGAGCCACTCAGGCGTCCCTAATTTTAATCTATTTATTACATATTATTCGCCTAATGTTATAAAAATTTCATTCATTTATTAGAAAAAATTTATTGAGTGACTGTTACATGCAGGACCCTGTGCTAGGCACCTGCAGATGGAATGGAACATGAGATAGTCCTGGCCTGCGCCCTCGTGTGTGTGTGTGTGTGTGTGTGTGTGTGTGTGTGTGTGTGTGTATACACCTCTGCCTTTATATAAATATTTTTTAAAGATTTCATTTATTTATTTATTTATTTTAGAGGCAGGTAGGGGCAGAGGGAAAGGGAGAGAGAGAATCTCAAGCAGATTCCCTGCTGAGTGTGGAGCCCAATGCGGGGCTCAATCTTAGGACCCTGAGATCAAGACCTGAGCCAAAAGCAAGAGCCAGATGCTTAACCGACTGAGCCACCCAGCTGCCCCACTCACAGACTTTAGATATTACGATTGTGTGAGGTGTTTTGAAGGACAGAGCTGAGGTGCTGTAAGAGCTGCAGCAGAGAACCTAACGCAGTTCAGAACGGAGAAGGCTGCCCAAGAAAATAACATTTACGCTGAGACCTGAGGGGGCGGCCAAAAGGGGAGACAGAGTGAGAATAAGGTGAGCGAATTTTATAGAGGGACCAGAGGGACCAGCAGGAGTTCTGAGAGAGCAGCGAGCCCTCACGTGGCGTCAGTCCTCAGTCCTCTGCGTGCGTCACATGTGCCCATTCACCAAAGCAGTCACCTGCCCAGACCGACACAAGGTGGACAAGCCCTGCTCACGGACATGGGGGCTTCGCCGCTGGCCAGCGACAGGGACGTCTGCCGCAGAGCGATCCCCAAGTGAAGGAAGAGGTACAGAAGGTAACTTTTAAGTTTCTGGCATGAAGGTTTGGATGGATGGTGTAACCATTCAAGGAATAAGAAACTCTTAGAGGAGAAGTAAGATTCAGCCTTCTCCACACACCCAGGGAGCTCAACCACAGGCCAAGTCTAAAAGCTCTGCTAGGGAACGCGGCAGCACGATACTCATGTGTATGTAATACTGTAACCCTCTTGACACCAACAGTGCAGTGCACTTCGTGTGAAACCTGGTGGCAAGGAGGAGCGCCCGGCCGGCTCAGTCGGTGGAGCGTGTGACTCTTGATCTCAGGTTGTGGGTTCGAGCCTCACATTACCTGCAGAGATTACTTTAAAATCGTAAAAAAAAGTAGCGAGAAAAGAGATGCTCTTTACTTGCTGTAAATCAACCACCAGATACCATCCGTGCATCTTCTGTTTTCTGATTTCATCCGTTCCTCGAACTCCATCATTGTGTCCTCATGTCTGTCCCATGTTACCACAGTAGCCTCCTGGCTGACCTCCCTGTGCCTGTGCTGCCCTCTAATCTGTCCTCCACACTACTGTCTAGATTACCTTCCTTAAGTACAGATCTGAGCCTCTTTCTTGAAAGAGGCACCTGGGGCACCTGGCTGGCACGTTCGGTCAGGCATCTGACTCTGGTTTCAGCTCAGGTCTTGATCTGGTCCTGAGAATGAGCCCGCATCAGGCTCTGAGCTCAGTGGGGTGTCTGCTCCTCTCTCTCTCCCCCTGCCCCGGCCCCGCTCTCTCCGTGTCTCTCTCAAATTTAAATAAATAAATAAATAAATCTTTTCAAAAATTGTTCTGGCTACTGTGGCCCGAAGTCTACGACATGCCAAACACTGCACTGAATGCTTCACATGCGTTTTCTCACGTGACCCTCATAACAGCCCTGGTACAGTATTACTCCCGTGATGTCCGTGTGTTCCTCCATCATTTGTTGAGTTCTTACTATATCCGAGGTGCAGTTTTAAGCTTTGAGATTACAACAGGAAAAGAGGGGAAGCAGCAGGCTCTCTGACACCGAAGCCTATGCTGTCAACCACTCACTGTCCTGTCCCCGCACTGCTGGTGGGGACCCCCCATGTCTTTCAGGATAAAATTCCTGTGGTGCAGCTTCCCCGCCCACCCCGCCTACCTCTCGGGCTCCGCCTGCTGTTACTACACCTGTATACTCTACATTTTTCTCATACTCAACAACTTTATTTATTTATTAAAAGGTTTTTTTTTTAAGGTTTTATTGTTTTCAGTCATCTCTACACCCAGTGTGGGGCTTGAACTGATGACCACAAGGTCAAGATTGCGCACTCGTCCGGCTGAGCCAGCAGGGCCCCCCACTCACAACTTGATACCCTGAGCCATGACAAGGCTTCTCGTACCTCTTCCCTTTTGTGTGTTTATGTTTTCTTTTCTTGCACCGTCACAGGGCTGAAAATTTCCTCTTGCCCTCTGTGAGTTTTCTGTTCCTCCATATTACCTATGTAAGGAAAGTGTTCCTTTTCTGTGCTCTGTGCAGAGCAGCACTGTACTGTAGCAGCACTCACACACGGTGCGGTAGTGGTTGGTTTCCCTCTCAATCATCATACTAACCCTGCAGGCTTCTTGGAAAGCAAGGATTGTGTTTTCTTCTTCATCTCTGCCTCCTCATTATCTGGGGTAGTCCCCGCAGTAGCCCCGCAGTAGATCTGTGTTTATGGATGGATGGAGCATCACGCGAAACTCCCGGATTCAGGCACAATCATACGACTATTTGGAAGATAAAACAAGAATTGACTTAAGTGGCAGATTTATGGTAAAGTTTTAAAAAGAAAGAAAAAAAGAATGAATAGGTAAAACAGAGTCAGATCACAGAAAGTTTCAAATACTAGTTGAAGGAGTTTGAATTGCTGTAATGAGGAAGTTGTTTAAAGTGGCCCAGCTGAGGGGCACCTGGGTGGCTCAGTTGGTTAAGTGTCTGCCCTGCATCCAGCTTCCTGCTCAGCGGGGAGCCTGCTTCTCCCTCTCCTTTTTTTTTCTTTAATCTTTTTTGTTAAAAGATTTTACTATTTATTTATTTGACAGAGAGAGAGAGCACAAGAAGGGGGAGCAGCAGGCAGAGGGTGAGGGAGAAGCAGGATCCCTGCTAAGCAGGGAGCCTCATGTGGAACTTGATCCCAGGACCCTGGGATCATGGCCTGAGCCGAAGGCAGTCACTTAATGGACTGGGCCACCCAGGCGCCCCCTCACTCCAATTTTTTTTTAAGATTTTATTTATTTATTTATTTGACAGAGAGAGACACAGTGAGAGAGGGAACACAAGCAGGGGGAGGGGGAGAGGGAGAAGCAGGCTTCCTGCAGGGCAGGGAGCCCAATGTGGGGCTCGATCTCAGGACCCCCGGGACCATGACCCGAGCCGAAGGCAGACACTTAATGACTGAGCCACCCAGGTGCCCCCTCACTCCAATTTTTAAACTAAGAAATTTCTCCATACACAGTTGTCAGTCTGTGTTTGGACCCACAGACCATTAGAGTTGGAAAGAATTTTAGACTTTGCCTAGCCCAAACCCTCATTTAAAAAAGAAACTGATGGGGCACCCAGGTGGCTCAGTGGGTTAAGCCTCTGCCTTTGGCTCTGGTCATGATCTCCAGGTCCTGGGATCAAGCCCTGCATCAGGCTCTCTGCTCAGCGGGGAGCCTGCTTCCCCCCCACCCCCACCCCACCACCTCCGCCTGCCTCTCTGCCTACTTGTGATCTCTCTGTCAAACAAATAAAATCTTTAAAAAAAGATAGTCAACACAAAAACTCAGTTTTCTGTTTCTTGTGTTTCCCCACAAAGTATTTTTTTTTCTTCCTGCAGTAGAATATCATTGGGAAAAAACTAGGGCAGAATTTGGCTTTCTGGAGACACTTTTGTAGTCTACATGTTACCATTTCTCACGTGTCTCCAGGTCATCAGGTCCTTAAAGTACATCAGTTGAAAGGGACTGTACTCATCGGAGTCAATTTTGTGGGCTACTCAGAGAAGAAAAGTCCAGAGGTAAGAAATAGGAATCACTGAAATGTAAGGCTCTTCATTTCTAACTTTAAAAAAAAGAACAAAAATCACTTGCAGCTAATGTAGATCTGAGAACCGTGCACCTCTCTAATTCTGTTATCTGTGGTGCGTGGAAGAACTCTGGAATCTTCTCTCAGCTGAGGAGTTAAAAGTTTATACTCACCTCTGTGGTGGTCGTGTATTTCTAGAAACTTTCCAGCTTGCCCAGATCTGCAGCTGTGGAGCTGCTCCTTGTGGACGATGTGACCGTGCGGCCTGAGAACGCCACCATCTACAACCACCCTGATGTGAAGGTGAAAGCTGGAGGGGTTGAGCCAAATGGGATCGCAGGGGAGGGGAAGAGTGTGAGGTGACTGAGATTAACAGTATGGCAGTAAAAACAAGCTAACTTATGTGTTGAGAATCCCTGATAAGTTTATGTAACCTATGCATAATAATTAGGTGCAGCACCCTTGGTAGTAATACTGTGATAATCTTGGTTTGTCTTTGGCCCAAAGACAATGGAGTGTTGTCTGTCTCATCTTTCCCTAGGAGATATTTAGCCTTGTGGAAGGATCTGGTTATTTTCTGGTCAACAGCAGTGAGCAGGACATTGTCACCGTCACTTACATGGAAGCAGAAAGTTCTATCCAGGTGAGGTCTAGAGATAGTCCCTGGGTTGACAGTCTCAGGTCAAAGTTCATCCTTACAAGAATGATTGGAAAAATTCCACTGTGTGTCTCAGACTTGTTACAAAAGTAACATTTGCCTCATTTTTTAACCTTGGTAGATTCTCCAACCCAAAACAAGCTTTTTTTTTTTTTTCTTCAACTAGCTGGGCCATTTTTTTTTTTTTTAAGATTTTATTTATTGGACACAGAGAGAGAGAGGTCACAAGTAGGCAGAGAGGCAGGCAGAGAGAGAGGGAGAAGGAGGCTCTCCGCTGAGCAGGGAGCCCGATGCAGGGCTCGATCCCAGGACCCCGAGATCATGACCCGAGCCAAAGGCAGAGGCTCAACCCACTGAGCTACCCAGGTGCCCCTAGCTGGGCAATCTTTGTTTCTAATTGAACCGAGACAGTGTAGAAGACATCTAATTGTAAGATTTCCATGAAAAAAGGGTTCATTTCTATACATTTCGAAGCAAGAACTGTGGGGACAATTAGTTGTACTGTTGACTTCATAACCCGAGGGTAGGCTGTTTCTAGCCAGGGTGTGACGACTCGATACATTAGGCTGTCTTTGCAGTCAACATGCCAAGGGATTTGCTTTTAGTTGACGTTTAGTAATAAAAACAATAGTTTATATTAACATATGTATATAGTTCCCTTCCTTCTAAGAGCTCAAAGGAATTTAACTCTCCTCGCTCATACTGTTTAGGGGGGAGATGGCAGGCCGGGGACAGGGTGTGGAAGGAGCTGCTGTGCCGGGCGGGATCTGCAGCCCGTGACAGAAGCGGGTTCTTCTCATGCTTCCTCCCCCACGGGCGGCTTCAGCATATCTTCATGAAATCCCGTCCCTGCTCATAATCAAGAAAGCTGGATATGTACGCTGGATTCCGCTTGAATTCAGTCAGCTTAACCCTTGCTCCTTATCGGTAGTGTTTGTTAAGGGTGCAGATTGGGCTGTGCCTGCACCATGTGCTGTGACCTCTCCGTTCCCATCACAAAGGAAGTAAGTTGTTGTATTTTGGGCTTTGAATGAAAATAGCTGCTTTGATAATGTTTGGAGCACATGTCCTTTCTTACCCAGCTGCCATCTTCTTCCTTCTAGTTAGTTCCCGTACACCCCGGGTTTCTCACCTTGGAAGTCTATGACCTGTGCTTGGCTTTCCTGGGGCCAGCAGTGGCCTACCTCAGGGTGTCAGACATACAGGAGCTGGAGCTCGATCTGATCGATAAGGTGAGAGGCGTCAGAGAAGCCGGCCTCATTCGCGCTCTGTAGCCTCACTCGCAAGGGTCTGCGCGGTCTGCGCGCGTGCAGCAGGCCTTCGGTGATGGGAGCAGAAAGGCCGTCCTTGAAGAACAACGTTGCGGCATCACAGGCGAAGCGAGCACTGCCGAGCAGATAACCTAGCGCATGTTGAGGAGGGTTATTTGATAAAGGGCTGACCGGGAGCATTGAGCACAAACAAAATAGCCTGTCACCCTGCGAGACTTGGACTGTCCTTGGTGAATGAAACACTTACACTAAAATTATTTTTCTCTTTTACTACCAGGTCGAAATAGGTAAAACCGTGTTAGTGACTGTGAGGGTTCTTGGCTCTTCCAAACGCCCGTTCCGAAATAAATACTTCAGAAACATGGAGCTCAAACTGCAGTTGGCTTCTGCCGTCGTCACCCTGACGTGAGTGCCACCTCCGCGCTTCCTTCTCCCCATGCTGGGCATCGGGAGTCCGCTCTCCCTGCATGACTTCACATCTTCTTCTTTCCTGTTCTGCAGCCTTGCCTTTCAGCCCGTACTGTCCCCCATCTTCAGCCCTCTACAAGGGACCCCTCCACACCCTCAGATGTGTTGTTTCAGGACAAACCCTCGTGTCTTGTGAATATTTCCATTTTATGAAACTCTCCTTGGATGGTATCGCCTGGGGTGCCTCAGCACGGAGGACCTTCAAAACTCTGTCTAGAGAGACAGGTGCTGGTGTTCCCCTCTGCAGAAGGGGGACCCAGAACTCCAAGTTGCTTGAGTGTTTCCGGTTTTGTTTATGTTTTATGTTTATGTTTATGTTTTTGTTGCCCTTGTTCCTTTGGGGCCTTAGAACAAACACTCAGCCTTCAGGAGCCCCTGCCGTTGCCATGAACTTTGTCTTAACTCTGGAAATTTATTGTCTGGTAGTTCCCTTTAGCTAGAGTTAAAATGAGCAGAAAATGCGACACATCTTAGAAAGAAGCATAACTGGCTACTCCTAAAATAAAATCTTTTTTTTTTTAAAGGATTTTATTTATTCATTTTGGGAGGGGGCTTAGGGGGAGGGAAAGGGACTCGCAGACTCTGTGCAGGGCTCGGCAAGGGGCTCCGTCCCCCGGCTCGAAGACCAGGACCCAAGCCAAAATCAACAGTTGGACGCTCAACTGACAGCCACCCACGTGTCCCAAAATCAAATCTTTCTTACCTACAAACACACATGTCTTCCCAGGCTAATGGAGGAACAGGATGAATACTCTGAAAATTATATCCTTCGAGCTGTTTCTGTTGGGCAAACCACACTTGTGGCTATTGCCAGGGACAAGATGGGGCGGAAATTCACATCGGCTCCTCGCCAAATTGAGGTAAGGAAGTTATCTCATCCACAGTTAGTACCGCACCTTCTTTACCTTTATTCGTCTTTTTCTGTTTAGTTTGCGCAAGTTAAAAATTATTTGACTCAGTAAAATAATAGTTGTCTAACTCTTGAAACAATACATAATATGTTTTAGGTTTTTGTTTTTCTGTATAAAAGTAATATACTTCTTGTAGAAAATTTGAAAGCAAAAGAAATAATAAAGATGCAGAATGAAAATCACCTATAGTTCCACTACTTAGAGGCAACCGTTCATTATTAATAATCGTTCACTTCCCCATGCTTATTTAACATAGATGAATCATACTGCTTTTTTCATCTTAATCCTTTATCAAAAGTATTTTTTATGTCATTAAAAGCTCATTGTTGACCACGTGTTGGCAGTTATTGAAACTGGGTAATAGGTATCTGTACCTGAGAGTTATTATACTGCTCTCTCTACTTCTATATATGTTGGGAAAAAAGTAAAAAAGAAAGATAATTATAAATATAACTTTAATGACCACTTTTAGGGCACCTTTTAGGGTGGCTCAGTCGGTTAAGTGTCTGACTTTGGCTCAGGTCATGATCTCAGGATCAAGTCTCATGGGGCTCTCTGCTCAGCGGGGAGTCTGCTTCTCCCTCTCACTCTCCTCTATGCTCTCCATCCACTCTCTCTCTCAAGTAAATAAATAAAGGGGCGCCTGGGTGGCTCAGTGGGTTAAGCCTCTGCCTTCGGCTCAGGTCCTGGGATCAAGCCCCGCATCTGGCTCTCTGCTCAGCAGGAAGCCTGTTTCCCTTCCTTTCTCTCTGCCTGCTCGTAATCTCTGTCTGTCAAATAAATAAAATCCTTTTTAAAAAAAGTAAATAAATAAAATCTTTTTTAAAATGACCACTTTTATTCCAGTGAGTGGACATAAAATTTTTTAAGCATTCTCATTTATTTTTTGCTATTATAAATAAAATTTATATTTATAAATAAAGTAAAATACATGTCTGTGTATAGGATTTTTTTTCCCTTAGAATAAGCTGCATGATCATTTATTATGAAATTGATTCTAGTCTGTCCCTTTTGTCTTTTTGGTCTTTTCCTTCAAGGTGTTTCCTCCCTTCAGACTTGTTCCAGAGAAAATGACACTGATCCCAGCTAACATGATGCAGGTGATCTCAAAGTCAGGAAATACGATTTACCCTTTTTTCTCACCCTGCTCTGCCCCACCCTCCACATGTGTGCACGCCCTTCTTCCTACTGGCCTCCTCTTGTCTACTCCCGCCAAGTACAGCAGGACCCGATAAAGAAGAAAATTATTACTTTCGCGTCCCCTAATGAACAGGGTATAACCTACCTCTGGGAACACGTAGATCATATGTGGCACTTGTGTTTCTTCTACATATGAGGTGATGTGGGATATGTCCATTGGGAAGTGGCGGGGAGTCAGAGGTTGAATTGCTTGGACAAAATGTTGGGAAAAGAGATGGGATTTCTCCCCGTGTTCCAGGCATTTGCTTGCATGTTTCAATTCTAGGTAATGTCTGAAGGTGGTCCCCAGCCCCAGTCTATCATTCACTTCTCTATCAGTAACCAGACTGTGGCTGTTGTGAATAGGCGGGGGCAGGTCACGGGGAAGGCCGTCGGCACGGCTGTGGTCCACGGCACCATCCAGACAGTAAATGAAGACACCGGCAAAGTCATTGTGTTCTCCCAGGTACTGGTTCTTTGCTCTGCTTCCACATTTCTATCTGGGAACCAAATTGGGACACGTGGGGCGATGAGGGAGGGTGTCAGTAGCTCAGAAAAAGCCTTTGAGTCCCTTACCTGGCGTTCTCTTAACCAAGCATGGGAAATAGGTAGTCTTTAGTGAAAACCCCACAGAGTCTAGGCATTGGTGTAGGACCTAGTCCCAGGGACTAGGTCTTCAGGAACTGTTTAGGGAACAAAAACAAGCACATCTACTGGCATATGTTTTTGCTGGATGCCCCAGACAACAACAGGCTAGTTAGTGTAAGTGTCCTCTGCCCTGCAAAGACTCCCTCTTAGCCTGTGCTTGCTTCTACCCGTGGGGCAGGATGAAGTGCACGTTGAAGTGGTCCGGCTCAGGGCCGTGAGGGTCCTTGCAGCTGCCACTCGACTCATCACAGCGACTGAGGTCGGTAAGGCGGCTCTGTTCTCGGCGCGCTCTGGCAATGCCGGCTGGGCAGGACATACAGCACATACATCTTCTTTTCAGATGCCAGTTTATGTCATGGGAGTGACCAGTACCCAGACCCCTTTCTCCTTCAGCAACGCCAACCCTGGACTCACCTTCCACTGGTCCATGAGCAAAAGGGACGTGCTGGACCTAGTGCCCAGGCATTCAGAGGTATGAATGTATCTCTTTATTCCATCACCTCAGGGACCTTGATAGTACATTCACCTTATTTCATCAAGCTTGAGACTGATTTCACTTTCTAAACTACACAGTTTCACTACTGATCTCCTTTGTCCCTTGTTCTCTGAACTCTAGAAGCCTATAAATCATGGGATGAGTCCAGCTGGGGTACCAGACACTCCTGGGTAGTTTTTAATATACTTTGCTAGAACAAGTTCTCAAAGAAATGTTTCCTTTAATATTGTATTTGTGAGCATTTTACTGTGTTCCGTGAGCAATAGCACGTTGTGAATGCAAGGTGTGTGCACAGGCTTCACGCTACTGGGCTTTGCTTCGTTGTGCTCCACAGATCCTGCAAGTTTTTACAAACGGAAGCTTTTAGCAACCACAAGTCTATTGGTGCCATTTTCTCTGACAGCATTTGCTCACTCTGTACCTCTGTCACATTTTGGTAATTTTCACAATATTTCAAACTTTTCCATTATTATTTTATTTGTTATGGGGAGCTGTGATCGATCAGTGAGTATGATTCACTGAAAGCTCAGATGATGGTTAGCATTTTTTAGCAATGAAGTAATTTTTTTTAAGATTTGATTTATTTATTTAACAGGGAGACACAGAGCGAGAGAGGGAACACAAGCAGGGGGAATGGGAGAGGGAGAAGCAGGCTTCCCATGGAGCAGGGAGCCCGACGTGGGGCTCAATCCCAGGACCCTGGGATCATGACCTGAGCCGAAGGCAGACACTTAACGACTGAGTCACCCAGGCACCCCGGCAATAAAATATTTTTTGTAAGGTTTTATTTATTTATGTGACAGATCACAAGTAGGCAGAGAGGCAGGCAGAGAGAGAAGGGGAAGCAGGCTCCCCGTGGGGCAGGGAGCCCGATGCGGGGCTTGATCCCAGGACCCTGAGATCGTGACCTGAGCTGAAGGCAGAGCCTTAACCCACTGAGCCACCCAGGCGCCCCAATAAAATATTTTTAATTAAGATATGTACACTGTTTTAGACATATTGCTATTTATTGCATACCTAATAGACTAACAGTATAGTGTAAACATAACTTTTATGTGCACTGGAAAACCAGAAAATTCATTTGATTCGCTTTATTGCAACATTTGCTTTACTGTGGTGGCCTAGAGCTGAACCTGCAGTAGCTCTGAGGTGAGCCTGTGCTCTGTGATAAGTGAAAAGAGCTCTGACATCTTAATGCACACAGCATTAAGCCTTACTCAGAAACCTGGAAAAGATAAGAAAGAAGGAAAGAAAAAGAAAGAAAGAAAAAGGAAAAAAGAAAGAAAGAAAAGAAAAGAAAAGGGGCGCCTGGGTGGCTCAGTGGGTTAAGTCTCTGCCTTCAGCTCAGGTCATGATCTCAGGGTCTGGGATCGAGCCCCGCATCGGGCTCTCTGCTTGGCAGGGAGCCTCCTGCCCCCCACTCCCACCTGCCTCTCTGCCTACTTGTGATCTCTGTCAAGTAAATAAATAAAATCTTAAAAAAAAAAAAAAGAAAAGAGGGAGGGAGGGAGGGAGGACAGAAAGGAAGAGAGAAAAAAAAGGAAAGGAAAAAAAAAAGAAGTGGATGCTACAGGCTAACTTACCTAGTTTACAGTATGGTCACCGGATCATCAGTTTGAGAGAACCCACCCAAGGTCGCCTGGGGACAGTGGCAGATCCTTAGGAACCTGGAGCCAAGTTACCCAGTAAGTCACGACTCAGTGCCCAGAAGAACTAAGAATTAGAGGTAGATCTTGGGAGAGAACAGAGAGGTTACAGGAGCTAGAATTAATATGGTATTTCTGGAGCCACCAGAAAGAAAAGAGAAGTCTGAAAAATAGTTACAAAATCTATTTGTAATCCTTCTAAAAACATCCTAGATCTGTAGTCTAGGGAAACTCTGGTGTTTGGGTCTTCTGTGTCCCGGGGGCTCCCCGAGCCTGCTTATAGTCGGAACTGGGGAGAGATGGAACTGTACCTCGTGCGGCGGAGTTCCGCCACAGGGATTCAGCTCTTCTGGACTGGCAAATAGAGATTGCGTGAAAAGAGGGGAGGCCTTTAGCATCTGTTCTACCTCTCCCTTTCTCTAGCTTTCTCTAAAACCTGACTTTTGTCTCTAGGGAAAGTGATTGAGAGCCCCACACAGTTTCTCCTCCTGCCTCACATCCTGCAGGGCGAGCTAAGGCGGCCCCACCACCCGAGCCGCGGTGTCGGCACTCAGATTCACTTGGGTCAAACATATTATAAACCACCTGTTCTTTAGCATAGGACCGTTCCGGAGAGCTGACTGAGATCTACGTAACGGAAATGGGAAGTTTTCTGTAGGGGAGGATTTTGGAAGTTGGGACTCTGTGAGTCAAGAGAGCAAGAAAGGTCTTGAGGGCTCTGGACAGCAGAAAGGCGGGAGAAAGAGGACTTGACATGAGTGCCCCAAAGGTAGGCAGGTGTCTCCTCCAATACCTGTCTTAATGTTGGCCCTGCCTTCCCCAAGGCCTTATCCAGTCTGGGCCACAGTGGTGGGGAAGCAGTAGGGAGACGGTCCACCGGGGTGAGCATAGCCCTGAAATAGCTCTGCCTTCCTTGCCACCACTCTGAACTCCGGGGGTAGGTTGTCTCACGTCTCCCATTTCAGTTCTCCTATCTGAAGCCATTTTAGAAATGCCGTCCTTCATTTTCATTCTTCTGTCTATGGATTGACTTCAAGATAACATGAGACTCAGGAAACCTGCGTGGCTCAGTGGGCTAAGCCTCTGCCTTCGGCTCAGGTCATGATCCCAGGGTCCTGGGATCAAGCCCCATATCAGGCCCTCTGCTCGGTGGGGAGCCCGCATCCCCCCCCACCGCCTGCCTCTCTGCCTACTTGTGATCCCTCTCTCTCTGTCAAATAAATAAAAAAAAAAACTAAAAAAAAAAAAAAAGACTTAAAAAAATAACATGAGACTCTCACAGAGGCCTGCCAGAATTAGTTGAGCGCTATACATGGAGTTTACTTTAGGGGTGACTGTGTTGCTGGGAATATGAAAAGAAGTAACCATGAAAATAATCCCTGGTACTCTAGTTCTTTTCTACAGATCTATCTAGCATACATTTTCTTTCTTTTTTTTTTTTTAAGATTTTATTTATTTATCTGACAGATCACAAGTAGGCAGAGAGGCAGGCAGAGAGAGAGAGGAGGAAGCAGGCTCCTCGCTGAGCGGAGAGCCCGATGTGGGGCTCGATCCCAGGACCCTGGGATCATGACCTGAGCTGAAGGCAGAGGCCTTAACCGACTGAGCCACCCAGGCGCCCCAGCATACAATTTCTTTATTGTTACAAGACCGGGGGAAGGGCAGAGTGATTTTTTTTTTTTTTTAAGATTTTATTTATTTGACAGACAGAGATCACAAGTAGGCAGAGAAGCAGGCAGAGAGAGAGGAGGAAACAGGCTCCCTGCCAAGCAGAGAGTCTGACACGGGGCTCGATCCCAGGACCCCGGGATCATGACCTGAGCAGAAGGCAGAGGCTTTAACCCACTGAGCCACCCAGGCGCCCTGAGCACAGTGATTATTAATGAATATTTCTTAATCCATTCCTGACTGTTTTCCAGGTTTTCCTACAGCTCCCGGTAGAAAATAACTTTGCCATGGTTGTTCACACAAAAGCAGCCGGTCGGACCAGTATCAAAGTCACTGTCCGCTGTATGAACAGTTCCTCTGGGCAGCTTGAGGGAAATTTACTAGAATTGTCTGATGAAGTTCAGATCCTGGTAAGGCCCCAAACCTAAATTTTGTTTTTACATATCAAGGAGAAGAAAGTTATATTCTGTTATCATCCATGTGGAGCTTGATCTGGATAGAGGTAGAGAAAGTGCTAGAGGGAGCCCTAGAACAGGCTCATCGTTTCTAGAGCTCTGTCATTCTTCCTAATTGCATCTATATAAGTACTGATATTAGAAACTGTAAGAACATGCACTCCTCTCACCTCCCCACACAATAAACACAGGATACGAAAGTAGAATAACTAAGGAGGGACTCATTTCTGAGCTGCTCTGCCTAACACAGATACTGTGATACCATCCACCTAGGGGATCTAACCCTAACTTCCAGGAGGGTGAAGAGCATGGATGGTTGGTTTCTACAGGTGTTCTCAGGCTGAAAGCTAACTGGCCCTATTGTTTTTAGTGTTCAAAAGAAAAATGATCATCTGTGGGGGTGAATAAGTTTCTCTGCCTCTGAATTTAGGACTGATTTTTTTTTCTTTTTCTATTCTTCTCCTTTATTTTGGTTTTGTTTCTCTGATTCAGTGAGGGGTAGAGGAAAGCGCATTTTACTAGGAAGTAGAAAACCTGAATAATGTTCCTTCCTAATTTATTATTGTAGGTTTTTGTTCTCAAATCTCTTTTCAGGTAGCCAGAGCTAAAGTTAGAAATTTCAAAATTATTTTATACCTAATATCTAAGTGATACAGAGGATGTGGTCAGTGTGGCTTCATCACGAGCGGGGCTAATATTAGATTTGTGTTCTAGAACACCGAGGCATGTTGTTAAGTGTCGGGCTCACTTGAAAAAGCATGTTGCGGGCCCTCAGGCCAAGCTAAAGTGAGGTAGATGTTGATTTGTAGTTGATATGTGAGCAAAGGTTATAGTTTTGTCTTTTCCAGAAATGAGGAAGACATTATTTTCTCACTTTAGGTGTTTGAGAAACTCCAACTGTTCTTTCCAGAGTGCCAGCCTGAGCAAATTCTGATGCCCATGAATTCCCAGCTCAGACTCCACACCAACAGGTGAGGAATTAGGGAAGGGCAGGCCAGGTTCCAACCTTACCGTTAGGAACATGGAAAGCACTCTTGCCTTCTAGGTGATTTTTCTAATCCATAAATAAGATATTTTAGCTGAAATGAAATTCATGTTACATAAAATTAACCTTTTAAAAAAAATTTTTTTTAAAGATTTTATTTATTTATTTGACAGGCAGAGATCGCAAGTAGGCAGAGAGGCAGGCAGAGAGAGAGGAGAAAGCAGGCTCTCCACGGAGCCGAGAGCCCGATGGGGGGCTCGATCCCAGGACCCCGGGATCATGACCTGAGCCGAAGGCAGAGGCTTTAACCCACAGAGCCACCCAGGCGCCCCTAAAAAAATTTTTTTAAGACTTTAGAGAGGTGGGGTGCCTGTAAATAAATAAATAAAATCTTAAAAAAAAGATTTTAGAATGAGAGAGCACAAGCAAGGGGAGGGGCAGAGGCAGAGGGAGAAGCAGGATCCCCACTGACCAAGGAGCCCGATGTGGGACTCAATCCCAGGACCCAGGAATCATGACCTGAGCCGAACGCTTAACCAACTGAGCCACCCAGGCACCCCAAAATTAACCATTTTATTTATTTTTTAAAATATTTTATTTATTTATTTGACAGAGAGAGCACAAGTAGGCAGAGAGACAGGCAGAGGGAGAGAGAGAAGCAGGCTCTCCTCTGAGCAGGGGGCCCAACATGGGGCTCGATCCCAGGACCCTGAGACCATGACCGGAGCCGAAGGCAGACGGCTAGCAACTGAGCCACCCGCGCGCCCCAGATTAGCCATTTTAATGTGGACGACCTCGTGGCGTTGAGTGCACCACAGCACTGCGCAACCCTCACCTCTGTCTAGTTGCAGGATATTTTCATCACCACCAAAGGAGACCCTACCCATCAGCAGTCACGCCAACCTATATATTTGAGAGACAGAGAGGGAGCGAGAGCAAGCATGAGTACGGGGAGGGGCAGAGGGAGCGGGAGAAGCAGACTCCCTGCTAAGTATGGAGCCTGACATGGGGCTCGATCCCAGAACCCTGAGATCATGACCTGAGCCACCCAGGCGCCCCTATTTCATTCCTTTTAATGACTAAATCATATTCTGTGGTATGGATATAACATACTCAGTTTATCCATTCATCTGTTGTTGGACATTTGGGTTGTTTTTACCTTTGGCTCTTGTGAATATTACACTACTATGAATAATCACACAGAACTATTTATTTGAATATCTGTTTCAATCCTTTTAGCTGAATTTTAAACTTATTTTTATTACTTTTTAAAGATTTTATTTATTTGAGAGAGAGAACAGGAAGAGAGAGCACGAGTGAGGGTGGAGGGGCAGAGGGAGGAGAAAGAAACTCCCCGCTGAGCAGAGAGCCCGATGCGGGGCTCGATCCCAGGACCCTGAGATCATGACCCGAGCTGAAGGCAGAGGCCTTAACCCACTGAGCCACCCAGGTGCCCCTACCTAGCTGAATGATTCTTAATGATAAATATATAGTAGGATATGATTTTTAGACAGATAGGCATAATCCAAATGCACTTTTACTTGAGGAACAAATAAGCACATAACACGGAGAATGGCAGGTGGTTTCCTCAGAGCACAGCTTCTAACCCTAACCCCGCCAGTCTCCTTTCTTTCTGGTCAGAGCCCCCAAGAGATGCCACCTGTTCCATTTGTCCCCTAGGGACGGGGCCGCCTTTGTGAGTTCCCGTGTTCTCAAGTGTTTCCCTAATTCATCTGTCATCGAGGAGGACGGTGAAGGGCTCCTGAAAGCGGGTTCCATTGCAGGTACTGCTGTGTTGGAAGTCACGTCTGTAGAACCTTTTGGAGTCAACCAGACGACCCTAACTGGAGTTCAGGTGAGTTCAGGGACTTGCTCAAGAAAAAATAAAAGGAATACCATGGCCTGAAGAGGCAGATTTCCTGATTTAAGAACTAGGAACTTCCCTGGAAGTCAGAATGAGCTATAAGATAGAGGACAGTCGGGACGCCTGGGTGGCTCAGTTGGTTGAGCCGCTGCCTTCGGCTCGGGTCATGATCCCAGGGTCCTGGGATCGAGTCCCGCGTCGGGCTCCTTGCTCGGCAGGGAGCCTGCTTCTCTCGCTGCCTCTGCCTGCCTCTCTGCCTGCTTGTGTGTACTCTCTCTCTCTGGCAAATAAATAAAATCTTAAAAAAAAAAAAAAAAAGATCGAGGACAGTCTTGACGTGGATATAAGCCATCAAATTAAAAGTGGCCTTTACAGCCTTTGTTATAAGAGGGATCAGCCTCAAATGGATACACTTCTGAGCAGTGTTGGCAAAAGGGTGTGGGGAAAGGTAGAACTATTGCTACCCAAATTAGGCTTTGTTACTAGAATTTAAAAATTTAGTCTAACATAGAGTGCCTGGCTGGCACATTCAGTTAAGCATCCAACTCTTGGTTTTGGCTCAGGTCATGATCTCAGGGTTGTAAGATCGAAGCCTGTGTCAGGCTCCATGCTGGGGATGGAGTCTGCTTGAGATTCTCTCTCTCCATGGGTTGCCTGGGGGGCTCAGTTGGTTAAGCATCTGCCGTCGGCTCAGGTCATGATCCCAGGGTCCTGGGATTGAACCCCACATTGGGCTCCCTGCTCAGTGGGGAGCCTGCTTCTCTCTCTCATTCTCTCTCTGCGAGCTCTCTCTCTCTCTCTCAAATTAATTAATTAATTAATTAATTTTTTAAAAAAAGATTTTATTTATTTATTTGACAGTGAGAGAGGGAACACAAGCAGGGGGAGTGGGAGAGGGAGAAGCAGGCTTCCTGCCAAGCAGGGAGCCCGATGTGGGGCTTGATCCCAGGACTCTGGGATCATGACCTGAGCCAAAGGCAGTTGCTTAATGATGGAGCCACTCAGGTGCCCCAATAAATAAAATCTTTTTTTTTTTTAAACATTTTATTTATTTATTTGACAGAGAGAGATCGCAAGTAGGCAGAGAGGCAGGCAGAGAGAGAGGGGGAAGCAGGCTCCCCGCCGAGCAGAGAGCCCGATGCGGGGCTCGATCCCAGGACCCTGAGATCATGACCTGAGCCGAAGGCAGAGGATTTAACCCACTGAGCCACCCAGGCGCCCCCTCAATAAATAAAATCTTAAAAAAATTCTCTGTCTCTCCTTCTGCCCCTCCCCCTGCTTGTCCGTGTGCACTCTCTCTCTCAAATGAATAAATAAAATCTTAAAAAGAAAGTTCCAACTTCTCTCAGCTTTAATAAGTCAGGGGCCATTTCCTGTACTGTTGTATTTCTTACTCAACTCTGACTTAAGTCATCCCTTACGAGGAGCTGTTTCCTGTGAAAGAAGAACCCCGTTTTTACCGTGGCCTGTGAACTTCAGAATCTCTCGCAGCTCCTCTCCGGTGGCCCTGCTCCCACAGGTGGCGCCAGTGACATACCTGCGGATGAGCAGCCAACCCAAGCTGTACGCCGCCCGTGGGAGGGCTCTGCCGGCGTTTCCTGTGGGCATGTCTCTCACCTTCGTTGTCCAGTTCTATAACAGCATTGGAGAGAAATTCCACACACACAACACCCAGCTTCATCTGGCTCTGAACAGGTGCGGAGTCAAAGGAATGATACCCATGTTGGGGGAGAAACTGTGCACATAGGCTAGGGTTATCAACTTGGAACCTGATATTTATTTCTTTCATTAGGGTGGGAAACACCAGATGGTGCTGGTTGTTTAATGCAGAAGTATTTCAGGGTGTTTCAATCTGTCAAGCCCTAGTTCACAGGAAGCCTCCATAGGGACCTGGTAGGAGTATTATCAAAAAGCTGTACTGGGGGGGCGCCTGGGTGGCTCAGTGGGTTAAGCCGCTGCCTTCGGCTCAGGTCATGATCTCAGGGTCCTGGGATCGAGCCCCACATCTGCCTCAGCATCCCTGCTGAGCAGAGAGCCTGTTTCCCCCTCTCTCTCTGCCTGACTCTCTGCCTACTTGTGATCTCTCTCTGTCAAGTAAATAAATAAAATCTTAAAAAAAAAAAAAAAAAGCTGTACTGGGCGCCTGGGTGGCTCAGTCGGTTAAGCATCCAACTCTTTTTTTTTTTTTTAATTTTATTTATTTGTTTGACAGATCACAAGTAGGCAGAGAGGCAAGCAGAGAGAGAAAGAGGAGGAGGCAGGCTCCCCGCTGAGCAGGGAGCCCGACACTGAGCAGGGAGCCCAACATGGGGCTCGATCCCAGGACCCTGGGACCATGACCTGAGCCGAAGGCAAAGGCTTTAACCCACTGAGCCACCCAGGCGCCCCAAGCATCCAACTCTTGATCTCAGCTCAGGTCTTGATCTCAGGGCTGAGAGTTCAAACCATGCTGGGCATGGAGCCTTCCTTAAAAAACAAAACAAAACAAAACAAAAGTTTACTGGAAAACAAATTTTTAATTAAAAAAAAAAGGGCTTACTGGGTACTCTGTATATAATAGACCTGACCCTTGGCCACTCATTGCTTGCCCTCCACCGCAGAATTCCTTCTGAACCTTCGAGCTGTTGAATAGAAAATGCTGTGGTGAGCTCTGCCCCCGGAACTGTGTCCCAACAGTGATCTTTCAGAAATGACCTGCTACTTTCTTATCTCCTTTCAGAGATGACCTGCTACTTATTGGGCCAGGGAATAGGAACTATACTTATGTGGCCCAGGCGGTGAACACAGGAGTGACGCTTGTGGGCATCTGGGACCGGAGACACCCAGGTGTGGCAGATTACATCCCGGTCGCTGTGGAGCACGCCATCGCGCCAGACACCCGGCTCACCTTTGTTGGAGACGTCATCTGCTTCAGGACCCACCTCCTCAACCACAATGGTCGGGATACCTTCCCTTTCTTAACTTCACAGCCGACAGGATGAGAAAGCAACTCATCCCTTAGATAATTCTTTCAAAATGATTTAAAATCTGAGGGCCTAGGATCACCTTGACGGCTCAGTCAGTAGAGTGTGCAACTCTTGATCTTGGAGCTTTGGTTTAAGCCCAATGTTGGGTGCAGACATTATTTTAAAAAAATAAAATATTTTTTTAAAAAAGATCTGTTTGAGAGAGAGAGGTGGGGGGAGGGGCAGTGGGAGAGGGAGAGAATCAAATTGGAGATTCCCCACAAGCCCGGAGCCTAAGGGTGGGGCTTGATCCCACAACTCTTGAGATTACGATCTGAGCCAAAATCAAGAATTGGATGTTTGGTCAACTGAACATTCAGGTGCCCCCAAAATAAAATCTTTAAAAAAAAAATCTTGAGGGTCTCTCTAGGAATATTGGTCATGCACCTCCTGGTCACATAGCTCACTGTATTATTACTCAGGTGGTGTGGGTACCTTGTCTTCTCCCCCATTCCCAGCTTCTGAAGGAGGGAACTGGTAAGTTGGAGAACGTAAAGGGTGAGCTAACGTGCAGGAAAATGTAGTGAAGGAAAAGCTTTAGTTCCAGGAACCACTTGTGAGTACACTGTTTTGTGAGAGACATTTGGAGGCCTAACTCTTAAATACATCATCAGCATAGTAAGGTTTGGCCTTGTACTGGGCTAGACTATACTCTTGATCAACAAAGCATTTCTGCCCTAAGAAGTACTATTGAGTGCAAGAACATCATTCTTTGGTTAATAAATGAGTATCGGTTCTCTGGGTTTACCGAGAGCATATCCCAAAGCTATGTGCCCTTCCTGGGTGTGTGCATCCCAGTCCTCCATCCGAGTAGGACTAGTGGGCGTGTTGTATGGCTCTGTGACCTCCTCTGGGAACTGTGGATCCATGTGGGTACAGTGATGTGATGTGAGGCCAGAGTCTGTATATTCAGGGCTTGACTGAGAGGGAGTCCACTCAGCTCAGGGCAGATCCCCCAATCCTGTAAGGACTGATTTGCAAGCAACCACCACGAACACGGAACCCAGGGCCACTGAGCTAGCCGTGCCTTAGGGCTGACGGACTTACAATCTTATGATTGTTAATCTCTTGTCAGTGAAGGACTCTTTTGCTAGATTTTGTCAGGACTGTCCTATCTTTCATCCTGGAATACTCTGACTTTCTAAAGCTATACCACTTTGAAGGGGAAGCAAAAGGACCAATGCCATGATCAGTCATCTAATGCCAACTCCAGGTAGTGCTCCTCTGCCACTTCGAGACCGAAGCCAAAGCAAACAAACCTTCTTTCTTGCCAGCCGTCACCTTCTTGCAGTCTCCTGCTGATACCTATCAGTAGCTGAAAGAGTTATTCCTGTGTGTAAAAGAATTTTTCCTATTTCCTAAGAACAGTTAGATCCTCCAACTACGTAGCTCCTTCTGTGATTCTGAGGTAATCCTTGTTTTACATTGTGGGTATGATGGTATATGAAGGGGAACCTGAAAATAAAGTTATCTTCAAAGCTGAATGTTCCTCCTAGGGAGAGATACCTGTGTGCTGGAATGGTCTGCTGATACAGAGTCTGCACAAGGTCAGAGTGACCTTCCACTTAGATCAGAGGTTGACACCAAGTGCTTTCTCTTGTCCTTTCCTAGGTGAACCTGGGATATGGATGATTTCTGCTGATAACATTCTACAAACAGACACTGGCACTGGAGTGGGAGTGGCCAGGAGTCCAGGAGTAGCAACCATCTTTCATGACATCCCAGGAGTGGTAAAAACATATCGAGAGGTAACCCTAACAAGGCCAGGGTGACTATTTCCATATCTGGGGATATGCATATAGAATACACATCTGAGGAAAAGATATATACTGACATGTCAGATATAAAGCCAGCCAGAAAACTTTGGAATACAAAGCTAAACGTGATTAGGAGGTGCCTGGGTAGCTCAGTCGTTAAGCGTCTGCCTTCAGCTCAGGTCATGATCACAGGGTCCTGGGATCGAGCCCCGCATCAGGCTCCTGCTCAGTGGGAAGCCTGCTTCTCCCTCTCCCACTCCCCCTGCTTGTGTTCCCTCTCTGTGTGCCTCTCTCTGTCAAAGAAATAATATCTTTAAAAAATTTTTTAAAAAAGAAATAAATAGTGATTAGGATTCTTAACCAGAATAAATAAATAGATAGACAGGTAGATAAGGGGTGCCTGGGTGGCTCAGTCGGTTAGGCGTCTGCCTTCAGCTCGGGTCATGATGTCAGGATCCTAGGCTTGAGCCCCACGTCGGGCTTCCTGCTCAGCAAGGAGCCGGCTTCTCTCTCTCCCTCTGCTCCTCCCCCTGTTCACTCTCTCTCAAAAACAAACAAAAAAGTTTCAGAAGAATGACTAGTGTGATTTATACTTTAAAATATCATTGTGGTGGAGTGCCTGGGTGGCTCAGTCAGTTCAGCTCAGGTCATATCTCGGGGTTATGAGATTGAGCCCCACACCGGGCTCTGTGCTCAGCAGGGAGTCTGCTTGAGATTCTCCCTCTCCCTCTGGCCCTTCCCCCTCAAATAAGTAAATCTTTTTTTAAAATATTTTGATTATGTATTAGAGGATATTCATATACACATATACTGTCCAGCTGCACAGGATTTTTTTTCAAGATTTTATTTATTTATTTGACAGAGATCATAAGTAGGCAGAGAGGATGGCAGAGAGAGAGGGAGAAGCAGGCTTCCCGCTGAGCAGATCCTGATGGGGAACTCAATCCCAGGACTCTGGGATTGTGACCTGAGCTGAAGGCAGACGCATAACTGACTGAGCCACCCAGGCGTCCCAATAAGTCTTTAAAACACCACCACCAGGGGCACCGGGGTGGCTCAGTCAGGTGGGTATCTGCCTTTGGCTCAGGTCATGATTTTAGGGTCCTGGGATTGAGGCCCTGTGTTGTGTTCCTTGCTCAGCAGGGAGTCTGCTTTTCTCTTTCCCTCTGCCCTGAGTCATGCTCTCTCTCTCTCTCAAATAAATAGAATCTTTAAAAAGAAAGAAAGACAAATAAATAAATAAAACAGTGCCAACTCCTCCCCCCAAAACAAGGTGGTGTGTGGTTTTAACACACACACACACACACACACACGTACATATATATATATATATATATATATATATATATATATATATATAAATTTCTCTCTCACTGTAGCTACTGGTTGGTACTAGACAGTAGGGGCAAGGGTTGAAGAGTTGGGAAGCTATTCTTGCATTGATCCAGGTAAGATAGGATGGTGCAGGGGCGCCTGGGTGGCTCAGTGGGTTGGGGCCTCTGCCTTCGGCTCAGGTCATGATCCCAGGGTCCTGGGATCGAGCCCCGCATCAGGCTCTCTGCTCGGCAGGGAGCCTGCTTCCCCCTCTCTGCCTGCCTCTCTGCCTACTTGTGATCTCTGTCTGTGAAATAAATAAATAAAATCTTTAAAATAAATAAATAAATAAATAAAATTTAAAAAAAAAAGATAGGATGGTGCACTGGGGTACCAGTCTGGTAACAGAGGAGGTCATGAGAAGTTGGTCAGATTCTAGTGTACTTTATAGGTAGAGCTGGTAGAATTTCCTAGCAGATTGTATGTAATCTGATGATGTAATGTAATCAGGTGATATATAATTGACTTCAAGTTTTTAAGAAAATGGCTTCAGGTTTTTGACTCAGTAACTAAAAGGACAGAATTGCCATCACTTGAGGGGAACCTCAGTGGTGCAGGAGGTGAAGCGTCCAGGTCTGGATTTCAGCTCAGGTCATGATCTCAGAGTTCTGAGATAGAGCCCTGCATCTGGCTCCGCGCTCATGGAGTCTGCTTGTCTCTATCCCTCTGCTCCTCCCCCCTACTTATGCTTGTGTGCTCTCTCTCTCTCTTTTTCAAATAAATAATAAATAGAATCTGAAGAAAAAGAAAAGCTGCACAGCTGAATGCTTAGCTGCTGGATGTGGTTCCCAGGGAAGGGGCCTGGGGTGCGCGCTTTCTGCCAAACACATGCTGAACGCTACTTTCCCTTTTTACCTTTTTTTGTAAAAGCAAAAATCTTCTTTGGATTTTTTTTTTAAAGATTTTATTTATTTATTTGACAGAGAGATCACAAGTAGGCAGAGAGGCAGGCAGAGAGAGAGGAGGAAGCAGGCTCCCGGCTGAGCAGAGAGCCCGATGTGGGGCTCAATCCCAGGATGCTGGGATCATGACCCGAGCCGAAGGCAGTGGCTTTAACCCACTGAGCCACCCAGGCGCCCCTGGATTTATTTTTCTTAGGAAAACCATTTAGTAATGTCTTTCTTAAAAGTGATGGGGTGGGGTGCCTGGGTGGCTCAGTGGGTTAAAGCCTCTGCCTTCGGCTCAGGTCATGATCCCAGGGTCCTGGGATCGAGCCCCGCATCGGGCTCTCTGCTCAGCGGGGAGCCTGCTTCCCCCTCTCTCTCTGCCTGCCTCTCTGCCTGCTTGTGATATCTTTCTGTCTAATAAATAAAATCTTAAAAAAAATTTAAACAAAAAAGTGATGGGGCTTAATGCAAATTATTGAGAAGTGAAGGGGTCCCTGTATTTCAAGGAGGGAGGGAGGGATCAGCCATGTCAAGTGTTATCGATAGGCCGGGTAACCTGAAAACAGAAATAACAGATGGGTCCGCAGTACAGAGTGGTTACTTGAAGGAGTAGCTTCAGTGCAGTGACGGGAGCGGAAGTCTAGAGAATTGAGAGGACATGTGGATTTGGGGCATAAGACAGCTCTGTGAGGAACTGGAGTCAGATTTTTGTTTGGTTGATCATTTTTTGAGATGGGAGAAAAAATGATTTAGGAGTGTTTAGTAGAGAAGGGAAAATGTGATGCAGGAGTAGGGAGAGTTGCTGAAGCAACAACCTTTAGTAGGTGAGATGGTCGAACAAGCGAAGGTTTGGCTTGATGAAGCCTTTTCTCTTTCCCCTTAAATCCATGTTGGGTCTCCCTCCTCGGTGCCCAGAGGACTTGTTTGTTCCTCTTTTCATTACTCAAATATAACAGCTATCATTTGTTGAACATCTACTATGGGGTTGGCATTTTGCCTCTGTTTTTTTAAATTTTGATTTTACATCAGTATAACTATCATTCTTAATCTTCACAACCCTGCAAAGTATTATCCCAATTTTATAGATGACTGAACTGCTCAATCTGTGCCCACATGGTATCTGGTGCCGTGTTGTAAGGAGTTCACATTCTAGTGATGATAGAAATAATTACATGTAGACAATTTAAATAACTAAAACATAACTGACCAGTGCTTTACAAGTGACAAGTTAGAAGTGCTCCCAGAGTCCAGACACGCCTGGCTGGCTCAGTTGGGGGAGTGTCCGATTCTTGATGTGCAACTTCAAAAAAAAATTGTGTGTGGGGGATGCCTGGCTGTCGGTTAAGCCTCTGTCTTCAGTTCAGGTCATGATCGCAGGGTCCTCGGATCAAGCCCTGCATCAGGCTCCCTGCCCAGTGGGAGTCTGCTTCTTTCCGCTGTCCTGTCCCTCTCCCTGCTTGTGTTCTCTCTCTCTTTCAAATAAATAAATAAAATCTTTTTTTTTTAAAGATTTTATTTATTTGACAGACAGAGATCACAAATAGGCAGAGAGGCAGGTAGAGAGAGAGAGGGAAGCAGGCTCCCCGCCGAGCAGAGAGCCCGATGCCGGGTTCGATCCCAGGACCCTGAGATCATGACCTGAACTGAAGGCAGAGGCTTAACCCACTGAGCCACCCAGGTGCCTAAATAAATAAAATCTTAAAAAAAAAATACAGAAGAGGGGCATCTGGCTGGCTCAGTCTGTCAAGTGTCTAACTCTTGATTTTGACTTGGGTCATAATCTTGGGGTCTGTACTCAGCACGGAGTCTGCTTCTCTTCCTCCCCTTCTGTCCCTCCCCCCACTCCCACATTCCCCTCTCAAATAGGTGGATAAGTCTTTAAAAAAAAATACACAAGGGGCGCCTGGGTGGCTCAGTCTGTCAAATAAATAAATAAAATCTTAAAAAATATACACAAGAAAGCACGCCACTTAATTCTACTTAGACATTAAGGCTAAATTTTCTAGAAGTGACATTTAAACTGAATCTTAAGATCTGAGTCGTGGCACACAATAAAAATAAGTAAAAATAAATCGAGTCTTGAGGATTAGGAATTTGTCTGGCAGATAAAATAGAAGGCATTTCACTTTTATTTTTTTAAGATTTATTAATTTGAGGGGTGCCCGGGTCGCTAAGTTGGTTGGGCTACTGCCTTCGGCTCAGGTCATGATCCTGGAGTCCTGGGATCGAGTCCCCCATCATGCTCCCTGTTCAGCAGGGAATCTCTTCTCCCTATGACTCTCCCCTGTCTTGTGCCCTCTCTTTCATTTTCTCTCTCTCAAATAAATAAATAAAATCTTTTAAAAAACGATTTATTTATTTGAGAGAGAGAGAGAGCACACATGAGTTGGGGAGAAGGGAGAGAATCTCAACCAGACTCCCCACCAAGTGCGGAGGCAGTCTTGGGGCTCAGTCTCACAGCCCCAAGATCATGACCCTGAAATCATGACCTGAGCCCAAACCAAGACTCAGGTGCTTAACTGACTGAGCCACTCAAGCGCCCCCAAAAGAGAAGGTATTTTAGACTAAAGGCAATGACGTGCAAAGGCAAATACAAGTAGATGTTGCTTAAAGACCAATGAATGAATCAGGGCGGATTCAGCAAAAGTTTATAAAGGTAGAAAGGGAAAATTAGAGAACATCTAAAGAGAACTTGTACGGTGAGCAGATAAGAGGGCTAGGGACAGAGGCAACAACTTGAGGAGTTTGAGAAGGGTTTCGGTGCTGGGGAAGCAGAGAGAGGGTCACAAGGGAGGAACTGGCCTTTGCTGTCAGAGGCTACAGAGAAATCAAAAAGGGTGTGATAGACCCTAGGTGGTATACTGTGTAAAATCATCATTTAATAGTTCACTCACTGACACCCATGGAGGCCTCTTCTGTGTAGCCCTGTGACGGACTCTGGAAACAGAAAGATGAGAAAGATAAAACTCCTTCCCTTCCTGGGCATTTAATTGTCACTAACTTGGTTTCAAGGTTCTTGAACATTTTTTTTTAATTTTTGTTTAAATTTATTTATTTGACAGACAGAGATCACAAGTAAGGAGAGAGGCAGGCAGAGAGAGAGGAAGGGAAGCAGGCTCCCTGCTGAGCAGAGAGCCTGATTCGGGGCTCGATCCCAGGACCCTGAGATCATGACCTGAGCCGAAGGCAGAGGCTTAACCCACTGAGCCACCCAGGCGCCCCGGTTCTTGAATATTTGAAAAAACAAAAAATCGTGGTAGTACTGAGGGGACTGTGTATTGTAATACGATATACATTTAATGTAATGACATAATGTCATGAATAATGACATAATGATATAGTGACAAGAATATACATTTAAGTTGAAGATATTCGGGGGCAGAAGGCCATCATTATCTTCTCTCATTGTAATCATGAAGCACTTGCCTTAAACACAAGGCACATTACAGGATATACAAAGATAGATTAGTCTCTCAGTTGAAGAACTTAGATTCAAATAGGAATGATTTTTAACAAAAATACAAATACCTACAGCACAAGACAGAACATTGCAAGTACATTGAGAGAAACAAAGTACTTTGAAGTTTCAGAAAAGGCTGAGATTATATGCAACTAACGAAAGTTGCAGTTGTCTTTGAAGGCATTTTAATAGGGGGTCATCCAAAGGGAAGATGTCAAACAGAATAATGGACAAAGACTTCCTTTTGGGAAAAAAAAAAATGTTATTTTCTTCTCAAAGGTAAACAGATTTTGTGGTTCTTAACTATGTGAAGTAGAAAGGCCCCCGGGCCTTGAGTGAGATGGCGCTTTTGGTGGGATAAGTTATGAAGCGTCAAGAGGGAGAGAACAATATTTTCTAGGTACAATTACGTACAGATTTTCCTTTGGTTTGCTCACAGGTGGTGGTCAATGCATCATCAAGATTAACGCTCAGTTACGACCTCAAGACCTATCTCACCAATGCCCCCAATTCAACTGTGTTCAAGCTCTTCATTAGCACTGGCAGAAATGGTGCTAATCTCAAAGGTCAGGAGTCTCTTAATAGGTCTGGGTGATTGTTCCCATCATTCCTGTCTTCCTTCTCATGTACCCCGTAGACTAGCAGTCCATATTTCCTTTTATTTCAGAACTGACTCCACCTTTAATAAATAAATCACTGACTGCTGTGACCTCACAAATGACTCGATACCAGGTTTTGATATAGGCTAAACTTGGTCACTGTCGTTTTTCTAGTTATAACCTTGCCTGAGAGGCGGCCTAAACCAGGGATTTCCAAATATGGCTGATTTTCAAAGCTACCTGACGAAATTTTTGTAAAAATATGGCCTTAGGCTCCATCCCGATAGTTAATAAGTTTGGGATGAGGCCTCAGACCCGATTCGTCTCCAGCTTCCCTCGATTTAGGAAGTGTTGGAGTGCGCGACAGTTTAACCGTTATTTGCTCAGCAAATTTACCGTGTATGCTTTTTGGTTCTGTATTGGGCTATAATTTACTATCAGTAAAAGGTGGGGAGGTGGTGCGTGGCTGACTCAGAGCAGCATGAGACTCTTGATTCCAGGGTCATGAGTTTAAGCCCCACATTGGACATAGAGATTACTTTAAAAAAATAATAAACATGGGGCTCCTGGGTGGCCCAGTGGGTTAAGCCTCTGCCTTCGGCTCAGGTCACGATCTCAGGGTCCTTGGATCAAGCCCCGCATCGGGCTCTCTGCTCAGCGGGGAGCCTGCTTCCCCCTCTGCCTCTGCCTGCCTCTCTGCCTACTTGTGATCTCTGTCAAGTAAATAAATAAAATCTTTAAAAAATAATAATAATAAATATTTTTAGAAGGTTTTGTTTTTTTTTTTTAAGATTTTATTTATTTATTTGACAGACAGAAATCACAAGTAGGCAGAGAGGCAGGCAGAGAGAGAGGGGGAAGCAGGCTCCCCACTGAGCAGAGAGCCTGATGTGGGGCTCGATCCCAGGACCCTGAGATCATGACCTGAGCCAAAGGCAGAGGCTTAACCCACTGAGCCACTCAGGCACCCCAAGAAGGTTTTTTTTTTTTTTAAAGATTTTATTTATTTATCTGTCAGAGAGAGAGTACACACAAGCAGGCAGAAAGGCAGGCAGAGGCAGCGAGAGAAGCAGGCTTCCTGCTGAGCAAGGAGCCCGACGCGGGACTCGATCCCAGGACCCTGGGATCATGACCCGAGCCGAAGGCAGTGGCTCAACCAACTGAGCCACCCAGGCGTCCCTAGAAGTTTTTAAAAAGTGGGGGAGGTGGGGTGCCTGGGTGGCTCAGTCGTTAAGTGTCTGCCTTTGGCTCAGGTCATGATCCCAGGGTCCTGGGATTGAGCCCCACATCAGGCTCCCTGTTCAGCGGGAACCTGCTTCTCCCTCTCCCTCTCCCACTCCCCCTGCTTGTGTTCCCTCTCTCACTTTGTCTCTCTCTCTTAAATAAATAAATAAAATCTTAAAAAAAAAAAAAGTAGGGGAAGAAAGAAAACTAAAATACAAGATATTCCTAATAGATTCTAGGTGGTATGTTTGCAGTTTATATATTTTTTTTCTCATTTAATAATCAGTTCTTTTTTTTTTTTTTTTAAAGTAGCCTCTACCCCAGTACCCAACATGGGGCTTGAACTTACAACCCTGAAATCAAGACCTGAGCTGAGATCAAGAGTCGGACGCTTTGGGGCGCCTGGGTGGCTCAGTGGGTTAAATCCTCTGCTTTCGGCTCAGGTCATGATCCCAGGGTCCTGGGATTGAGCCCGGCATCGGGCTCTCCACTCAGTGGGGAGCCTGCTTCCCACCCCCTCTCCGCCTGCCTCTCTGCCTCCTTGTGATCTCTGTTTGTCAAATAAATAAATAAAATCTTAAAAAAAAAAAAAAAGGTCTACGAGAAAATTTAAAAAAAAAAAAAGACGCTTAACCAACTGAGCCACCCAGGTGCCCCTCATTTAACAATCTTATGTAATAATTATCATCGTTTTAAAAATGAGAAATACCAAATCTAAGAGCAAGTAACATGTAGTTAGTGGCAGAATTGGTAGATCTGTCCCACTCCAAAGTCCATGTAAATTCTTTCATTTTTTTAAAGAAAGAACAAACTCTGGTTTTTTTTTTTTGCAAGAGAGCATGCAAAACCAAGAAGTCCAAAATATTACTGTCTATAAAATTTAAGTCTAATTGCCCTTTTGGTCATTCAGTTTTTAGGCACTTACTTTCTTTTCACATTATTTAATTTTATAAGTATAATCTAAGTATATATAAATATTTGATTTTTAAAGTTTTCCAGGTTCTTTTACAAAGTATTAAATATGTATAACATATTCACACATTGCTCTCTGCCTTAAGATATACAGATTGCAATTCTTCCCCCCAGAATCTTTCTAAAACCACAGCTTATTTTATTATGAAACAACTCTTTTGATATTGCTGATAGTCTCCGAAAGATGAGAATGGTCACCGGACCGACTACTGGCAGCTGAGAAAAAACTTCAGCAAACTGAGGTCATCAAGAAATTGTGCAGGGGAAAATCCTGGACAGGACATCACCTCCTACTTAATCTAGAACGCTGTCCATTGAAACTGTCCGTTTCTTGTTGGCTGTGTGGCTCCTACTTAAGACACCATTTGTAATATTCTGGAGATCTCTAATTTGAATCACACTGCAATCAGTTATGGAAAATCAGACTTCCTAGACTGAAAGGCCTCCCAGCTGTAATCGTCGTCCAGTTTCCCTGGAACCTGTCTCATTCCTACTGACGAATTCCGGAAACTTTTGAAAGAGGACCCACCTATGATACTGATAATGGAAGCACCACTATAGTCATTCACAAATCAGCAAAAGCAAGGGTCTTAGACCATTCTTTTATCTTGATTGTAGCAGGAGCCAAAGGGGCTGGCCTAATAAGACAGAACTGACCCCTCTCTTTTGCTATTTTTAAAAAATTTTTATTTAATTTCTACACCTGGTGTGAGGTTCGGACTAACAACCCTGAGATCAAGAGTTGCTTCTCTGACCCAGCTGCTTCTCTAGCCTCCCTTTTTAAGATTTACTTATTTGAGGGGCACCTGGGTGGCTCAGTTGCTTAAATGTCTGCCTTCTGCTCTCGTCATGATCCTGGAGTCCTGGGATGGAGCCCTGCATCAGGCTCCCCAGTCATCAGGGCGTCTGCTTGTCCCTCCCCTCTGCTTGTACTGTCTCTCTCTCAAATAAATAAATAAAATCTTTAAAAAAAAAAGATTTGAGAGAGAGAGAGAATCTCAGGCAGACTCCGTGCCGAGTGCAGAGCCCACCACAGGGCCCCACGTCACCACCGTGGGTCACGACCTGAGCCGAAATCAAGAGTCAGTTGCTCCATAGACTGAGCCGTCCACGTGCCTCACCTTTTTTTTTTTTTAAATCAAACTACTGGCTTATGTAAGTTTCCTCTTTTACAGATTCTTATGGCAGTTATTTCTCTCTTTTCTGCTTGTTAGGATCCTGTACCCCAAGTCAGGCCGTGGCCATCACAACGGTACTTCTTCCTGAGACCCTTGTGCTGTGCCATGTGCAGTTCAGCAACACTTTGCTAGACGTCCCGGCAAGCAAAGTCTTCCACGTCCACGCGGGGTTCAGCGTGGAGAGAGGTGGGTCCCACTCGCTGCGTCTGGCGCCCTCGTTTCTGTCCACGTACCACTTCCTTCCTGGCTTGCGTCTACACTTTGCAGTTTCATCTGCTGTAGAACTATGGAAACTTTCTCAACCAGCGTTTTTGTTTAGTCTCTGTAACACCCCGTGCTTTTGTATTAGAGTCTTCTACTCTCTTCTCTGCTAGTCCGGCCCTGTCATCTCTGGGCTTGGATCATTCGTCTTTTATCCCCAGTTAGCAGCAGTGTTGGAAGGTTTATTGTTGAACTGAAGGATGTTTCAAGCAGAGTAGCATTAACTAGCATAAAGTAGAAATAGGCATGACACTGGAATTTCACATGAATCACCTTGTAAAACGAGAGGACTCATGTCAAACGTAAGGCATCAATAGGATAGTGCTACGGCCCAAGACCTTCTCTAAGGCCAGGCAGTATGGCGCGAGGTGCGAGCAGCCACTGATGCCAGGCTCACTCAGCAAACTGGTGGGCACTAACCAGAATGCCCGGTGCCAGGACAGGGACTGGGTGTACACAGGGGAGCAAGTCAGGGCTTCTCATCTTCACCAGTGCTGGGCAGGGAGATCCGTCACAGAGGCAGAGATGCACGGAATGCTGTCGAGACAGAAAGAGAAGAGGAGCAGCTACCTCGAACCTGGGGGTTGGTCAGTTTTACACAGCAAGGCTTGTGGAAGGGTGACTAGGAATGCGCTAGATGTGAGAAGGCCACAGGCCAGGACATCCCAGGCAATAAAGAGCCTGGAGTTTGGCAGGACACAGAATGGAGAAGGAAGAGGAGGCAGCAAGGCAGCCAGGGAAGGGCCCTGCGGTAATCCAAGCGTGACCTGCTGAGGGTCTAGCCCAAGTAACAGGGAGATACAACGGAGGGGCAGGTGTCAGACATTTCAAAAGATGAGTTAGCAAGATTCGGATGGTTGGATTTAGGAATGAAGGAAAGGGTGTCTGTGAAAAGACAGCTGAGTTCAAGCAAGGAAAACTAGCACAATATTCCGTCGAGATATGGTTTGACAGGGAAGTGACTAAGCCATGCTCAAAGCACTTTTCACAAACCCTTTCCTGATCTTGGCAACTGTTGGTTACTTCATTCTACGTCTGCTTAATTTCCATTTGCCCTGTGTTATTTACCGCTCCCTGGCACGCTGATTTAAGCAACAAGTTCAGCTGCGGGTTGCATGGGACTGTTTTTCTTCGGTACATTCTCTCCCCACATCGGCCAACAGTCTGCTAGTAGGGAACAGTCAAAATTGAATTCCCCTTTTCTTCTGAACTTGCTTCCATGTTTCCTTCCTATTTCAAGCCGGCTGGCTGAAAGGAGCTTATGACCCTTCCCCGCGCATTTTTCATCTTTCCCGCAGGGGTTTATGTCTGCCTAGTCAAGGTTCGACCCCAGTCTGAAGAGCTGCTCCGGGCCCTCAGCGTGGCTGACACCTCAGTCTATGGGTGGGCCACACTGGTCAGTGGCCGGGGCAAGAGTGGAATGCAAAGAATCCTTATTCCTTTCATCCCAGCCTTTTACATCAACCAGTCAGAATTGGTTCTTAGCCGCAGACAAGACGTCGGGGAGATCAGAGTGCTGGGGGTGGACAGAGTTCTCGAGAAGCTAGAGGTATGTGAAGCACTGAACCAAAACATAACTGAGATCAAGGTTTTGAAAAAGGAGTCTTCATTGGTAGTCCAAGGGCAAAGGAACAGCTATGGAATGACTTGGATAAAATTCACCACGAGTGGGGGAGGAGGGCCACGGTGGGGGAGGGAGAAGGAGGTGGTTCTTAAAACGAATGAAGAAAACCTGTCCTCTTCACAATGCCAGGGGACTCCCAGAATCCAGAATTTAGGTCATGAGCTTTGTCAGTCTGGAAGATAACACCAGTATCATCTTAAACAATCTTTAGAATTCTAGTTTGAAACTTTTTTTAGGGGCACCTGGGTGGCTGTGGGTTGAGCCTCTGCCTTCGGCTCAGATCATGATCCCAGAGTTCTGGGATTGAGCCCCAACTGGCATTGGGCTCTCTGCTCAGCGGGGAGCCTGCTTCCCCCTCTCTGCCAGCCTCTCTGCCTACTTGTGATCTGTCAAGTAAATAAATAAAATCTTTAAATAAGTTTTTAAAAAAACTTTAAAGAAAAAGATTTATTTATTTATTTAAAAATTTTATTTATTTATTTGCTAGAGAAAGAAAGCAAGCATGAGAGGGGAGGTCCAAGGGAGAAGCAGACTCCCCATGGAGCTGGGAGCCCGATGCGGGACTTGATCCCAGAATTCCGGGATCATGATCTGAGCCAAAGGCAGTCCCACAACCGAGCCACCCAGGCGCCCAAAAAGATTTATTTATTTGATTAAGAGCATGCACAGGGAGAGGGACAATGGGAGAGGGAGAAGCAGGCTCCTTGCTGAGCAGGGAGCCTGATGTGGGGTGTGATCCCAGGACCCTGGGATCATGACTTGAGCCAAAGGCAGTTGCCCAACCAACAGAGCCACCCAGGTGTCCCCCCCGCTTTTTTTTTTTTTTTTTTAAGATTTGTTTAAAAGCGAGTGGGGGCAGAGGGAGAGAATATCCAAGCAGACTTCTACTGAGTGTGGAACCCAACACAGGGCTGGATCCCTCCAGGCGTAAGAGCAGGACCTGAGCGGAATCCAAGAGTTAACTGGCTGCTCAACTGACGGAGCCACACAGGCACCCCTAGTGCCATCAAAACTTTTCTGAAGCCTATTTTATTCTCATAGATCATTTCCTTCCATTATCTACTTCAACACATCTGAGTGTGAAAAAGCAGTTAACTTAAGATTGCTAACTAGAAATACAGGGATTGGGGTGCCTGGGTGGCTCAGTGGATTAAGCCTCTGCCTTCGGCTCAGGTCATGATCTCAGGGTCCTGGGATCGAGCCCCGCATCAGGCTCTCTGCTCGGCAGGGAGCCTGCTTCCCCCCTTCTCTCTGCCTGATTCTCGGCCTACTTGTGATCTCTCTGTCAAATAAATAAATAAAATCTTAAAAAAAAAAAAAAAGAAATACAGGGATCTTACTTATGTTTAGAATGCAATATTGAGGGGCGCCTGGATGGCTCAGTGGGTTGAGGCCTCTGCCTTCGGCTCAGGTCATGGTCTCGGGGTCCTGGGATCGAGCCCCACATCGGGCTCTCTGCTCAGCGGGGAGCCTGCTTCCTCCTCTCTCTCTGCCTGCCTCTCTGCCTACTTGTGATCTCTCTCTCTGTCAAATAAATAAAATCTTAAAAAAAATTTAAAAAAAATAGAATGCAATATTGATACAAAACTGATTTTCCTTCTGTCAGACAAGTGCCATTTTCTCTTTTCTCCAAGGTCTTTCCCAGCTCCCCAGTCCTAGTGGTCTCTGGCCACAGGCCGTCTTCCCTCACACCTGGCCTGGCTGTCTATCCCATAAGGGTAGTCAACTTCACCTCCCTTCAGCAGACGTCATCACCCATTTTCATCAATATTTCCTGTGAGCTCACCAGTCAAAGTGAGGCTGTGCTAGTGAGAGCTCTGAAGGATAAGTCTGGTGCAGGTGAGCACTGGGGGGTCCTGTTTTTAATCTAGAGAAGAAAAGACCACAGAATTTATTGCTTAATGAGAAACATTCAGCCACTTGGCTAGGATTACTCAAACTAGCTGGGGTATGGATCTTTATTTTCCAAGCCTATCTGGAGCGTAACCTTTCAGGAAGCTCTTATCACCATCAAGGTATTCTACTTAACTGACATATTTGAGTAGTTATTAATTTAAGAAGAACTTCAGTCTTGTTAATGTACTATTCTGTTGTAAACCTCTTGATAGATGATTTTCTTCAAAAACATCTGGCAGATCTTTTTGTATCAGGCAGTGGGCAAATGGTGACAGCCCTAGAACTAAGACTTTACTCTCCAAAATCCTGATTCTAGCCATGACTCAGTTTAGAAACTATGCCCCGTCTAGATGGTATGGGAACACGTGTAGTTACAGAAAAGTGTTAGGAAAGCCAAAGGATCATCCTCCTTATGCTGTCACCTCTACCTGCCCATCTCTCCAGAGAAAGTGTTCTTTGAATGAACTAGGAGTGAACTGGACTGAACCCTTGTTTGTCTCCCATGAAAGGAGGTCTGTTTCTACAAGGACCTGATAAGTACTGGGCAATACCCTAAGTGCACTTTATATGCATTTGTTCTAACTCTGAAGTAGATGTTTTTCCCTTTGAGGAACTGGAGATGCTCAAGTTTCCATGACTAGAACCAGTGTTCAACCTGTGTCCTGTTGTAAATCTAGAGTTTTAATGGGCTTCTGCAAGGGTCCATGGATGGAATTCCAGGTGCGCATGACCTTCAACAGAGGAAGAATTGCACCTTTCTTTTTTTAAAGACTTTATTGGTCAGAATGAGAAAGGGCACAGCAGGGGATGCTGCAGGCAGAGGGAGAAGCAGGCTCCCCACTGAGCAGGGAGCCAGATGTGGGACTTGATTCCAGGACCCAGGATCATGATCTGAGCCGCAGGCAGCCGCTTAACTGACTGAGCCACACAGGCACCCCTGCACCTTTATTTTCAATTAACCTCTAACTGAAAGTTCCCATTTCCAATTTTATGAATACAGGCAACAAACCACAGTAATAGCAATATGTAGGACTGTCACCTACAGAATTCAGGTATTTTCATGTTCCAATTATTAGATACCAATGTTCACTTCAAAATTACACAAAACATTAGTTATCAGACCTGAGTCTAGGTCTTTGTTACTAAAGCACATTACCTTATCAAAAAAGGCCTTTTTAACATCTTGTTAAGTGTATACATAGCTGTATCACAATTAGGTTTTTTTCTGTTTGGTTAACTTTGGTAAAACTGGTTTCCTTTATTCCTACACATTTTATTTTTTGCATTTAAAAACATTCTGAGATAGGATCCATAGGTGTCACCATACTGCCCAAGTTGTTCATAGCATAATAAATGGTTAAGAACCTCTGCTCTTCTCAGAGCTAAAAGAGGGACCAGTGGGAATAGTATAGCCCTGGTGAGTAGAAGTGGTCAGACACAAGGATCCAACCCAGCCTTCAGTTTATCGACACAAGCACACTGAGTGTCCGTTGGTATATGACAGGCATGGTACCTAGTACAGGAACCAGATTGAAGATGGGGCCTAATTAAGGAGCTAGTAATCAGTTCATTGTAGCCAGAACACAGAGGTATTGGAAAGGTTGATCATGTTTCATAATAATAATCCTGTTCCTAATCGATTTATTTGGTCTCTTACCCTGTAAATATTGGAAATCCAAAAGCTTTCCACAATTGGACCTGATCAAGGATTAATATAGAGCATCTTGTTTTTAGTGCATCTTTATTTCAAACAACTTCAAATTGTTCTTCAGAGCAAAGCAGTTTGTAAACAATTCTTAAACAAAGTACCATGAGAAGAGAGACCACTCACAAGTCTGAACGTTAGAGGGCCTACACTAGGGATGCAGAATAGGAAGTAGGTAGGAGGACCTGGTGACAATATGGATATATGGGAAGACCTGGAAGTTCAGGCGAGTCTGCTGGGGCAGGTGTTCGTTTCTAGACACTGAAGAATTTGAAAAAAACAATGTCCAATGTCAGGTGTACTTCAAAAACACAAGTCTTAAGTTTTATTGAGGACAGTGTTATACAAAAATCAGAATGCTCCCTAAAAACCACATCCTAAGTAAAAAATGACAAGGGAACCCTTGGAATTGAAAAGTGGTTGGTGATCCAAATAAGAATTTCAGGTTAGAGGGGTCAGAATTGGAAGTTCAGTTGCCACAATCACAAACTTGGTCAAGAGAATCAAGTCACTTGGAATTAAAATACACAGGAAAGGTAACAGGCATCTTGAGGTAGCGTATCCATTTGTTAAATATCCATCTGTAAGTTGGTAAATACAAGATTCCAAGTTTGGGAGTTTATTATCTAGGACGTAAGAACAAGCCAAAGAGGCAGAGGAACCAAGTACATAATTCACCTCTTTAACCCTGTTAAGAACCAAAACAACTTCCCCAAGGACTGGGTTCTGAGAGCTTCTGCTGGATACCCATGACCATGTGTTTTTAGCTTTAACTATTACATTGAATCGTTCTGACCAATACACAGATCAATGTGAAGACTCAAGTATCCTCCAGAAGTTCCTGGGTTCTCACCAGACCATCCTCTTTACCCTCTTTGCCCTGCTGGCATCAACGGCTTTCGTCTTTCTAGGTAAGGTACCCTTACATTCAGCACCATGGACGTTTGACTTAGAAACTAACTTCATTTAATTTCACCAACTGTGAGGATGAAAACTAGATTATCACATCTCACTTGTCACAAACAGTTGGAACTCATTCAGCCTCCCTAGCCCTGGTCACCCAGTGGACGAAATGTCCTGCCCAACTTACCACCAAGCAGTAAACTGCATGTGACAGATTCCACTTGGAAGTGGAAACCACTGCTAAGCCTTGAGATAACGGTAGTATCTGCCATGTTTTTTCCCAGCATGCAATGCCTTCTTAAACAGGATACAGATGGTTCCAGTTGTTTATGTACCAACTCTAGGAACACCACAACCAGGTAAAAAATAACCACCCTCACCTAGGAAAAGCTCAAATTATTCATACTTCAATGTGCTTCTTTTTACTCCTAGGTTCTTATACCTCCACCACACGTTCTCCTCCACCTTTCATGAGTCCACAACCCCCACCAGGCCAAAGTCGGCTACAACATTGGCTATGGAGTGTACGGCACTAACCTCCACTCGCACAAATCCCCTCAACTGTCGAGGACTGGAGCCATAAGGCCCCAAACTAGGCTTCTGAACACTGTAAATAAAGGATCCTAACCTGTTCTACGGTAAAGTGTGCTGGGCTGTGTTTTAAAGGTTAAGCATCTGTTCTTCATGCTATGAAAACATAAAAGCGAAATAAACGTTCTTATATAGTATCCCACGTTTTTATCAAGGTCGGAAGATTTACTCAGTGAACCTAACAGGACAGAAATGTCCCAAATAAACTTTTTAAGTACTTGGCCACTTACTTGCCCCAAATGACTCTAGCAGTCCACTCTTCTGGTTGCCCCTGAGTACTTGAGGTAGGAACTTCCTAGCAGTAAAACAAAGACAATAAACAGAATGTATCCAAAATCTGTTTATTGGGGTAGTGTCCCACTCATCTTGATTCCGGGCGCTTTTAGTGCTGCTTCCGCCTGAAGGAGCATCCTGGAAGGAGGAGGTTCAGAGGTTAACTTCCTGCGCACCCCACAAAGCAAGGGCATGCCTAATGACCCACCCACAAGAAAGCTACGTCTTTACTTTCCTCTAAACCTGCAGCTACTCTTCCAGGCGCGCGGGAAACACGACCGCCAGCTCAAACGCAGACCCTCTTAGCACTCCTCCGCCTCGGCTTGAGCACTAAGAAATACGTGGTTTCCCCTAGCACTGTGCGGGGGGACGAACGACCCCCAACGCCGACAAGCTTCACGAGGCAGTCAGACAACTCGACCCACGGCCGCTCCCGCCACCCGAGGTTCGGGCCCCGGCTCACCTTCTGTAAGCCTCGCCTTTCCTCCCGTGGGCTGGCAGAGGACAGTGGAGCAGCCGACACACAGAACTACCGTTTGTGCGTGGCTGAAGACGGTGGTGATTTTGTAGCATCCTGGGGAGACGCGCCAAGAAGCAGGGACTTAGGACCCCCGACGCCTGCCTTCGCTCGAGCGCAGGCCCGGCTGCGTTCCCGGTCAGGACAGGGACGTCCCGCCACCCCGAAGCCACCGACCCCTCCGCGTGACGCGCCGCATCCACAGGCACGTTCGAGCCCGCGGGGGAGCAGCCCGCCGCGGCCTCAGGACTCCCCCCCGGGGACCCGCCCCCGCCCCCCGCAGGCCCCCTCCCCCCGCCGGCCGTCGTCGGCCCCCCGGGCGGCGCCCCTCACCCGGGCACTTCACGTCCATGAAGTAGGAGTTGGGGCTCTGCACCAGGCGCTTCTTCTTGTGCTTCCTCTTCTCCTCTTCCGGGGACGGGTGCAGGAGATCCTTCGCGAGCTACGAGGGGCAGACAGGCGCGGTCAGGGCGGCGGCCGCCCCGGCGGCAGCGGCAGCTCGCGGCGCCCGGCGTCCGCAGCGGGGCCGCCATCTTACCCCCGCCCCGGGCCGCGAGCCGCCCGCCCCCGCGCCCGCGCCCGCCGCCTGAGGCCCGAAGCCCGCGGCCGGCCCCCGGGGCCCGCACCCGGAGGAGGGCCGTGCGCGCGCGCGCGCGGGAGGCGAAGGCTTCGCCGGGACCCGGGCCGGGGAACTCACGGGCATGTTCTCGTGGGGAGGTCGTCACCGCCGGAAAGGAGCGAAAGCGGAAATCCTGCCGCTTATATCCGCCGCCCGCCGGAAGTGACGCGCGCGCGTTGGGCCGCCATGCCGGGGTCCGCGCGCCGCCGCTGCCGGGAACGGCCGCCCGCCGACGGGGGTTGCGGCGCCGCGCGGGTGGGAGGGCGTCCGCAGGGGCGGCCGCGGAAGACGGCGCGGCCGGGCCGTGTCCGGGACTTGGCGGAGACCCTCGGTGTCTTTCAGTGGGTTGCGCTACAATGAGCTACGCGGGGCAGGAAAGCCCCGTGGCCCGCGTCGCGGTCTGCCGCTGGTTTGGTTGGGTCTTTCGGCCCCTTTCCTCGCGCGATGACGACCTCAGACGCGGACGAACCGCTGCGCTCGCGGTGCGGGCCGAGGAGCCGCCCGGGGTCCTGCCCCCTCCCCGCCGAGGCGGCGGGGCCGCTTGACCCTCCCGCAGCCCTTCCGCCCGTCGGCACCGGCGCCGGCTCTCCGAGCTTTCAGACCCTCGCGGCGCGGACGCGTTGGCAGAGCGGGAGGAAAGCCGCACGAGGAGCGCAGCCCCGGTGTCGCGAGGAGGCTCGAAGACGACGCGAGGGCGCCTCGGAGTCCCGGGAAAGGCGTGTGCGTCGCGGGCGGGGGCGTGCGGGCGAGAGCTCCGCGGGGGCCCGGGGCCCTGACGTGCCTCTGCCGAGTTCGGTGGGGCGAGCCCCGCGCCGTGGCCGGAGTCGCTCTCCCAGCGCGGCCGCGGTGAGCACGGCGCGGGCGACCGGCCGGCACCAGCCGCCTCCAGCGCGCCGCCGGGGGCCGGAACGTCCCGAGGAAGCGGCCTTTCGGCTGCAACGGGCAAGCGGGGTGTCGGCCGGCGCGAGTCCGCGAGAGGAGCGTTGCGGGCTGATGGAAGAGCGGGGGAGGCCGGGGCCGGAATGAGGGGTCCCGGGCGGCAGGGTGCGGCGGAGAGCGGCGTCGCGCAGCCCGGCTCGCGGGCGGGACGAGCCCAGATCGGGGCCGAAGGGACAGGACACGCGGACGGGCCGTGAGAGCGGGCGAGCGGTTGCAGGGCTGGGTCGGAGCGGCGCCGGGGTGGCTCCGGCCGTGAAGCCTCGGCCTCGGCCGAGGTCTTGACCCCAGAGCCCAGGCACCCGGAGCCCCGCGTCGGCTCCCCGCCCGGCGCGCCGTCGGCTGCTCCCTCTCCGCCTCCCCCTGCTCGTGCGCCCGCCCGCTGTCTCGGTCAGAGAAAGGAATAAAGTGAGGGACGGAGACGGGTCACGGTGTGCGGGGCGGAGGGGATGGGCCGGCGGGGCCCGGGCGCAAAGACGGCCGCGACGAGCCGGGTGACGGGAGGCGTCTTCGCGCACCCGCCCCGCACGCGCGGTGGCCGCTGTGAGAGAAGCGGGGGTTCGGTTTCCTCCCCGAAGGCAAAGAGGACGAGTGTCTGCACAGCCGCGTCTGCCGTTCTGCAGCCTTTTCACGGCGCTGGACTGCGCTGTCCGGGCCGCCCCGGGCTGGCGTGAAGACCGTGCCCCGTCGAGGGAGGAAAGCGGACGGGTAGCCCCGGTCTCCGTCGCACGGACCCCACACGGGGTCCCCGAATAAAGCCCCAGAATGAGTCTTGGCGAAAGCGTGTGTGTGTGAGAGAGAGATGGGGGGGATGCGGGCACCGGTGTGACGTGCGGCTGTGGTATATGTGGGGGGTGTGGGGTGGCGGGTTCGTGGGTGTGTCTGCACGTCCGTGTGCACACGGCCTCTCTCCCCCGCCCCGTGGGGCTGCCGGACGCCGCCGCCTCACGCCGACCACCAGGGGGCAGAGCGTCCCCACAAGTGGCTGCTGTCGCGGGGCGTCCCGCCGCGTTCCCGGGGAGCTGGGCCGGACCTGAGGGCGGGGAACCCCGGAGCCCAGCAGGGCCCCGAAGGCGGCCAGCCTGGAGTGGCCCTCGGGTCCCTCGTCTCAGCCACCCCCCCGTGGTGGCCCCCGGTGCCAGCCCCGCCGTCAGCCGGCACCCCCCACCCCCCAGATTCCGCCCGCGTGGCGGAGGCTGCCCCGTCCCCGGCGCGGACTGCGAGCGCGCGGGAGGGGGGGCGGCGGGCCCGGGGGGCCCCGGCGGGCGGCCAGGGGGTGGGGCCCACGGCAGGGCCGCCTCCCCCTCTTTCCCGGAGCCTGGGCGGAGAGAGAGGAAAACTTCTTCCTGGCCTGGGCTCCGGGCCGCTCCGTCCGCCAGCCCTGCGGGCCCGCCCACCGGCGCCTCCCCCGGCTCCCCAGTGTCCGCCATGGCCAAAGCCTACGACCACCTCTTCAAGTTGCTCCTCATCGGGGACTCGGGGGTGGGCAAGACTTGTCTCATCATTCGCTTTGCAGAGGACAGCTTCAACAACACCTACATCTCCACCATCGGTGAGCCCGCCGGCCGCGCCCCGGACCCCCGGCTCCCCCGGCCCTCGCACCCCTGCCTCTCCACCCGCGGCGAGCCCGCCGGCCGTGCCCCGACCCCCGGCTCCCCCGGCCCTCACCCCTGCATCTCCACCGGCGGTGAGATCGTTGGCGGAGCCCCCTGCCCTCTCCCACACCCCCGGCTCCCCCGGGCTTCCAGGTTACTAGTGGCCCCACTTTTCAGTCCTCCAGAGGGAGGCCTCTCAACTCTCTCCCAGCCCCGTCTCAGACCCACCCCCCGCACATCTCTCCGAATGGTACCCAACCTCGAAGCTCTCTGAGGCCCCGTAACTTCTCCGTTGTGCCAGCCCCTCGTTTTCCTGGTACCATCCTTCTCCTTCATCCACGTCCTTCTCCCCAAATCCACATGAATCCTTGTGCGTTCACCGCCGTGCATCTCTCCCTACCCTCACCCACCTATAAGTCTTGACCCCCTCTGAATTTCCTGTGCCCCCTCTCCCTGAATGTGCTTTCCAGTTCCATTAGCCTCTTTCCATCTTGCTGAGTTTCAGACCCTCCCCCTGCATCCCCACCTTACTACTTCCCAGTCTCCCTGCCCCTCTGCTTAATGGGGGTGGACAGGGTGGGACAGAGTGACCCTCTGTGCTAGAAAGTGGCCCAAGGACTGGGATGGTGCATATGCAGTCAGCGAGGCAAGGAGGGTAGGAGTGGGAGGACTTTTGGGGGCTCTGAGTCAGCCTAGTGACTCAGCCTCCTTGCTGGGCTCCCAAAGGGCTCTGGGGAGGGGCCCACGTTGCCACTGAGAACGCTGCCTCCCTTCCTCCCTTCTTGTCTTTCTTCATCTCCTCTGGCCTGGGAAATAAAACAAGGGGAGTCTCAAGACAATTCTGGTTGGAAAAGGAAAGGAAAATGCCCCCTCTTTCCTAGTTCAGCCTCTGGAGAAATTTGCTTGCGAGTGTGGCCCACTCCTTAACTAACACAAACTGCCTTCAGCTACCTCTTTCCTGGCTCTTTGTCCTATAGGGCTCGAGGGTGGCCGGGGCACCGAGAGTACAGCGTTCTAGGAAAACAGAAGGGAAGAGAAAGCTGAAAGTACTACTTTTTTTTTTTTTTTAAAGATTTTATTTATGGGGCGCCTGGGTGGCTCAGTGGGTTAAGCCTCTGCCTTCGGCTCAGGTCATGATCTCAGGGTCCTGGGATCGAGCCCCGCAGGGAGCCTGCTTCCTCCTCTCTCTCTGCCTACTTGTGATCTCTCTCTGTCAAATAAATAAATAAAATCTTTTAAAAATTTTATTTATTTGACAGAGAGAGGGGGAGAGAGATCACAAGTGGGCAGAGAGGCAGAGAGAGAGGAGGAAGCAGGCTCGATCCCAGGACCCTAAGATCCTGACCCGCCCCGGAGGCAGAGGTGTAACCCACTGAGCCACCCAGGTGCCCCTGAAAGTCCTATTTTGAGGGAGACACTGAACTAAGGGCTGTCGGCTGGGGTTGCTGGGTGGACCCAAGAGGTGCCTGAAGCTTCCCAGGAGAATTTCCATCACCTGGCCCTCCCAGATCCGTAACATCTCAAGAAAGATAATATGCTTGCTGTACAAATACAGCTTTGAGAAACGTCTCGTTTCGCTTGCAACAAGGTTGCTTCCCGAGTGCAGCCCCTGCAGAGTTCCTAGTACTGCGGCTGCCCCAGTCCCTCGTCTCCCATTGCTCCCTCGGTCTCCGCTTCAGCGTGTGCGCTCCCTCCTAGGAATCGACTTCAAGATCCGCACCGTGGATGTAGAGGGGAAGAAGATCAAACTGCAGGTCTGGTGAGTGAACCCCCAGCACGGCCGGGCACGTCCCCTCAGTTCCCTCCCAGCACCAGTTCCCTCCCACGGCGCTCCCTCTCTCCACTGCTGCTTCCGCCACTTGTCCCAGGCCACTTCCTGTCACTTCCCTCTGACGTCCTCCTTCCATCTCTCTTCCAGCCCGCTCGACTATTTTCAGCTTTTCTGTAACTCTCTCGCCTCTCCTGGCGCCAGAGCATTGTGTGAACTTGACAGTAGATGTCTGCAGGGCTGTCCCGTGGGAAGGACATTCAGGCAGGTCCCCAGCAAGCGGCGGCATGGAGGCGGTCAGCGTGTGCTCTCCCCGAGTCACGCGGAGCCCGGAGAGCCGAGCTGCGGGCTGCCGGCGGTGGAACTGGGGGCGGCCTGGAGAAGCTGTAGGACGCAGCGGAGAAGAGCAGGTCGGGGCTTGCTGCCGAACGACCTTCATCCGTTACTGAGCCCCTTCAGATCGCTGCCCTCGTTTGTAAAGCAGGGACCGGACGACATGTGTCACGAGGGTAGGGCGAAGGAGGCGCTTGGCACGGAGTCAGTGTTCGACAGATAATCCCGAGAGATCTTGTCCCTCAGGTCTGTGTCATCTCGCAGCTTTTCTTTTCCTACCTCCTTTTCCCCCTTCACTGTTTTCTGAGGCTGTTCCTTTCAGCCCCACCGTGTTGCAAGAGCTACATTCTTAGCAGGGGCATTTCTGTCTTTGGAGAACCGTTCCCTCTTTCCTGCCCCTTCTTCAGGGACACGGCTGGCCAGGAGCGATTCAAGACCATAACGACTGCCTATTACCGTGGGGCCATGGTACGAGGTGTGGGTCTGGACGAGGGATGAGGCAGCAGAGTGGAGCTGTATGAGCACCCAGGGGCAGGGCTGGGGTGGGGAAATTGGGAGGGGGCGCAGTGTGCGAGGTGGAGGAGCCCACACGGACTGTGGGGAGAAGCTTGGGGAGAATTTGCAGGGTCGCTTGAAGGGGCGGGAAGCCGAAACGGGGGTAATGGGGCCCAAGGCTCCACGGTGAACTCTTGCCATCCCGCAGGGCATTATCCTAGTATATGACATCACAGATGAGAAATCCTTCGAGAATATTCAGAACTGGATGAAAAGCATCAAAGAGGTAACGACCCTCCTGAAGAGATGGGAGACCAGGAGCCGTGAAGGTGAGCAGGACCCCACTTGACTCTTCCCGCCTTTGTGCTCGCAGAACGCCTCAGCTGGGGTGGAGCGCCTGCTGCTGGGCAACAAGTGTGACATGGAGGCCAAGAGGAAGGTGCAGAAGGAGCGCGCTGTGAAGGTCAGGCCCAGGCCCAGGTGGAGCTGGGTTCCAGAAGGCTGCCAGCCTTTACCCATCTCTCTTCTTCCCCCTCCACTGCACAGCTGGCTCGCGAGCATGGGATCCGATTCTTCGAGACCAGTGCCAAGTCCAGCACAAATGTGGATGAGGTGAGACACGCCCCAAGCCCACCCCCACTCCCAAAGACGGCCGACAGACAGCAAGCCCGCCCTCCCCCGCCTCCGGCCTGTTCTGACCACTCACTCCTTTCCCCGTCAGGCTTTCCGTTCCCTGGCCCGGGACATCTTGCTCAAGTCAGGAGGCCGGAGGCCGGTGAGTTGGTTCTGCTGGAGTGGGCACAGCTGTGTGTGCGTGAGCGCACCTGTGCGGAGTGAAACCCCAGGAGAGGAGCAGCGCTAACGCCGCCCAGGGGCGGATCCCCTTCCCGTTGTCACCCTGATCCCGTGCCCTTCCCCTCTAGGGAAACAGCCACAAGCCCCCCGGCACTGACCTGAGAGCTTGTGACAAGAAGAACACCGGCAAGTGCTCCCTCGGCTGAGGACCCTAGGCCCGGAGGCTGAACCTGAGGGAGGCAGGGCCGTGGGTGGGCAGGGGAGGAGCAGCACGTGGGACGTGGAGGGGCTGGAGGTGGGTAGATGGTGGAGGAGTAGGAGCAAACGGAGAAGAACGCGGGAAGGCGAGAGACGGAAAGGAGGGAGAACAGAGGGAAGGAGAAGCAAGGAGGGGAGAGGCGAGGGGGAACAGGAGGAGACGGGAGGAGGGGGACCGGCCCTGGGTGTCAGACCTTCCCTGGGCTTCTAGGGCAGACATGATGTAAATAAACAGTGGATTTGTTGTTACTGGATCAGGTTTTAGGGTCGTGTGAGAGGTTGGCTCAGCACCCCTCTGGAAGTTTGACCCTATGACCCTGCACGGTCTTGTCAGTGTGAAGGACCAGCACCCACACAAAGGTCCCTGGTTCGGGTGACATTCATCATCCGACCCAATTCCTGCCTCCGAGGTGGTTGGGCTCCGGGAATCGGGCTGGCTTCCTGGGGCACCCGGACCTGTCCCTACACGCATGAGGAAAAGACCAAGGAGATTCTCTGAACCTGGAGATCTGGACATCCTTTTTCTGTTATAGGGTTGAGAGGAGCCTTGTGGGCAGAGCCTTGCCTGGTTTCCAGAGGACTCTTCCTTAGGCCTTCCCAGGGGAGTGACAGCCCTAGGCTCAAGGGAGTAACAGGTCCTGGTTTTATCCTGTGCTTTCGTCACGCGTCTCTGATTCCACCACCAGTGCTCTTAGGTAGCTGCAGGCATTATTTTCTGCTTTTATAGATGAGGAAAATGAGACACGGAGGCCATTCATTTAGTCATAAGTCTTTTTTTTTTTTTTTAACATATTTATTTATTTGTTTGAGAGTGAGAGAGAGAGACAGAGCGAGCGCGCACAAGAGGTGGGGCCTGGAAGCGGACTCATAGCTCCGCAGGGAAACCGACAGGGTGGTGGACGCCAGCGGGGGGGCTCTGGGATCATGACCCGAGCCGAACGCAGATGCTTCATTTACTGAGCCACCCTGGCACTGTAGTCATTAATCTTTTTTTTTTTTTTTTTAAGATTTTTATTGATTTGTCAGAGCAGGAGCACACAAGCAGGGGGCGTGGCAGAGGCAGAGGGAGAAGCAGGCTCCCTGTTGAGCAGGGAGCCTGATATGGGACTTGATCCCAGGACCCCGGGCTCATGACCTGAGCCGAAGGCAGATGCTTAACCCACTGGAGCCCCTAAAAAAATAAATCTTTTTTTTTTTTTAAAGATTTTATTTATTTATTTGATAGAGATCACAAGTAGGCAGAGAGGCAGGCAGAGAGGAGGAAGCAGGCTCCCTGCTGAGCAGAAAGCCCGATGCGGGGCTCGATCCCAGGACCCTAGGACCGTGACCTGAGCCTAAAGCAGAGGCTTTAACCCACTGAGCCACCCAGGGGCCCCTAAAAAAATAAATCTTAAAAAAAAAAAAAGAAAAAGAAAAAATTGTCAAAGAGAAAAGAATGGGATAAACATGAGCCCTTGCTTCAGGGGTATCTCAACGCCTCCTAAACTATTGTTTTTTCTTTTTCTTTTTAAATTTTTTAAATAGATTTTAGTTATTTAGGGGCGCCTGGGTGGCTCAGTGGGTTAAAGCCTCTGCCTTCAGCTTGGGTCATGATCCCAGGGTCCTGGGATCAAGCCCCGCATTGGGCTCCCTGCTCAGCAGGGAGCCTGCTTCCCCGCCTCTCTCTCTGCCTGCCTCTGCCTACTTGTGATCTCTGTCTGTCGAATGAATAAATAAAATCTTAAAAAAAAAAAAAGATTTTAGTTATTTATTTGACACAGAGAGAGAAAACATGAACACGCAGTGGGAGTGGGAGAGGGAGAAACAGACTCCCTACTGAGCAGAGAGCCCCTTGTGGGGATTGATCCCAGGACCCTGAAATCACCTGAGCTGAAGGCAGAGGCTTAACCCACTGAGCCACCCAGGCACCCCACAGTCATAAATCTTTATTGAACATTTAGTATGTGCCAAACACAATGGTCAATTTTGGGTGGAACTTACAAGAAGGACAAGCAAATTTTAACAAAAACAGTTCCTGGGGCACCTGGGTGGCTCAGGTTGTTCTCAGGGTCCTGGGATCGAGCCCCGCATCGGGCTCTCTGCTCAGCGGGGAGCCTGCTTCCCCCCTCTGTCTCTCTGCCTACTTGTGATCTCTCTCTCTCTGTCAAATAAATAAATAAAATCTTTAAAAAAGAATCCAGTATCAGTGTAGAAACCTACTCGGTTGGTACAGCTACTGGAAGTGAGAGCTTAGGGCTCCCACAGCTTGTTACGAGCCATGGTCAGGTTTGATAAGGAGTAAAAGGCTGCTAGAAGGATTTCAGCCAAACTTTCCTAACAGCTAAAAGCTACTGGAAAATACTCACACCTACTACCTGTGACATACAACTATAGACATGTACAAACAGTAACTTAAAGGAATGAGCAAACAGTCACAAGAAAAGTAAAGTTTGGTCTCAGCTCCCATCTAATGATCTTTCCACAGTCTGATCGTTCCTACTCCTGAGGGCCCAGCAGCCTTTATGGGATGCAGCATTGCTTATAGGCTTCAACTTAAATGCAGTGCTCTAGCCCTTAGGGCTGTGGGGTGGGGGGAGGCCAGGAAGACTTCTGGGGACAGGAGAATGTGGGGTAGGGTTAACCAAACAGGGAACGAGCCCTTTCGTCTTGAGAAGTGGGGGACAGATTACTACTCGTGACCATAATTGTATGAATTTAAGTACCCCCGTGAACTCACTCGGTTTTATTGTCTGGGAGACTGTGATCGCACGTGTATGTAAAATTAGGAGGAAATTACAGGCAGAGTTCGATAGCCAGGCAGTAAAGCAGGAACCCAGAGTGCAGGCCAAGTCTCCGCAGTTCTGGGTACATCTCTGGAGGGTTATTCCATGGGGTGGAAAGCGGGGGGTGAATCTTCGTCCTCGGGATCGCTCTTCCGGGCTCTCGCGCTCAGTCTCTGGGTGGCCTTGCAAGTCCCTTCTATCCTGAGCTTACAACATAGGGACAAAACAGGATCACCGAAGACCAAAGTGACCGAAACGCTGAAGTCAAGAAGTAGGACAGTGACGGGACCCAGTGCAATTAGAGGATAAAGAAAATACTTGGTTGCACGTCGCCCAAACCCCTGGAAACTGCGCGCGAACGTCCCCATTTCCGAGACGACCGAGAGGCGGCCGGCGCCCTGCAGGCCCGCCTCGGTTCTCCCCGGGACTCCCGGTCCCGCGCTCCCGTCCCGGCGCGAACGGCGCTCCCACCGGGGAGCCGGAGCGCGGAGCTCGCCAGGGTACCGGGCCCGGGGGCAGTCCGGGACCAGCGGGAGCAGGGGCGCCGGCGGCTCGGCCGGGGGAGCGGAGACACCGCGTCCCGGGAGGAGGAAGTGCGGGGCGCCTCGCTCCCGGGACCGTCCGGGAAGGAACGGGGCTGGGTGGCGGCTCGGCGGCGGCGGACGGTTCCGTGTCGCTGCTCACCTCGCCCACAAGGGGCCAGCGGGCGGCCACGCAGAACGACCCCGCCGCCGCCAACGCCGGCCGAGACTCGCGCGCCTGCGCGGAACGACTCAGCCGCGGCAACCTCCCAGGTCCCGGCATCCCCCGCGGCTGTGGCCCTTTCTCCCGCCCCGCCCCGCCTCTCCCCGCGCAGGCGCGCCCGGCATCCTCCGCGGAGCAAGATGGCGGCGGCCGGGACGGCCCCGGAGGTGACGGGGCGCTAGGCCGTCCGCCCCGCGGCCTCTCCGGGGGCCGTGCGGGTGCCAGGAAGCGAACTCAAGCCCAGTCCAACGAAGGCGTGATGGCTTTTCCTGCCGTGGCCGCGGGGACGCCCCAGTGATGCCTCTGCCCTGAGAGGCAGTGTCGGCGTCTCGCAGCCCTGACTGGACCTCCGGAGCCTGCGGTGGAAGCGCCCCGACCGAGGCACGAGGCCGGTCTCGCAAGTCCCTCCGCCCCGACAGGCGCGACCCTGAGCGCTCCATGCCTGCGGGCGGAGGGAGGCGGCGCCTCCCCCAGGGCTGCCACCTCTGTTGGCTGCTCTGCGCTTTCACCCTAAAGCTCTGGTGAGGAGCGGCGGAGGGGCCGGGAGGACCGCGTCGTCCCCGCCCTCGTGGGGCTGGGGGGGTGGGGGGAGGGCGCGCGGGACCCCGCGCCGCGGAGGGGGGACTTCCCTGTTTTCTGGCTTCTGATTTGTGCCTCCCCACCCCCCCTCCTCGCTCCGGCTGCAGCCAGGCCGAGGCCCCCGCGCCCGCGGAGAAGCTGTCAGGTGGGTGACGGTGCGCCGGCCCGGCCCCCCGTCCTCCCACCGAGCCGGGGCGCAGGTGGGGACGCGGGCGGTCAGCGGTGCTGGGCGGTCGGGTGGGCCGCACCTTCGCGAGACACGTTTTCTGAGCGAGGTCTGGGGCCGGCCTTTCTCGCCCGTTTCAGTGAGCGCCTCGAACCTGCCGTGCTGGCTGGCGGAAGAGTTCGCGGTGGCGGAGGAGTGCGCGCCGTGCTCCCATTTCCAGGCCGTGAGTGTGTGCTCCCTCCCCGCTTCTGCTCGCCTGCGTGTGCCCCCGCATCGCCTTTCCGTGTTTTTCCTTGCAGTCTCGGCGTGTGTCCCTCTGAAAATGTGCCCTTTCCTAAGTTAATGGTAATATTTGGCTAATAATCATATTCATTAAAAATTTTTAGGGGCACCTGGGTGGCTCAGTCAGTTGAGCCTCCTTGACTTTCACTTGGGTGGTGATCTCAGGGTCGTGCCCCTTGTGGGGCTCTGGGCTCATGCTTGACATTCTCCTCTCTGCCACTTGCCAGGTTCATGTGCCCTTTCTCTAATTCTTTGAAGATTTTTTTTTTTAAGATTTTATTTATTTCTTTGACAGAGAGAGATCACAAGTAGGCAGAGAGGCGGGGGGGGGGGGGGAGCAGGCTTCCCCCCGAGCAGAGCGCCCGATGTACGGCTCGATCCCAGGACCCTGAGATCGTGACCCAAGTCGAAGGCAGAGGCTTAACCCACTGAGCCACCCGGCACCCTGAAGATTTTTTTAAACCTCTAATTATTACAAACCAGTTTTGGGGTTTTTTTTGTGTTGGGTTTTGCTTTTTTTTTCTCCCCCCTAATAGACTTTATTTGTGAGACAGCTGGTGCATAAGCCTAGGGGCAGGGCACAGGGAGGAGAGGCCGGATGAGGGGCTCCATCCCAGGACCCTGGGACCATGATCTGAGCTGAAGGCAGACGCTTAACCATCTGAGCCCCCCAGGTGCCCCTAAATATCTTATTTTTTAATTATTATTTTCTTAAGATTTTACTTATTTATTTGATAGAGGGAGATCACAAGTAGGCAGAGAGGCAGGCAGAGAGAGTGAGAGGAAGCAGGCTCCCTGCCGAGCAGAGAGCCGGATGCGGGCCTCCATCCCAGGACCCCGAGATCATGACCTGAGCCGAAGGCAGTGGCTTAACCCACTGAGCCACCTAGGTGCCCCTAAATATCTTTTTTAAGTAAGTGCTACAGCAATGTGAGGCTGGAGCTCCTAACTCTGAGATCAAGACTCAAATGCTGACTGAGCCAGCTAGGCACCCCAGTCATGATCATCTTTAATCCAGTAGGCTCTGGAATCTGTCCCTCTCTTAGACTGTTGCCTCTGAAGTGTTCTAATATGTTAATGATCACGCAGCCAGTACCTCCACCATCCCCATTAGAACTCTCTCTTGGGGTGCCTGGCTGGCTCAGTCGTTAAGTGTCTGCCCTCAGCTCAGGTCATGATCCCTGGGTCCTGGGATTGAGCCCCACATCGGGCTCCCTGCTCAGTGGGAGCCTGCTTCTCCCTCTCCCTGCTTGTGTTCCCTCTCTTGCTGTCTCTGTCAAATAAAGACAGTCCTTAAAAACAACTTCTTTGTTGGTTCTCTGTTGCCCATCAGCCCTGAGCCATAGCAGGTGGGCACCTGGCGCTTCTGAATGGCAGTCTTTCTGCTTCTGCTGCCCTTTCCTGACATGTGCTTTGGTCCTTTTCTTCTGACAGAAAACCACCCCTGAGTGTGGTTCCACAGGGTATGTGGAGAAAATCACATGCAGCTCATCTAAGAGGAATGAATTCAAAAGGCAAGTGTTGTTTCTCATCTTGGAACCTTCTAGATCACCTCTTTTGTTCTTGTGATGTTAGGCAGACTAATAGCCCCACATCTTTTTGTCTAGAGGTAGTGAGGCATATGGGTGGGGGGGGATCCAAAGTATTTGAATCCACATTCCAGCTCTCATTCTCAGCACTTCATCATTGGTCTCGTTTTCTCATCAGTAGAATTGGTTAATACCAGCTTTGTTTACCTCACTAGAAGATAAGTTGAACGATAGATTTGAGTGGGATTTGTATAGGGTAAACATGTTAGCAGGACGACTCTGGCTTCCTCTTTTCTCCTCAGATGTATCTTGATTAGGCTTCACTAGAAGGGAGATTGGAGGGAGAGGTGGTTCAGCCTTCCCTGGGAATAACTGTTTCTTCCTGCTCTTAGCTGCCGCTCAGCTCTGATGGAACAACATTTATTCTGGAAATTTGAAGGGGCCATCGTGGGTGTGGCCTTGGTCTTTGCTTGCCTTGTCATCATTCGTCAGCGACAGCTGGACAGAAAAGCTCTGGAAAAGGTCCGGAAGCAAATCGAGTCCATATAGCTACCTTCCACTTTTTGATAGGGGCCTTAGGGATTGTACCTCAGACACAGACAGTAGAATGAACGGACTTGTGCCCTTTGTTCTTGGGAACTTGTGGTGGCACCTCCTTCTCTGTCTCTTGTCTAGATCATTAACGAGCAAAATACAGAATAGTTTTCTTCTTTGTTATAATTTGGTTTGGGACAGGAAGTCCTGGTGGCAGAAATGGGATAGCAGCTTTAGGCCCCAGTGTACCAACTACCTATCTTTCCCTTCTTCTGGTACTTATTTAAAATTTTCAGGATAAAATTTCAGCAAAAAAGTTTATTTCTCAGCCAAAACCTCTGTTTCCCCCCAACCCTAACCCCAAAGAAAAAATAAAATTGCAGATGTATAACAGAATATCTGAAATGCCTCCTCACATAGCCTGGGCCTCAGGGTACAGATACTTAGGGTGTCCTGAAATGATTCAGACCCCTGAGGCCAAAGAACTCTGGGAATCCCAGGGGAAAGAGCCATGGGGGATCCTGGATTCCTTACTGTAGTTGGAAGTGGCCCGGGCGATGTTCCAGCTCACATCTCATCTGCATGCAGGACAGTTCTGACATGCCCACTGGGGCCTGTCTTCCCTCCCCTCTTCTCCAGCAGGTTCCTTGTTGAGCCATTGACACCCTTGGCCCTAGGTGGCCCCTCCAATCTGGGCTCTACCGCTGTGGTCTCCAAGTTTTCTGTCATGTCCTTGTGAGTCAGGATATTTCTGGAAATCACTGTGGACAGTAACAGAGTGTTCCCTTGGGTGGGGGGTCCTAGACAGGACAGGACCTCCCTCCCACCTCTTGACTACCCCCAGAAAGCAGTCCCACCCTGTTCCGCCTCACCTCCCTGCGGCTGGTGATCATTGGTGCCAGCTTCCCGGAGACCCTGCAAGGGGCTGACACTGGGCAGGATGATGAGAGCCAGAGAAAAAAGAAGGATCTGGACAAAGCAAAAGGACACTTGGGTTGTGGGGACACTAAGGGAAGGGGCCCAAGGGCACCATGAACAGAGGGCAGTTGGAGTCATCGGGGATGGGAAGGTGGGTATGCTTGGGAGTGGGGGTGTCAGGGTGGGGGGGGGGATGGGAAGTAGGTAGTACCAGAACACAAGTGCCGGTCTGGGCAGCTTTGTTGGAGGTTTGGGCAATGAGCATCTGCAGCTGGTGGAGCTGAGCTACCAGAGAGCTGGTGCACCAGAGAGAGGAGGAGGAATGAGGAGTCAGCTCTCCTGGGAGCCGGGCCCAGGAATGGGCCCTGTGTGCCACAAGCCCTTCCCCTGGGGTGCACTGTCTGCCGTCACATACATATTGTGCCTCTCCAGCTCCCGGACTTTCTTCTGTAGTTCCTGGTTCTGTGCAGAACAGGCAGCTGCCCTGGAGAGCGTGGAAAGGTAGGACGGTCTGCAGTCACGTGGTCCCAGACCTGGCCTGCCTGGGCAAGGAAGGAGTCCCCCAACGTGGCCCGTAGGGGGCGAGACACTAAGTCCAGACATACCTGCTCTCCAGCCCGTCGATGTACTCTTTCTTCCGTCGCCGACTGTCCTGCGCCGACTGCTTGTTACGGATCTTCCTCCTGACCTTCTTGAGGGCCCTCTCCTCTGCCTAGGGGCCCCGGGTGTGTCAGTGCTGGGCCGCTAACCTGCCTCAACTCCCCACTCGCTCTTGTAACCCTGGCTCTTCCGAGGCCATGTTGGGGCCACCCGGTTGGGTTTGGGATACTCTTGGGGAAGCATGTTACCTTGGTGAGGGGCAGGTGAGAGGGCAGGGAAACCCCTTCCTGTCCCAGCAGACGCTTCTCCTCCTCTGTCAGGAACAGCGTTTGACAGGGCAGCTGGTGGGGAACAGAGAAAATCGATGACGGGGAGAGGGTCTTCCCTTTCCCATTGCCCAGGGCCACGTCCCCTGCACACCTGGACAGTTTCCCATTTGTACGAAGGAATAAGTAACCATGAAATGAGGTGAAGGAGGGAGCTTCATCCAGACAGGCCCTGGGCCAAGCCAAAGGGGCCTCCTGGGGCTGTGAAGGCAGAGGAGGGCTTATGTTACATCCTTTGCCCCCAGACTTGGGACCTTGGCTCTCTGAGCAAACTAGGGAGGGCTTGTTCTGGTGCATGCCTCCCCGATTCCGAAGGGTGTTTGAAGACAAACTCACTAAGGCAGGGTTTGCTTAATCTCACAGCGAGCAAATGATTCCCTTTTGCCCGTTAACTTTCACTGGGCAGCGTGCTGTCTCAGCAGGGTCAAGGTCAGGGAGCTCCCTGGGGCAGTGACCCATATTCCCTCAGGGTCTGAGCCCCACTTTCAAGACTAAAGCTCGCTCTCCTCGCAAAGAACTCCCAAGGGTCACCAGACTTAGCTTCTCGGAACACAGTATGTGGGGCAGGTGGGTGATGTCTGGGGAACCTGAGCCTGTCGACCGGGGAACGCGCCTTTCCGATGCTCCTTTTTCAAATATTTACGCTTCACTCTGACTCCAGAGGAATGCGTCTCTGCTGTTGGCTCTTGATGGCCTTTGGCGTTTAGCCAGACCATTTCTTGTCGTCTTGCCTCTTCCTGATGATCCCTTGCTCCCCTGAAGCCACAGACTCCCCAGTGTTTTGATGGGAAAGCAAGCTTAGAAGCGTCAGACTTCTTAAGGTCCCTCAATTCTGAGCTGCTTGGCTTGGACCCTGGGGCCAGCTTCAGCCGCAGACTGGCAGGAAGACTAGAACTTCTTTCCAGTGACTTGGTCAACAGTGACCTGAGCAAGACCCCTTGCTCCCCCTACTGCAGAACGCAGAGCAGCCAGTCTAACGAAGGCACCTGTGGGTCACCCCCCAGGGTGGTGGGTGCAGCTGCACAGTTGTTTTGGCGGAAAATTCTACACCCGTTGCCTCCCAGCAGGCTGAACCCCCAGGCAGCCAGCCCAGCCCGCTCCGTGTCCTGACCTGTGGCTGAGTAAACCGCACACAAGGTCTGGGCTTTCTCGTGGGCCCTCTCCGCGGATTCCGTCACCCCACCTTCTCCTTAACTGAGTCGTCACCACCTTCCAAAGGCTTCTTTCTGTCTCCCTCGTCCTTTCCTGCTCTCAGAGTTGCTCATGCCTCTCTGATCTTCAGGGCCCACAAAAACTGGGGCAGAGTTCAGCATGAGTTCTCCCTTCCTCGGTCCCTCACCCGTCTGTGTGGGTGCATCTCTCTGCATCCGGGAGTGCGGCTCTGGCTGGCTGAGACTCACCAGGGTCGCGGGAGGCACTGGGTTTACAGGGCCCACTCTGGGTAGTGTGTGAGCATGAGCGTCGAGGGGCAGCTCGCCGACCGTGCAGGCAGCAGGCACCGTGCGAGGTGGGCTCCGTGGACCTGAGGGAGACACAGGTGGCTAGGAGAAAGGAGAGGAAGGGTATACCCTAATGGCAGCGCCGCCTGGGGAGAGGCCCCGGTTGGGGAAACCCCTTAGCCCGGGGACTAGGGCTGGACCTGAAAGGCCACTCGCCCACAAAGAACACCGACCTGGCTGGAGAGAGATGAGCCCTACAGCCGGCCCAACTTCCCCTTGCCGCCTCTCCGGGCCCCCTGCCTCATAGACAACCTCACAGAGAGCAGGGGAACTGTCTGCGAGGCCAGGGTCCTCGGAGAGGGCACTGTCACTGCCACGAGATGCTTCTGAGCAGTACACCTCATTGGGGTCAATGAACAGCTGCGGGAGGTCTTCGGGCTCGCTCTCCTGAAGGCCCTGCGGGTGAGAGAGCACGCGTGTGTGCAGAGAGAGCCCTGGAGAGCCGCCCGCCCGCACACCCAGGTCCGCCCCGCTTCAATTTCAGGCCCCCGTGTCCTGGGACATCTTAGGGGCTTGGTCTGCAGATGACTCGCCTCGCAGCTGTGTCTCGGCCCACCCCCACCTGCGTGCCTCACACTCACACAGCCCCGTCCCCCGCTGGGCTCCCAGCCTCCAGGCCCCTGCTCTCCGAGCTTAGTCCCTGGGACCTCTGGGGCGGGGCAGGGGAGGCCCAGCTCCACGAAGGCTCCCGCTGAGACCTCTTCTGGGGGCTCCAGCCACACGTCCAGCAGGTCGGGGGTTCGGAAGTCCATCCTGCGGGGAGAGCTGCAGGAGGGTGAGCGCGCCCTCCCCACGCGGCTGCTGGGCCCCCCCCTTCTCACCTGGCCCCCGGGGATCTTCTCCCGCCACCCCCTTGCCTCACCTGCCCCTCCCCCCCGGGGGACCTCGCCTCCGGCCTTCTCTCTGCTTCAGACGAACGGGCCCACCGCCGCCGAGCCGGTCCCGGAGAGCCCAGCCCCGCCGAGCCGGCCCAGCCCGCGGGCGGCCCGGAACACCGCCGCTCCTCCTCCCTCCAGGATCTCGCATCCTGGACCGGCCCAGCCAAGCCCCGCCCCCGGCCTGACTCCGGCCGTGCGAAGCGGGCTGTCCCTGGCCGGGAGCCACGGCGGGGGCCGGCAGCCCAGGCGTCCGCGGGCCGGACTGCGGGAAGGCACGGGCAGCCCGCCCTCCCTGCCTCAGTCTCTCCTAGCGACAGCTAATCTTCCCGAGAGCGTGGGGTCTCTTCGGGGAAGGACGGCGATGGCTGGGACCGGAGGACACGAAGTGCCTGTTCTCCCGCCGTCACTCGGTCAGACGAGCGCACCACAGGCTGGAGAACGAAAGCGGGAAGCGGCGGCCGACCGCCGGGCACTGGCCGACCGCCGGGCACTGGCCGACCGCCGGGCACTGGCCGAGGCAGCCCCTCTGCAGCCTCGAGGCGCTCTGTCCGCTCTGGGGTCTGATTGGGCGCAAGAGGATGAGGGGCAGGACCTGGAGCCAACGGGAGCGCCGCCTCGAGGCAGGCTGCGCGCTGACTGGTCGAAGCCTGCCAAGGGGGGCGGGGTGCCGCGGGGGCCGTCCGGGAGGACTCGGATTCCCACCGGGCTGCGGGGCAGGTGCGGGGGCGCTGGGGCGTTCCCAGGCCGCGGGGGGAGGGGCGCAGCCGCCTGGGCAGCCGCTTCCCGCGTGACCGCCAGACCCCGGCTAGGACCCGGGCGAGGGGGACCAACCTGTTGGCCCCGCTGGAGCTCTGAGCGCGGAGAGTCGCGCCCGCCCGCTTCTGCGCGGGGGCTGCTCTGTCCGCGCTCGCGGGACTGGCCCACGGGCCTGGGGGGCCCACGAGGGGCTGGAAACTGAAAGGCTGAAAAGGCACTGGGGGGTGGCGTGGGGCTGTTCGGGTGTCATTTCCAACAGTGTCTGTGTCCTGCGTTTATGGAGGCCACGCGACGTTTTTCCTCTAGTCTCTGCAGGGGACGGAGCAGGGAGTGTCTCGCCGACGTGATCAGAGAGTCGGGACGCTCGGGACGCCGGGGCGCTCGGTTAAGCCGCTGCCTTCGGCTCAGGTCAGGAGCCCAGGGTGCAGGGGTCGAGCCCCGCACCGGGTCCTTGTGGGGCGGGGGGCCCGCTTCCGGCCCGGCCTGCTTGTGCGCGCGCGCGCTCGCTCGCTCTCGGACGAAAACGCGGATAAATAAATCTTTCGAATGTCGCAGCACCGCAGCTCGGGATTGCTCGCCTCGGCCTAGTAGCTGACGGGCGAGGAGTTCACCTCAAATACAGTAACGGAGCCGCCGTCGGTGAACAGAGCAGGAAAGTTCGGGGGCGGATCCGGAACTGCCGACACGTGCCCGTGGCGAGCGCGGGCAGGAGCGGGATTCCGCGTTTCCCGGGGAACGTAGACGTTCCGGCATTTGACGTGACTCCTGTAATTCCTCACGGCGAGTTGTAGCTTGAGAGAGAAGGAACTTTGTCACGGCCCTGCGGTAAGTAGAAGCCAGGTCGGGCGGCCCGGGCCCACCGTCCCTGCTCTGTGCTGAGCCGGTTTCCCGCCCGTCACCTGCGTCTCCCTGCTCTAGCGCCGACGAGACGAGGCGGGCTTCCTGGGTCGCCGCAGGGCTCTACGGAAGGCAGAGCTGTCCTGGCTCGGATCGCTCCTAGAGCAAGAAAGGGTTCAGAGGGCTTCGTGCAGGTTGCATGTGCACGGACGATTACGAGGAAAATGTAACCAGCTTCTGTCAATTAGAACGGGGAGGAGTTGGGGCGCCTGGGCGGCTCAGTGGGTTAAGCCATGCCTTCGCCTCGCGTCATGATCCTGGAGTTCCGGGATCGAGCCCCGCATCAGGCTCCCTGGTCTGCAGAGAGTCTGCTTCTTCCTCTGACCCTCTCTCCCTCTCATGCTCTCTCTCATCTTCCCTCTCTCTGAAATAAATAAAATTAAAAAACAAACAAACTGGAAGGACTCACTGGCATCATTTTCTGGTCTGACTTCCCTCTTTCACCTGCTTCATCAAATTCCTGAGAAAGAAAATGACTTGCTTATGATCACATCAAATTAAGGTAGAGGGATGCCTGGCCGGCTCAGTCAGTGGAACATGCAACTTTTGATCTCAGGGTTGGGGTTAAGCCTCTGCCTTCGGCTCAGGTCATGATCCCGGGGTCCTGGGATCGAGTCCCGCATCGGGCTCCTTGTCCTGCAGGGAGCCTGCTTCCCTCTCTGCCTCTGCCTGTCACTCTGCCTGCTTGTGCTCTCTCTCTCTCTGACAAAGGAGTAAATAAAATCTTTAAAAATAAATAAATAAAAATTTAAAAATTATTTTTTGAAAGATTTTCTTTATTTATTTGACAGAGATCACAAGTAGGCAGAGAGGCAGGCAGAGAGACAGAGGAGGAAGCAGGCTCCCCGCAGAGCAGAGACCATGATGTGAGACTCCATCTCAGGACCCTGGGATCATGACCTGAGCCGAACGCAGAGGCCCTAACCCACTGAGCCACCCAGGCGCCCCAAGAAAAATCTTTATTAAAAAAATTATTTTTTAAAAGATTTTCTTTATTTATTTGACAGACAGAGATCACAAGTAGGCAGAGTCAGGCAGAGAGAGAGGGGGAAGCAGGCTCCCCGCTGAGCAGAGAGCCGGATTCAGGCTCAATCCCAGGACCGAGATCAGGGCCTGAGCTGCAGGCAGAGGCTTAACCCACTGAGCCACCCAGGCGTCCCTAAAAAAATTATGTAAAAAACCCCTGGGGTGCCTGGGTGGTTCAGTGGGTTAATCATCTGACTCTTGATTTCGTCTCAAGTCATGATCTCAGGGGCCTGGGATCAAGTCCTGCATTGGGCTCTGCCCTCAGTGGGGAGACTGCTTCAGGATTTTCTCTCACTCTGCCCCTCTCTCTGCTCTCTCAAATAAATAAATAGAATCTTACCAAAAAATTAAGGTAGAGCTGGGACACATCTGCAGGTGTCCTGTCTCCCAAACCATGATTTCTTGTTAATGTTACTAATTATCAGTAATATTAAGGAGCACCTGGGTGACACAGTCAATCAAGCAGTCAGCTCTCAGTTTTGGTCCCGGCCATCATCTCCAGGTCTTGGGCTCAACCCCCTGTCAGGTTCTGTGTTCAGTGTGGAGTTTCCCTGAGATTCTCTCCCTCCCTTTCCTTCTGCTCCTCCCATTCATGCTATCTCTGTCTCTCTCTAAAATAAATAAATAAGTCTTTTAAGAAATAATAATAATCTTTTTAAAAAAAAGATTTTATTTATTTATTTGACAGATCACAAGTAGACAGAGAGGCAGGCGGAGAGAGGGAAAAGCAGGTTTACTGCTGGGCAGGCAGCCCATGTGGGGCTCTATCCCAGGACCCTGGGATCATGACCTGAGCTGAAGGCAGACCCTTAACAACTGAGGCACCCAGGTGCCCAAAACTTTTTAAAATTTTTATATATTTGAGAGAGTGTGCATAAACCTGGGGGAGGGGCAAAGAGAGAGGGAGAAACAGGCTCCCTGCTGAACAGGGAGCCCAATATGGGGCTCTTGATGCCAGGACCCTGGGATCATGACCTGAGCTGAAAGCAGATGCTTAACAGACTGAGCCACCTGGATGCCCCAGAGTTTCCTCTTAACGGTAATTTTTTAAAAAACATTTTCTTTCTTTGACACAGAGAGATCACAAGTAGGCAGAGAGGCAGGCAGAGAGAGGGGGGAAGCAGGCTCGATCCCAGGACCCGAGATCATGACCTGAGCCGAAGGCAGAGGCTTAACCCACTGAGCCACCCAGGCGCCCCCTCACATTCCCTCTTGAGGAAGTTGCTGGCCTCCATTTCCAGAGCCTTAAGAGACATTACTCCCGCCTCTTCTTGAGACAGTGGTCTTTGCACCTTTGCAAAGACTAGGCTGAACCCCCTTCTTTATTTCCTTTTTTAAATCCTACCCTCCAATGAGGTTAGAAGATTCTGATAGCACAGGGAATGTGGGCCAAAAGGATCCAGGCTAAGGAAACAAGAGGGTCCTGAGTTGCGAGCACTTGGTGCCATCCAGGAACAGAAAACAGAAGGGAGGCGAGCAGGGCCGCGGGGAGAGGAGTTGCAGAGCTCAAGGGAGTCTGGAGAGAACCCGGCTCGATGCCCCGAGGCGTGGTAAGGACGGAGGCTGGAGCCTGCGGAGAGCGGCTCTCCCCCGGGCAGGCCGTGCCCCCCTCCCCGGGCCGCGTCGCACCGGTTCCCGGCACACTCTCGGGGAAGGCAGAAGGCCGCACGGAAGTGCCCTCGGGCCCCTGCTGGTCCGGAGGGATGACTGTCAAGAAGCGGCCTCTCGCCGCTGTTTCCCTTTTCCAATTCCGCCTCGTCCTCCTCCTCCGCCGCGAGCGCCGGAGAGGGAAGTCGAGCGACGAGTCAGCGCTAAGAAGGGGCTGTTGCCCCCGGCGCCGAGGGCGCGGAGCGGGTGTTCGCGTCTCCGCGGAGATGGCGAAGAAGGCGCTGCCGGACACCGGGACCCGAGCCCGGCGTCCCAGAGCGGAAGACTCGGCTTCGCGCGCGGGGTCCCGACTCCCGCCTCGCCCGCGGCCGCTCGCGCTTCCGGCCAGCGGGGCCCGTCGGACCGCCCCGCGGCGCCCCGGGCCCGCAGCCCCCGGGCCCGCCCCCTCGTACCCCCGCCCCGCCCCGCCCCCGCCAGCCCCGCCCCCGCCAGCCCCCTCCCCCCCGCCGGCCTCCGATTGCCTCCAAGGCACGTCACTCCGCCTCGGGGCCCGCCCTCCGGGCGCCGTCATTGGCCGCCGGCGGCGGGGAGGCGGGACGCGGCGGGGCGGGGTCCCGGGTCGCGGCGGAACCCAGCGGCCGCGGCGGAGGGGGGACCCTGTCGAGGTGAGTGTGCGCTCCGGCCGTGCGGGCTGGGCGGCCTGGCCGCGACCCCGCCACCTGGGGCCCCTGGCGGTGGCCGTGTGCCCGCCGCTGTGCTTCCGGCGCGGCGCTGGGGAAGCGGGAGCGGGGAGTGATCCAGCCCCAAACTCGCCCTGCCCAGGTGGCCCGCGACGCCCCCCGCGACGCCCCCCGCGACGCCCCCCGCGACGCCCCCCGCGACGCCCCCCGCGACGCCCCCCGCGACGCCCCCCGCGACGCCCCCCGCGACGCCCCCCGCGACGCCCCCCGCGACAGCTCGCGCAGCCCGACCCCCTCGGCTCCGTCCGCTCCTTCCTGCCGGGGCCCCGGCCTCTCCTCTCCCGGAGGGCCGCGCTCCAGGGGAAAGGTAAGGAGACACCCGCGCCGCCCCGACGCCGGAACCCCCGCGCGGGGTCCCCAGATGAGCCGTCTGCGGGCGCGCAGGCTGCGGGGCCCGGCGTGCACGAGCCGCACGGGGCCGGGGAGGTCGGAGGGCGGCGGGGGGAGGGAGCCCGCGTCCGCGGACCAGCTCCCGGCCCTGCTCGGCCCCATCCTCAGGTGGCCGCCGCCCCGCTCGCTTTGTCTCCCGTCCGACAGCCGTGCCCGCCGCTGCAGCCGCCATGGGGCCCTGGGGAGAGCCGGAGCTGCTGGTGTGGCGCCCGGAGGCGGTGGGCTCGGAGCCCGCAGGGCCCGTGGGGCTGGAGGTGAAAGTCGGGGCCCTGGTGCTGCTGCTGTTGCTCACCGCGCTGTGCAGTCTGGTGCCCGTCTGCGCGCTGCGCCGGCCCGGGGCTCACCCCGAAGCCTCCGGTGAGCCTCTCGGGTCCCCGCTGCCGCCCGCGCCGGGCCTAGGGAGGGCGCCGGGAGCTGAAGAGGGGCCCCCGGGCTCAGGAAGGCCAGAGGGAGCCTTGCTTGGGGCAGAGAGGCTCGAGGGGGTCCAGGCTCACTCCCGTCTGTGCTCCACTCCTGTCCAGCCTCCCGGCAGAAAGCCTTGAGCCTCGTCAGCTGCTTCGCGGGGGGTGTCTTCCTGGCCACCTGTCTCCTGGACCTCCTGCCTGACTACCTGGCCGCCATAGACGAGGCCCTAGCGGCCTTGCACGTGACGGTGAGCTCTGGCTGCTGCGTGTGACCCTGTGGGGGTGGGGGTGTTCAGTCACATCGCTGTGGGAGAGGGGGCTTTTTCGGATCCCTTCCTGGGGTGCTCTGTGACCTTGTGACCGTGCGGAAGGCACTGAGCATGGGACCCTATGAATTGTGATTTTTATTTATTTGTTTATTTATTTTAAAGATTTTATTTATTTATTTGAGAGAGAATGAATGAGAGAGAGCATGAGAGAGGAGAAGATCAGAGGGAGAAGCAGACTCCCCAAGGAGCTGGGAGCCCGATGCGGGACTCAATCCTGGAAGTCCGGGATCATGACCTGAGCCAAAGGCAGTCACTCAACCAACGGAGCCACCCAGGCGCCCTGAATTGTGATTTTTAGTGATGGGGAATAACTTCCTGTGGTGCTCCCCCACCCCCCACCCCCAGTCCCTCTGTTTCTGTGATGCACTCCGGGACATGGAGAGGAGCCTCTGGCCAGGCATGTGACCTCCTCCGGGAATTTCTCAGCCCCAGCCTCCAAGAATCAGCTTCGTTCTCACACCACTTTGCTGAAGGGGTTGGCGGGAGAGCACCCTACAGGCCTGGGAAGGGTGGGAGGCCTGCAGTCCGGGACCAAAGGTGCCATAACCCAAGGAGGTAGGGCATGAAGAAGATCGAGTACAAGGCGTAGGAAAGTCTCAGGGGAAAAACTGACACAGTTGTGCAGAGGTACTGGGAAGGCCCCCCGCACTCTTCCTCTTCCTAAGACTGGGGAAGTGACACAGGATGTACCCTGTGTGACTGTGTGTAAGTCCGATGGCCCCGTGATACTGTGTGGTTCTGTGTGTGGGCATTTGGTGAGGCGGGCAACGAACGTGTGATCCTTCCTGTGTGTGCCTTCATGTCCCACTCTGTGTAATCTGTGTCAGCCACTGGCAGCGGGGGCTGGGGTTGCGTCCCCTTCACAGCAAACATTTGGTAGTGTCTGGAGATGTTTTTCGTTGTCGCAACTCAGGGAAGGAAGGCTTTGTGCTTGCTCTTGGCATCTAACGGGTACAGAAGAGGATGCTGTTAGATCCTACTGAGCACAGGACAGCCCTCCAAAATGAATTGTCCAACTCCAAATTTTAATAGTGCCAAAGCTGAGAAGCTGGTGTCTGTGTGGTCCCGCAAGTGACACTCATGTGGGAGGAGGGAAGCAGGAGATACGAGGAGGCGCTAGGAGAAGTCGTGTCCACTCCGCCCCGGGTGACAGAGGGCCGAAACGGGCTAGAACCAGCAGGACTGCTGACTCTGGGCTGGGCCTCATCTGTGTGATTGTGGGTGTGTTTGTGTGAGAGGAGCCCTGCGCCTGTGGGGGACCCTAAGTCTGCATCACCGGGACTCCTTGAGCCTCGGAGTTTGACCACTCTTCCCCACTCTCGGTGCATCTGTCCTGTCTGCCCACAGCTCCAGTTTCCCCTGCAAGAGTTCATCTTGGCGATGGGCTTCTTCCTGGTCCTGGTGATGGAGCAGATCACACTGGCTTACAGGGAGCAGTCAGGGCCACCACCTCGAGAGGAGACCAGGGCTCTGCTGGGAACGGCAAACGGTGGGCCACAGCACTGGCACGACGCGCCAGGGCTCCCACAGTCAGGGGGAGCCCCGGCAGCCCCCTCAGCCCTGCGCGCCTGCGTCCTGGTCTTCTCCCTGGCCCTGCACTCGGTGTTCGAGGGACTGGCGGTGGGGCTGCAGCGGGACCGGGCCCGGGCCGTGGAGCTGTGTCTGGCGTTGCTGCTCCACAAGGGTGTTCTGGCGGTCAGCCTGTCCCTGCGGCTGCTGCAGAGCCGCCTGCGGGCACAGGTGGTGGCCGGCTGTGGGATCCTCTTCTCATGCATGACCCCTCTGGGCATCGGGCTGGGGGCAGCTCTGGCTGAGTCGGCCGGGCCGCTGCACCAGCTGGCCCAGTCTGTGCTGGAAGGCATGGCAGCCGGCACCTTTCTCTACATCACCTTCCTGGAAATCTTGCCCCAGGAGCTGGCCACCTCTGAGCAGAGGATCCTCAAGGTCATTCTGCTCCTCGCAGGCTTTGCCCTGCTCACTGGCCTGCTCTTCATCCAGGTCTAGGGAGCTCCACGGGCCCTTGACCTTCCTTTCCTTCCCCAGCGTATAAGAGGAGGAGTGGGGAGGGGGGGAATGGAGGGTCAGAGGGTTCTCTTGGGAGACAGGGATGGAGTCTTTGGGACGGACTGACCGATGGGAGGGATGTGGTAGACAAGAGCCTGGCCCCGAGGGGTAGTCAGATCACTAAGGACATGATTGGGGATGCATACTGGGGAAGACACGGAGTGCTAGAAGCCGGGGTCAGGCACTATGTACAGGGACGGGCTGATGGTGGGAAGCCTGGGGGGCCGTACCCAGGGGCTGTGGGATGGGGAGGTGTCGAGGAGGCCCAGCCCAGAGTCAGCAGTCCTGCTGGTTCTAGCCCGTTTCGGCCCTCTGTCACCCGGGGCGGAGTGGACTGCTACTTCTAGCTCCTTCTCTGTATCTCCTGTTTCCCTTCTCCCAGAGGATTCATGCCACATGGCTTCTTCCTGCCAGTTTTGGTACCTTCTCTGGGTTCTCTAGCCCTGCTCACTTCTCTGTTTTTAAAGTGCCAAATAAATCCCTTCCCTCTTTGTCAAAAAGCACAGTGATGGCCTTGGACCCGGCCCAACATCTCAGTGAGGGGACTGCTTGCCCTTTCCAGGCAGCCCTATTTGCTGAGCTGAGGTTGGGGGAGGGGTTGGCAGGGCTGCGGCCCGGGCCCGCACCGCCAGGCCCGCACCCCCGTGCGCCCTAGGAATCCCCAACGCCGACATGGCTGCCGCGTGCCCAGATGACAAACACTGAGCTGCCAAAACTTTTTTATACCAGAGGAGCCCGAGGGGAAGGCTCACCCCCAGCTATTTTTGGGGAGGGAGAGCTGTGGATAGAGCCACGGCCTCTAGAATCTATTTTACTAACTGACCTGTTTTGGGACCTGTTACCCAAATAAAAGATGTTTCTATACATTCGTACCGTGTCTGATTCGTTTGTCTTGGGCAAGGGGTGGGCACGTGGCCCGTCTGAGGGGGCCTGAGTCCCAGACGTTTATAGCGGTTTTAATAGTCCCGCTCTCGTTTTCTCTCAGGCGCCGTAGTCCCCCTCCCCGAAGACCCAGATTTTCCCTCTTTTGTTCCTTCCTTCTTCCCGCCCTGTCTCCACCTCTTCCCCTTCCTCCCGAATCCTTCCCTCGCCCGCATCCTGCTCCCCTTCGCGCTCCGAGGCCCGAGACCAACTCAGAACTACTCTTCCCGGCGGGCTCCGCGCAGGGAGGAGCCGCGGGGGCGGAGCCAGGCTCCCAGGCCCCGGAGCCGCAGGACTGTTGGGAAGTGGAGTCCGCTTCCTGTCCGGACTGCTCGCCTGGGGCCGCGCGGCCGTCACGTAAACAAACTACAGTTCCCGGCGGCCCCCGCGCGCGGCAGGTCCGGGCTAGGCTGGGGCCGGGTTCGCGGTGCTCGCCGAGGCGGCGGCGGCGGCGGCGGCGGCGGCTGCGGCTGGAGGCGCCGGCCGGGGCCCGCGGCGGGGCCGTGGCTTGTCCGGGAGGGTGGCGGGGAGGGACGCACGGGGAAGATGGCGACGGCGGGCGCCAACGGGCCCGGCTCGGCCACGGCCGCAGCTTCCAATCCGCGCAAGTTTAGCGAGAAGATCGCGCTGCAGAAGCAGCGTCAGGCCGAGGAGACGGCGGCCTTCGAGGAGGTGATGATGGACATCGGCTCCACCCGGGTGAGGGGCCGCCGGGGGAGCGGGGGCCGGGGGCGCCGTCCCGGAGCGGCAGGCGGGGCGGGGGCGGGCGCCGCGGCGAGGGAGGCGGAGCGGGGCGGCCGCCGGCCGGGCGGCGCGGGGCGGGGGGGCCGCGGGGCGGGAAGACGGGCGTGCGGGGGAGCCGGCGGGGGCCGCGCGGGCGGCGGCGGGCCCGGGCATCCCCGGCGGAGTGCCGGGGGACGCCCCTGCAGCATCCCCGGGGCCCGGGCGGCGGGGGTGGGGGCACGGGCCGCCGGCCCCAGCCCGGCGCCCCCGCCTCGGGCGTCTCCTGCAGTCTGGTCCCTCTGCCCCGCTGCGCCCCTCTCGCCGCTCGGGTGCCTTCGGGAAAGGGCCCCGGGAGCGGTTTGCGCCGCCGCGCTGGGTCTCGTGGGGGCAGGAAGTCCCCTCCTGCGCCCCTTCCCTTTGCTTCCTTTTTCAAATACTCCCTGTGGTTTCCTGACGTGAACGAAGGTGAGGTCCGTGGCTCGCAGACGGCGCTCGATGTTCTGCCCTGGCCGCCGCGGAGGGGACGCAGGACTTTGAAGCTCCAGAGCGGGTCACCAGTTGGCTGTGGGTTAGGTTTGCTGAGCTTTCTAGGAAGATGGCTGCTTTGTGGGTCGGTTATAAGGTGCCTCCTCGGAGGGTCTCCTGTGGGTAGGGGACGTTCCTGCCTGAGCAGTTCCAGGAAGGAGACAGCCCGGCCCGGTTGCCTGTGAAGCCCCTCTGGCCTTCGCTTCTTGCTTCCCAGGCCCCAGTGTCAGAGGGCGTGCGGGTGGGAGTCGGCCCAGCTGGCGTGCAGTCCTCCTTTAGGGACACGTTCTTCTCAGAACAGCAGGTGAGGGCACTGCCCCCTCGGATCCCTCCCAGCGGGAGCGAGGAGGAGCTCCCCGGAGAGGGAGGAACAGAAACCCCGCTGGGAGCGCTTTCTGCCCGTCTGGCTGGTTTGCATCGATGCCTGTGACTCTGGCTGTGCTCTTGTTTGTGTCTCCCCAACTGTTAGTTTTTCTTGTGTGTTTTCCTCTTTGGGTCTCTAGAGACCATGTGTCCTAGTTCATGGGAGTCAGCACAGAGAGCATTGGGGGAAGCAGATCCGAGGCCCCGGTGCACAGCTCCCCCTCAGTGCGGGGAGGGTCGTGATCCATCTGAGCAAAGACCGCTCTGCTGCAGGAGCTTCTGGTCGCGGTGGGGACGGAGGCAGGAACGTGGGCCGGAGCCTCCGCTTGAGGCCCTGTCCTCTGTTTGGGCTCTGACTCCCGCAGGCGCTGGGTGGGATTTTAGGGTTTGTGTGCGCAAGCAGAAAGACTGTGAGAAGCTCAGAGCTGAGGCCTCTGTCTTTTGAGCACCTTGGTTTGTCCAAACAGCCCCTGTGCCCACTTTGCCACTGCAGATTACTTCTCTGCTGCTCATTAACGTCCAGTGGGCATACGAGGCCGGGGTTTGGTAACCCAAGAGTCTAAAGCTGGAGGTGAGGGATCTGGGGCTTAGCTTAGCAGAGAGGGCTCTGCTGAGGCCCGTACAGCCGTCGGGGCCGATGGTAACGGGAGGCAGGTGTTGGCACGTGTACTAACAGCAATCTGGAGTGGCCCAACAGTTTCCGTAGTGTCTGCTGAACTCGGTGTGCTGACCTCTTGGAACTGAAAGTTCTGACGTTGGGCTCAGCAGAGCAATGCATGACCCCCAGAGATTCATCAGCTGCCCTAGGTCTGTGTTTTGGCTGGTTGCAGTGGTCCTCAGAAGTAGGTGTTCACCTCCTGCAGAAGGACTTAGGATCTGTAGGATCAGCCTGCCAGACTGACGGTTGTGGCGTCTCACTGCCGGGCCAGATAACCTCTCCCCAAAGTGGGGATCAGGCCAGGCTGAACAGGGTTACTGCTCCCTCTCTCACCCCTGGTCTCAAGGCTCCCCTGGCCATCCAGGGGCTTATGAATGAGCTAGAAGAAGACTGCTTCTTGGTTTTGGCACTGGTTTTCCAGCGAGGAGAGCCGTCATTTCCCAGATGTTCTCGTTTGGGTGGTGCAGGCTCTGTGTAGCTTTCCTGAGGCGGGGCAAATGGCAGAGCCTAGAAGCCTGTGCCGTCCAGAGCGGGAAGGAAGGAGGTTGGCGATAATGGCTCTGTGGCCTCCCCCTGTGGCCGTCCCCTCGTGTTCCAGTTAGTCCTGGCACACGCGGAAGGGAAAGCGGAGGTGCCTAATGGGCCCCCTTCCCGGGAGTTACCCATTGGGACTAGCTTGGGGGCTGCTGGCAACCCTTCAGGGACTCTGTGTAGACAGATGCCAACTGGGCCAGGCCCCGAGTGGAGTATCAGACCCTGCCTGGCTGGGTAACGCCAGCCGTCGGCGCCGTGGATGCGGGTGGCGTGTCCCGGGCCTGGCCGGCTCTGCGGTTCCTGGCACCTCTGCCCGCGGCACCAGCGGGACGGCGTGCCGTGGAGACGGACGGCACAGGAGCAGTGGTCAGAAGCTTCCCTGACACTCCCTCGCGTCCTGCGTCTCAGTTACAGGCCCAGAAGCTGCGCCTGGCCTACACGAGGAGCTCCCACTACGGCGGTTCTCTGCCTAATGTCAACCAGATTGGCTGTGGGCTGGCCGAGTTCCAGGTAAGCGGACACGGGCCGAGGGGGGGCACGGGCTCTCGGGCGACCTCCCCTGCTGACCTGCCTGTCTCTTCCGGCAGAGCCCCCTCCACTCGCCTCTGGATTCGTCTCGGGGCACTCGGCACCACGGGCTGGTGGAACGAGTGCAGCGAGACCCCCGAAGAATGGTGTCCCCGCTCCGCCGCTACCCCCGCCACATATCCTTCGGGGGGGGGCAGCCGGGGGAGGAGACGGGGTTCCGCGGGAACTCATGGGAGGGAGGGGCTCTGTGTGCACTTCGGTCCCATCCGTTCCGGGCCTCCCAGAAAAGCCACCGTTCGGCGCCTTGGATGGGGGACATATGTCTCCTGCCGAAGGGGGTCTGGTCCCCTCTTCACATTTTGCCTCACGTTTCTCTTGGTAGCTTCCGGTTTCGGAGACGGTCGTTGCCCCGTTTCCCACGCCCCGTCCCCTTACTCTTCCTTGTTCCTCCAGCTCTGCTGGGCCTCGTCCCCTTTTCTCTCCCATTCTTCGGCCCTGTCACTGCCCCTCACGGAAGAGGAGGAGGGAGGTACTCGCTTCTCTGAACAGCTCGTCCACCTCCTCCAGCGTCCTGCGCTTATCTGGTCTCTGTGCCCTCTGTCTCCTCCTCCCTTTCTCCTTAACTGATGCCGCTCACGTCGACAGCTCTCCCTACGGTCCTGCCTACTTGTCTCCTCCCCCGGAGTCTGGCTGGCGGAGGTCAGTGTCTAGGGCCGACAGCATCTCCCGTCCACTCTCAGCCGTGTCTCTGGAGGGAGCTTGGCTTGGGGCTGGGCTTGCTGGTCCAGGCTTTGAACACTCCCTCCTCCGAGACGGCTGGCTGGGAGGGGTGGGGGGGTGGGGGCAGGCGCAGTAGGTGGGTCAGAGTCCAGCCCCGGCCACGTCGACACGGGCAGCCAAGCCTCCGGGTCCAGCCAGTGCAGGACCAATGGCAGCGGTGGCTGGCTGGGGTGTGTGCGTCCGGGGAGGGCGAATGGCCGCCTCTCCCCAGGACTGGGTGCCGGGTGTGCTGGTCTGGCCCTCGGGTGTCCGAGCCTCCCCGGGCCGAGTCATCCCCCGCGCTTGTACCAGCGTGGCTGCTGGGCTCCGGGACTCTTACTCAGCGGGTCCCGGCAGAGACAAGTTGAGACCTGCCCGATCTCTTAGCTTGACTGTGGGAGAGCGGTCAGGGGTCCCAGGTAGCAGAAGAACCAGGGAGGAGGCATGGCCCTGGGCGCTCAGCCCGCCTGTCTTCCGCTTGTGGCCCGGTCCTCCCCAGCCCCATGCTCGCTCTCCCGTGTGTCGCTCTCCCACGTGTCGCTAGCCTTGCTGTATTCCTCGCAGGGCGGTGCCCTGGGGCAGTTTCCCTGCGGAGAAGGGCCAGATGTTTCGACTGCCGTCTGTGCTGAACAGGTGATGGCCCTGGCCGTCTCAGAGCTGCCTCTCTTATCTGTCCTGTCTGCCCGCCCTCCACTCCCCTTCCTGTCCCAGCCCTGCTAGCGTTTCCCCCTGCTGAGCAGGGCCTGGGGACCAGAAACAAGGTCCCACCCAGCTCATCTCTGCACCCCCCCCCGCCCCGCCCCCCAGGACGAGTTCTGACTCTGCCCTTCACACCAGTGTGATGAACCCCAGCCCTCAGGACACTTATCCAGGCCCTGCCCCTCCCAGCATCCTGCCCAGCCGCCGTGGAGGTAAATGGCCTGGCCCCGGGCAGGGAGTGACCTGAGGAGCTTAAGTCGGAAGTCCATAGAGAAGTCCGGACTGTAGCCAACTGTCCCGCATCCTTTGTAGGTTTTCTGGATGGTGAAGTGGATTCCAAAGGTATGTGTTCCACGCCACTCGTGGGTACCGATACCCACGACTTTCAGGGCTGGTGTTGGGGGCTTCTTGCTGGGCCCACTCACCTTGGCGGCTTCTTCCGCCTTACTGACACCTTTCCAGCCCTCTCATCGCCAGTCTTTCTCTTTCAAGTCCCTGCTATTGAGGAGAACGTGCTGGATGACAAGCATTTGCTGAAGCCGTGGGATGCTAAGAAGGTCGGTGTGGCCCACTTTCCCCTTTCTTTCTGTGGGGCGGGTCTTCCTCTGTCCTCCGGAGCCCTGGCCTCCTTTCCCACATTATTCCTTCTCTCCTCAGCTGTCCTCATCCTCTTCCCGACCTCGGTCCTGTGAAGTCCCTGGAATTAAGTAGGTGCCTCTGTTAGGCTGGCCGAGGGGCTGGGGGAAACGTGGGAGGCCAGCCTCCGTCCCCCTCCACGACCACTGCCCCCATCTCCCCCTCTCTTCCTGTCCCCCTGCAGCATCTTCCCGTCTCCCGACCAGCCTGCCAGCGCGCCTGTCCTCCCACCTGCCATGAACACGGGCGGCTCCCTACCCGACCTCACCAACCTGCACTTCCCCCCGCCACTGCCCACTCCCCTGGACCCGGAGGAGATGGCCTACCCCAGCCTGAGCGGGGGCAACAGTACCTCTAATCTGACCCACACCATGACCCACCTCGGCATCAGCGGGGGCCTGGGCCCAGGCGCGGGCTACGATGCGCCGGGTGAGCGGCTGTCCTGGCTGGAGGGGGGATGGGGTGCGGGGGGGCTGGTCCGGGAGCCTCCGTGACTGCCCACGCCAGTCCTCCCCAGGAATCCCACACGGCAGTTGCGGCCTTTTCTCGAAAGGTGATGGCGGGCAGCCCCCAGGTGGGCCGTGCCGGCCTCACTGTCAGGGACAGAGCAGGGAGGACGCTGTGTTGCCACTTCATAGTCTGGTCGCCCCTCTCTGTTCTGGGCAGAAAGCAGCCCGGCTCCCATCGGTAACGTTGGCATCCGTGCTTCTTGTCTGTGCCTGCAGGACTCCAGTCCCCTCTCAGCCACCCGTCCTTGCAGTCCTCCCTGAGCAATCCCAACCTCCAGGCCTCCCTGAGCGGCCCCCAGCCCCAGCTCCAGGGCTCCCACAGCCACCCCTCCCTGCCGGCGTCCTCCCTGGCCCGCCACGCGCTGCCCGTCACCTCCCTGGGCCACCCCTCGCTCAGTGCCCCGGCCCTCTCCTCCTCCAGTTCCTCCTCTGCTTCCTCTCCCTCGCTGGGTGCCCCCCCCTACCCACCTTCGACCCCCGGAACCTCCCCCCGCCACCGTCGTGTGCCCCTCAGCCCCCTGAGTTTGCCCGCGGGCCCCGCTGAAGGCAGAAGGCCCCAGCAGCAGCTGCCCCAACAGTTTCCGCCAACAATGTCACCCGCCTTGTCCTCCATCACTCAGGTACGCGCGGCCGCCTTCTGTCCGTGTCTGTCTCCCTTCCTTCTCTCTCCTCCTCCACGCGCTCCCTCCCCCGTCCCTCTCATCAGACGCCCTCTGCCCTCTCCTCACTCCCTCTCCTCACTCCTGCGTCTCGCCCCCTTCCGCGGTCCCTCTCGTCTCTGGGGTGAGCCGCTTCCCGGTTCACCCCCCCCCCCGCCCCGTCCTGAACAGGCGCTGTGTGGGCTGAGAGCCTCGCAGCCTCACCTGTCGGACACGGGTGCTGTCGTAAGGGTCACAGGAGCCGCATACGGGCTGCGCTTAGGCCGGGCCCAGCCAGGTGCATCCCCGCAGGTGGTAGCTTTTTCTCCCAGCTGCTTTGCTCATCTGTCTGTCTCTCATGCCTCCATCCTGTCCTACCCCCGTCCCGTCGCTGTCCTCCTTCCGCAGAGTTCATAGAGTCAGGGGCTCTCGGGTCATGGAGCCTCATCTCTTCGCGGGACAGATGAGGGCACTGCCCAGTACTTTCCGAGCTCGCTTAGCAAGTTAGGAAGAGTTGGGAGCTGAAGGAGAACCGGCGGAGGGCCCCTTCCCCAGCGCCTACAGCTGCGCCGCAACCCCTGCCCCCTTCTCTCGGCTGCCGCCCTTCCCGGGGGTGGGGGGTCCGTGCTGCTGGAGGAAGGACTTCAGCCAGGCCAGCCGGGGCTCTGCTCCCTTGCAGCCTGGATCGAGCCTGACCTCCCTCCCTCCTTTCTGCTCTCCCTGCGTCTGCCCTCGAGTCCACGGGGCGCGCACCTGCGGCGGGGGGTGGGGGGTTGGGGGGGCCGGTGGCGGCCTCGCTCGCTTGCTCTGGTCCTGATGTGTGCGGGGATTGCGGGCACCCAGCCCCGGGGCGCCCCGTGGAACGCTGGCACGTTTGTGTTGAGGATGGTTGCAGCTTCACAGGGTGGGAAACCCTGGCTGAGGGGGCTCTCCTGAGGGGTAAGCGTCTTCCTCTTTCCTTGCTTCTCTTCAGGGGGTCCCCTTGGATACCAGCAAACTGCCCACTGACCAGCGGCTGCCTCCATATCCATACAGCCCCCCCAGTTTGCTTCTGCCCAGCCAGCTGGCCACCCCGAAGCCTCTGCAGCAGCCTGGGCTGACCTCCCAGGCCTGCTCCATGCAGCCCTCTGGGGGACAGCCCCCGGGCCGGCCACTGCCCTTTGGGACACTGTACCCGCCCAGCTCCGGTGGGCAAGGGCAGCAGTCCTACCACCGGCCAGTGAGTGACTTCGGCCTGGGGAGTGTGAGTACCCGGGTCCAAAAGCAGGAGGGAGGCCGGGGGGCTGGGCTCGAGGGGCCCCGCGCCGCATCGCTGGTGCACGCTGAATTGGCAGATCTGGGGTGGTGGGGGAGAGGCTCCGTCCCCCTGGATCACAGAGCTCTGCCAGCCCGAGGCTTCTGCCTTCCTGCGTCTGACCCCTCCTCCTGCCGCTGCCCCCCAGCCGGCTCTGCGCAGCGTGCTTGCTGACGACGGCCACTCTGACGCCTTCTCTCCTGGGCACGCCCACGCTCTGTCCCGGCAGGTAGGGCGCCCACGCCCGCTCCGGGCCCGCTGCCGCTCGTGCTCTGCTCGCGACCTTCTCCCTGTCTCTGCTCTGAGCTCTGCGGTCGGGGGCGGGCGTGCTTTGCCGGGCGAACGGGACGTATTTGCCAGGCGGGCAGGGTCAGCGGGACCCCCGTTCTGAAGGGCGCTCCGCGGGCCCTGTCCGTGTGTCCGTAGCTGGAGCAGTTCACCATGGAGAGCCCGTCAGCCGGCCTGGCGCTGGATCCCCCTGGCTTTGCTGAAGGACCTGGATTTTTAGGGGGCGAGGGGCCAGTGGGTAGCCTCCAGGACCCCCATGCCCTCAACCACCAGAACTTGACCCCCTGTTCCCGCCATGCCTCGGGGCCCAACGTCCTCCTCCCAGGTGAGCAGTGTGGGTGGCAGCCGGGCCCAGTAGGAGGGGACGGTCCGTTCCCCAGCGCGTCAGGGGGCCTAGGCGTTGTAGAGGAGTGGCTGGGCTGCGGGGCCTCACCCGTCTCTTCTGTCCACACAGGGGCGTCCTCCCCGGGTTTCTCCAAGGAGATCGCGGCGGCCCTGGCTGGAGTGCCTGGCTTTGAGGTGTCAGCCGCGGGGCTGGGGCTGGGGCTGGGGCTGGAGGAGGACCTGCGCATGGAGCCGCTGGGCCTGGACGGGCTCCACATGCTGAGCGACCCCTGTGCGCTGCTGCCCGACCCTGCCGTGGAGGACTCGTTCCGCAGCGACCGGCTGCAGTGAGGGGCCCGGCCGAAGCCCTCCTCGCGACCGCGCCCCGCCACTGTCCCTTTCCTCCCTCCCCCTGGCCAGTAGAGACTCCACTCTGCCCCCAGATCCTTTCTCACATGCACGAGGGATCCTAGGAATGAGAAACAGCGAGGGGTTTGTCCAGGTGGCCCCTGAATTCTGCACAAGGGGCGGGCCTGGGGGAGCGGCAGGGAGGGCCTGAAGCACTTGTAACTTTGAACCTGAACCGTCTGTCTGGAGGTCAGAGCCTGTTGGAAGGCGGGGGGGAAGGGGGGACCCTGAGGCCTTGGGGTGGGCAGTGCCGGCCCCTTCTCACTACTCTTCCCCCTTGCAGTGGAGGAGAGAGCCAGAGTGGATATTATTTTTTATTAAATATATTATATGTTAATAAAAAAATCATATGAAACACTTGGTGTGGTTTCTACTCTTGGGGATGCATTTGGGGATCCAGAGGATCCCTGGGGCCAGGCCCTTAGTGTCTGTTAGGCTTTCTGCGTCTTCCTGCCACTCTTGTGGCTCGTGGCAGGGCCCCAGCCTCGGCATTTGTACCCAGCATGGAACATGGGAGTCGGGACTGGATGCGGGCTCCCCGGACAGCACGCGTGCTCGCCTGTGCGCGCCCCCCTCGCCGGGCCCTGGCTGGGAGTCAGGCGAGGAGGCGACTGACGGCTGAGCGCACAGGCTGCTGTTTCCCCCGGGAGCAGCTGGCCCCAAGGACCGCCTGGCAGAGGGAGGGGCCCCAGGAGGATTTTATGCCCCCCGTGGGTGCCGGGCAGGGCTCAGGTTGGCTCCCTCTTTCGAATGGGCCTTTTAATCCCAGAGAACCTGGAAGACAAGTGGTACCTGGCCAGCCTCTGACCTCGCGCGGCGGGTCTGCGTCCGGCTTCCTCCCTGCGCCCGCATCCCCGTCCCGGCCGGCGCTGTTCCGCTGTCCCCGTGCGCCACCGGCCTGCTCGCAGTGTCCCCGAGGGCCTTCCTCATGCTGTCTCGGGCTGCCAGCCCTCCGGCCGCGGCAGCCTCCGCCCTCTGCTCTCGGCCCCGCTCTGCCCGCCGCCTCCGGGGCTCGCACACCGCGCAGCGCCGCCCTCTCCTCCTCCTCCTTCCAAAGCCCCCTTTTCCGGGGAGGGAACCGAGAGCTTGTGGCCGAGGCCCGCAGGGAATGCAGGGTGCCCTAGGCCTGGGAGTGGGGGCGTCGCGGGGTCGGCGCAGCCTGGGCCTCCGGGGGCGCGCGGCCAGGCGCCCGGGCGCCATGTGACCAGGCCCCGGGGCCGGCCCGGCGCCCGCCGCCTGCGTGCAGGGGGCCCTCCCGGCCGCCAGGGGTCGCGCTGCAGGCGCCGGGCGGGCGCGGCGGGGTCACGGCCGGGGTGGGGGCGTGGGGGGGCCGCGGAGAAAGCGGGGCGCGCGGACGAGCCGGGCGCGGCGCCCCCGCCGCCTGTCCCTCCGCCCGCCGCCCGGCGGGGAGCGCGCTGAGCCGGGCGCCATGTCCGGGGCCGGGTAGCCCGCCGCCCGCCGCCCGCCGCCCGCCTCCGAGCCGCCCGCCCGCGGGCCGGGGGCCGGGGAGCCGCGGGCCGGCAGGTAGGGCCGGGCGGGGGGCGGGGGGCGGGGGGCGGGGAGGGGGTGCGGGCGGGGCGGCGGGCGGGGCGGCGGGCGGCGCAGCTGGTTCCGCTTCCTCCGCCGCGGGGAAGTGAAAGCGCGGGGAGCCCGCCGGGCAGGGGCGGGCGCGCAGGTGTGCGGCGGGCGGAGGGCGCCCCCCGGCCCGCCTCCCCCGCCCCCGCCCCGTCCGCGGCTCTCCGGCCGGGACCCGCCGCGTGTGGCGGCGCTGGGCGGGGGGGCGCGGGGGGGGCCGGGGTGGGGGCGGGGAGGCGGAGGGCGGCTGCGGGCCGGCCCGGCGGTCCCCCCGCCGCACGCCCCGGGGCCGACTTCCGCCCGCGCAGCTTCCCCTCGCGCGTTTCGGGAAGTGTCCTCCCTTCCCCTCCCGAGCGCCCCGTGCCTCCGGCCCTGCGCTGCAGCCTCCCGCCGAGCTGCTCCCCAGCTTGGCGCCCCCGGGCTCTGGGGACCCCCCGGGGCCCGCGCTCTCGGGTTGGGCCATGGCGGCAGGTGAGGACACAGTTCGCGGAGGCCCGTGGGGCGCCCGGCTCCCTCCCTGCGCCCTGCGAACGAGGGCCGATGGCCGGACTGCCTCCCGCGGCGGCTTCGACCTAACTTCAGGATCCCGGAGGTGGGAGGGCGCTGGGCTTTTTGTCGGGTTAGTGGACAGGGGAGGAAAAAGGACACTTGAGTCTGGGGAAAAGACACGAAAACTTGGGTCTTGTGGGTCTTCCTGGAAACCCGTGGGGTCCCCCTGAAAACCCAGAGGTGCGCTCTTTAAGAACCTTAGCTGGACCGAGAGGTTCTGATGATGTCATCAGTAGAGTGGGAAGGTCAGAAACCCTTCAAACAGACTGTCAGGTTGGCGTGATGTCACTGCAGGCCATTACAGAGAAGACTGTGGTCCCCGCCGCCAGGAGTGAGGCCCGGTGGGCCCTTTAAAGGGATTAGGGGAGCCGTGTGGGGTCAGAGCCCAGGGCAGCTGTGGGCCTTGCAGCGGGGCTGGGCTTGCCTGGGGAGCCGGCCGGTGCCGCCGGGAGGGAGGGTCTTGGCCTCCTTAATTGCCTGGTGGCGTCACAGGCGGGAGAGCTCAGGGTTGGCCGACCACCGCTGACCCTCCCCTCCCCTTGGAAGGACTGAGGAGAGGAGGGAACAGAGGGCGGCCCCTTGGTCGCCTCCCTGGCCTCTTCACGTCTCCTCTCCCCCACCGTTCCAGATGCAGCGAGTGAGGGGGGGGCCATGGCGGAGGAGCGGCCCCCCCGGCTGGTGGATTACTTCGTGGTAGCTGGGCTTGCAGGGGACGGAGCACCCATCCCGGAGGAGACGTGTGTCCCCGAACCTAGTGGGCCCCTGCGCGCTCCCCGGCCAGCCGATCCCATCACGGACGTGGCAATCATTGCCAGGGCGCTGGGCGAGGAGGTGCCACAGGGCTACACCTGCATCCAGGCCTCGGCGGGGGGCCACCCCTTGGAACTCAGTGCTGGCCTCCTGGGGGGAACTCAGCCCGTCATCTGCTACCGCAGGGGCCGTGACAAGCCCCCCCTCGTTGAGCTGGGGTGTGTGTCCCTCCTGTGTGGGCACCAGGGGAGGCGGGGAGAGGCAGGGGCTGGGGTGCGGGCAGGAAGAGAGCAGGCCGGAGACAGGGAGCAGGGGGAGGTGGATGCACCGGGTCCGTACATGGAGTTGGGCCGTGGACCAGTGTGGCTGCTGGCTGGCTGTGGGAGCCGGGGCCGGGTCCTGAGCCTCTCTGGAGAAGGGAAGGAACACCGCCCCTCAGGGTGGTTGAGAAGACTGAATGAGGCTGTCCGCGTGTGGGACTCGGCTCGGCGTCTGTAAGTGGACGCTTTTCCTCTCGGCGTTTACGAATGAGTAGGAGGAGAGCCACGGAAGGCTGGAGAGGGGGTTGCCGACCGAGAAGCAGAGCCGAGCGTAGAAGAGGAGGCACAGGGTTCTGGAGGGCAGAGCCCTGCGGGAAGTGGGCCCTGGTGCCCGGTTTGATAGGGCCGAGGGTGCGAGGCTGGTGGGTGGGACTAGTTGGGCAGATCCGGCAGGACTGGGGTCTTTCTCCTCTACCCTGAGACCTTGACGTCTGTGCCTGCTCTGTGCCCAGGGTCCTGTATGAAGGGAAGGAACGACCCAAGCCTGGCTTCCAGGTGCTGGACACGACCCCCTACAGCCACTCGGCCAACCTGGCCCCTCCCGGCCCTGGGCACCCCCGCACCTACCTCACTTGCCGGCGGGCAGCAGAGGGGGCGGGGCTCCATGCCCTGGGCATCACTGACCTCTGCCTGGTGCTGCCCAGCAAGGGCGAGGGCACGCCTCATACTTACTGCCGACTGGCCCGCAACCTCAACCCTGGCATGGTGAGCAGGGCCCCGGGGCCGGGAGCAGAGGCCTGCACAGTGTTGGTGTGGGGGTTGGGCATGGGGCACAGAGGGCACCCTGCCACTGGGGCCTCTGATGCCCAGGGTGGGCCCAGAGGAGTGACTCTAGTCCTGGGAGACCAGGATTGTTGGGAGGTTTTCCCTTGAAGATTTTATTTATTTATTGGGGCAGGGAGATGCGAGAGACGGGAGGAACAGAGGAAGAGGGGGAGAGTTTCCAGCAGGCTCCTTGCCCAGCCCGGAGCCCGACATGGGGCTCGATCTCTTGACCCTGAGATAAGGACCTGAGCTGAAACCAAGAGTCGGATGCTCGGCTAGCAGAGGCACCCGGATGCCCCAGGATTATTGGGAGGTTTAAAGACAAGAGATCCCTGCAATGTAGGTGGGTTCAGTCAATTAAGTGTCTGACTCGATCTCAGGGTCGTGAGTTCCAGCCCTGCATTTTTGGGCTCTACGCTGGGCATGGAGCCTACTTAAACATTTTTAATTTTTTTTTTTTTAAGATTCCATTTATTTATTTGACAGACAGAGATCACAAGTAGGCAGAGAGGCAGGCAGAGAGAGAGAGGCAGGGGGAAGCAGGCTCCCTGCTCAGCAGAGAGCCCGATGCGGGCCCGATCCCAGGACGTTGGGATCATGATCTGAGCCGAAGGCAGAGGCTTTAACCCACTGAGCCACCCAGGCGCCCCCCCCCCCAAATTTTTAATTTTTAAATAAAACTCAAAAGACGACAAAGGAATGGTAGAGGAGATGACACCCAGAAATCTTTGTCAGCTGTGTGTCTGTCTCTTGTCGTTTCTGGGGCAGTGGGGCCCAGCGGTGTACCTGTGCTACAAGGTGGGCCTGGCCAAGGCCAACACGCTGGTATACGAGGCAGGTGAGTGGCCCCTGTGTCCCTCCAAGCCCTTGGTCCTTAATGTCCCCCTCTCCTGCTGCCTCTTGGCTGGTACCCAGAGTGTGCCCAGAACCCACTACTCCGTTGCCACTTGGCCCTTCTCTGGCGTCCCCGGATCCCTCCCCTGAGTCTGATCGACCCTCCTCCTTTCGGTCCGTCCCCACACCCCTCTGCTGGGGGCGCAGAGCTGCTGGGTCGCTACCCAGAGGAGGACAACGAGGCGTTCCCACTGCCCGAGTCCGTGCCCGTCTTCTGCCTGCCCATGGGAGCCACTGTTGAGTGCTGGCCTGCCCAGACCAAGTACCCCGTGCCCGTCTTCTCCACCTTCGTGCTCACGGGCGCGGCGGGTGACAAGGTGGGTGTGCCGAGTGTGCTGAGGGGTCCCGGCCCCGCCGAGCGCGCCTCGCGGCTTCTCTCCACCCCCGCCCCATCCCCAGGTGTACGGCGCCGCCCTGCAGTTCTACGAGGCCTTCCCGAGGGCCAGGCTGTCTGAGCGGCAGGCGCGGGCCCTGGGCCTGCTGAGCGCCGTGGAGCGGGGCCGGCCGCTCGGGGGACGGGCGGTGCGCAGCCGCCGCGCCATCGCCGTGCTGTCGCGCTGGCCCGCCTTCCCCGCCTTCCGCGCCTTCCTCACCTTCCTCTACCGCTACTCCGTCTCGGGCCCCCACCGCCTGCCCCTGGAAGCGTGAGCACAGCTGCCGGGCCGCTGGGAGGCGGGCGGGAGGGCTGGCGAGCCCGGGGCGGGGGGAGAGGGCGGGGGGAGAGGGCAGGTGGGAGCTGGGGCGGCGTGCACCGCACTGCAGACAGGGTCGTGGGGTGTGTGCGGGGGGGTGGGGGGGGTGGGGAGGCCGCTGCCTGAGGGCTGAGCGAGGCCTGAAATTGGGAGGGACTGGGCCCGAGCTCAGGGGGTATGAGGTTCTCATGGGCGAAGCGGGGGGAGGCCGGGGAGAGAGAACTGGGGAGTCCGCCTCTGACCCGCAGCCCTCTCTTCCCCAGGCACATCTCTCACTTCATTCACAACGTGCCCTTCCCTTCCCCACAGAGACCCCGCATCCTGGTGCAGGTGTGAGCCTAGGCCCTGCGGCGGGGGAGGGGGCTGGCCGGCGGGGAGGAAGGGGGGGCCCTTCCTCTTTCTGACCTGCTGCTCCTCTGCCTCCCAGATGTCTCCCTATGACAACCTGCTTCTTTGCCAGCCCGTATCCTCACCCCTGCCCCTCAGGTATGTGCCCCGGGAGAGGGTGCTGTGATGACCAAGGACCCGGTAGGTGCCAGGCAGGTGGACGCAGGCCAGGCCCCAGTGGCCTCTGCGCCCGGTGTCTGGGGCGGGGTCTCCAGGGTCCCTGGTGACCCCCCTCCTGGCGCCCCCGCAGCGGTGCGAGCTTCCTGCAGCTGCTGCAAAGCCTGGGCCCTGAGCTGGCCATCACGCTGCTGCTGGCCGTGCTCACAGAGCACAAGCTGCTGGTCCATTCGCTGCGGCCAGACCTGCTCACCAGCGTCTGCGAGGCCCTGGTCTCCGTGAGTGCCACCCCATCGGGCCCTCCTCGGGAAGTTCCCACCTGTGCGTCACCCCAGCCACTCCTGACCCGACTCTACTTCCTCTTGCTTCCTCGGGGGCGTGGGTGGGGGTGTTCCTCGGCCTCCTCCTTGGGCACGGTCTCCATACAGCAGGAGTTGGGGGCTGTTCTCCGATCCCCACCCTGGCCCGTGCCCCCCCCCCTTCCTGCGCCTCCTCGGCCGCCCCAGCCCCCTGCTCACTGGTCCTCCCTCCCTGGTGCCCCAGATGACCTTCCCACTGCACTGGCAGTGCCCCTACATCCCGCTGTGCCCGCTGGTGCTGGCAGATGTGCTGAGTGCCCCCGTGCCCTTCATCGTGGGGATCCACTCCAGCTACTTCGATCTGCATGACCCACCTGCTGACGTCATCTGTGTCGATCTTGACACCAACACGCTCTTCCAGTAAGAGGGCTGGGCCTCCCTCAGGGCTGGTGTGTGCCACGCCACATGCGCACAGAACCTTCAGCAAGCCCCGGGGGAGGCTGGCGAGCAGCCCCACAGCCCCTTCTTCTCTCTGCGTATCTCACAGGACTGAGGAGAAGAAGCCCCTGTCCCCTCGGACCCTGCCCCGCAGGCCCTACAAGGTTCTGCTGGCCGCCCTGACAAGCCTGTACCAGCAGCTGGACCAGAGTGAGAGCCCTGGGCTAGGGTGGGGACCGGAAACTGGCACTGACCCTGAGCCCCCAGATAGGGAGGCCTGGGGAGAGCTAGACCTTCCTTGAGGAGCTTAGAGGTATTAGGGTTTCCATGGGAGCACTGTGTGCGCAGGGGCGGAGGGCGAACCGGTCACTGGGGTGGCTTGAAACCGTTCCCCGCTGGAGATGCTGCGGTCAGTACCAGCCAGGGGGTGCCGGAGCCGGCCCTGACCCCAGCTGCCCTGGTCCCCAGCATACACTGGGCCCGAGGAGGAGGCGTCCTTGGAGTTTCTGCTGACGGACTACGAGGCGGTGTGCGGGCGCCGGGCGCGGCTGGAGCGCGAGGTCCAGGGAGCCTTCCTCCGTTTCATGGCCTGTCTGCTCAAGGGCTACCGGGACTTCCTGCGCCCGCTCACCCAGGCCCCCTCCGAGGGGGCTCGGGATGTTGACAACCTCTTCTTCCTGCAGGGTAGGGCGGCCTGTCTGCGTGGGGAGCTGGCGGGGGAGGGGTGCTGGGCTCTGGGCAACAGGTGCGACGGGCAGCGTTAGAGGCGCGGCCGCGTGCTCGCCTCGGCTTGGAGTCGGGGCGCCAAGATGCACCGGCACTGGGCCGCCCTCTGGGGGCCCAGGGCTTGGGGTGCGGTGCACCTGGGGCCAAGCTCTCCCTGGGGACCTGACCTCAGGGACCCCAGTCTGAGGCCCTGGGTGCAGACAGACGGAAGGGTGGGCCCCACGGGACTGGTGCCCCGCCCCCTCGGGCATCCTCCCTGAGGAGCCCGAGAGAGGCCGTGAGGCCTGGGGCCCCAATGGGGCCTGCTGACCCCCGCGACCCGCCCCCCCGCAGGCTTCCTCAGATCCCGGGAGCGCTCCAGCCACAAGCTGTACTGCCAGCTGCTGCGCACGCAGATGTTCTCGCAGTTCATCGAGGAGTGCTCCTTCGGCTCCGCTCGGCACGCTGCCCTCGAGTTCTTCGACTCTTGCGTCGACAAGGTACTGGGCGTCCTCCGCCCTGCGTGCACCCTGCTGCTGCTCTGAGCACCGGACCCCTGGCCCGCACCGGGTGCCCCCTGCCGCAGTTACACGGTGCACGCAGCTGGCTTCGCAGACACACCGGCCACCCGTGCCCGCCGCCCGACCCCAGCGGTATCTCGGGGACCTCGGGGGCGCCCGGGCCCACGTGCTCCTTCCCCATCACGGTGCTGCCGGGCGATGCCATCTCCTGGACAGCCGGGAGTGGCGCCCACCGTGCCTGCCGCCCTGACGCTCACCCTCGCCATCCTGCGGCAGGTCCACCCGGAGCAGGAGAAGCCTGAGCCGACGCCCTTGGTGGAGCTGGAGGAGCTGTCAGGGAGTGAGCTCACTGTCTTTATCACACCCCCCGAGGAGCCTCCAGCGCCAGAGGGCGGCGAGCCCCCCCCACAGTACTGGTGAGAGCCTCTTGCTCCCGGCCCCGCGGCTGCCCTCGCCTTGGCGGTCCCTGCTATTGTCTCCTTCTGCCCCCGCAGCTACGATGGGTTCCCAGAGCTGCGGCCTGAGCTGTTCGAGTCCCCGTGGGAGCAGCCCGGGGCGCTGCCCGTGCCTGGCCCGGCCCGTAGCGCGCCCAGCAGCCCTGCCCCTCGCCGGACCAAACAGGTGACCGGGACGTGGGCCCCGCACAGGCACCTGACTTGGGCCGTTTCTTCAGCTGTGAGGCAGACCTGAGGGTGGCTACGCTATTATTAGCAGGTTTCAGTGAGCCTGGCCCATAAAACGTTAGCTGCTGGCGCTGCCGTCGTTGCCACCACCTTCATCTTCCAAGCTCTGGGAGCTGGGGCCCCGTCCACGCTTGAGAGCTGGGCGTCTCTGCCTGGGGCCCCGGGACTGAACCGATGCTGGGTGCAGCATCCGCCCTGCCCCCTCGGAGCCCAGGCCCAGCCTCCGGGAGGGGCTGCGTCTCCCCCGCCGTTCTGAGACCCGCCTTGGCCTGGCATGGTCCTTAGCCGGGTGTGCCCTGCCCCATCCAGGAGATGAAGGTGGCCCAGCGGACCGCACAGAAGTCAGCAGCTGTGCCGGAGCTGTGGGCCCGGTGTCTGCTGGGCCACTGCTACGGGCTGTGGTTCCTGTGTCTGCCGGCCTACGTGCGCTCGGCGCCGTCCCGCGTACAGGCCCTGCACACGGCCTACCACGTGCTGCGCCAGATGGAGAGCCGCAAGGTGGTGCTGCCTGATGAGGTGGGGGACCTGTGCGGCTGCGGGCGGGGAGGGAGGCTGCCAGGGCGCTGGGGTAGGGGGAGCGGGCCCGGTGAGGTCTGTGGGGACCGAGGGAGGCTGAGACCTGGGGGCTGCGTGGGGGGGGCAGGGGAGCGGGCCCCTCACCCCGCTGTCTCCCGGCACAGGTGTGTTACCGGGTGCTGATGCAGCTGTGCTCCCATTATGGGCAGCCTGTGCTGTCCGTGCGAGTCATGCTGGAGATGAGGCGGGCGGGTGTTGTGCCCAACACCATCACCTACGGCTACTACAACAAGGTTCGGGGTCTGCTCGGGGCGGGACAGTCATCAGTGCCAGGTGTGGTACGGGGAGGGTGCTGCTCCCTGACGCCCCCCCCCACCCCACCCCAGACCGGCCCTGTGACCACGGTCAGCCCCTGTACCGGGCGCGTCCCTTCCTGCGGGCGGCTCCCTCACTCACCTGCGCCCCCGACGAGGAGCACGGCCCCCTCCCGACGGTAGTCCTGATGTGAGCCAGCAGTCCCGGCGCCTCACACGTTTGCTCTCTGTTCATCTTTTCTGCAGGCCGCCCCCCCCAACCCCTGCATCTTTTGGGGGGCGGAGAGGTTGCAGAGCGCGGCTGGCTTGTCCAGGGTTCCACAGGGAGGAAATGAGGGAGTCAGGGCATGGAACGCAGGCATAGCAACATTATCTGCGTTCGGGTCCTTAACCACAATACTGAACTGGTTTTTACATGATGAAACTGATCGATGACCAGAAAAGCGAAAAGGTTTTTCCAAAGCCATATGCTTCCTAAGTAGTAGAGTCTGGATACGAAGTATCCACACGGCTTCTGGTTTCCTCCAGATCTCGCCCAGGTGGCCGCTGCCACCTGCCTCGTGTGGGCTTGCTCCTGGCCGAGCCATTGGCAGGATGTTTGCAGGGGAAGGTGGCCCCTGGGTGCCTGGCGTCCCTGGAGCAGGCAGCGGCCATCCGGCTGCGGTCAGGGCGTGAAGTGGGCCATCTTGATGGGCACTGTGCTTGGCAGGCCGTGCTGGAAAGCAAGTGGTTGTCGGGTACACCGGGTGGGCGCCTGCGCTGGGCCAAGCTCCGGAACGTTGTCCTGGGGGCTGCTCAGTTCCGCCAGCCCTTGAGAGAACGGCGGCGGCGGCAGCAGCGGCAGCAGGAGCAGGAGGCGGCCGCACAAGAGGCGGGCAGCGGCCGGACAGGTGGGTACGGGATTGGGCTGGGGGCCGAGCAGCCAGGCTCCGGCGGGGAGAGGTGCAGAGAGCCGGGGCTGACCCTGTGGTTGCCATCGGGTGTCCTGGGCACGGGGACGCTGCAATTGGCTGGTAACGAAGGAGAGGATGTTCTGCCTGGGGGGAGCCCTCCAACCCCAGACCCACGCAGGGAGCCCCGTTTTGGGGTAGGGGCCGGGCTTCTACCTGGCTGTCTTCAGCCGCGTCCCGGTCTTTCGCAGAGCCCTGCCTGGAACGGCCGTCCCCCACCCGCCCACTTCAGCGCCAGACCACCTGGGCCGGTCGAAGCTTCCGCGACCCGGCTTCCCCCGCGGGGCGCTTGGTGAAAAGCGGCAGTCTGGGCAGTGCCCGCGGGGCGCAGCCCACCGTGGAGGCCGGCGTGGCCCACAGTGAGTGTCTGCTGGAGCCGCCCCCCCAGCTGGCTTCCCTTACCATGGGGCAGGGAGAGGGGGGGAGAGGAGAGCCAGGCTGTGAGATGATGGGGGTGCTGCAGAAGCGGGGGGGCCTTGCCCGGGTTGCTGTCTTTTCTGCGGGCCGGGCCTGTGCTTCCCTGGCTCCCGGACGATGGGCGAGGCTCTGTCTTCTCTGACTCGTGTCTGCCCTGCAGTGATAGAGGCCTTGGGGGTGTTGGAGCCCCGGGGTTCCCCTGTCCCCTGGCGCGACGGGAGCCTCTCGGACCTGAGCCTGACTGGCGAGGAGCCGGCCCCTGGAGGCAGCCCAGAGGACTCGGGCTCAGCTCTGAGCGCCCAGTCGGCGGAGGCCCTGGAGGGGCTGAGCGGGCGGACGCCCAAGGCTGGCGGGCGTCAGGAGGAGGCCAGCACCCCGCGACGAGGGCTCGGCGCCCGCCTACAACAGCTGCTCACTCCTTCCCGCCGCTCCCCTGCCTCTCGCACTGCGCCCCCCGAACTGCCCCCTGAGCTGCCGCCTCCGGCCCGCCGCAGCCCGATGGACAGCCTCCTGCGCCCCCGGGAGCGGCCTGGATCCACGGCGTCCGAGGTAGCCTGCGAGGGGCAGGGCCGGAGGCCTGGAGACAGAGCCCAGGAGGGGGGGGCGGCGCCAACTGAGTGCCCCTCTCCTGCCGTGGCAGAGCTCGGCCTCTCTGGGCAGCGAGTGGGACCTCTCCGAGTCCTCCATCAGCAGCCTGGGCCTGCGCCGGTCCTCAGAGCGCCTCAGCGACACCCCTGGGTCCGCGCAGCCGCCTTCCCTGGAAGTGAGGAGAGCCCCTCCTGCGCAGATGGGCCCCACACCCATGTGCGGGCTCCCCCCCACCTTCCCTCTGGCGAGGCAGAGGCTGGGGCAGGTGGGCAGAGCTGGGCTCCTGAGCCTGGGGCGGGGGCTCTTCTCGCCCGCAGATCCTGCTTTCCAGCTGCTCCTTGTGCCGTGCTTGTGACTCGCTGGTGTACGACGAGGAGATCATGGCTGGCTGGGCGCCCGACGACTCCAACCTCAACACAGTGTGCCCCTTCTGTGCCTGCCCCTTTGTGCCCCTGCTCAGCGTCCAAACCCTTGACTCCCGACCCAGGTGCCCAAAGGAGGGAAAGTATTATGGGCGGGACTTGGAGGCGGGAGTTCTGGGGCTGAGCCCCGTTATCCCCCTGCAGTACCCCCAGCCCCAAGCCTGTCCCTGCTGGTGCCAGTAGCAGCAAAGATGCTCCCGTCCCTGGGGGCCCAGGCCCCGTGCTCAGTGACCGCAGGCTCTGCCTTGCCCTGGATGAGCCCCAGCTGTGCAACGGGCACACAGGGGTAAGGGCTGGGCCAGAGGAGAATGGTGGGGGTCCATGTGTGTTGCCCGGCGGTGGTGGGGTGCGATGGGCATCGAGGGCGTGGGGCATCCTGGGAGCTGCAGCCTGTGGTGGCTCGGTGGGAAGCAGGGTTCTGGGGATGGCACCGTCCTCCCTCTTTTTTTTTTTTTTTTTAAGATTTTATTTATTTACTTGACAGACAGAGATCACAAGTAGGCAGAGAGGCAGGCAGAGGGTGTAGGGGAGAAGCAGGCTCCCCGCGGAGCAGAGAGCCCGATGCGGGGCTCAACCCCAGGACCCTGGGATCATGACCTGAGCCGAAGGCAGAGGCTTTAACCCACTGAGCCACCCAGGCGCCCCACTGTCCTCCCTCTTTGTGCCCAACAGGCTGCCTCCCGGCGGGTCGATGGGGGTGCCTGGGCGTACCTGAGTCCCCTGGTGCTGCGTAAGGAACTGGAGTCGCTGGTGGAAAATGAGGGCAGTGAGGTGCTGGCCTTGCCCGAGCTGCCTGCTGCCCATCCCATCATCTTCTGGAACCTTCTGTGGTATTTCCAGCGGCTGCGTCTGCCCAGTATTCTGCCATGCCTGGTGCTGGCCTCCTGTGATGGCCCCCCACCCTCGCAGGTCAGTGCCCTCCCGTGGCCGCTGCTGGTGCTTGCTGGGTGTTGCGCACCGTGCGCCTCTGGTCTGTCCCTCAGGCCCCGCAGAGCTAGTCACAGGCCTGGGCTGACCCCTGGCCTTTTCACTTCACAACCGCGCCTCCGTTTTCTCATCTGTAGAACAGCCTACGTGCCCAGGCTCGTTCGATGCCCATGTAGTGCCTGGTTCCTACCTGGTGACTCCCTGACGGTGGCGTCATTCTGCCAACATTTACTGAGCACCTTTCAGGCTCTTGGCGGCTTTTAGGGACAAGGGATGCAGCAGCTCCAGGACCAAGTGTGTGCCTTGGAGAGCTCGCACTCCCCCGGGGGCCCGAGGGCTCCTCTCCCTCTTCCTTTTGGCTCTAGCCTACAGCGTCCCTCTGTGTCCTGGAGCGCCGGTTCCAGCCCTCTGCCCGCCGGCCCCTGAGCCGGCCCCTGAGCCGACCCCTTGTCTCCGCCCCTGCAGGCCCCGCCTCCCTGGCTGACGCCTGACCCAGCGGCTGTGCAGGTGCGGCTGCTGTGGGACGTCCTGACCCCCGATCCCAGCAGCTGCCCACCTCTCTACGTGCTCTGGAGGGTCCACAGTGAGTCTGGTGTCTGGCCTAGGCTGGGAAGGGGTGGGTGACGCCCACAGGGCTCAGTGATCTGGCTGCCTCCCTTTCTCTCATCCAGGCCAGATCCCGCAGCGGGTGGTATGGCCCGGCCCCATCCCTGCAGCCCTGGGCCTGGAGCTGCTGGAGGCCGTGTTGCGCCATGTGGGTCTCAACGAGGTGCATAAGGCTGTGGGGCTCCTGCTGGAGACTTTAGGACCGCCTCCCAGTGGTCTGCACTTGCAGAGGTACGGTGCTCCCATCCGGGAGGTCCCTGGCCTGTCCCCGGCTCGGTACCCCCTTTCTCTCACTCGTACCCTCTGCCTCCACTCCAGGGGCATCTACCGTGAGATCTTGTTCCTGACAATGGCTGCTCTGGGCAAGGACCACGTGGACATCGGTGAGGGAGCAGGCAGGGGGCTGAGGAGTTTAAAGTATCTGGGGCTCGGCGTTGGGGGTTAGAGCTGTAACCCGTCGCCCTGCCTGCTTCCACTTTCTCTCCTAGGGGCCTTCGACAAGAAGTACAAGTCCGCCTTTAACAAGCTGGCCAGCAGCATGGGCAAGGAGGAGCTGAGGCAGCGACGGGCACAGATGCCCACTGCAAAGGCCATTGATTGTCGCAAGTGTTTTGGAGCACCTCTGGAATGCTAGGGACCCTTAAGCTCTCCTCTCCAGCCTGGGGTGGGGAGGTGAGGGAGAACGGATTCTAGGGATAACCTGCTTTCCTACTCCTTTCGTAGAGGAGTTGGGAACGGGCTGGGAAGCAGGCCCAGCCATAGGCTCCGAATGTGGGCAGCAAGAAGAGGGACCCACTGTTAGCGAAAGTCACAGTCCCCTATCTCCAGCCTGCCCAGTACGCTCATGCGGACGTTGTATGAGGCCTGGCGGGCGTTGGCACAGCTCTGTTTCTCCCCAGGTTACACCGGGGGCTCTCCTCCAGGGTACCCACCGACCTGCACTGCCCTGGTCATTGTCTAAGTTTTTGTTTTAAAAAACAACTGGAAAGGTACAGAGCTACTGAGCCTTCGCCCTGAATGAGAGGGAGGGATGTCATTCTCCGCCAGTGATGGTCCTTCCTTCTTGGAACTGCTGAAGCAGCCCAAAGCTCTCCATCAGATCTTCCCACCTTAGTGTTTGCGTTTTCAGTTATTTATTGTGGAACCACGGCCCCTTGCTTATGAGGTTCCTAGAGATGATGAAAAAGGAGGGAAACGGGGCACCGTGATCCAGTGGTTCGGAGCTCCTGCAGAGTCAGGGGGGAGCTAGAGGCGCCCCATACTCCCCTCAGGAACAGCCGGGCCCCGTCCAGTCCTAACCCTCCCCATCTCCTCCGCTGTGGGGAATGCCTCGCCCGCCCAGGGCCCTGGCTGCACAGTAAGGATTGTTCCTTGCAAAGTTTTGTTGGATGTAAATAGAGTAAAAGCTGCTTCTGTCTTTTTCCTTCTGCCTCCTGTTCCCTGGGTCTGGGATACTGGCAGGGGATGCTGCTCTCTTTCCCCGGGCTGCACGCCCTTTCCACCTTCCCATTCCTTGCAGCCTCGGGCATGCCCTGCTTTCCTGGACCTGGGCTGGTACTGGCCCTGTGGGGTTCGGGGCACTCTCGGAGCAGGAGAGGGGTGAGTCCGGTGCTGCCTATGGTGGTGCCAGTCTGTGTGGCGCTTCCGGCCCTCCCACACAATCACCCCCTGTCCCTCATTTGTACCCCACACAAAGGCTCCATTCTCTGGGGGCCTTGAGCTCATCTCTGCCTTGTTCCCTCTCCCCCAGCTTTTGCCTCTCGGCTCCTGTAGTACCCCACAGCGCGGACAGCCCTCTCCCTAGTCGTTGCTGTTGGCAGCTCTCTGGCATCCTAGGCCCCTCGGTTGCTCTAGCTGCTTGAAGGACCCGTCCAGCCAGGCTCTTGGCCTGGGGACAGATCAGGAAGACAGGGGCAAGGACTAAGGAGCTCACTGAATGTGGGCAACGGGGAGACAGGCCCACCCACAACTCTCCCTTTCCTGTATGATGAAATAAACACAGGAAAGAACCCCTAACAGAGCTGCAAAACGAATCACCAAAGGGAATTAGCCAACAAGACGCCCGCCCGGGGGAAGGCAGGTGGGAGTGTCCGGTGGGGGGGGGGGCGGATAACTTATGTGAGGCTTCCGTGCAAATTCCCAGGGGTGGAGAACAGTGGGTGAAGAGACTGGCAGTACTTCTGAATTTGGGAAACTTCAGGCCACAGGACCGACCCTTCCCCATCCTGTGCTGTGTATGAGAGATGCTTTTCCTCCGAAAAGAGCTGCACAGGAGGGAAGCTGGGCCTTGGGAAGTACCTGCTGTCTTGCCTGGGACTAGGAGGCGCCTTCTTCAGAGGGGAAATCCTCACATCAGCCCACGCTCTGATCAGACCTTGCTCCCTAAAACCAGCCTCTCCCCACCTCTGCAAGGGAGCAGTCACCCCGCCCCCCCCCCCCGCAACCTCATAAGCGTTGTAGAGCGCGGTGTGCCCAGCAGAGTGCTGAACTGTCTGGAATTCTAGAATTTTAGGGCTCAGTCCCTACTTTGACAGAGCATACAGTCTTAATGGTCTAGAAGGCCCCTTGACTCAGATGAACATGGTAATCGCCCTCATCTCCAGTGCACCCTCACCTTTGGGCCTCCTTGTTGAGCCCTATGGTCAGATGCACAGGACTACAAAGTTCTTGCACCACAAGACTATCTGGAAATTCCAACAGCAAAGTACTCACCGGGGCATCTGACATCTCTGTGCTGGGGCCCAGGGGGGCTGGATGGGGGAGGCCATGCCTCGTCCTGGCCCAGTTTCTCTTCCCAGACTTCAGAGCGTATACAGGCTTGGGTACGACAAAATTTTAATTAAATTTTGTCTCCGCCACTTACTAATGTTATTATATCGGCCAAATTACTTAACTTCCGTGCCTCAGTTTTTCCCTGTGTGCAGATTGAGGAGGTGGTTTTTCAAGGTTAATTACACCATCCACATCGAGTGCTAAGCACACCCCGTCAGTGTCAGCTTCAGAAAACCGACAAGCAGGTAGTCTGCAGAGGGTGCGGTCAGGTCCCGGCTGCAACGGTGGCCTCACACTTGTCTTCCCTGGAGTTGGATCACTCCAGACTGAACGTTCCCTCCACCGTCTGACTTTAATTCTGTTGAAAAGTGTTTTCTCAGGCTTCACTAGTCTTTTGGTCAGGCTGGTATCTTCCACCACCTTACTTCCCTTCCTCTCCGCCCTTGAAGGGTGCCTCGGCAGACGCCAGAGAAGGCATCCGAGTGATAATGGGCAAAGCAGCAGGTTAGGGAAAGAGGGCAGTGGTTTTCCGTCACAATTACTGCTCTACCCCCAGCTCCTAGAGGGCCGCCTGATTGCACGATGGGCCCTCTGTCTTGTTTGTCAAGTAACTGAGTCGGGGAAAGCATTAAAATGAGAAATGGTTTTCAGTGTAGTGCAAGGCGGGTCCAAGTAGGACACAGTACCGTGCCTGCTGAGTGCTTACTGTGTCCTTGGCACTGCCCTGCGCATTTAAAACGCACTACTTGGAAACCTCACGGTTCCGCTCCGAGGTGGACTCTTCTCATCACTCCCGTCCACAGAAAGGGAGAGCGGGGCACAGAGAGCAGCGGCCAAGTCACTTGCACCCGCGTCCTAGAACCGCTAAGACGAAGCGCCAAGCTCCCAGGCCAGGCCGGCGACTGTGCGCGGACCCTGTGCGGGGCGAGACGAGGCTTCCGCCCACTGAGGTGACACTGGGGTGCACCTGTCTTCAGGTGGCCCCCTCCGGCCGCTGCACTGCCACGGCGCCGCACGACTTCTCCGCGACCGCGCGGGCACGCCGCGGTGCTCCGGGAGCCCGGGCTCTCGGGGTTCAAAGCCCCGCTTTCTCCCTGACGCGCTGTCGACCTTCGCGAGTTACTCCACGGCTCAGAGCCGCTTCTTGAGCTCGGGGTTCGGGCCGCGGCGGGGACTGAGCGTGGGGACCTCCGGGCGCGTCGCGGGGTCTGCGCCCCGGGGGGGGGGGGACGGTGCCCGCCGCCGGCTCTGCGCGGCCGGATCCCGCCGTCACGGCGCCGGCGCTGCGCTCGCCCCGCACCCCGCGCCCCGCGCTCTGCCGGCCCCTCGCGGCCCCCGGGCACCACCGCCGCCCCGGCCGCGGCCGCCGCAGGCGCGCGCGCGGGGCCCCACGCACACCAGGAAGCCGCAGGCCCCGGGCAGGCCACGCCCCGCACAGACCGCGAGGCCCGAGCGCCCGCGGCCGCTGCCATCGTCGGATTCCGGGATTTGGTCGCGAGGAGCCACCACCCAGCGCGGAGCCCAGCGCCGCTCGCCAGTCTCCATCTTTGGAGTCGGAAGAATGAGAGCGGGCCGAGGGGGAAGCCGGGTTTGGGGATACTGGGGTACGGCGGCTGCCTGGGGACCAAAACGTCTCTAAGGTAAAGTTGCAGCCTGAAGCGATTTTTTGACCCCCGACACTTAATGGGCTGCTGAAGACCCGGATGTGTCTGGGACTGGCCGAGGTACCCATTAACGCGCCCCCGCTAGACCATCCCCCTCCTCCGCTTAGGATTGGGTACTCCGTACGCTAATCATCACTGCTCCAGCCACTCACTCTTCAAGGGTGGGGTGTAGTCCCGGCATCCCCTCTCCTATTGGTGTGGCCGAGCAGAGGGGGGCGGGGAGGCCGGCTGGGGTCGCCCAATGGGCGTCGTGGCGTGTGGGGAAGGCGGAGCCGAGGCGCTTGGCAGCTGCCCAATCAGCGTCCTTGTTTGTGTGGTGCCGCCGCCGGTGCAGCCGCCGCCGCCGCCGCCGCCGCCGCTGCCCCCCGTCTGTACCGCAGTGTCTGCTCCGCCCGCCCGCCCTGGTCCGGCCCGCCCCCCTCCCCCACCCCCGCCCCCGGTCCCGTCGGCGGGGCCCGGAACCCACTGTGCCGTCGCCTCCCTTTTTCGACGCCTCCGCCGCCGCCTGAGGAGGCGAGCTCGCCGGGAGTTACCCCGCCACCGCCAGGTGAGGAGCTTTGGCCTAGGCCCGCCTGGCCGCCCGCCCGCCCGGGGGCGGCGAGCCGCGAGGACCGGGGCAGCCGGGCGGCGGCGGCGGCGGTGGGGGAAGGGAAAGGTGGAGGGCGGGGGAGGGGAAGCGCCCGCGAGCCGACGCCCGCCCGCGCGCCCCCGCCTCGCGTCCCCCTCCCCCGCCCGGCCCCGCGCGCCCCCGCCTCGCGCTCCCCTCACCTCGTCCCCTCCCCCGCCCCGCGCGCGCTCCCCGGCCTTTCCCTTCGGCCTCGCGCGCCCCCGCCTCGCGTCCCTCCGCTCCTTCTGCTCTGACTCTTTCTCCCTCCCGCGCGCCCCGTTTCCCCCGCCATCCCCGCTTCCACTCCCTGCCTCCCGCCCGCCATGCTCCCCTCCGCTCCTCTCTAGCGCCCCCCGCAGCTCGCTCCGGCCCCGGGGGTGCCCTCGGGGGGCCGGGGCCGCTCCCCGCGCGCAGTCCGGGCCCCGCCGGCCGCGGGACGCGCGGGGGTCCCTCCGGTGAGGGGAGCGCGGCGGGATTCTCTTTATTTAGGGGACGGGATCGGGCGCGCAGAACCGGGCCCCTTTATTCCGTCGCGCCGCCGTCGGAGCGGGGACCGCTCCCCGCCCGGGTGGGGCTCCCCTTCCGAGCGACCCCGGCGCCGCTGTCCTCGGCGGGGCCTCCGGGGCGCTCTGGGGGCCGACGGAGCCGGGACTGGCCCTTCGCGGACCGGAGCGGGACTTGGGAGTACTTTCTGCCCCTCTGCTCGCTGGGACGCCGAGGAGCGGCCGCTCCCGTGGGTGCCGTTCGCCGGCCCGGGACGGCCCCCCGCCCCCCGGAAAGGCGTGCTCGCCCCTTCGGACTCTTCCCCCGCAGCCGCGCGGCGTTCGCTCCGGGCTGGCGCGGGGGTGGCGGTGGAGGCCCGGGCTGGGGGGGCACGTGCCCGCTGGCCGAGCTGGCCTCGGCCTTTTCTCCTGCTGTCATCCGGGGAGGCAGGTGGCCTCCCGAGAGCAGAGCGACTTTTCCCGTTTCCGACCAGTGGTTATTTGCAGGGCTTTTGTGTGCGTGTCAGAGCTGGGAAAGAGAGCGGTGCCCGAGAGCGGTGCCTTCGGGCCAGACTGCAGCAGCTGGAGGGCTCGCGGGTCCTGTTGAAGAGCTGATGCGTTTGGTTTTGGAAACATTTTTATGTATAAAAATGCGGTTTTGGGATAGATAGTGCGTGCATGTGATTCAAAGTGAAGTCTTTCTTCTCACTTCTCCAGTTGTCTAGTCTCACCTCCCATTGAACGATTTCTAATTGTTTTCTGGCAGCAGCGTGCCTGGATGTTGGACATTAAGCAAACTTTTGCTTTTTCTTGGATGCACTGACTTAAACTGCTCGTTGAAGTCTGACTCGTGTTTTTGGTGTCAGAGCGATCGTGACAGACTATTGTTCTAGAGCAACATTTCTGTCTGTGCTTAATGGGTAAGGAGGCTACTTCCGGAGCTAGTAAAGTTGGCGCTGTGGGAGGCCTCCGTGTATTTTAAAGGAAGGCCTGCATCTGTTGGAAACGTCTGCCTTTTTTTTTTTTTTTTTTTTTTTGTAACTGATCTCTAGTCTGTGTTTGGGGATGGACTGGGTCAAGGATAGTCTTTCCTTGGGCCTTTTAAAAAGGTAGGTTGTATGAATAATGAGTTAGTAGGAGTGCTGGTTTGGCAGTGCTGCCTTCCATTTTTAGAGGCATATAGTTTTTTTAGTCTTGGGGCAGTTGTAGTCATCGTCGCGAGGAATGAAGCAGATAAATATTAATCAGGAATCAGAAGGCCAGACCTGTAGGCTGAGTGACCCAGTTTGAGAGGAGGTGAGGCTTATGGACTTCTGTCCTGCTTATTCCTTACTTGAAAACACTTTCGATGAAGTGAGAGGAATTCGTAGCTGACAGCAGCATCCATCTTTAGGACACTGTGGTTTGCCTCCTCTGACTGTGTGATGTCTGCTAACTTCCTGTTTAGGGGCAGGCCGGAAAGGGGCTGCACAGATGCTGCTCCAGTGCTTGGCTAGGAACAGTGTTGACCAGGGTCCCTGATCAGCTCTTCTTGGTTAAGTTCCCGCTGTGACCTTTCCTGCTGTGGTCAGTAGAAGGCCATGGGTGTTGGGAGGGAAGATGCAAATTTTTTTTTCTGAACCTCATAGTCTTTTTTTTTTTTTTCCCTTAAGATTTTATTTATTTATCTGTTGGAGAGCACAAGCAGGCAGAGTGGCAGAGGCAGAGAGAGAAGCAGGCTCCCTGCTGAGCAAGGAGCCCGATGCAGGACTCCATCTCAGGACCCTGGGATCATGACCCAAGCTGAAGGCAGCGGCTCGACCAGCTGAGCCACCCAGGCGTCCCTGAACCTCATAGTCTTAAAGATGCTCAAAAGCCTGTATGCTGCCCCCTTTCTCTTTCTTTTTTGGACAAATGTTTCCAATCCCCCCAACACACACACTTTTTTTTTTTTCCTTTTTCTTTCCTTTTTTTTTTTTTTTTTTTTCTTTTTTCCCTGGCTGGGCCTGGCCAGACCTTCAGGTTGGATTTTGGTTACAGAACACCAGAGTCGGGGTGGGAGGAGGGTGTCAGTATGTCAATAATAGTCTCTTTTTTTTTTTTTTTAAGGTTTATTTATTTGTCAGAGCCCAGTGCACAAGCAAGGGGAGAGGCTGGCAGAGGCAGACAGAGGGAGAAGCAGGCTCCCCACTGAGCAGGGAGCCTGATGCGGGACTTGATCCCAGGACTCTGGGATCATGACCTGAGCTGAAGGCAGACGCTTAACCGACTGAGCCATTTAGGAGTCCCTCAATAATAGTATCCTGATGGAATGCTGGGACCTCTGGATTCATCCTAGCTTTAAGCTAGGATGTTGTTGTAAACAACAGGCCTCTTGCTTCAGTCTACTCTTTGTTTCTTCCTTCCTTATCTTCCCACCCACCAAGCTGGAGGTGCGTGTGTAGGGGAACAGCAGTTGTGCTGTCCTGGTTTCTAGACTGGAGTATATTCCATGTCAGCCAACCCACTGGGATAAGCACATTAACAAGCGGCCCCTCTGCACTCAGAATACCGTGCCGTTTGATTGATTAACACAACTGCTAGAGAAAGCATAAGATTTGAGCCTTCACTAGGACCAAGGACTTTTCTTTCCTAGACCTTTTACAGTATTTAAAGCCGTGTATCATTATATATCAAAGCACAATAGCCAGGCATTTTCTGAAGCAATTAGGAGGGGAGAGGGAAAAAAGAGACACACGCAGATTGACTATAAATCTAGCCCTGGGGGGCGCCTGGGTGGCTCAGTGGGTTAAAGCCTCTGCCTTCGGCTCGGGTCGTGATCTCGGGGTCCTGGGATCGAGCCCCGCATCGGGCTCTCTGCTCAGCAGGGAGCCTGCTTCCCCCTCTCTCTCTGCCTGCCTCTCCGCCTACTTGTGATCTCTGTCAAATAAATAAAATCTTAAAAAAAAAATATATAGCCCTGGTGTAAAGCTGTCCATTTCTTGCTCAGGAAAAGATCTAACCTATCAGATAATGCCACACAAAGTTGCAGTTCCCCTGCGTTGGCTAAGCTTGGGGAAAGTTGCGTAAGGAAGTTCAGTTTTTGTTGAAAAGGTGTGCCTTTTAAGGAGAAACCTTCTGTTAGCTGTATAGTTTGGTTTATCCTCAGTAACCCTGTGACACTTTCTGTAGGTACTGGTTGGGGATCTTGGTGGCTCCTGAGTCCATGGAGCGGAGACTCCCGGACTCGTGTAGTAATGTTGAAGAAAGAGATCGGATTTGAAATGCTCCCTCTTCATGTTCCATTTTTCCCCTCTCAGGGATATTTGAAGTATTCCTGTGTGGTTTTGAGTTCATTTAGTAGGAAAGGAGTGACCCAGGGTCGTTAAAGAGCTAAAGTTGTCTACTTCTTAGATGGTGTGTCCCTCAAAATCCTCTAATCTTTGTTGTTGCCTTAAATTGCCCCTAACTGGCAAAAAGCCATCAGGAGTTTTGGGTTAAAGTACCAAAAGCAACAGATGAATAAGAACACGTATTTTGTTACTCCTGAGGTATGAGACTGGTCAAATCCTAGACCACAAAGTTACAGTAACTGCAGAAACTTCTTTGACAACATACAAACTTTTAGTTGTTGATACTAACTGGTAAACTGTTAACAAAAATGACAATACTTCCACATTCCTGAGCCATTCTCTTTTTGCTTTTCACATCTGAGAGGTACACGTTTTCTAAGTAATTCAGGTTACCATTACTTGAAGCTGAAAGTCATGGATTAAGTCTCCTGATCAAAGCTTTCTTGGGCTTGTCTCATTTGGGGGGAAGGTGGAATTTTTAATCACCCAAAATATAGGCTGGAATGTCAGTGGGATTTAGATTAGACATCAGAATTAAGAAATTCCCATTATAGTTGTGAGGGATTAGAAATCTTAACCAGAGAGTTAGTACATCTCTTACCTAGAAAATATTTACGGAGTTAGCTTTTTGAGAGTATTTAAGTTCCGACTTCTGGGGAGGGAGGTTGTAGGGCTAGTAAGTGGCATATTGGAATAGTAGAACCCAGGCATAGAGAATTTAGAAATCCCGAGTCAAATCCTAGTTTTGCCATTTATTAGCTGTATGATTTTGGATAAGCTTTCTGATTTTTCCCCCCATGCTACCTAAGGCTCCTAATTTTAAAATTCCCATTTCTTTCGGAATAAAAGTCTGTTCTTACAGTGACCTGTAGGGTCTTGCGTGATCTGCGGTTCCCCGCCACCTTCTCTGTTGATCCTCTTCCTTCCTCTTGCTCACTCCATTCCAGCCAGCCACCTTGACTTGTTTCTTTCTTTTTTTAAAGATTTTATTTATTGATTTGACACAGAGAGAGAGATCACAAGTAGGCAGATAGGCAGGCAGAGAGAGAGGGGGAAGCAGGCTCCCCGCTGAGCAAAGAGCCAGATGTGGGGCTCGATGTGGGACTCGGGGCTCGATCCCAGGACCCTGAGATCATGACCTGAGCCGAAGGCAGAGGCTTTAACCCACTGAGCCACCCAGGTGCCCCAACCTTGACTTGTTTCTTGAATACACCAGTCACACTCTTTATCCTAGGACCTTTGCACTAGCTCTTCCTTCTAGTGGGAAATAGCTAGTTTTTCTCATAGAGATAATACAAATGACTAATTTTCTTCCTTCAAGTTTTTGCTTAAATATGTTACCATTTCAGTGAGATCTCTTAAAATTGTACCTTCAGCTCCCACCTCTCACTCCTGATTTTTCCATGCTCTGTTGTCTTTTTTTTACAGTGCTTATAACTTTATAACATGGTTATTTGTTACATTTATTGCATTTTAAGTTTAATTTCAATTAGCAAACATATAGTACAGCGTTAGTTTCAGATGTGGAGTTCAATGATTTATGAGTTGCATGAGCAGTACCCAGTACCCATCACATCATGTGCCTTCTTTAATGCCCATCACACAGTTACCCCATCCTCCCCCCCACCTCTCCTGCAGCAGCCCTCACTGCGTTTCCTATAGGTAAGAGTCTCTCATGGTTTGTCTCCCTCTCTGATTACTTCCCATTCAGTTTCCCCCCTTCCCCTGTGATCCTCTCCTCTGTTTCTTGAGTGAAACCATATGATAATTGTCTTTCTCAGATTGACTTTTATTGCCTTTCTTAAAAAGTTTAAGTAATTTCTACACCCAGCGTGGGGCTCAAACTCATGACCTGAGACCAAGAGTTGCACGCTCCTCCAACGGGGACAGCCAGGTGCCCCCCGATTTTTTTACGTTTATTGCATGTTGGTTCCCCTCCTGTGATACAGGGTCTACAAAAGCATGGATTTATTTTGGTGTTTTAACGCCTAATACAGTACTTGATACATAGTTAATAATAAATATTTGTTGATCAAATAAGAATAATAACTTTTCATAATCTCATGATTGTTTATAACAAAAGTATGAAATGTGATTAGCATAATATGGGATTTTAAAGTGTAGACTTTGAAGCATCATACAAGTAATGATAAAATTATTGCCTTCCCATTGAAATAGTAAATAACACTTGATTATTCAAAAAAAAACCCTTCCTGTATTCACATAGATTATCACATTTCTCCTAAACTCCAGCCTCTTGTTTCCAGTTTTCTACTGTGTGCTGGACATACCCACTTCTGTATTCTGTTGGCACCTCACACTCTGTTTTCACCCTCAGCTTCCCTTCTGTGATTCATTGAGTCACCTAAGCCAGAAATGGGAGCACCACCGTCAGATTTCTCTTCTCTATCACTTTCTAAATATTTCTCAGCCAGTACCTCTGTCTCTGTCTCTCTTGCTGGTTTCCTGCTTCAGGCCTACAGCTCTTACTTGGGAGGTTGCTGGGATCTCTTATAGTTCTCTTTGTTTTTAGTTTTGTTGCTTTTTAAACTCTGAATTCTATTGACTCAAAATGATCTGACAGAGATCGGATTATTCTCTTGGCCTTTCTCAATACTTTTGAATAGTTTCCAATCGTTTAAAGGTGAAATTTAAACTTTTCCTAATATCCAGGCCCTGTAATCCTGGCCTTTGCCTTTCTATCTGGCCTTACGTTTCTCCCTTACAGTTTATACATGAGCACATACAGTTCCAGTTCCTAGATCGGCTTCCAAGTGTCATCTCAAATGCTACTTTCTGGGAAGCCTTCTCCTGATTTTCCCAGAGAGACTTAGCTTTGCTTTCTTCTTTGATCTCACTCTGTAAATATTGTCTGTCTCTCCTCAATGGTCTGTAAACATCCTGAAAGATACCATGTGTTTTTACTGTTGTGTGTCCAGTGCCTAGCATGGTACCTGTCATCTGAAAAGTATTAAAGATATGAATATGAGAAAATGTTGTGTACATTTAGAAGTTACCCCTTTTGTTTTGTTCTGGCACAGAAGAGCAAGGTTGGAGTCCTTGCTCTGCCATTTATCATCTCTGTGACGTTGGCTTAGTCCTTTGAAGCCTTCACACCACAGTTCCCTCACCTTAGAAATGGGGATCAAGAGCTGCTTTATCTCTTCCACTAGATTTCTGTGTCAGTCAAATGAGACTACACATAAAGGTGCTTTATAAACTGTATAGCACTGTACATTTGTTATGTGCTAACACAAGCTGAGCTTTCCTCATAACTTCTTTCTTCTTGTTCATGTTGAAATGAGCCCCCCCCCTTTTTTATCAGTGAAGCCATAAATACTCTTCTGCAACATGTATTCTGTTCATAGCCATTTTCATCAGTATGTGTGATGTACTCCTGTATGTCACCGTAAGTGTGGAGGATTTAAAGACTTTCCCAGTATCCTAGTGGATAAAAAAGGGTGTAAAATCCTCGGAAGTTACTCTTCTCAAGGAGTGTCTCAGTCATGAATTCTGTAATTTTTTCTCAGATTTTTTTTAAAAAAATATTTATTTATTTATTTATTTGTCAGAGAGAGAGAGAGCAAGAGAGCGAGAGCGAGCACAGGCAGACAGAGTGAGAAGCAGGCTCCCTGCCGAGCAAGGAGCCCGATGTGGGACTCGATCCCAGGACGCTGGGATCATGACCTGAGCCGAAGGCAGCTGCTTAACCAACTGAGCCACCCAGTCGTCCCTTTTCTCAGATTTTTAAAAAAACATTTTACTTATTTGGGAGAGAGCAAGCAAGCACGAGCTGATGGGGAGGGAGAGGAGCAGAGGGAGAGGGAGAAGCAGACTCCCCACTGAGCAGGGAGCCCTACATGGGGTTCAATCCCAGGACCCTGAGACCATGACCTGAGCTGAGGGCAGACACTTCACCCACTGAGCCACCCAGGCGCCCCCTCAGATTTTTTTTTTTTTTTGATTGTGCTTTTGCAACTTCGAGAACTTAAAAGGAATTTATTTATTATTTAAGATTTATTTATTTGAGAGAGAGAAAGCATGTGTACAAGTAGGAGGGCCAGAAGGAGAGAGAAGCTCAAGCAGACTCTGTGCTGAGTGTGGAGCCCAACACAGGGCTTGATCTCATGACCCTGAGATCGTGAACCTGAGATCACAAACTGAGCCGAAACTAAGAGTTGGATGCTTAACTAACTGCACCACCCAGGTGCCCCTTAAAAGGAATTTTTTAAATGTATATATTTAATATGTAACCATATTACAGATGAGACAGCCCAATTCCCAGAGGTAGCGTCATTTTGCTGGAATCCAGTATGTAACAACTCTGCCTGACCTCAAGAGTTGTGGTCTTAAATTCTTCCAACATTTCTTGTAGAGGGTTTGTTTTTTTTTTTTAAAGATTTTATTTATCCATTTGATAGACAGAGATCACAAGTAGGCAGAGAGGCAGGCAGAGAGGAAGAAGCAGGCTCCCCGCTGAGCAGAGAGCCTGATTCGGGGCTCGATCCCAGGACCCTGGAACCATGACCCGAGCCAAAGGCAGAGGCCTTAATCCACTGAGCCACCCAGGCGCTCCTTGTAGAGGATTTTTTAAAAAAAATTTTATTTATTTATTTGACAGAGAGAGACACAGCAAGAGAGGGAACACAGGCATGGGGAGTGGGAGAGGCAGAAGCAGGCTTCCGGATGAGCCGGGAGCCTGATGTGGGGCTTGATCCCAGGACCCTGGGACCATGACCTGAGCCGAAGGCAGAGGCCTTAATCCACTGAGCCACCCAGGCGCTCCTTGTAGAGGATTTTTTTTTTTTTAAGATTTTATTTATTTATTTGTCAGAGAGAGTGAGCACAGGCAGACAGAGAGGCAGGCAGAGGCAGAGGGAGAAGCAGGCTCCCTGCTGAGCAAGGAGCCCGATGTGGGACTCGATCCCAGGATGCTGGGATCATGATCTGAGCCGAAGGCAGCCACTTAAGCAACTGAGCCACCCAGGCGTCCCCTTGTAGAGGATTTTTTAAAAATTTTTTATTTATTTGACAGAGACACAGCAAGAGTGGGAACATAGGCATGGGGAGTGGGAGAGGGAGAAGCAGGCTTCCAGATGAGCAGGGAGCCTGATGTGGGGCTTGATCCCAAGACCCTGGGATCATGACCTGAGCCAAAGGCAGACACTTAACGACTGAGACACCCAGGCGCCCCTTCTTGTAGAGTTTTGTTTTGCCCTAAAAAACCAAAAAACAACCAGACAAAAAATACAATAGTATTAATAGGTTTTGGTTTTTGTTTTTAAGATTTTATTTATTTGAGGGGCACCTGGGTGGCTCAGTGGGTTAAAGCCTCTGCCTTCGGCTCAGGTCATGATCCCAGGGTCCTGGGATCGAGCCCCACATCCGGCTCTCTGCTCAGCAGGGAGCCTGCTTCCCCCTCTCTCCCTGCCTGCCTCTCTGCCTACTTGTGATCTCTCTCTCTTTCTCTGTCAAATAAATAAAAAATATCTTAAAAAAAAAGATTTTATTTATTTGATAGAGAGAGCACAGGCAGGGGGAGTGGCAGGCAGAGTGAGAAGGAGAAGCAGGCTCCCCCGACAGAGCAGGGAGCCTGATGTGGGTCTCAGTCCCAGGACACTCAGATCATGACCTGAGCCAAGGGCACTCGCCCAACTAGCTGAGCCACCCAGGTGCCCATTAATAGGTCTTATGTGAAAAAAGTTATAGGGTCAAATAGTGGTCTGAAAAATTCTGAGTTAAGGCAGATTTCTTTACGGCATGACTTCTCAGAGCTTTGCGTGTCTAGATATACATTGTACGTTGGGAGTGGTCGGAGAATGGCTAGAGTGTGCGGAGGGTCTCCTAGTTACGTGGCAGTGAAAGAGCTTCTTGAGGTCTCAGTGATCTCAGTGCGTGGGGAAGACCGCACTGGGCTATTCTGCCTTCCTCTTTGAGTTTGAAAATTTTTTAAGGGTTTTTACTCTGGACTGAGGGAATTGATTGCTTTTGTGTGCTAGTTTTCCAGAGAACTAGGATGGTGGCATTAAGCTAGATATTTTTTAGAAGACTCACTGGTATGGAGGCTGCCATTTTTCCCCCCATGAATCTTCTAAGGCAAATGGCACAGCTTATCCAGCTTGGCCCTCACTAGAAGTGAATTCGCAGGAGGGTAACTGAGCTGCTGCTGCCCCCCCCCCCCCCCCCCGCCATCTTTAATCTAATATGCTAGAAGCAGGAGAGTAAGGTTGCAACTTTGTAAGTAAACAGAAACCTTGGAGCCACAATCAAGAAGCCCTTCCTTTCCCTGAAGATGTTAGTACCACAGTAGGGAATTTGTAAAGCCCATCATTGGACTGTGAGGCATGCAGAGGGACCAGGGGCTCAGAGAGAGAAGGAGAACTATCCTTGGTTTCCAGTCCTTTGAAGGTGATATGTTGGTCTTGAAATTAAAAACAAAACAAAACTTGGAGAAATTGTTGTTTGAAGGCATAAAGGTTACCTGAATGATGTTCACCCCTGAATTTCAAGCTTTTATCTCAAAGATTGAGCTACCAGTGAAAATACTGAAGATGTTTCCCCAATAGGATAATACTTCTTGGAGGGAGGGGCAGTTTTCTAATTATTCTTTAACATTTATGGCTAGGTTGATGCATTGCTATCAAAAAGCTTGAAGTAATTGGTATTGTGTATTCCTACTTCCCTGGACAGGTTGGCTAGAAGACCTTATATTCCCTTTTATGGCAATTTGATGTGAGTAGCATGGCACTCTTGCCATATACTAGGTTTTGGCTTATAGTAAGTGTCCATGAATAAATTGTTATGGTGCTCTGATGCTGTTCTTTTCTTATTTTATAATTCAGGTAGTAAAGAATGCCCAGTTCCTCAGCTGAGTGAGTTATAAATGTGAAAGTTTTTTTTTTTTTAGAGTATTTTATTTTTTTAAACTTTTTTTTTAAAAGATTTCATTCATCTACCTGACAGAGATCACAAGTAGGCAGAGAGGTGGAGGGGAGGAAGCAGGCTCCCCACTGAGCAGAGAGCCCAATGTGGGGTTCGATCCCAGTACCCTGAGATCATGACCTGAGCTGAAGGCAGAGGCTTAACCCACTGAGCCACCCAGGCGCCCCTAGAGTATTTTAAATCCAGGTATTTTGTGCCAAATGAGTGGAAAAACTAGAATATTGGTCTCTTACCGCACTAAGATCCAGGACTAAATTTTCATTAGCTTCATTTTTAATTCTTCACCTTCTGGTTAGAGAGCCATTTCCCATCTAAATTCTGTGTAATGCATTAATATTGAACTAAAAGGTTTCAAGGAATATGGGTGACTGGAAAAAGATCTTTTATAGTTGTGTTTTGCAGTGGATAGAAACATCTTAAAAATAACAAGTGCATTTTTTTTAAAGATTTTATTCATTTATTTGACAGACAGAGATCACAAGCAGGCAGAGAGAGAGGAAAGGAAGCAGGCTCCCCGCTGAGCAGAGAGCCCAATGTGGGGCTCTATCCCAGGACCCTGAGATCATGACCTGAGCCGAAGGCAGAGGCTTTAACCCACTGAGCCACCCAGGTGCCCCAACAAGTACATTTTTGAAAAATCTTGGGGATTCAAGGGCATGAGACCATTGTAACCTAAGTAGGCATGCAAAAAATTTTTTTTAATTTTTAAAAGATTTTATTTATTTATTTGAGAGAGAGAAAGAAAGCATGAGAGGAGAGAGGTTAGCTGGAGAAGCAGATTCCCTGCTGAGCAAGGAGCCTGATGTGGGACTCGATCCTGGGACTCCATGATAATGACGTGAGCTGAAAGGAGTCGCTTAACCAACTGAGCCACCCAGGCACCCCGGTTGTAAAACTTTCTGAGATCTAATGATTTAATACAGGTCTTAATTAGGTACCACCTTTTATGGTTTTGGTGTTTTTTTTTTTTTAAGATTTTATTTATTTGAGAGAGTACGAGCAGGGAGAGGGGCAGAGGGAGAAGGACAGCCCACTCCCCACTAAGCAGGGAGCCCCATGCAGGGCTCCATCCCAGGACCTTAGGATCATGACCTCAGCTGAAGGCGGATGCCTAACTGACTGAGCCACCAGTCTCCCCAACAGTGAGGTTTTTTAGTCATTGTTTTACAGCTCTATAAATTAACTGAAGAAGTTTTTGGAAGTTGTCATTTTAATTTTGTTGTTACCGGGACTGCTTAGCACATCTCACTGTGCTGCATTAGCTTCTGCTTGTTACTCTGAAAAGCTTTGGGGTGGTCTCCCCAGTCCCCGCCCCCGAACCAACCATTCTCAGTGATAGGCATGAATTGAATTCTGCCGTCTGTGTATGAGAGAGTAGTCTAGTATTGGTACTATTCTTGGTGGATATTTTCCCCTTAGTTACTTGGAAGCTTTCTTTCCTTGGTTAAACTAGAATAACCTTTGGTCACTGTAATGATTGCAGGTATAGCTCTGCGGTCCAAAGTCCTGGGTTCAATTTCTACTCCATCACTTACTCGTAGTTTTAAGACCTATTACTTAACTTTCCTGTGCCTTGCAGATGGAAATTATTCAGTAAAGTTAGACGTTCTTTTAAAAGGTAATGGTAAGGTGGTGGGTATTAGGGAGGGCACGGATTGCATGGAGCACTGGGTGTGGTGAAAAAACAATGAATACTGTTACGCTGAAAAGAAAAAATTAAAAAAAAAAGGTAATGGTAAATTTAGCATATAGTCTGTGGTCACATATACATAAATTTAACATTTTAACCATTTTTAAGTATTCGTTTCAGTGGTATTACTGTATCCCTTGTAATGTATATTATATACATACTGTATACAGTGCATAGATTCTCCTCCTGCAACCATCACCACTATCCATCTCCACAATTTCTTCATCTTCCCAAACTGAAACTCTGTACCTATTAAAAAATAGAGGCGACTGGGTGACTCAGTCAGTTCAGTGTCCAGTTCTTGATTTTGGCCTGGGTCTGGATCTCAGGGTGGTAAGTTCGAGCCCCGGGGTTGAGTTCCACACTGGGCGTGGAGCCTACTTCAGACAAACAGAAAAACCAACAACTCTCCAATCCCTCCCCACTGCCACCACCCACCTAGACCCTTGCCACTATTCTACTTTGTCTCTACACAGTTGACTACTTTAGGTACCTCATAAAAGTGGAATCATGCAATATTTTTCCTTTTATGTCTGGCTGATTTCACTTAGCATGAAGTTTTCAAGGTTCATCCATATTTTGTAGTGTGCATTAGAATGTCCTTCCTTTTTTTAAAAAAAGTTATTTATTTATTTATTTGACAGAGAGACAGGGAACACAAGCCGAGAGAGTGGGAGAGGGAGAAGCCAGCTCCCCACTGAGCAGGGAGCCAGATGCAGGGCTTGATCCCAGGACCCTGGGATCATGGCCTGAGCCAAAGGCAGACGCTTAATAACTGAGCCTCCCAGGCACCTCTTTATTTATTTATTTTTATTTTTATTTATTTTTTTTTTAAAGATTTTATTTATTTATTTGACAGACAGAGATCACAAGTAGACAGAGAGGCAGGCGGAGAGAGAGGGAAGCAGGCTCCCTGCGAGCAGAGAGCCCAATGCGGGACTCGATCCCAGGACCCTGAGATCATGACCTGAGCCGAAGGCAGCGGCTTAACCCACTGAGCCACCCAGGCGCCCTATTTATTTATTTTTTAAAGTAGTCTCTACACCCACCATAGAACTGGAACTCGTGACCCCAAGATCGGGAGTCACATGCTCTTCTGAGTGGGCCAGCCAGGTACCCCAGAATTTAGTTCCTTTTTAAGGCGGAATAATATCCCATTTTACGTATATACCACATTTTTTCTTTTATCTTTATTGTTTTTTTTTTTTTTTAAGATTATTTATTTATTTATTTGACAGATCTTAAGTAGGCAGAGAGGCAGGCAGAGAGAGAGAGAGGGGGAAGCAGGCTCCCCGCTGAGCAGAGAGCCCGATGCGGGGCTTGATCCCAGGACCCTGGGACCATGACCTCAGCCAAAGGCAGATGCTTAACCCACTGAGCCACCCAGGTGCCCCTATCTATTGTTTTAGCCACATTTTATCTTTTTATCTGTCAGTGGATACTTGGGTTGTTTCTCCCTCTTGGCTGTTGTGATTAATGCTGCTATGAACATCCGTGTACAGGTACCTGTTTAAGTCGATGCTTTCAGTTCTTTTGGGTGTATACCTGGAGCTGGAATTGCTGAATCATAGGACAGTTCTGTATTTCATTTTTTGAGGAACTGCGATTCTGTTTTCTATAGCGACTGTATCATTTGTATTTCCACCAGCAGTGCACAAGGATTCCCAACTGCTCTGTGTCCTTACCAATACTTTATTTTGTTTATTTGTTTTTATAAATCTGTCCAAATTGGTGAGAAGTGGTATCTCATTGTGGTTTTGATTTGTACTTCTCTAATGATGAGTGACTTTGAGCATCTTTTCATGTGCTTATTGGTCATTTGTATATCTTCTTTGGAGAAGTGTCTATTCAAGTCCATTCCTTTTTTTTTTTTTTTTTAACACTTATTTTTAAGTACTCTCTGCATCCAACATGGGGCTCAAACTCATGACCCCAAGATCAAGAATCTCATGCTTTGGGGTGCCTGAGTGGCCCAGTCGGTTAAGTGTCTGCCTTCAGCTCAGTCATCTCCGTGTCCTGGGATGGAGCCCCACGTTGGGCTTCCCACTCAGTGAGTCTGCTTCTCTCTCTTCCTCCCCTTCCTTCTGCTTCTCCCCTCATGTTCTCTTTCTCAAATAAATAAATAAACTCTTTAAAAAAAAAAAAAAAAGAATCTCATGCTCTTCTGACTGACCCAGCCAGTGTCCTCCTCCCCAACACCACCCCCCATTTTTATTTGGGTTTTTTGTTGTTGAGTGGTAGGAGTTCTGTATATATCTTGGATATTAGTCCTTCATCACATGTATAATTGCAAATATTTTCTCCCATTTCGTGGGTTGCCTTTTTTACTTTGTTGATAGTGTCCATTGATGCACAGTTGTCCTTACTTATTTTTAAGATTTTATTAATTTTTTGGGGGGAGAGAGAGAGACCCAAGAGTGCATGCGAGAGAGAGCAAGCACAAGCAGGGGAAAGAAAGGGCAGAGAGAGAGGGAGAAGCAGGCTCCCCACTGAGCAGGGAGCCTGACTCAGGGCTCAAATCTGGGACCCTGGGATCGTGACCCAGGCCGAAGGAAGACGCTTAACTGACTGAGTCACCCAGGCATTCTGTGCAGAAGTTTTAAATTTTGGTAAGATACAGTTTATTATTTCATTTGTTGCCTGTGTTTTTGGTGTCATAGTCAAGGACTTGTTGTTGGGGCACCTGGCTGGCTTAGTTAGTGGAGCATGGGACTCTTGAACTTGGGATTTTTCAGTTCAAGTCCCATGTTGGGATAGAGATTATATAATAATAAAATCTTTAAGGGGTGCCTGCCCTCAGCAGGGAGTCTGCTTCTTCCTCTCTGTCTGCCCCTCTCCCCGCTCATGTGCATGCCCCGGTGTGCATGCCTGGGTATGCACGCTCTCGCTCTCAAATAAATACGGTGTTTAAGGAAAAAAATAGGAGTGCCTGGGTGGCTCGGTTGGTTGAGCATCTGACTTAGTTGCAGCTCAGGTCATGATCTCGGGGTGGTGGCTCTGCACTGGGTAGGGAGTCTGGAGAGAAAGAACCTCAAGCCGACTCTGGCTTGAGATACTTTCTCTCCCTCTGCCCTTCCCCCTGCTCTTGCTCGTGTGTGTGCGCACTCTCTAAAAATAAAATCTTTTTAAAAAAGGAGCTTTTTTTTTTTTTTTTTAAAGAAAATTGTTTCCAAATCCAGAATCACAAAGCTTTTATCCCATATATATATATATATATTTTTTTTTTCAAAGAGTTTTATAGTTTTGGTTCTTACATTTAGGTCTTTGATCCATTTTAGTTAATTTTTGTGTGTGCTGTAAGGGTCCAGTTTCATTCTTGTGCATGTTGGTAACCCATTTTTCCAGCAGGTTTTAAAGTAAGGAAGTGTGATTCCTCTATCTGTTCTTTTTCAGAACTGTTTGGCTCTTTGGGATCCCTGTGAATTTTAGGTTGGGTTTTTCTGTTCACATGCTTTTTTATATCGGACCAAAGAATATAAAACTAAACTGAATGAGACCCTATTATTATAATATGGTAGCTGATTCCTGTCATTGAGTTTTGAATTGATTTTTAGCTCCCTGGATCACAGGTTTTTGTTTGTTTTTGTTTTGTTTTGTTTTATTGTGTTAGAAGCAAGGTTACTCCAAATACCTTTGCTCTTATAAGTGAATTGAATTATTTTGTTATAGTTGGAACAATTTTTTTATTTTTAGAAGTTTAGTTCAGGGGTGGCTGGGTGGCTCAGTGGTTAAACCTCTGCCTTCGGCTCAGGTCATGGTCTCAGGCTCCTGGGATCAAGCCCCGCATTGTGCTCCTGCTCCGTAGGGAGTCTCTGCCTGCCTCTCTGCCTACTTGTAATCTCTCTCTCTCTCTCTCTGTTGAATAAATAAATTAAATATTTTTTAAAAGTCTTAAAAAAACCCCCAACAACTTAATTTAGGAATGTTGGCTACCCAGTTCATGAAATCAGATTATCTTAGAAAATCCAAGGCCTTTATCAGTATATGGAGCTATCTTTCCAGGTCATTAAGTATAGACCTCACATGGTTTTCTCTGTCCTATATTGCTTCAGTTTAGGAAAATGACAGTTAATCACTCTAATAAAGAGAAACCTTGGGGGGGAAAAAAAGAGAAAGAAAACTTGGTTTTCTTCTATTCTTCAGCCTGTCAGAGCTTTGTAACCATTTAAATCCACTGGTTATGGAGAACTGAAAAGCCCTGACCATTTATATATTCACAAAATGTTTGTTGTACACCTGCTGTGGGAAAGACCTATATTTATAAAGATAAATGACACAACCTCATTGTTCTAGATCTATAGCCCAGAAGGGAAAATCTATATTAAAATAACTACAATAGTTGATAGTGTTTATGAATTAAGTAACCAGCATTAAAAGTGCCTTTTAAGTACGAACAGTACCTTTTTTCAGCACTTTTTGCTACTTAGGTCTAAGTGTGAGATAGGCTTACCAAATCCTGAAAATGCTGCTTTCAAAATCTCTCAATTTCTGCCTATCCCTGTTGCTTTAGTTTTAGCTGTTGTGATTGCTTGCCCATATTCATTTACTACTTTGGCTGTAATTTTTAAAGATTTTATTCATTTATTTGAAAGAGAGAGCATGAGCGAGGTAGAGGAACAGAGGGAGAGAGAGCATCAGACTCTGTGCTGAGCAGGAGCCCAGACCTGTGGGATCACGACCTAAGCTGAAGGCAGATGCTTAACCGACTGAGCCGCCTAGGTGCCCTTACCTTGGATGTGTTTTTATTTTTTTTAAAGATTTTATTTATTTATTTGACAGAGATCACAAGTAGGCAGAGAGGCAGGAAGAGAGAGAGGGGGAAGCAGGCTCCTCAGGAGCCGGGCAGAGAGCCCTACGCGGGGCTCAATCCCAGGACCCGAGACCCTGACCCAAGCCGAAGGCAGAGGCCTAACCCACTGAGCCACCCAGGTGCCCCTGGATGTGTTTTTAACGATAACTAACACTAAGCACTTCACATTAGTTAGATTGTTTAATCCTCCTAGTATTCTAAAGGTAGATGCTGTTATTCCATTTTTCAAATGAAAAAAAGGGATGTGGGGAGAATTTTAGTGATTTGCATAAGACCACAAATCTAAGTAGAGGAGCTCAAGGGTGGAATGAGGAAGTCTGACTCTTAGGCTCAAACTCTTGAACATTATGCTGTATTCTTCTTACGTGTGTGTTTGGACGTGCACACATGTAGAAATGTTACACGCATGTATGTCATTTTTCGGTGTCTGTAATGTTTCTTTGTAGGATATGCTTTAATTTACTTAATCTGTTCCCTCTGAGGAATGTTTAGGATATTTCCAGTTTTGTTTTGTATTTTAAGTTTTTATTTATTTATTTGAGAGAGAGAGAGCACGCACACAGAGAAGGAAGAAGGAGCAAACTCCTCCCCACTGAACAGTGGGTCCGACGTGGGATTCTATCCCAGGACCCCCGGATCATGACATGAGCCCAAGGCAGATGCTTAACCCATTGAGCCACCCAGGCACCCAGAATGTTTCCAGTTTTTGTGTGTGTGTGTGTGTGTGTGTGTGTGTGTGTGTGTGTATGCTCTCTCATAACCAGGGTTCCGGTGAAACATCTTAACGTGCATTTATACAGTGTAGTTTATCTGTAAGTAAAATTCCTAGAAATGTAATTAGTAGATCAAGGTGTATTCACATTTAGAATTTTGTTAGACATTATTATTCTCCAGAAATTTGTACCAATTTACATTCATACCAATAGGCTATGAGTTTCTAAAACAACCCACTTTAAACTGACAGAAGTCGTGTGGCTGGGCAGTGATGAGGCCTGTCTTCGGGTACTTTTGGGAATACTTATGTACCTTATTAGCATTTGTTTTCTTAAAAGTAGATGTCTTTGAATTTTAATTATTGGCCACGTGACTGTAGCCAGTGGTTGAAAAGCAGAATAGGCATTTTAAGAGAAAAATGTTCAAGTTTGAAATGTCCCTCAAACCTCTCAATTGTCAATCTAAATGTAAAACTTTTGATAAATTGATCTTTTGTCACCGCAGTCTTTAAATCAGAACAACTATAGGAGTCGGGAGCATGTATGGTTCCCAGTTGACTGCTCACATGGCAACTTCTTACTGAGTTGTTGAATTCCCAGTACGCGGAGGCGGGAGACTCAAACCCTGCTCTGTCAGCAGCAGGGTACTGTTTTCAGGAAATGAGGGTGTTCAGATGGGTACGACCGAATGCCTAACACAACTTAGAGTGCCTTTCTGACTAGTTTTCCTGCCGAGTGGGTTGTCTTCCTCATTCTGTTTCTGTGCTTTTAGGGTGAAGGTGATTTGTTTTATTTAATGGATTCAAATTTTGTTTAGTGAACTTAGAGCTAGTTTACTAGCAGGCCTTAATAGGGTCAGAGTAGAGGGTTACCTTTGTTGGTACCACAGTCCCACATTCTTTATTTTATCCCATATTCAGGGTCTGCTGTCAAGAGTAAAATAAGGGGCGCCTGGTGGCTCAGTGTGTTAAGCGTCTGCCTTCGGCTCAGGTCATGGTCTCAGGGTCCTGGGATCGAGCCCCACATTGGGCTCTCTGCTCAGTGGGGAGCCTGCTTCTCCCTCTCTCTCTGCCTGCCTCTCTGTCTACTTGTAATCTCTCTCTCTGTCACATAAATAAATAAAATCTTTTTTAAAAAGTAAAATGAAACTTAGTTTTCATAAACGTTCTTTTTTTTTTTTAATTTTATTTAAAGTTACCATCTCCTTTGAAATTAAAGAACACTAGAGATTTTTTCTTTCTTTCTTTTTTTTTTTTAAAGATTTTATTTATTTATTTGACAGAGAGAGATCACAAGTAGAGAGGCAGGCAGGGAGAGAGGAGGAAGCAGGCTCCCTGCTGAGCAGAGAGCCCGATGCGGGGCTCGATCCCAGGACCCTGAGACCATGACCTGAGCTGAAGGCAGAGGCTTTAACCCACTGAGCCACCCAGGCGCCCCGATTTTCTTTCTTTTTTTAAATTTTATTTTATTTATTTGACAGATAGAGATCACAAGTAGACAGAGAGGCAAACAGAGAGGGGGAAGCAGGCTCCCCACCGAGCAGAGAGCCCGATGTGGGGCTCGATCCCAGGACCCCAGGATCATGACCTGAGCCGAAGGCAGAGGTTTTAACCCACTGAGCCACCCAGGCACCCCTTTACAGTTTTAAGTGGTTGAAAAAGTCAAAAGAAGGATATTTCACTATATGCAGAAATTATATAAAATTCAGATTTTAGTAGCCATAAATAAAGTTTCATTGGAAATAATCACACCTTTTACATATTGTGTATGGCTGCTTTCACACTGCTCCAGTGTCACAGTAGTCACAACAAAGATAATGCCCCCAAAGGCTAAAATAGTTACTATCTGGCCTTTATACAGAAAAGGCCAATCCATGGTGTAGATAAATAAGTTCCAGTTCTAGATTAATAGTGGTATAACTGGGCAAATGGGCTATTATTTGGTAAACATTTGTAATAATTTTGAGGAAGTTATCCCCAGATTGTGTTTTTTGAAAGGATGTTTTGTTCAGAGGAAAATCGGTCAGCCAGAAATTGACTTTCATGGAAGTTTCAAAATGACTACTCAGGGGCGCCTGGGTGGCTCAGTGGGTTAAGCGTCCAACTCTTGATTTCAGCTCGGGTCATGATCTCAGGGTCATGGTACTCAGTCACACATCAGGCTCCATGCTGGGCATGGAGCCTGCTTAAGAGTCTCTCCCTCTGCTGCCTACCCACTCTGCATGCTTATGTGCGCGTATATGCGCACGCTCTCTCAAATAAAATCTTATGAAAATGATAGTAATAAAATGGCTATCCAGGAGTAATCCCATTTTTGTTGGATGAATCCAAATCTAATGCATTTTTCCCTTTGACTCCCTCTTTAACTTGCTTGTTATTAAAGTTCCTGATTCTAGTTTAACCTTGGATATTTGACAGTTTTAAATACCTACCAGAGCTGCATGATTTTTGGTAGCTTAATGTTTCTTCTTTCCAACAACTTTTAGCAAACCAGCAGCATTTTAGAGGAATGTAATATTTAAATATGGAAACAAACAAAGTCGCTAGAGTAAGGGGAACTTTTCCAGCAGTCCTTTTAGTTTGAAGATGGATTAAACTCTGGCCAAGTGTTTATTTAGCCTTGGGAGCTTAGCACCGTATAGCAAAAGTGGTGATCTGAATCCATTACAGTATAGTTGGTATTTTTTAAAGACAATGCTGGATCATTATAGGAGAAATTTTTCTTAAGACTTTCACTTCACACAAATAAAATCTTAAAAAAAAAAAAGACTTTCACTTCACAACAACATGATGTAATTTTGATTATTTGTAGAAGAATATGGATTTTGTTCATTATTTCCTTGAGAAGCACTAATCTTTCCTTGTACTCCACTGGGGAGTCTGAAACAGCACCAAAAGTCAAATTAGTTCTGTTTCAGGTGAGTGTCTTTCGTTCACATTCTCTCCAGGCTGCGTGAGATTATTCTGTTTTCATCATATTAGAAGAAATGGAAAAGGCAAAATTGGATGATTTGAGTGTTCTTCATCTTTTCTTTCTTATGAAAAGTGTTTTAAGGGAGATTTAGTTTTCAGAGCCATAGCCACAGTATTTTTTTTTTAAAGATTTTTATTTATTTATTTGACAGAGATCACAAGTAGGCAGAGAGGCAGGCAGAGAGGGGGAAGTAGGCTCCCCGCTGAGCGGAGAGCCCGATGTGGGGCTCGATCCCAGAACCCTGGGATTATGACCTGAGCCAAAGGCAGAAGCTTTAACCCACTGAGCCACCTAGGAGCCCCTGAGAATCCAGTTCTTGTTGAGTGGTGTTTTTGCTTGGGGATAGGCAACCTTCTTCTTCTTCTTCTTCTTCTTCTTCTTCTTCTTCTTCTTCTTCTTCTTCTTCTTTTCTTTTTTTAAAGATTTTATTTATTGGTGCGCCTTTTATTTATTTATTGGTGCACCATCTTGATACTAGGAACCAATATGTTCATGCCTGATCTCGCGTAGACCTTTTTCATGCTTTTAGAGATTTTCTTGTTAGAGGGATTTTTGAAGAGCCTATTTGTTTTGTTTTATTTTGTTTTTTTAAGATTTTATTTACTTGAGAGAGAAAGAGAGAGCATAAGGGCAAAGGGAGAGGGAGAAGCAGACTCCCTGATGAGCAGGGAGCCTGACTCAGGCGGCTCCCAGGATCCCAAGGTTAGGACTTAAGCTGAAGGCAGATACTTAACCGATTGAGCCACCCAGGCGCCCCTTGAAGAGCCTTTCTTTCTTTCTTTTTTTTTTTTTTAAGATTTTATTTATTTATTTGACAGACAGAGATCACAAGTAGGCAGAGAGGCAGGCAGAAAGAGAGGGGGAAACAGGCTCCCCGCTGAGCGGAGAGCCCGACGCGCCACTTGATCCCAGGACCCCGAGACCATGACCTGAGCTGAAGGCAGAGGCTTTAACCCACTGAGCCACCCAGGCGCCCTGAAGAGCCTTTCTTAACTGCCAAAGTCAAAGGTACGAAAGTCTCAGCGAATAGGATACATGACCCCTTACCTCAGAGGTGATTATCAATCTTAGCCTCTTTTTCTTTTTATTATTTTTTTAAGGTTTATTTCTTTACAGCAAGTGAGCCCACGTGGGGTGGGGGGCGGAGGCAGAGACAAGCGGAGACTGCGCAGAGCTCCAAGCAGGGCTTGATCTCATGACCCTTGAGGTCTTGACCTGAGCTGCAAAAGTTGGACACTTAATGGACTAAACCAGCCAGGCCCCCCAGTCTTAGAAAGATTCTTAGGTAAAAAGGAATGGGTGACTTTTGCTGTGTGATTAAAGGAAGGACCCAGATACTGTCAGCTTTCTTGAATCTAAGGGTAAATCATTGCATCATCAAGAAACATTGAGTGACTTGTCTTCTTGCCCCTCAGATGTTTTGGTTCTGTACCTCTTGCACTAGATTTGTAACAGCACTTAGGCAAGGAAATTACTACCGATCTCTTGTATATCAGTTTGTGTTTTTGGTGAACTTCCCCCCCCCCCAGGTGTAATACACATACAGAAAAAGTTTTTATAAGGTGACCACCTAGACAGAGATACAGAAGATTATCTCTACCCAGAAGCTTTCTCAGGCTCCCTTCTAGCCATTATCCTTCCTTCCCCACCCCTAGAGGTGACCACTGTTCTTCCGACTTTCTCTGCTAGCATTGTTCAGCTCTGGGGTTGAGGCAATAGCTCCAGACCTCCACGAGGCTGAACTCCTGTTGGCGGTGTTAAGTAGAGTGGTTTTCAGCAGGGAGGATTTGCCCCCCCCCCCCAGCGGACATTTGGCTGTGTATGGGGTATTTTTGGTTCTCAGAAGTGGAGGTAGTGGTGCTGGCATCTAGCATGTGGGCCTACTCAGTGCCTTCCCATGTACGGGACAGCTTCCCACAGCAAAGAACTGTCCGGCTCCAAGTGTCCATATTACTGAGGCTGAGAAACCCCGTTCTGATAGCCAGGACCTACTGAAGTGATGCTGGCGGTGACACATTCATTCGGCTGTTGAAAACCTATTCTGGGGGCACCTGGGTGGTTCAGTTGTTTGAGCACCTGACTTTTGGTTTGGGCTCGGGTCATGATTTCAGGGTGTTGAGATCAAACCCTGAGCCAGGCCCACCCTCATAGGGCGTCTGCCGCCTCTCCCCACACTCTCTAAAATATAAACAGATGTTTTTTAAAAAGGAAAGAAAGAAAACCTATTCTGCTTTTTTTTTTTTTTTAAAGATTTTATTTATTTATTTGACAGACAGATCACAAGTAGGCACAGAGGCAGGCAGAGGAGAAAACAGGCTCCCTGCTGAGCAGAGTGTCTGACACGGGGCTCCATCCCAGGACCCTGGGATCATGACCTGAGCCAAAGGCAGAGGCTTTAACCCACTGACCCATCCAGGCGCCCCAAACCTATTCTGCTTTTGAAACTTTTGTCATTTTTTTTTTTAAAGATTTTATTTGACAGACAGAGATCACAAGTAGGCAGAGAGGCAGGCAGAGAGAGGAAGGGAAGCAGGCTCCCCACTGAGCAGAGTGCCTGATGCGGGGCTCGATCCCAGGACCCTGAGACCATGACCTGAGCCGAAGGCAGAGGCTTACCCCACGAGCCACCCAGGCGCCCCAAATAAAATCTTTTTTTTTTTTTTTTTTTTAAAGATTTTATTTACTTGAGAGTGAGAGAGCGAGAGAGCACGAGCACAAGCAGGGGAAACTGCAGAGGGAGAGGGAGAAGCAGGCTCCCCACTGAGCAGGGAGCCCGATGTGGGACACGATCCCAGGACCCCAGGATCATGACCCAAGTCGAAGGCAGAGGCTTAACTGACTGAGCTGCGCAGGTACCCCATCATTTATTTTCTTATCTTAGTTTCTCTTTGTTTTCTTCCTGTTTGGAGACCCTTTTAAAGTCAGAGATTGGTGAATCAGCTTATGGAGAATGGTGGGTTTGGGTTTTGGTTTTGGTTTTGGTTTTCTGGAGCATTGTTAGTGACTTCAGAGAATGCTAAAGATAAGAGCATTGTTCACAACAAAAGTGAAAGATGAGAACTTAATGGAGAGTATTGTATTTGAAGCTTTAAGTGAAGCTGTTTCTAGTCTGGGAGCCTCTACCCTTGGAAAGGTAGAGAGGGGAAGACACTGGTGGCTATTTAGTAGGAGAAAAAAGCCAGGTCAAAGTAGAATCTAAGTGCATAGAAAATCTGTGGCAAAACATCATTAATAAGATTATTTAATCATGACTTCCCTCTGTTTTCTCGGTTGCACTTAGTTGATGACAGGTGTTAGCACTTGAGGTGTTTGGGATGAGTTTTTCATTCTCAGATAAATTCATTTATTCTGATAGTTTTTTGGTGGAGTCTTCAGGGAGTTCTCTATGTACCATCATGTCATCTTCAAATGGTGAAAGATTTACTTCTTCCTTTCTGATTTGGAGGTCTTTTATTTCTATTTCTTGCCTAATTGCTGTAACTAGAACTTCCAACAGTTTGTTGAACAAAGTGGTGAGTGGACATCCTTGTCGTGTTCTCTGCTCTGAGGTAAAGCTTTAACTTTTCTCCAGTGAACGTGCTGTAAGCTGCGGGTTTGTCATATATGGCCCTTACTATGTCGAAGTGTGTCCCTGCTAAACCTGCTTTGTTGAGATTTTTATTTTTAAGGTTTTATTTATTTATTTGAGAGAGAGCACAAGCAGAGGGAATGGCAGAGGGAGAAGGAAAAGCAGGCTCCCCACTGAGCAGAAAGCCTGATGTGGGAGTCAGTCCCAGGACTCATGACCCAAGCTGAAGGCAGATGTTTAACTGACTGAGCCACCCAGGCGCCCTGAGATTTTTTTTTTTTAAGATTTTATTTTTAGGTAGTCTCTACACCCAAGGTAGGGTTCAGACTTACAACCCCAAGATCAAAAGGCACATACCATACCAGCTGAACCAGCCAAGCGTCCCTGAGATTTTTTATTATAAATTAATGTTGAGGGGTGCCTGGGTGGCTCAGTGGGTTAAAGCCTCTGCCTTCGGCTCAGGGTTAGGATCGAGTCCCGCATCGGGCTCTCTGCTCAGCGGGGAGCCTGCTTCCTCCTCTCTCTCTGCCTGCCTCTCTGCCTACTTGTGATCTCTGTCAAATAAACAAATAAATAAATCTTTAGAAAAAAATAAAATAAATTAATGTTGAGTTTTGTCATGTTTTTTCTTCATCCGTTGAGACAATCATGTGATTTTTATCCTTCATTTTGTTAATGTGGTGTATTATGTTGATTGATTTACAGAAGTTGAACCATTCCCTGCATCTCTGGAATAAATCCCACTTAATCGTGTATGAACCTTTTAAATGTATTATTGAATTTGGCTTGCTAGTATTTTCTTGAGAATTTTTGCATGTGTGTTTATCAGGGGTATTGGCCTATAGATTTTGTGTTTGTGGGATAGTTTTGTCTGTTTTTTTTTTTTAAGAATTTATTTATTCATTTGACAGATAAAGATCACAAGTAGGCAGAGAGGCAGTCAGAGAGAGAGAGAGGAGGAAGCAGGCTCCCTGCGGAGCAGAGAGCCTGATGTGGGGCTCGATCCCAGGGCCCTGAGATCACGACCGGAGTGGAAGGCAGAGGTTTAACGCACTGAACCACCTGGGTGGCTCAGTCAGTTAAGCGTTCAGCCTTGATTTCGGCTCGCGTCCTGATCCTTGGGGTTGTGAGATCTGAGATTGAGCCCTGCCTCAGGCTCCATGCTCTGCAGGGAGTCTGCTTCTCTCTCTTTTTCCTTCTCCGTCTGCCCCTCCCCCTACTTGCACATGTGTGTTCACTCTCTCTAAAATAAACAATCTTTTAAAAAAAATGGGTTGTTCTTAGGGCAGGTCACTGAGAATCAATAGCGTGCTACTGATAAAAGGATAAGAATAGTAAGTTAGGGATTCAGGACTATCCTAGTTAGGTACCTTGTGGGCCCCTGTATAGTTACTTTGTTTTTGATGAAGAGAGTTATAATTTTATAGGTGTTAAATACTAATTTAATGTTCTAGATGACTTTCCTGTTTCTTTTTTTTTTTTTTAAGATTTTTATTTATTTATTTGACAGATCACAAGTAGGCAGAGCAGCAGGCAGAGAGAGGGAGAAGCAGGCTTCCCGCTGAGCAGAGAGCCGGATGGGGGGCTTGATCCCGGCACTCTGAGATCATGACCTGAGCTGAAAGCAGAAGCTTTAACCCACTGAGCCACCCACGTGCCCCGATTTTCCTGTTTCTGTTTCCTGGGGGTAGGCAGAGGAATTCCCTAGTACCGTTGGAAAAATTAAGCCAGCCTTATAGAAAAGAGTGGTCTAGAAACATCTCATGCTACATAAAGGATGAAATACTTGATGTAATTTACTTCCTATATTTCTATTTGGTGGTTAAGTTATTGATAGTAGGGTGTGACAGTAGCTTTTTATACTTACTTGCAATATGTGAGTCAGTAGAGGTTTTTTTGTTTTTTTTTTTTTTACCTGTACAGTAATCTTACTTCCTGTAAACCAGAAGGGGTGAACACATTAAGGAATCCTGCTCTGAGAAAAACAGTACTTCCTAACTCAAATGCTGCGTCAGGACAGGGAGTCTTTTTTTTTTCCCCCCCCCCCAAAGATCTTATTTATTTATTTGACAGAGAGAGAGAGATCCCAAGTAGGCAGAGCAGAAGGCAGGCAGAGAGAGGGGGAAGCAGGCTCCCCACTGGGCAGAGAGCCCGATGCGGGGCTCCATCCCAGGACCCTGAGATCATGACCTGAGCCGAAGGGAGGCTTAACCCACTGAGCCACCCAGGTGCCCCAGGACAGGGAGTCTTGTTCCCCTTTCCTCTTCCACCTGTGTAAGACTCAGTCCGTTTTTTGCTTTATAAGGTACTATGCTTAGTCTTTACTTGGTTTTAACCAAAATTTTAATAAGTACATTCTCCCAATTAGTGGTGGACACTTCACTATCAATCAGTTGATCAATCACTAATTTATAACTCCCATGTAATTGAGGACTGACTTTTCCCCTTTTAAACAGAAATTATTCTGATTTAAAAATTTTTTTGAAGATTTTCTTTATTTGCGAGAGAATGTGTGTGTGCATGCACGCACAAGTGTGGGAGGAGCATAGAGAGAAGGAGAAGTAGACTCCCTGCTGAGCATGGAGCCCAGTGTAGGGCTCCATCCCAGGACCCTGAGATCACCTGAGCCGAAGTCAGATGCTTAACTGACTGAGCTACCCAGGGACCCTGAAATTATTCTGTTTTAGTTAATGAGTATAAATCACATATTTCTAGAGACTAGAACCAATACATTATTTTGGAAGTAATTCCCCAGTTCATGTATTAAGCTTTGCAAAAGCAAAATGGTCTTTGTGGGGGTGGTGGGGTTTTGTTTGTTTTTGTAGTATTGCTTGATTGTATTGTGTATGATCTCTAAATAATGTGGAGAGGAACTCCTCTCTCCTAAGAATTAACTTCTTTTGACTAATTGAGCTTTTCTACATTTAGTGAAAAAGGTGGATCTTTTTTTTTTTTTTAAGATTTTATTTATTTATTTGACACAGAGAGAGATCACAAGTAGGCAGAGGCAGGCGGTGGGGGGGGGGAGGGAGCAGGCTCCCCGATGAGCAGAGAGCCTGATCCGGGGCTCGATCCCAGGACCCTGAGACCATGACCTGAGCCATCCAGGTGCCCAAAGAAAGTGGATCTTATTGATGTAATGAATGGGGTTTGGTTGTTTTGTGATCTGATTTGTTGTTTTTGTAATTGTAACTTCGAAACATGGTGAGCTGATTTATCCAAGTAGACTATACCCACTGAAAACAGAACTATAGGGAATTTGCAGGAGAGGACAAACAGCTGGACAAACTCCAGCTTGTTTTTCTTGGACACCAATAAATAGCTTGTGAATTTAATACAAAATCTTGAAGTTGGCTTTTTTTTTTTAAGATTTTATTTATTTATTTGAGAGAGAGAGAACAATCACAAGTAGGAAGAGGCAGGCAGAGGGGGAGGGGGAAGCAGGCTCCCCGCAGAGCAGAGAGCCTGATGCTGGGCTCCATCCCAGGACCCTGAGATCATGACCTGAGCCAAAGGCTGAGGCTTAACCCACTCAGCTACCCAGGTGCCCTTAAAGTTGGCTTTTTAAAAAATGTTTTATTTTTCAACCTTAACAGTGGCTCTAATTTTGATCCTCTTGTTCTCTGAGCCCGGGGCTTGATGTTGAAATTGGTACCAAAAATTTGGCAGGTTATTATAAAATTTTTGAAGAACAAAGAGGGAGACTATATAACTTTTGCAAATTTGTTCCTGTTATTGGTGAAGTTTTTTTTTTTTTTAAGTGTTTGTACAAAGTTAATGGTGCTTTTGTAGGAGTACCTTCAACCTTTTAGTTGTGTTTAATTTGAAGTCTTGTTTCCTGAGTCTGGATGGATAATTGCTTCTTTCCTCATCATGGAATTTTATGAATTGACCTTACTGGTCATTTATCTATCAGATCTCCTTTTTCCATATCTAGATTGTATGTCCTTCTTAGCCTTTCCAGAGAAGTCCTGAATCAAACCTTCTGTGAGTGGAAATCATACGTGCCTGCCAAAGAGTTTGTATTTTTTACCTCAGTTGTATTCGGCTAATCCTGTGGCTTAGAGTGGAGATCAGTGAGGCACACATAGCGAACTGGGCTCTTGACTCTTGGCTGAGAAGTGCTCACGTCGTCATGGTGTACTGGAATGAGTACGGCTTTGGAGCCAGCATCTACTATTGTTAGGTGAATGAATGACCTCATTCAAATTTCTTAACTTCACCAAATTAATTTCCATATCTATAAAATAGGAAGAGAACCCTATCTTCTTGGTTTGTGGTATGGACGAAATAAATATTTAGTGCATTAAAATGCTCAGTGACTGTTAGATCTTCTATTTTTCTGAAAGAATTTGATGTTCTTCAGAGCATCACAGTTTGGATAACAGTTAACAAGAGGTTTTTGTTTTTGTTTTTAAGATTTTATTTATTTATTTATTTGACAGAGAGATCACAAGCAGGCAGAGAGGCAGGCAGAGAGAGGAAGGGAAGCAGGCTCCCCGCTGAGCAGAGAGCCGGATTCGGGACTCTATCCCAGGACTCTGGGATCATGACCTGAGCTGAAGGCAGAGGCTTTAACTCACTGAGCCACCCAGGCGCCCACTAAGAGGTATTTTAAATACAGTTTTCAGCTTACACAATAAGTACTTTGGTTTTGGATGATCATAATCAGCTGAAAAGATCTGGGGTGTTGGCTGCCACATTGCTCTTAATTTTTCAGGACCCTGAAGAAAAATACCTGTTGGTTTGAGAACATCGGGGGTCCCTCTGGACCACTAAGCAGTGTAGTATACAGAGGAGGTACTGTAGTACACAGAGCACGCTGCCTTAGCCTGTGTAATGTTGGAGAATTAAACTCCTAGCTGATGGTAATCACTGTTAAGTGCTTGGTTGTATCTAAGCCTTTTGTATGATCTCAGAGTCTGGTAGAAATTGACCAGTGTATAAATGCAGTAAAATGTATTCAGTGGACTTAAATGAGCATGATCTCTGAGTGATGGTTGAAAAATACACAGTCTTCCTTGCCCTGATTAAACATGGAACCTAGTGAGCTTCAGTTTGAAATTCATAGTTGGTCTTTTCTGGAAATGTATTGAATAAGAGGACAATGAATTATTTTCTTGGTCCCATTTTTCACAGACATAATGATTTCCTTTGTCTCCTAAAATAACAGCAGTACCTAGATCTGGGGACCTCTGATGGACTTTTTTTTTTTTTTTTAAGATTTTATTTATTTATTTGACAGAGAGAAAGATCCTAAGTAAGCAAAGAGGCAGGCAGAGAGAGAGGGGAAGGCAGGTTCCCTGCTGAGCAGAGAGCCCAGTATAGGGCTCTAGGGCTCGATCCCAGGACCCTGAGATCATGACCTGAGCTGAAGGCAGAGGCCCAACCCACTGAGCCACCCAGGCGCCCCCTAACTTCTATTAAGTACATCTTATTGTATCTGAGATATTACAGCATCATCCGCTTAAAGCTTAGCTTGGAGAAGATGTAGGATTTTCCTTTGTAGTTTGTAAATTATTGGATGACTTTTACCAGTGGCCAGTACTGCCTGTTTCAGATTTAACTCAGTATTTGTTTTCTGAAAATTAAGGTTGATATTAGATTGCTCAGGAAAACTTTTATTTACAAACTAAAATCTTTGGGTAAGGTATAAATTATTTTTCTCTGTATTCTCTAGACTCTAGAAGCTTTAATATTTGGAAAATAAGGGTTTGTGAGAGATTCTGATGCAGCTAGTACAATTATGATTTGAATTTCAGAGGCCCAAATGAGACAGGTGTTTGGGGTATATATTGATAGAAGAGATCAGCTGAAAAATAAGAACCCCTCCTCCATTATTCCTTGTTACTTTTTTTTTTTAAGTTGTCGTTGTTGTTGTTTTGACAGATCACAAGCAGGCAGAGAGGCAGGCAGAGAGAGAGGGGGAAGCAGGCTCCCTGCTGAGCAGAGAGCCCGATGCGGGACTCGACCCCAGGACCCTGAGATCATGACCTGAGCTGAAGGCAGAGGCTTAACCCACTGAGCCACCCAGGCACCCCCTTGTTACTGTTTTTAAAGAACTTATTTCCTTAAACAGAGATCCTAGAGTAAGGGTCTCCTAGCCAGTAGATCTCCAAAACAGTTACTACTTTACCTCCTTTTTGGTTTGCTTGGTTTTCTTCCCTACCACTTTCTGACCTCTTATGAGTACTTTTGAGAAATGAAAACTCCCTGTGAAGTAATTGGAGACAGTCACTCTAAAACAGAAAAAGAGGGGCGCCTGGCTGTCTCAATTTTTAATCATCTGCCTTTGGCTTAGGTCATGAACCCAGGGTCCTGGGATCAAGCCCCGCATCAGGCTCCCTGCTCCACAAGCCTGCTTCTCCCTCTCCCTCTGCTTGCTGCTCCCCCTGCTGTACTCACTCGCTCTCTGTCAGATAAATAAATAAAATCTTTGTAAAAAAAAATTAAACAGAAAAAAGAAAATCAGGAGAAAGTTTCAGACATGTCTGGAGTCTTGATCAGTCAATAGAATAACATAGGATGGTATAAATGGTACATGGTGGGTGAGAAGTTTGCGGGAATGTGAAGAGGAAAGTGTTCTGGCTGGGACACAGGAAAGTAGAATGATACTGCAACCATACTGTGGCTAGGCCTAAACCATTAAAAATCTGTTTTAATTGTGGTGAAATATGCATCACAAGGGTCTAGCCCATTTTTATGGAATATACATATACTATCATTACCACTTTGCTCTGAAACCTTGCTGTAATTTGTGTGGGATGTGGCTTCGCTGCCTTGAGTGATGTGAATTAATAAACTAAATCAGTGTCTACCTGTGGGACAGCTCCAGGAGCACATCTTTAATGAACACATTTACTGTCTTACCGATGTCTGTTCCCCTGGCACCAGCAATAAAGGGAAGGGTAAAGACCTTGTTGGCAGCGCATTCCTTTTTTTTTTTTTTTTTTTTTTTATTTTGGGCATGTTTTGTTATTGATGCTGTGATTTTCTGTCCTGAATGTTGGGTTTGGAAACTAAATAGTTAAAGCATCATGATTTGAGAGGAAACTAGCTCTCATGAATGAAGGCAAAGTTTGGCACTAGGCCAGAATAATGGGGGGGATAGTTAGGGTGGGGAGACTAACTGACTTTTGTACCACAAATGACATTTTAAAAAATTAAGAGATAATTCCATGTCCTGAGGTTGTAAACCGGCTACAACTGGTTTTTCTCCCCCCCCCTCCTGCCCCCGCTAGGCATCATGGGTAAAAGTAAGCATCCCTCTGTTTCTTTTGTTTAATGTAACAGTACGCCATGTGATTGGCAGGGCAGTGCCCGCTTGGAGACCGGGTTTATGCAGGTCTCTCAAGGGGGCTGGCACGTATGGGGTCGTCCCTGTGCTATAGAAAAAGCCTCTCTTACGATAGAAAAGAGAAAGGGAACCTTTCCCCACCTCCTCCCCCCCAAAAAACCCCCACAAAAACAAAAACCTAAACCCATCTTTTATTCCTTCTTTTCCTCTTTCTGCCCTCCCTCCCCCCACCCCTTCTTGTCTCCAGCTTTCCTGGCAGCTAGAGGAGGGAGCAGAAAAATGTATACCTGTAAGTACTTTTAACTGTCTTGCTCCCCCCGCCTCCCTTTTTTCTTTTTCTAAAAGCAGAAACTCAGAATTGCTCTGAGTTCTTCACAGCCTTTTCCTGACTATGTGTAGAAGGTGATATGCTGAGGTTTCTAATGGGATTGAAGTAATAAATACTGTTGCTTTTTGAAATTTGTTGTGCAGTAATCGTTTCTCATACAAAGCTCCTTTCGGTTTGGGTCCTCAGCCCTTCCGCTTCATTCTTTTGCTGTGATGGTCTCTGGCTTCTAGTTTTGTTTGAGCTGAAGCTATAAGAAGAGTGTTATACTGAGGTTTTCTTTTTCTTTCTTTTTTAAAAAATTTCTTTTGTCTGTAGCAATGATGGTTCTAGCTCCCCCTTACCCTCACTTAGCCCCCCCTTCTTCCATGTCAGCTCCAACCCTGCTCTGTGAATGGAGTCAACCAGCTGACTGAGTGCTGGCATCACGCCAGGGGCTGCAAAGCAGTGAGAATATGCGCGCGCTCGCGTGTGTAAGTGTGTACAGAACACAAAGGGAGAGGCCTGCAGTCTAGGAAGTCACCGGCTATTATATACGGAAGTCTGCGTCATCTCTGCTTACTTGGGCTGACGGACAAGGAAAAGGGGAAGGTTTAAAACAGGAAAATACCCGTTTGATACACACGCGCGCGCACGCGCACGCACGTTCACACTTTTTCCCCTTGCTGTCTTTAAAAAAAAAAAGGTATTTTTGTTGTGGCAAAATGAGAGGGGGCTTCTCTGTCCAAGTGATAGTGACTGTGTTCCTGGTGGAACTAGTAACTCCTTGGGAGCTGAGGCTGTTCGTTCTGCTGCTTTTCTTCCTGCCCCTCGTTTAGAGGTGTGCCTGCTCGAGTCCCTAGAGAGCATTGCCGCCTGGATTTAACAGCTGTAATTTGTTAAGACCCCCCACCCCCACCCTAGACTGTTTCTAATCATTCAAGATTGCCAAGGGTACAGGGGTTGATGGCCAAGGTGGTTATTTTAAGGAGAAGCAAAAAGCCAGATAATAGGCATCAAATAATATGTTAACCACTCCTTTGAGTCCTCCCTCCGTTTTCCCTGTCTTTATTTCTTGTTGTCATTGTATTTAGTGTATTACAAAAATGCAGTGTTCTTCCCTACCATCTGCTACGGAGTTAGAGTTGTACAAAAGGAAAGTCAAATAGCACATGGAAAGAAGGAAAAATTAGAGATAGGAGCGTCCAGACTTCACAGGTGTTGCCATTTGGAGATTTGTTTGAATGATTGTATCTTTCATTGTTACTAGGAGCTCAACATTCATGTAGAAATTGTATTTCAATTTACCACGTTGTCTTCCTTCTTAATTTCTCTTTATGTGTTTCTTAGGTGTGATACATATATGATGTGGCTCTTGTGTTAGGTGGATATGAAATAAAGTGTATTAATGAATAAAAGGGGGATGGATATACTGTTACAGTTGTTTTATGTGAATTTTTTTCTGCTTGTTGGTCTGACCATTCCGGTGGTGCTGATCAGCGGTAATCAATAGGGTCATGCAGTAGTTGGAGTGCGAGGGAGCTTTCAGACTACTTTGGCCTCTAGTAAGCTTTGTCAGGTTCCAATCTAGAGGAAGCTCCTTAGTTCAGTCTTTTTGTTGTAGCTTATGAATTTGTACTCTTGCCACATTTTTACAACCAGCAATCTTTGAATATGTGTATTTTTCCCCTTTGGTATGTGAATTTTGGTGCAAGTGTTAGGAGGTGCATATGAGGTTATACTTTAAGGGTTGCTGAATGGGATATACCAGAGTGGCTGGCCCGTGCTCATTCCCTAGGCTGCCCGTTATTTCCCTGCCCTGAGTAGCTGGAGTCACTACTACTCATTTTCTTTATAAATGAATTAAAGGAGATTGTTTTCCCAGACAGTTGAATACTGGAAGATAAAACAGCATCAGACCAACCTAGCTCAGAACTAGAGACTGAAGATTCATTCGGAGTTGTGAGATTCCCTGGTTCTTAGAAGTAATTTAACTTTTTTACTTGATACCATTTTTATACGATTGCTTGGAAATACTCTCCATGGGAAGTAGCTGTTTTACATGTGTGTTTGTGCGGTATGAGGTTTCCCTCTTACACTGGTTTATATTAAATACAAAGAGAAGTGAGGATATAAGGTTTATTTCTCCCCTTACCTTCTCTGATTTAAGATTCTGTCTATATTCTGATGCTTATTGGAGCAGTAGTTTTCAAAAAAGATCTTTTTGCAACCTTTTATTTCTAACTTTTCTCTTGGTGCTTGGGAGCAGATTAGTAGGCATAATCTTATGATTAGATAGTTACAATCAATGAGGCATAAGTTAAGACATTTTATTAATGGACAGGCTTTTTGTTTCTTCTCATTAGGCCCTACTTATTGTTTTAGGAGTGGCTGAAGAGTCATTCTGAAGGATGTGTGGAATCTGTCCTTTGACCACCTTTGCCTCCTTCGTTCTAATATCCCTTGTTTTAAATGACATCTGGCAGGATTTTCGTTAATTGTCAGAACGTTTGTGCTGATTTATTACAATATATATTAGCATAATAATATATTATTATTTTGTGCTGATTTATTGTACAGATTTATTATAAGATCACAATGGGAGAGGATTGCTTACCTCCTATTCATTAAGTTTTTAGGCAGCATACCCCTAAGTTGTCACAGTTAAGTATAGAGGCCTTTATGATCTTTGGTGCTTATTACTAAACACTCTGTTACCTAAAACATGGCCACCTAGGTTCTTCCATTCAATGATTGAGCCACGTGTGGGAAACTAAGTGAAACAGAAGAGACACAGTAAGAGTAAATAAACAATAATAGCCTGTCAGTTCTTATTAGGAATAACTATCTTACCAGTTTGGATAAAAAAAACCAAGAATCGCAATAAAGATAGATGCCACACAGACCTAGAAGTAAGAAGGATCTCTGTGTTTGAAGTAGGCTTAGTCATTTATAGACTGTGAGTAGTTGATCTGTTTTCTATAAAAGGAGAATTATTTAAATTATTAAAACCCTCCTATAAAGGACTTAAATGAGATAATGTATCGTAAAGCACTTTGGCACTAGGCATTTTGTTCTTAGCCAATAATAAGAACTCAGTGCATTTTTTCAACTGTTACTAGTATTCTATTTATTAGGTTCCTTTACTGCTGTTTTGGTGCTCTCACTAGTTCCTTTTAGCCAATCTGTGACCACCTCCATTTTTTACTTTTAGCATATCTTTCTATTAAGACTGGATTTATTGGCTTATATGTTGGAAGAGTTGAGATTGGAAGTCAGCAAACTACAGCCAGTGCCTGTTTTTGTAAAGTTTTTTTGGAACACAGCCACACATATTTCTGTACAACAACAGAATTGAGTAGATGTACCACAAAGTCTAAAATATTTAACTATCCGGCCCTTGACAGAAAAGGCTTGCAGACCCCTGGTCTAGACCAAGAGTCTTTTTTCAGTAGAACAGTGGGCCAGTAAGAAAGCTCTAGAAATCAAGAGAGGTCATTAAAATAGACTAAATTTAAATAGACCAGGAGGAGAGGGTTTTAGGTATGGGATTTTGTAGCCTGGAGAATAGTAGAAAGAAGTTCTGTGGGCATAACTTATATAAGTTAAGGTGAAGGACAGTGCCATTTGGAGTTGGTTAGGCAATAGTAGTACTTATGTAGTCTGTTGGGGCATTTCATATAGTGGGTATTAAAGAGAAATTACAGGGATGCCTGGGTGGCTCAGTTGGTTAAGCAGCTGCCTTCGGCTCAGGTCATGATCCCAGCGTCCTGGGATCGAGTCCCGCATCGGGCTCCTTGCTCAGCAGGGAGCCTGCTTCTCCCTCTGCCTGCCACTCTGTCTGCTTGTGCTCACTCTCGCTCCTCTCTCTCTCTCTGATAAATAAATAAATCTTTAAAAAAAAAAAAAAAAGAGAAATTACAAAGAAGGAAGGTTTACCATCAAGTGGTTTAGTTTGGATTTAATTGGAAAACAGTCACCTGGCTGGCTTAGTTGATAGAGCATGCAACTCTTGATCTTGGGGTTGTGAGTTTGGTTTTTTTTTTGTTTTTTCTTTAAGATTTTATTTATTTATTTGACAGAGAGAGCCAGAGCAGGAATACAAGCAGGGGGAGTAGGAGAGGGAGAAGCAGGCTCCCTCCTGATGCAGGGCTCAGTCCCAGAACCCTGGGATCATGACCTGAGACGAAGGCAGACACTTAACGACTGAGCTACCGAGGCGCCCCCCCCCCTTTTTTAAGGGGATTGTGAGTTTGAACTCCACATTGGGGGTAGAGATCACATGTAAAATGTGGGAGTAATATGATGGTAGGTTACTTTATTAAACAAGTGTGTCAGTTGGAGTAGGCGAGCAGTTTTCAAAGTGTGGTCTGTGGACTCCTGGGAATTCCTGAGTGTTTCAGGGAGTCTTGAGATGAAGAATATTTTATAATAATAGAAAGGCTTTTTTTTTTTTTTTTTGTCTTTTTCACTGTGTTGACATTTGTACTGATGATCCAGAAGCAGTGGTGAGTAAAGCTGCTGGTGCCTTAGCATGAATCAGAGCAGTGGCACCAAACTGTACCAGTAGTCATTGTATTCTTCACTGCTGCGCAGTTTAAACTTGGAGTTAAAAAAAAAAAAAAAAAAGATTAGGATGCCTGGGTGGCTCAGTTGGTTGAGTATCTGCCTTTGCCTCAGGTCATGTTCCCAGGGTCCTCAGATCTAGTCCCACATCAGTCTCCTTACTTGGTGGGGAGCCTGCTTCTCCCTCTGCCTCCTGCTCCCCCTGTTTCTGCTCCCTCTCCTGCTCTCTCGCTCTCTCTCTGACAAATAAGTAAAATCTTTTTTTTTTTTTTTAAAGATTTTATTTATTTATTTGACAGACAGAGATCACAAATAGGCAGAGAGGCAGGCAGAGAGAGAGGAGGAAGCAGGCTCCCTGCCGAGGAGAGAGCCCAATGCGGGGCTCGATCCCAGGACCCTGGGATCATGACCTGAGCTGAAGGCAGAGGCCCTAACCCACTGAGCCACCCAGGTGCCCCTAAGTAAAATCTTCTTAAAAAATTAAAAAAAAAATTTTTTTTAAAAATCCAGTTTCATGTAAGTGTTCTGATGGAGTGAAAATCAATTTTATTTATCTTGATCTTTCAGAACATGGCTTTTGAATATTTTGTGTGATAAAATGGGAAGTATTTCTACAGTGCTTTTGCTGCATTGGAGTGCAGTGGTACAGTGCTTGTCCCAAGGAAAAGTACGGTTGAGTTGCAAGCTGACTAGCTGCTTTCTTCATAGGACACTTTTTCTGCTTGATGAAGGTATAATCAACAAACCTTGGTCTTTATTTTTTTTTTTAATTCTTTTTTTTTTTTAAGATTTCATTTATCTATTGGTTAGAGAGAGAGAGAGTGCTCGAGCACAGGCAGAGTGGCAGGCGGAGGCAGAGGGAGAAGCAGGCTCCCCGCCGAGCAGAGAGCCGGATGTGGGACTCGATCCCAGGACGCCGGAATCATGACCTGAGCTGAAGGCAGTCGCTTAACCAACTGAGCCACCCAGGCGTCCCGAAACCATGGCCTTTAGATTTGGAGAAAAAACTGATTGTATTTGTGCCCAGTGATAATATTAAAATAAAATGAGTAAAAATTAAACTATGAGTTTGACAGCTTCCCAGAGCTTACTTTTCTGATGCAATTAGTGGTGACATTAACCATTGTGATTCTTTTATTATATTATAAAGAAATGTGTCAACACTTGAAATCGGCATGACTTAGTGGACCAGAATTTTTCTAATGACCAGTGCATGATGTGACAAAATCACATTTGGGTAAAAGATTCATTCAGAGTGTAAGGTAAGATAGACCAACGGATTTTAATGTAACAGTGTAAAGAATTCATTGATAAGGTTTCAGATTTCACATTGCAAGTAACCCTTAGAAACTACTGTGCTTTATTTTTTTTTAATTGAGGTGCAAGTCACAAACATAGAATTAACCATTTTAATTTGTATGATTGAGTAGCATTTAGTACATTTGCAGTGTTGTGCAACCATCTAAATCAAATCCCAGAACAAGTTCATCACCCCAAAAGGAAACCTACATCCACTAAGCCATTACCACCCATTTCTCCTTCTCTCTGCCTCTGGCAACCACTAAGCTCTCTGTCATTTTTTCTTTTTTTTTTCAGATTTTATTTATTTATTTGACAGAGAGAAATCACAAGTAGGCAGAGAGGCAGGCAGAGAGAGAGGGGAGGAAGCAGGCTCCCCGCTGAGCAGGGAGCCTGATGCGGGGCTCGATCCCAGGACCCTGAGATCATGACCTGAGCCAAGGCAGAGGCTTAACCCACTGAGCCACCCAGGCACCCCCTCAGCTCTCTATCTTGATGGATTTCTCTATTCTGGTTATTTTATGTGCATGAGTCATACAATATGTGACCTTTTATGTCTGGCTTCTTTTACTTAGCATGTTTTTGAAATAGGTTCATGTTGTAGCAGGTATTGAACTCAGAACCCTGAGATCAAGACCTAAGCTAAGAGTCAGACCCCCAAATGACTGAGCCATCCAGACATCACAGTACTTTATTTCTTTTTATGTGTAATTTTCCACAATAGGAATATACCATATTTTGCTTATCCACGCCTCAGTTGATGGACATTTGGCTGTTGCGAATAGTACCGCTAAATACGCTTTTGTGTAGGTTTTTGACTGAATCCATCTTTTTAGTTCTTTTGGATATTTACCTATAAATGGTGATCCTGAGTCATATGATAATTGTTTTTGATAATTTTAACTTTCTGAAGAACCACCAAGCCATTTTCCAAAGCAGTTGTACTGTTTTAAATTCCCAGCAGCAGCAGAGTACTGTACTCCAATTCGTTTCTCCACATCCTCGCGGATACTTAACTATTCTCTGTCTTTCTGATCGTAGTGACCCTAATGGGCGTGCATTGGTGTCTCATTGTGGTTTTGATTTGCATTTCTCCAAAGACTGATGATGTTCAGCATCATTTCATGTGCTTATTGGCCATTAATATATCATCTTGTTCAAGTTCTTTGCCCACATGTATTGAGGGTTTTTTTTTTTAAGATTTATTTATTTATTTAGAGAGAGAACAAGTGAGCATGTACACAAGCAGGGGGAGGAACAGAGGGAGAGGGGGAGAGAGACTCCTCAAGCAGAGTCCCTGCTGAGCACAAAGCCCAATGGGGGGCTTGATCCCATGACCTGAGCTCAAATCAAGAGATGCTTGACCAACTAAGCCACCAAGGAGCCCCTGTATTGAGTTTTGAGATATCAAAGATGAAGATATCTACAGTTCTGATCATTTGAAAAGATTGCTAGAATGCCCTTCTCTGGTATCAGTAAAAACTCACGAGTTTTAATATACAGACATACTTATGCACACAGATAGAGGGAGAAATAAATACAGACGTGTGTATATGCACATGTACGTGTATTTCCTTTTTATGAGAGGACTTGGAAGCAGTGACACCACCGTAGCAGTGAGCGCACTTGACACCAGATCTTGGTTTCTAAATGCTGTTCTCCAGAATGAAGCCAGAGCTCCATGGCCCCGGGTGCTGCAGCTGGTTGAGCATCCGCCTCTTCCCCTCGGCTTACGTTTGTGACCCTGGGTGGTGAGACTGATCCCAGGGTCATGAGTTTTGAGCCGCACCCTGGGGGCCGGGAGCAGGGCACTGGCTGCTTAAAAGACTCTCCCTCTGTCCTTCACCCACTCTTTCACGCAGATATGCACTCCCCCCCCCAAATAAAAATAAATCTTAAAAAAAAAAAAAAGAAAGAAACTATTTCCTTAGAAAAATGACTTGGGCAGAGAGAAAAATCATATGGACCTGAATCATCACATAGGTACCAGAAAGTACCAAATGCTTTTTTTAAAAAAAGATTTTGTTTGTTTATTGGACAGAGAGATACACAACAAGAGAGGAAGCACAAGCAGGGGGAGTGGGAGAGGAAGAAGCAGACTCCCTGCCCAGCAGGGAGCCCGAGGTGGAGTTGGATCCCAGGACCCTGGGATCATGACCTGAGCCGAAGGCAGATGCTTAACGACTGAGCCACCCAGGCGCCCCTAACAAAATGCTTTAAAAAGAAAAAATGGTAAGCCAATGTGAAGGAGCTTCCAACAACCTGATCTGGGTCAATTTGAAGAACAAAATAATAATGATAGGGGGCGCCTGGGTGGCTCAGTGGTTAAAGCCTCTGCCTTCGGCTCCGGTCATGATCCCAGAGTCCTGGGATGGAGCCCTGCATTGGGCTCTCTGCTCAGTGGGGAGCCTGCTTTCTCCTCTCTCTCTGTCTGCCTCTCTGCCTACTTGTGATCTCTGTCAAATAAATAAATAAAAATAAATAAAATAATAATGATAATAACGGGTTATAATCCATATGATAAAATAAATATCTAGTCCATGCAGCTATAAATAAATATTTGAATAAATAGGAGATAGCTGTTTATTACAGTAAAATTCAAATTAATAAATATAGAAGGAACGATGGAAACATTAGGCAAATAGTAACTGCAGGCAGGAACTGTCTGTGATGCTAAAATTAGTAGGTGGAAGTTTGATGCAAAATGATATTTAGCATAGCCTCAAAAGTATCTCCTCTTGGTAACTTTTCAGTGGAGAAACCTGTCAAACACCAGGGCAGTCAGGTGATTAGTTAATATCATCATAGTGCCACCTGTTGACATCATATACTTCCTGATAGGATACATCACTTTGGTGATATTCTTGTAAAAAATACATAACCTTGGTCTATGAGAAAACATCAGGTAAACGCAGTATAGGGGCATTTTACCCAAAAACTGGCCAGTACTCTTCAAAAATGTGAGGTGAAGAGAGTAAGAAACTGTCACATTTGGAGGAGAGAAACAGGAAACATTACGAGTAGGTGCAGGGAGGGGCTCCGGACGGAAGCAGAAGCAGCTGTGGGAGTCCTGCTGTCTGTGGGTAATTAAGCCAGATATTAATGAGATTTGCAAAAAAAAAAAAAAAAAAAAAAACACCACTCTTCTCACCATATTGTTCTTTTTTGGGGAAAGGGGTTATTTTTTATAAAAGATGTGTCATGTTAACTTGGAATGTGGGCTTTTTTTTTTTTTTTAATGAATTCACATTTTAAAATTCTGTTTTAGGGCGCCTGGGTGGCTCAGTGGGTTAAAGCCTCTGCCTTCGGCTCGGGTCATGATCCCGGGGTCCTGGGATCGAGCCCCGCGTCGGGCTCTCTGCTCTGCGGAGAGCCTGCTTCCCCCTCCCTCTCTGCCTACTTGTGATCTCTTTCTCTCTGTCAAATAAACAAATAAAATCTTTTTTAAAAAAAAATTCTGTTTTAATTTCTGATATGGACTACTGGTAGCTATAGCCCGTTTGGAGTCCTTAATTTTTACAAGTGTCCGCTTAAAGGGATCCTGAGGCCAAAAAGTTTTGAGAACCAGGAGAGTGCATCTAACAGCTGCAACAAAGTTCTAAAAATACAGTGGCTCAAACAATATACAAAGTATCTCTCTCATGTAATTGCCTAAGGTAGGTGGTTCCTGTTGCTCTGCTGTTTCAAGTGGTGGTCCAGGAACTCTGTTTCTTTTACATGAACTATTCTACTGATCCCTGAGACAGTGATTCTCATGCTTTAGTGCCCAGACAGAGTTGCCTGGAGAGCTTGTTAAAACACAATTCCTAGTCCTTCTCCCCAGCATTTTGGATTCATAGGTGTGGGATGGGGCTTGAAAGTTGGATGTCTTAACAGATTCCCCAGGGATGCTGATGCCTCTAGGAGGGATATCAGTTTCCAGAATATTTTCCTTTTCTGCAGGGTTAGAACTGGGTTGCAGCCAATGGGAAGAGGAAAGAGGATGGGAGAGCTTGTCTACCTTTTATAGTTCTTAGCCAGGAAGTAGCACACATGACTTCCTTTTTATTCCACTGGCGAGAATCTAGCCTGACAGCAGGGAAGCTGGAAAGTGTAGTGTAGCTGAACAGCCATGTGGCCAATACTTCTATTACTGTGAGAAAAAGGAAGAAATAATTTTGATGGGCAGTGAGCAACAGTGTCATCAAGACATTAGAAGAATAAATACTGAATAGGCTTAATTAACCAGGGAATGTGTTTTAGGGGGGTGTACAGGCATATGTAGAAGTGAGACTGGTTTTTCTTGGAAGATTGGGACAGAGTGGCTTGATTAAGAAAGCACAGTAGAAAAGGCCTGGCAGTAAAAGTAGTAATGGAAGCTAAAAGATACTGCAAGAAGGGTGATGAGATTTATACCATTGGAAGAGCAAGAAGTCAGCTGAGAAACCTAAGGGCCTTGAGATCTTCCCTGTTGGTAATGCTCTGTGCTGTTACTTTTGCACTCGAAATCATAGCAACAAACACTGTTTTAGGGACCCTTGGTACCCTGGTTGCTAAGTACCCAAATAGTGTACGTGATCCAGAATTTCCCCTAAAGGGGGAAATGTGTATTCATCCCCTCATTTCCCTGGCCCACAAACCCAAATGAAAAATGGGAAGCTAAGATGTTACAAACCATCTAGAGTAGGGTGGGGATAATTTATGGTAGGGGGTGAGGCTTCTTGCCTTAGAAGTGGGAAGATGTTAATGCACAGAATAACCCCCAGAAATCTTCATCTAGTTAGGGGGCTGAATAACCCTGAAATAGCAGAAATTACTCAGTTCTGCCATTGAAATTAGAATTTTTTAGGGGCGCCTGGGTGGCTCAGTGAGTTAAGCCTCTGCCTTCGGCTCAGGTCATGATCCCAGGGTTCTGGGATTGAGCCCCGAGTCGGGCTCTCTTCTCAGTGGGGAGCCTGCTTCCTCCTCTCTCTCTGCCTGCCTCTCTGCCTACCTGTGATCTCTGCCTGTCAAATAAATAAATAAAATCTTTTTTAAAAAAAGAAAGAAATTAGAATTTTTTAGCATTTGCTCAGTCTTTTTTTTTTAAGATTTTATTTATTTATTTGACAGAGATCACAAGTAGACAGAGAGGCAGGCAGAGAGCGAGCGGGGGAAGCAGCTCCCCACTGAGCAGAGAGCCTGATGTGGGGCTCGATCCCAGAACCCTTGGATCATGACCTGAGCATTTGCTCAGTCTTAAGCTTCTCCCCTGTCCCCTGCTAAAACAGCATAAAGGGCCCAGTTATTCTTTTAACAAATAATTATTGAATGATTTTTAAGTGCTAGGAACTTACCTGAGAACTGGTGATGTAGCAGTGAACAAAGTAGACAAGTCCTCACTCCATGGACTTTAAAAATCAGTGGGGAAGGAAACCTACAACAAGCAAATGTATACCATGTCAAAAAACTAAGGTAACGGAGCGCCTGGCTGGCTGAGTTGGAGGAGCACACGACTCTTGTTCTTGGGGTTGTAAGTCTGAGCCCCACCTTGGGTATGGAGGTTACTTAAAAATAAAATCTTAAAAATAATAACCAGAACAGAATCTTTGCCCTGCAGGACCTAGAAGTGCAGTCTGCTCCCAGTTTGGTGGGAGACAAATGGCCATTCGTTCTGTTCTACAGTTTCAAGTAGAGGGCACAAGCCCATAATCTCTGAATCACTGTTGAGCGTAGAATTTATGTGTGGGATTATGTTTGTCCCTTTAAAGTACATGAATTGTACTGCGCCTGAGTGGGTCAGTGGGTTAAAGCCTCTGCCTTCGGCTCAGGTCATGATCTCAGGGTCCTGGGATCAAGCCCCACACAGGGCTCTCTGCTCACCGGGGAGCCTGCTTCTCCCTCTCTCTCTGCCTGCCTCTGCCTACTTGTGATCTCTCTCTCTCTCTCTCTTAAATAAATAAATAAATAAATAAAATCTTAAAAAGAAAAAAAGTACATGAATTGTCACAGAGAAACTATTAGGCCTACTCTTTGTGGAATAAATATCAAGCTGGGCTGCTACTTACAATATTCTCCCTTCTCTGTTATGACTTTTGGAGTATTTGGAGCTGTGGCTATTCCTGAGGTATATTCTGGAGAAATTTTTGTGAGGCAGCAGTCTTGTGAGATTTTCCTACGGCTTGTAGATCACTGCTCTTTCTGTTGTCGTGACCACCTCCTAGCTCTAGTTTCCTCAAAGTGCAAAAATGTGGTTATCTTCAGAGGCCATGAATTCAACAGCCTCTGGTTTCTATTAGTCTGTGTATGAGAGTGTGGATGTGGTAAGTAAGTGGTTTACCTGTCTGCTGCTGTTCTCCTGTGTTGTAGTTATGGAAGATCATAAGTGCATAAAAGTCTTTCCTGATGGAACAGAACTTTATAGGTGACCACCACCAGGGCTAGGAAGCTGCCTTCACTCGCCATCCTTGGTGTGGTGGAAGGGGTGTGTCCTGGGTACTGCAGTTAGACCCAGAATTTGTGGGGGGTTTGTTGTTGCTGCTGCTGTTTGGGTTTTTTGTTTTGTTTTGTTTTCTTAAAATTTTATCTTTAAGGGCCCGTGAGTGGTTCAGTTACCACATCACATCGGGCTCCTTGCTCAGCGGGGAGCCTGCTTCTCCCTCTCCCTTTGTCTGCAGCTCCCCCTGCTTGTGCTCTTTCTCTGTCAAATAAAAAAATATTTTAAAAAAATGTTTTTAGGGGTGCCTGGGTGGCTCAGTGGGTTAAAGCCTCTGCCTTCGGCTCAGGTCATGATCCCAGGGTCCTGGGATCGAGCCCCGCATCGGGCTCTCTGCTCAGAGGTGAGCCTGCTTCCCCCCATCTCTCTCTCTACCTACCTCTCTGCCTACTTGTGATCTCTGTCTGTCAAATAAATAAATAAAATCTTTTAAAAAATTTTTTTAAATTATCTTTAATCTCTGTGCCCAACATGGGACTTGAACTCAAAACCCCAAGGTCAAGAGTCATATGCTCCACCTATTGGGCCAGCCAAGCACCCTTAGACCTTGGTTTTCATCATGACTCTCCTAATTGTTGTGTGACCTTCAATCTCCCCGAGTCTCAGTTACCTCATTCATAGGCTGGGTGGCACTCGTAGGGACCCCACAAGAGTGTGCTCAGGACTAAACGGAATTCTTAGCCCCCAGTTTTGTTATTTAGCCATCACTCAACTGTTGTTCTTCTCCTGTTTGGTTTTGTTTTGTTTTAGATTTTATTTATTTATTTGACAGACAGAGATCACAAGTAGGCAGAGAGGCAGGCAGAGAGAGAGGGGGAAGCAGGCTCCCCGCTGAGCAGAGAGCCCGATGCGGGGCTTGATCTCAGGACCCTGGGATCATGACCCGAGCCGAAGGCAGAGGCTTTAACCCACTGAGCCACCCAGGCGCCCCTGTTCTTCTCCTGTTTTCCCTTCCTCTTTGCCCCCGAACACACCTTGACACTTCTACTGAAATGCACTTTCCCCAACTGTTTTCAGATTTGTTATGTTATGTGTTATGAATGTATCACCTGAAACATGGTTTATCTGAGAAGAGGCGCTTCCAAACGCATGTACAGAATGTGCGTAGGAGATAGTCTTCAGAGCAGTATGAAAGATCTCAACAACCCAAACTCCTCTTTCCCTCTGCCCATCGTTATTAGCCCTGGGATAAAACATGAAAAAGATTTTTTTTGTTTTTCTTTTTAGGTGTTATTTTAGCAATATTCCTGTGGAAACCCTCCATTTGTTCTATACCGCATAAAGAAAAATGCAGTTTATAGATAAGTTCTGAAGAAGGTTGGAAAAATGTGTCTCTCTCATCCTATTTATTTAATTATATACGCTCTGATTGCTTACTTGCCTGTTATTTAATGAAGGTTTAGGGCAATCTTTTTTTTTTTTTTTTAAGGTTATTTATTAGAGTGGGGGATGGAGGGGCAGAGGGAGAGGGAGAAGCTTCTGGGCTGAGCAGAGAGACTGATGACACTGGCCTTTCACAGGACCCTGGGATCATGACCTAAGCTGAAGGCAGATGCTTAATGACTGAGCCACCCAGGCGCCGGCAAAAATGCATTTTAAACAAATATCTGTATTAATTTTGGTATAGGTGGTCTGAAACAATATTTAGAGAAACACTGATTTAAAGTCAAAGAGAAATGACAAACCGAAACATGTCTTGGGTACCATTCATGGATCACACCTTGGTCTTCATTGTCTTCTATAGACCTATTTCTCCAAACCTGCTGTGGGAAAGGACCAGTTTTTTGTTTTGTTTTTTTATACAGCAGGGACCAATGCAGTGAAATGAATTACTAGAAAAGGAAGATTTTAAAAAGTATACAAGAACGCAAGCCCAGTATTTTATTGTTAGATTCAGCAGTCAAAAAATGACTGTCAAATTAAAATAAAAGTCTCTAAATTCTTACTCTCAATGGTGCTTATGTTGTTACAGAGTGATAACTAACAGTTCACAGGCCGGCACCAGTCTGTGGGTCACACTTTGAATGGTGGTGTTCTTCAAAAATGGAAATGATTTTGTGTTGAAACTGGCAAGCTGGAGTTTGTCTCTTCTGCCATTCCCAGGAAGTCTGATTTCTTCATCTGTAAAACTGAGACAGTTTTACTACCTTGCCTATCTTATAGGAATGTAAAACATAATGTATGTGAAAGTACATTGCAAACTGGAGCACCTGGGTGGCTCAGTCAGTTGAGTGTCTGACTCTTACTTTTGGGTCAGGTCATGAACTCAGGGTCATGGAATCAAGCCCTGTGTTAGGCTCTGCACTCAGTGCAGAGTCTGCTTAAGATTGTCTCTCTCCCTCTGCCCTTCTCCCCTGCTCGTGCTCATGTGCTCGCTCTCTTGCTCTCTCTCTCTCTCTCTCCCATAGGACCCCTGAGTGGCTTAGTCGGTTAAGCTTCTGCCTTCAGCTCAGGACATGATCTCGGGGTCTTGGGATTGAGCCCTGCTCAGGGGAAATTCTGCTTCTCTCTCTCTCTCAAATAAGTAAATAAAATCTTAAATAAATAAATATCTTTTTTTAAAGTGCATTGCAAACTTAAACTAATGTAAGTTCTGTTAATCATCACGGACATTTATCGATCATGTCATTGAACAGGGAGTCTGTCAGCAGCTAGGGCTATAGAGAGACACAGTGAGGAGCTCACTATTCAGCTATGTAATTGCCGCCTAAGGCTGGCAGTATGCATAGCTGATTTAAAATCCAGATCCAGGGGCGCCTGGGTGGCTCAGTGGGTTGGGGCCTCTGCCTTCGGCTCAGGTCATGATCTCGGGGTCCTGGGATCGAGCCCTGCGTCGGGCTCTCTGCTCAGCGGGGAGCCTGCTTCCTCCTCTCTCTCTGCCTGCCTCTCTGCCTGCTTGTGATCTCTGTCTGTCAAATAAATAAACAAATAAGTAAATCTTTAAAAAAAAAAAATCCAGATCCATAAAAATTTCCTAGTCTTGAGCAGTCTTGCTCAGGATTCTAGTAGCATGCTTACATTTTAAAGTGTATAACTTGGTGGGGCGCCTGGGTGGCTCAGTGGGTTAAGCCTCTGCCTTTGGCTCAGGTCATGATCTTAGGGTCCTGGGATCGAGCCCCACATCGGGCTCTCTGCTCAGCAGGGAGCCTGCTCCCCCCTCCCCCCTGTCTGCCTCTCTGCCTACTTGTGATCTCTTTCTCTCTGTGTCAAATAAATAAATAAAATCTTTTAAAATTAAAAAAAAAAGTAAAGTGTATCACTTGGTGATGTTTCTTTATAATAATTCCAAACTAAGACATTTTGAAAGCATGTAACATACTTCTCTAATAGATTTAAAGCGTTCTGGTGTCAGGGGCCCTTTTGAGTTGGAGTTTCTGATCCTCATTTTAGGGTCCTTTACTGTTAATCCTAGAGCAGATCATCCCTTCTCTCAACTGGTTTCCGGTCTCGTCTTGTTCTCCAACCCCACACTCTTTCTTTCCCTCTCGTCTACCTGGCCCCTCCTCTCAGAGTGTTTCAGAGAGAGAGAGAGAGAGAGAGAGATAGATACCAATCCTTGAAGCCAGGAATTCATTCAACAGAATGATTTTTGAGTGCCTTATATGTATGGGTTAGGTGCAAGAGGTAAGTAAATGAAGAAGACATGGTTCCTGACCTCTGGGATCTCACAGGTTTTTAAGGGAAATGGACAAGTAATTTAGTAATGAGACAGGTGGTGACGTGTCAAAAATGTTTTGAGAACACTGAGGAAGAAAAATACTGCCTGGGAGAATAGGGAAGCTTTCCTAGATAGAGCGGTCCATCTAAATTTACCCTCTAAACTGAAGCACTATCAAAGGGGAAAGGGATGCTTTTTACATTTTGAGGGGATAGTAGGTATAAACTGGTACTGTTCCATGCAAACTAGTACACACTGTTCCCCTGTTCGTAAAAGAAATGTCTTTGTATGGTGTTAAAGTAAAAGTTGGAAGATTTACTAAGAAAATACCACACAGTAAAGCTTGGAAGCGTGAGAGAGTGTGTAGGTATGCCTGGCCCATAAAATACTTAGGGGTAGGAATAGCAGGAGGTGAGGAGGTGAATTGGGACCAGACGATGTAAGGACCAATGTGCTGTTGTTGCAGGTAATGGGAAGTCTTTGATGTTAAGGTTACACTTTTCTTTTTTCTTTCCTCTCTCTCTCTGGTCGCTTTCCTGGCTCTCTGAAAGATGAATGGGTGGGGGCAGGTGGCTTACATGCTGAGACCTCAAGGTCATGGAATGTATTTGCTGTAGATAGGAGAGAAAGGATGCTATTCTGAAGGATGGCAGGAAGGTTGAAAGAATGGAGAGACTCCGGAGATATTTAAAGCTTTAGAGAGACTTAGACTAGTGGGGGAAAAAATCACTCTGCTCTGCTTCTAGGACACCTGCTCCTGGCTTCCTTCCACCTCACAGACCACTTCCCATCTTACTCGCTTGTGTTCTCTTCAGTTTGTAAATGTTGGACTCTTCTCTGTTGCTCTCACTTTTTCTGTGATTTTGTTTTAGCCCCGTGACTTCGCACACCGTTCATATGTGTAGGTGCCTGCACTTGCTTCTTCATCCCAAGCGTCTCCTCCTAGCTCGAGCTTGTGTCTCAGGCAGTTCCGGCTCACCATGTTAGAGAGGTGCACTTTTCATTTTTCACCGCAGACATCCCATTAGTGACCGTGTCTACGGAAGACATTATCACTCATTCACACTCCTGCAGAGATGGGAGACCTGGAGGCGGCCTGCACTGTCTGCTCAGATTCCACATCCGGGGCATCCGCATTTCTCTGTTCCTTCTTTTTTTCTTTTTTCTTTTTTTTTAAGATTTTATTTATTTCTTTGCCAGCGAGTGCGTGTGAGAGCGAGCACAAGCAAAGGTAGCATCAGAGGGAGCGGGAGAAGCAGGCTGTGCACTGAGCAGGGAGCCCAGTGCGGGGCTCGATCCCAGGACCCTGGAATTATGACCTGAGCCCCAGGCAGACTCTCGACTGACTGAGTCTCCCAGGAGTCCCTCTTGTTCCTTCTCTCAAGGTGTATATCCTACCTGATACTCCTGAGTCAAGGCCATACCTGATTTGGCCTCTAGATCACCTCTCCTACCTCATTTTCTACTACTCTCTGTCTTGGATATGGCATTTCATCTGGTTTGTTTATGTTTTTAACTGTTTCTTGCACTTACTGAGCACCTGTCTCTGGCAGCATTCTTGGTGTTTCCTGTACTTGTTACATTGTCTCTCAGATGCATCCAGATTTCACTTCCTCACTCAGTTCAGGAGATAGGACTTTCCTGACTGTGCCCTAACAAGAGTCTCCCCCACCAACTCTCTCTAACCCATTTTCATGCTTAACCTTCTTAAAGGTAGTATCCCTACTTTACATATGTATGTTTTCTCTTTCCCGCTGGAATGTTAAGCCCAGGAGGGTGGAGACTTTCTTCAACATTGTGTCCTCAGTGCCAGAATAATGCTAATAATAAGTAGGAGGCATTTCATAAATACTATATTTCATAGACTCTAAGGTGCTTTCCTGCTCGGTCCGGGCACGCCCCTCTCCCAGGACCTCTGTCCACCGACTGGAAGCTCCTGCACCCCAAATTTTTTGGATTCTGTGGAGGCTTCGTCACATAGTCTGGATGGATCATTAATTCCATTTCCAGCCCATGTCTGGAGGATGGGGATGGAGAGGGAAAGTTTTGAGCTTCTGACTGGGGCTTGGTCTTAACTGGTGACCAGTCCCCCCACCTGGGGGCCCTCCAAGCGCCCACCCAGATACGTCTTATTAGAACAAAAGATGCTCCTAGTGTTCTTATCACTTAGGAAGTGACAAGAGTTTTAGTAGCTCTGTGCCAAGAGCCGGGGGCAGAGTTCCCTCACAGGAGACCGGCAGTAACCGGATCCATGGTTCAGGAGGGCTGTCTGCGCTTCTCCTTCATACGGCTGCTCGGGCGGTGTCACTCTGTGTCCTTCTGCCTCATCACTTTCTGTTCTCTGTGGTCAAGTGAAAGGCCTGCTTTTGAAAAAGGAGTCTGTTCTGTTCACGACCCCCCTTTTCAGTTAATCTAAAAACTTTTCAATTTTTAAGAAAAATGGAAATGTTTAAATATATATAAAAACAAAGACTAGAACAATAAACAGCTTTACATAACTAGCATCTTCAGTTAACAATACACACTTTAGGGGCACCTGGGTAGCTCAGAGGGTTAAAGCCTCTGCCTTCGGCTCAGGTCATGATCTCAGGGTCCTGGGATCGAGCCCCACATCGGGCTCTCTGCTCGGCGGGGAGCCTGCTTCCTCCTCTCTGACTGCCTGCCTCTCTACCTACTTGTGATCTCTCTCTGTCAAATAAATAAATAAAATCTTAAAAAAAAAAAATACACACTTTACCATATTTGCTTCATTGGTGTGTAGCATATGCATAGTTTTTCTGAACTATTTCAAAGTAAATTTTAAAGGTTTTTATTTATTTATTTGACAGACAGACATCACAAGTAGGCAGAGAGGCAGACAGAGAGAGAGGAGGAAGCAGGCTCCCCGCCGAGCAGAGAACCCGATGCGGGGCTCGATCAGGACCTGAGCCGAAGGCAGAGGCTTTAACCCACTGAGCCACCCAGGCGCCCCTCAAAGTAAATTTTAGACTTTACTTCTAGATACTGAAGATTTGCTGTATTAAGCAGAACAATGCCCCTTCCCGCAAGATAGCCACTTTCTAATTACTAGAACCTGTGAATGTGTCCACTTTCCTGGCAAAGGGGAATTAAGATAGCAGATGGAATTAAGGTTGCTAATCAGCTGACCTTAAAATAAGGATAGTGGTCCAGATTATCCACGTGGGCCCACTGTAATCGCAAGGGTCCTTAACATGGAAAAGGGCAGAAGAGAGTCAGAAAGATGACAGCTTGAGGAGGAGGGGAGCCCAGCCCATCACTGATGACTTTAAAGATGGAGAAACGGCCATAACCCAGGGAAAGCAGGCAGTGTGCAGCTAGAAAAGGTAGGAGAATAGATTTTCCTTCAGATACCCCAGAAGGAATGTGGCAGACCTCCCTGCTGATGCCCGTAATTTAGCCCAGCAAGACCCATTCGAAACTTCGGACTTCCAGACCACAGGGTAATAAATTTGCATTGTTGAAGCCTCCAACTTTGTGGTAGTTTCTTACACAGCTGTAGAGATGCTTCTCCAAAACGATAAAAATTTCCTGTTCCACCCCAATGCCCTTTTTCATAGCAGCTCTGGAAGAGAGCGTCTCTCTACGCAAGATCTTCTGCATTTTAGATTTCTCATGTTGTTCTCATATGGTATCCTCTAGCTGGCTTTCTGATTCTCTGTATTTCTTGCAAAGTGGATTTCATTGTGAAGGTTACTTGTTTTTGGCAAAAATACTTTATGGGAGATACTGTGTACCTCCTACTGTATCATACCAGGAGGCATGTCATACCTGATAGTCTCACTGCCTGCACTGTCAGATTTGATCCCTGGCTTTAGTTGACAGCAAGATCTCTCCATCATCAAAATATGTTTTTCCCTTTGTACTTAGCAATATGTGGAGTTATTTTGTTTATTGAAGCTGGAAGGCCTATCTGCTCTGAAAAGTTACTAAAGTAGTTATTAAAAGTATAAAATTTACACTTTCAGATTATCATTTTGACTCTGGAGTATGGCAGACCACATAACCTTAAAATCCTTTGTAATTCCATTACAAAACACCTAGTAAGGAGGACCTGGGTAGCTCAGTCGTTAGGCATCTGCCTTTGGCTCAGGTCTGGATCCCAGGGTCCTGGGATTGAGCCCCGCATCGGGCTTCCTGCTCAGGGGGAAACCTGCTTCTCCCTCTCCCACTCCCCCTGCTTGTGTTCTCTCTCTCTCTCTCTCTTTCTCTCTCTGTCAAATAAATAAATAAAATATTAAAACAACAACAACCTAGTAGTATTGGATAAAGTGTAACAAACTTTTTTTTTTTTCCTTAAACAAACTTCCTCTTAAATGCACAGCTAAGCCTGGAAGAAATAAGGAAAATCCTCAGGGGCAACAAGTGAAAGGGGAACTGAGAATGAGCGCGTGTGTGTGACTTAATGCTGGCACAGTTCTGGGGGCTTTCCCAGTCTCAGGAACCAGAAGACTTGTTTTTAATGCTTTAATGATTGGGGTCCAGAGACAAAGCATTAGGCCTAGAGCAGAGTTAGAGGTGAGAACCCCCTTGTAAGGCCAGGAGGTCACAGGGAGGTGACCATAAAGACATCCCATCTCCTAGTTGAGAGAAACAAGGAAACTTCTGTCACACTCTGGGTTCTGATTAGGAATGGGTGGGAGTATCCCCTGAAAATTTAAGTACGGGCCTGCACTCGTATAGGTTTAAATTATTTTCATCTGGAGATCCCCAAGCCGAGAAATAAATATTAAAAAAATATTTGGAACCCTTTATTCCCTTGGGGTAACTGGCAGAAGCATATAAAATACTCTGAAGGAACAGGTCCACAATCCAAATCACACAGGATTCCTACAGATAAAGTCACAATGAAAACAAGGCTCACAATAGAAAATGACAAAAGGGCACAAGAAACAATTAATTCATTTACCATGAATAAGTCACTATTAAAAAATCAGTAGGAACTGAAACTTCAGATAATAAATCTCTCTTTTTTTTTTTTTAAAGATTTTATTTATTTGACAGAGAGATACAGCGAGAGAGGGAACACAAGCAGGGGGAGTGGGTGAGGGAGAAGCAGGCATCCCGTGGAGCAGGGAGCCCGATGTGGGGCTCGATCCCAGGATGCTGGGATCATGACCTGAGCAGAAGACAGACGCTTAACGACTGAGCCACCCAGGTGCACCTCTCTCTCTCTCTCTCTCTCTTTTTTTTTTAAAGATTTTATCTATTTATTTGACAGAGAGAGATCATAAGTAGGCAGGGGGGGGGGGAAGCAGGCTCCCTGCTGAGCAGAGAGCCAGATGCAGGGCTTGATCTCAGGACCCTGAGACCATGACCTGAGCCGAAGGCAGAGGCTTAACCCACTGAGCCATCCAGGCGCCCCAAATCTCTTGATTATAGCTTAAAAAATAAGTATATTTAAAGTATTAAGTGTAAAGATTTTAAAAGAATAGAAAAAATAATTTGGAGGAGACAGATTTGAAGAAAAGAACCGAATAGAATATCTAAAAATGTAGAATATGGTCTTCTGTTCAGCAGGCCAGACACTCAATAAAATGGGGGGCGGGGACCTCTCCCAAGCAGCTTAACATTTTAATGGGCGGAAAACAGACCACCAAATATAAATGTGGAATATTAGTCATAAAAAGGAAGGAAATCTTGCCTTTTTCGACAACATGGATGGACCTTAAGGGCATTATTCTCAGGTAAGTGAGACAGAGAAAGGTACCTTCTCACTTACATGAGGAATCTAAACAAAACCAAAAACTTAGAATAGATTGATGGTTGCTTGTGGGGATGAGTAGATGAAATGGGTGAGGCTGCTCAAAAGGTACAAACTCCTAGTTACAAAATAGGTTCTAGAGATCTTTTTAATCACGGAGATGCGGCGTTTAGCATGGTGTGACCCTTAGCTGCTAATACTGTGTGATACATTTGAAAGTTGTTAAGCAAGTGGATTTTTCCTTTTTTAAATTTTATTTATTTGACAGAGGGCAGAGAGAGCACAGGCAGGGGGAGCAGCCGAGGCAGAGGGAGAAGCTGACTCCCTGCTGAGCAGGGGGCCCGACATCAGCCTCAGTCCCAGGACCCTGAGATCATGACCTGAACTGAAGGCGTAATGACTGAGCCACCCAGGTACCCGCCTCAGATGATTATAATTGTATCCAAAGTTGATATGTTCTGCAGTAGATGAGTAAAGTTAAGAACTCAGAAGATGTGGGGCGCCTGGGTGGCTCAGGTCATGATCTCAGGGTCCTAGGATGAGTTCCCCATCTGGCTTTGCTCAGCGGGGAGCCTGTTTCTTCTTCCTCTGCCTGCCACACCCCTTACTTGTGTGTGCACTCGCTCGCTCGCGCTCTCTCTGTCAAGTTTTTAAAAAATCTTTAAAAAAAAAAAACAACCCTCAGAAGATATGTTTGTTAAATGGCATATTCAGCACAGCTAAAGAAAGAATAAGGAGCAACCCAAGGAAATTACACAGAATGCAGCATCAAGATAGAAAGACATGGAAAATATGACAAAAAGATTGAGAAATGGAGACCAGAATAAGATGGCCCAAGATATATGTCATAGGGGTTCTAGGATAGGATAGGAAAAATGAGATGGTAATAATGCTCAAAGAGATAATAGCTGAGAATTTTCCAGAATTGCTAAATGTATCAGTCTTCAACTTCAGGAAAAAATAGTGAATTTTGAAAGGAGCAATAAAACGAAACACATTAGAACACACTAGTGATACTGAATCTTGTAAAACGTCAAAGACAAAGAGCTAGTGAAAGCAACCAGGGAGCAAGAAACATTACCACAAAGGAATGAAAAATTGGACTTTAGTCAGACTTCTCAACACCAATAAAATGCAAGGAAAGTAATATTTTCAAAGTACAGAGAAAAGGGGCGCCTGGGTGGCTCAGTGGGTTAAAGCCTCTGCCTTCGGCTCGGGTCGTGATCCCAGGGTCCTGGGATCGAGCCCCGCATTGGGCTCTCTGCTCAGCGGGGAGCCTGCTTCCTCCTCTCTCTCTCTGCCTGCCTCTCTGCCTACTTGTGTTCTCTGTCTGTCAAATAAATAAATTAATTAATAATCTAAAAAAAAAAGTACAGAGAAAAGATAAGTGAATTAGAACTCTATGCTCATTCTAAAGTGAGGATGAAGTAAACATTTTCAGGGAGACTTGAATGTGTTCAGCAGCTAGGTGTTTTTTTTTTTAATTCGTTTTTTTAAAATTATTTATTTTTAAAAATCTAATTAACGTAATGTATTATTGGTTTAGAGGTACAGATCTATGATTCCTCAGTTTTTGTTTTTGTTTTTGTTTTTAAGATTTTATTTATTTGACACAGACAGAGAGATCATAAGTAGGCAGAGAGGCAGGCAGAGAGAGGGGGGAAGCAGGCTCCCCACCCAGCAGAGAGCCCGGTTTGGGGCTCGATCCCAGGACCCTGAGATCATGACCTGAGCCACCCAGGCGCCCCTGATTCCTCAGTTTTATGTAACAGCTGGTGCTTATTATATCATGTGCCCTCCTTAATGTCTATCACCCAGTTACCCCATCCCTCCACCACTCGCCCCTCCAGCAACCGTCAGTTTGTTTCCTATGATGAAGAGTCGCTTATGGTTTGTCTCCCTCTCTGATTTCATCTTGTTTCATTTTTTCCTCTCTTCCTCTGTGATCCTCTGTTTTGTTTCTTAAATTCCACATATCAGTGAGATTATATGATAATTGTCTTTCTCTGACTGACTTATTTCACTTAGCATAATACCCTCTAGTTCCATCCATGTCATTGCAAATGGCAGGATTTTAAGTTTTTTTTAAAAAAGATTTTATTTATTTATATATTTGTCAGAGAGAGAGAGAGAGAGAGTGAGCACAGGCAGACAGAGTGGCAGAGGGAGAAGCAGGAGCCCGATGTGGGACTCGATCCCAGGACGCTGGGATCATGACCCGAGCCGAAGGCAGCCGCTCAACCAACTGAGCCACCCAGGCGTCCCAGATTTTAAGTTTTTTGATGGCTGATTCGTATTCCACTGTGTGTATATACCATGTCGTCTTTATCCGTTCACCTGTCGGTGGACATCCGGCCTCTTTCCATAGTTTGACTGTGTGGACGTTGCTGGCAGTTAGGTATTCTGCTGAAAGAACTAATACAGGGTATGTATCAAGAGAAAAGAATTTGCATCCACTAAGATTGGCAGGACAAAAAGAAATTTGTGGGTAAATCCAAGGGAGCTTTCACTGTATATAACACACTAATAATGGCTAATTTGAGGGACACTTGGGTGACTCAGTGGGGTAAGTGTCCCACTCTATTTTGGCTCGGGTCGTGACCCCAGGGTTGTGAGATCAAGCTCTGCGCCAGGCTCCACTCTCAGCTCAGAGTCTGCTTGAGATGCTCTCCCTCTGTCCCCACCCTCACACATGCTTGTGCATGTGTGCTCTCTCCCACTCTCAAATAAATAAAATATTTTTTTAAATGACTAATTTGAGGGGTGCCTGGGTAGCTCAGTTGTTGGGTGTCTGCCTTCAGCTCGGATTGTGATCGCAAGGTCCTGGGAATGAGCCCCGTGTCAGGCTCCTGCCCAGTGGGGAGCCTGCTTCTCCTCTTTCCACTCCCCCTGCTTGTGTTCCCTCTCTCCCTCTCTCTTTGTCAAATAAATAAATAAAATATTTTTAAAAAAATAAATAAAAATAAAAATGACTGATAGAAGCTAAAAAGCAAAATGGGGCTGAAATAAAAGAGAGAAAATATATAAAGACTATTTAAGTCACTCTAGTCATAAGAAGGCATAAACGGACCAGGAAAGAAGCACAGAACAAGCAAGATAGTAGAATGAAGATGGTAGAAATAAAACTAAATATATGAATAATCATGATAATAAATGTATAAACTATACTAGCGAGCTAAAGAAACATTATCGGATTGCATGGAAAAATTCAGGTAAATACAATCAAATAGGCAAAGAAATTTTTAAAAAGGGGGCACAAATTAAGAATGGAAAAAGATGTTCCAAGTAGATATAATCAGAAAGTTGATGTCTACATATTAATAACAGACAAAATAAACTTTGAGGCCATAATTAGAGGAACTTTTAAGATACAAATAAATTTTAAAAAAAAGATTAGGGACATCTGGGTGATTCAGTCAGGTAAGTGTCTGGCTCTTGAGCTCACCTCATATCTTGATCTCAGGGTCATGAGTCAAGCCCCACATTGGGCTCTACTGAGTGTGGAGTCTACTTAAAAAAAGAATAAATTTTTAAAAATAAAGGAGAACATTGGTAAAATTTTTTAAAGTTTCTTTCTTTTTTTTTTTTTTTTAAATTTTAAGTACAGTCTTCTCCAATGTGGGACTTGAACTGCTAACCCAAAGTCAAGAGTCACATGCTTTGCTGATTGAACCAGCTGGGCACCCTTGTTTTTAAAGGACATTATTTTGGGTATGGTATTTTAGGTTGTCAGTTTTTTTTCTTCCACTTTTTGTCTTCTCTTTTGCCTTGTTGCCTACAAGAAATCTGGAATTATCCTTATTTTTACATAATCTGTCTTCCCCTTGCCCTGCCCTGGCTACTTTTAAGTTTTTGTAGCAGTTCTAAGCAATTTAATTATGTCCCTTGGGATATAGTTTTCTTCATGTTCCTTGTGCTTGGGGTTTATTGAGATTCTTGGATTTGTAGGTTTATAATTTTCATTACTTATTCTTTTTTGGTCATTATTTATTACGTTTTTTCTGTCCACTGCTATCGCTCTTTGAGGGACTCCGGTTATCTGGATATTAGGCTGCTTAAAGTTGTTCCTCAGTTTAGGGGTGCCTGGGTAGCTCAGTCAGTTAGGCATCAGCCTTTGGCTCAGGTCATAATTCCAGGGTCCTGGGATGTCTGCTCCCTCCCCCTGCTGCTCCCCCTACCTGTGCACGCATGCTCGCTCTCTCTCAAATAAATTAATAAAATCTTAAAAAAAGAGATAGATTGTTCTCTTTTAAAAAAAGTCTCCCAGTCCCCTCATGCTCTTCTTATTTATTCTTTCTGACTGTTTTGAGGTAATTTTTATTACTACATCTCCTGGTTTGTTAATCTTTTTTTTTTTCCCTGTAATCACTAATCTGCTTTTAAAATCAGTGTATTTTAACTTCTTTATTGAGATATTTTTTACATACCACACAATTCACGTATTGAGTGTACAGTTTAATGGTTTCAGTGTATTCACAGAGTTGTGCAACTATCCCCACACTCTTAAGATTAGAACATTTTCATAACCCCCAAAAAAGAAACCTCTGGGGTGCCTGGGTGGTTCAGGTGGTTGAGCATCTGCCTTCGGCTCAGGTCATGATCTCTGGGTCCTGAGCCTGAGCCCTGCGTTGGGTTCTCTGCTCAGCAGGAAGTCTGCTTCTCCCTCTCCTTTTGCCCCTCCCTTCTCCCCCCTGCCATTCCCTCCCCCCTGATCATGCTTGCTCTCTCACTCTCAAATGAATAAATAAAAAATCTTTAAAAAATAAAAGGAAGGAAGGAAGAAAGAAACCTCTGACCTGTCAGCAGACATGATGCATTATGACCCTCTCTTCAGCTCTAGGCAGCCACTGGTCTACTTCCTGTTTCCATTGACTTGCTTATTCTGGACTTTTCATATAAATGGAATCATACAATAGATGGCCTTTTGTGGCTGAATTCCACAAAAGTGGAATTAGGTAATGTTTCTTTTTCTTTTTCTTTTTTTTTACTAAAGATTTTATTTATTTATTTGACAGAGAGAGATCACAAGTAGGCAGAGAGGCAGGCAGAGAGAGAGGGGGAAGCAGGCTCCCCGCCAAGCGGAGAGCCCGATGCGGGGCTCGATCCCAGGACCCTGAGATCATGACCTGAGCCGAAGGCAGAGGCTTTAACCCACTGAGCCACCCAGGCGCCCCTTAGGTAATGTTTCTAAGGTTCATCTATGTTGTAATTCTTATCGGTACTTCATTCTTTTTTGTGACCATATAATACTCCGTTTTACAGATTCACAACATTTTGTTGATTCATTGGTTGACGGACATTTGGGTTGGTTCCACTTTTCAGCTGTAGGAATAATGCTGTGGTGAACATTGGTGTACAGATTTTCGTGTGGGAATAATGTTTTCAGTTCTCTTGGGTATATGCCTAGCGATGGAATTGGCAGGTCCTATGATAACTCCGTGTTGAACTTCGCAAGGAACCGCCAAGCTCTTTTCCAGACTGATTGTACCATTTTCCATTCCCAGCAGCAGTGTGTGAAGATTCCCGTTTGTCTGAGGGCTCCTCAACACTTCCTGGATTTTCGGTGACTGGTGTGTCTCTGCAGCAATCACCTCTGTGGTGCTCTGTCCTTTCACTGTACCTCCTCTCCACCTCTTCTGCTCACGAGTCGCCCTGGCTCTGCCTCAATTCCCCCTGCCCACACCGTGTCTTGGAAGCTCTCCCAAGACAATAAAGGGGGGCAGTTGGCGAGCTTACCTTGTTTGTTTCCTGTTCCTGCGGGATCACTGCCTTTGTTGTCCGATGTCCAGTGTCTTGAAAACCTGTCTCGTGTATTTTTGTCTGGGCTGTTGTTATTTCAGGTGGGAGGGTAAATCCCGCCCTGTTAACACCATCTTGACCAGAAGTAGACTTCGCAGCATTAAACATCAACAAATTGATACTTAATGTTGAACTGGAGAATGGATTACTAAATCGTATATTTTTGCAATGGAGTTCTACACAGCAGTTAAAACAAATGAACTAGGACTTCATACATTTACTTGGATACATTTTAAAAATTAAAAAAATGGGGGCGCCTGGGTGGCTCAGTGGGTTAAAGCCTCTGCTTTCGGCTCAGGTCATGTTCCCAGGGTCCCGGGATCGAGCCCCACGTCAGGCTCTTCTGCTCGGCAGGGAGCCTCCTTCCCGCTCTCGTCCCACCCCCTCTCTGCCTGCCTCTCTGCCTACTTGTGATCTCTGTCTGTCAAATAAATAAAATCTTAAAAAAAATTTTTTTAAATGAACATTGAAAGGCAAATGGAAAAGGACATGTACAAGAGCCTACTTTCTAAACTATAATGTATAAAAGTACACCAACTATACTGCATATTATTTAAAGATATTTATGCAGTAATCTTATAACAGTATTCATGGAAATGATAACAAACCCATCAGAATAACGCCTTTCTCTGGGGAGAGGAGGAGGTGGGGAATGGATTGGGGGTGTAGTTATCCAGGGTGCTTTGAATGTATCCCTAAGTGTTTAATTTCACTAAAAGTAAGTTAGGAAGCCACATATGTAACAAATGACCAGGGCCTATGTGAAGAACTCTCAGAACTAAACAGTAAAAACAATCCAGTTAGAACACGGCCAGAAAACATGAACAGAGGGGTTTTCACAAAAGAGGATTTACAGATGGCAAATAAACACATAGAAGGATATTCAGCATCACTAGCCATTAGGGAAATGCAAATGAAAACTATGGTGAAATGTCACTACACACCTCTCAGAATGGGTTAAATAAGAAATAATGACACCACCAAATGCCAGTGAGGATATGAAGAAACTGGACTTATCAAACATTGCTTATGGGATTATATGATGGGCCAGCTATGCTGGAAAACAGATGGGTGGTTTCTTATAAAGCTAAACATTAATTTGCTATATTACTCAGCAGTCACACTCTTAATGCGTTTATCCCAGAGAAATGAAAATGTATATTTCTGCAGAAACTTGTATGTGAATGTTCATAGCAGCTTTGTCATGGCAAAAAAACCCAAAAAACTAGAAACAACTCCGTTGTCCTTCAGCAATGCAATAAGTAGGGTACATTCTGACCACGGGCTACTAGTTGCCAAAGAAGGAACGGACTATTGGTACATGCAAAAATTTGGACGAATCTCAAGGGAATTTTACTAAAAGCCATTTTTTTTTAAAAGAGTTTATTTACTTATTTGACAGACAGAGATCACAAGTAGGCAGAGAGGCAGGCTGAGAGGGTGGGGGAAGGAGGCTTCCTGCTGAGCGGAGAGCCTGATGCGGGGCTCGATCCCAGGACCCTGGGATCATGACCTGAGCCGAAGGCAGAGGCTTTAACCCACTGAGCCACCCAGGCGCCCCTAAAAGCCATTTTTTTAAAAAGCCAACCCCAGGGGTGTCTGGGAGGCTCAGTCAGTTAAGGGTCTCTCTCACTCTTGGTTTCAGCTCAGGTCATGGTCTGGGGGTCCTGGGACGGAACTGCGCGTCAGGCTCCACACTCTGTGTGGGGTCTGCTTGGGATTCTCTCTCCCTCTCCTTCTGCCCCTCCTGCTTGGGTTCTTTCTCTCGTGTGTACGCGCTCTCTCAAATCTTTAAAAAGTAAAAAAAAAAAATTCAAAAGCCAGCCCCAATAAAATTTTTTTAAAAAGTAATCTACAGATCTTCCCCCGTTTTACTTGGATACGTTTGTCCTTATTTAGTTCTGTACAGTGTCACCACATTTGTAGGTGCATGTATCCTCCATAGTCAAGATAGAGAACAGTTCCATCACCTCAAGATCCCTCAGTGCTGCCCTTTTATAAACATATCCACCCTATCACTGCCCCCCCAACTACATGCCAAACCCTGGTGATCACCAATCTGTTTTCCATATCTAAAGTGTTATCCTTTTTTTTTTTTTTTTTAAGATTTATTTGTTTATTTTGAGAGAGGGAGAGAACACAGGTGCCCAGGGTGGGGGAAGGTCAGAGGGAGAGAGGAACTTAAGCAAACTCCGTGCTGAGCTCAGAGCCAGACTCGGAGCTCAATCTCATGACCCTTAGATCATGACCTGAGTCAAAATCAAGAGTCGGATGGATGCTTAACCAGCTGAGCCACCCAGATGCCTCAGGGGTTTGCTTTTTTTTTTTAGATTTTATTTATTTATTTGGCAGATAGAGACAGCGAGAGAGGGAACACAAACGGGGAATGGGAGAGGGAGAAGCAGGCTTCCTGCTGAGCAGGGCTCGATCCCAGGACCTGAGGATCATGACCTGAGGGTCCTGGGCTCGAGCCCCGCATCGGGCGCTCTGCTTGGCGGGGAGCCTGCTTCCCCCCTTTTCTCTGCCTGCCTCTCTGCCTACTTGTGATCTCTGTCTGTCAAATAAATAAATAAAATCTTTTTTTTTTAAATTAAAGTCTTTAGATTTTAACGTTTTTTAATAAGATATATTTATTTTAGAGAGAAAGCATGTGTGGGCAGGGGGAGTGGCAGAGGGAGGGAGACAAGCAGACTTCCCGCTGAGTGGGGAGCCTGATGGGGGGTGTGAGGCTCAGTCCCAGGAACCCTGAGATTGTGACCTGAGCTGAAATCAAGTGTTGGAGGCTTAACTGACTGGGGCACCCAGGTGCCCCAAAAAGTCTTAAGATTTTTGAAAAGTATTAGAATTTATAAGAAGGGTATATATATTTTATATGCTTATATGAATATATATCTTACACAGACATGTATATTATATATATAATATGTGTTAAGTACTTAAAAAACAAAAAACAAGCTCCACATCCAACATGCGGCGCGAATCCTCAGCCCCGAAATGAAGAGTTGCATGCTCCTCCAACTGAACCAGCCAGGCATTCCAAAACAACTTATTTTTTATGTGTTAAATAACTAATCTTCGACAAAGCAGGAAGGAATATCCAATGGAAAAAAGACAGTCTCTTCAACAAATGGTGTTGGGAAAACTGGACAGCCACATGCAGAAGCATGAAACTGAACCACTTTCTTACAAAAATAAATTCAAGGGGCGCCTGGGTGGCTCAGTGGGTTAAAGCCTCTGCCTTCAGCTCAGGTCATGGTCTCAGGGTCCTGGGATCGAGCCCCGCATCGGGCTCTCTGCTCGGCGGGGAGCCTGCTTCCTCCTCTCTCTCTGCCTGCTTCTCTGCCTACTTGTGATCTCTCTCTGTCAAATAAATAAATTAAATCTTTAAAAAAAATAAAATAAAATAAATTCAAAGTGGATGAAAGAACTAAATGTAAGACAGGAAGCCATCAAAATCCTAGAGGAGAAAACAGATGGCAACCTCTTTGACCTCAGCCACAGCTACTTCTTGCTGGACACATCTCCAGAGGCCAGGGAGACAAAAGCAAAAATGATCTACTGGGCCTTCATCAAGATGAAAAGCTCCTGCATAGCAAAGAAACAGTCAACACAACTAAGACATTTAGGTATTTGCAAATGACATGCCAGGCAAAGGGCTGGTATCCAAGATCTATAGAGAACTAATCAAACTCAACACACAAAACACAAAAAATCCAATCAAGAAATGGGCAGAAGACATGAATAGACAGCTTTTCAAAGAAGACATCCAGAGGGCCAACAGACACATGAAAAGATGTTCAACATCACTCGGCATCAGGGAAATACAAATCAAAACCACAATGAGATACCACCTCACACCAGTCAGGACAGCTAAACAAGTCAGGAAACAGATGCTGGCGAGGATGCGGAGAAAGGGGAACGAGCCCTCCTACGGTGTCGGTGGGAATGTGAGCTGGTGCAGCCACTCTGGCAAAGAGCATGGAAGTTCCTCCAAAAATTGAAAATAGAGCTACCCTACGACCCAGCAATCGCACTACTAGGGACTTATCCACAGGATACAAATGTAGTGATCCGAAGGGGCTCGTGCCCCCCAGTGTTTATAGCAGCAACTTCCACAGTAGCCCAACTGTGGCACGAGCCCAGATGCCCCATCGACAGATGAGTGGATAAAGATGATGTGGCATATGTATACGATGGAATACTATGCAGCCATCAGAAAGAATAAAATCTTGCCATTTGCAGGGCACCTGGGTGGCTCAGTCATTAAGTGTCTGCCTTTGGCTCAGGATTTGCAATGATGTGGGTGGAACTAGAGTACATTATGCTAAGCGAAATAAGTCAGTCAGAGAAAGACAAATACCATAGAATTTCACTCATATATGGGATTTAAGAAACAAAACAGATGAACATGGGGAAGGAAGGGAAAACAAAATAAGATAAAAACAGAGACGGAGGTGGACCGTGAGAGACTCTTAACTCTAGGGAATACACTGAGGGCTGCTGGAGGGAAGGGTTAGGGGGATGGCTTGGGTGGGGGGTGGGCATTAAGGAGGCACTTGGGACGAGCTCTGGGTGTCATAGGTAAGTGATGGATCACTCAGTTCTACTCCTGACAGCAATATTACACTATATGTTAACTAGAACTTAAAATTTTTTAAAAGGAATGCTGCTTCGCTTTTATATAACTATAGGCTTAAATTTCATCATTTTTGAAAATTGGTGGGGAGGTTTTTTGTTCTGATTTGTTCTGATTTGTTTTGTTTTGTTTTTGAGTAGGCTCAACACCCAGCATGGGGCTCAGACTTACAGGTCCAAGATCGAGAGTCCCATGCTCTACTGACCAGGCCAGCCAGGTGCCCTGAAAATTGGGGCTTTGTAACTTAACTGACAGTTAAAATTTTTCTATTCATTCTCTGATGCGGTTAGTTGGGAAAGCAAATGTGAGGAGCGCTGTACGTCGGCCGGCGAGCAGCGGTCACTCAGCGGATGTTTGTTCGGTTCGCTCTTCCTCTCCACCCTCCACCCTCTGCTCTCTCAGGGTCCTCTGAGTCTTCGCTGCAGGCCTGGGTTTTGATTTGGGGCTAACAGTAGGATGAAAGCTTGACAAGCGTGAGGCTAGAGCTGTGACCACCCGGCCATTCTTGTTTTTCACAGGGGCAGCAGCAGATTTAAGCTGGGCGGTTTTCGGCTGTAACTGTTAGACATAAGCGTTGGGACTCTCCTTTAGTTTGCTGAGAGGTCCTGTTTTCCTGGTTTTTCCTCCAGCTCTCTGTCTGTTTCTTAGTTTCCTCCAACCCTTAAATGTAGGTACTGCCCAGGGATCTATGCTGGACCCTCTTTTCTTGTGACTCCATCTTTTTTTCTGGGCAGCGTTGCTCACCGCCCATCCATTACTTCCATTACCTCCTCTGCCTGTTCAAGTATCTGTCTCCAGCCCTGGCCTGAGCACTGGCTCTTCAGTTTGCTTGCTGCGTGCCCTGTTCATTGGACGCATCCACCTCGGTGTCCCATCGGCACTTCTGACAGTTTTCCATGAAGATGTTTTCAGTTTAGGTAACAGATACCCTAGCTCCAACGAGCTTACACATTAAGGGAGTTTATTGACCTGTGTAACTGGAATCCGGGAACTACCCCTGGCCCGGCCGTGGGGTTACCTCCCATCTCCGTGTGGCTGGCGCAGTGTCTGCTCTGTCTGCAGGCGACCTGCCCTCCCTCATGGTCTCAAGACGGCTGCCAGCAGCAACACGCCAGGACTGCATATATTCACATTCATATTCAGTGGAAGAGAATATAGGACTGGGGAGGACCTGGTGGCTGAGACTTAAGTCAGGAAATGTCAGGGATGATTCCAAGGCTTCTGGCTTTTGTCTGTGGATGAATTCAGCTCTCTTCATTGAAGTATAAGAAAAGCTGCAGAAGGCAGGGAAGATGGGTTCGTGTGAACACCCAGTTCTTATTTTAGTTACATGCATACCTTCTCCTGTCAGAATGAGATTGTTAGCAGTGACCAGGGGCCCCTGGGTGGCTCAGTCATTGGGTGTCTGCCTTCAGGTCAGGTCATGATCCCGGGATCCTGGGATCGAGCCCCAGTCAGGCTCCCTGCCTCTTTGTGTTCCCTCTCTCGCTGCCTTTCTGTCAAATAAATAAATAAAATCTTAAAAAAATAAAAAGAAAAAGAGACAATGACCTAATCTTTTTTCACCTTTATTCCTGCCAGCTCACCATGAACTGGATGCATAGGATTCTTGGTGTTTGGGGTGGGGGGGATGGGTGTGTGCATTCACGTATACCCAGCACCACTTCCCACTGTTCTCCAGCTCTGGTCCGTCAATCTATGTCGCAGATTTTTGAAGTGCGTTAGTCCTGCATGGCAATCCCAGATTCACTGTCTAAAGCTTTATAGCCTTGGGATACTGGATTGAACATTTTCCCAACTGTGAAGTTAGGGATAATACCACCTAGTAACTTGTCGAGGAGATTTAAATGAGAGCACATGAGAAGTGCCTAGCAGTGTGTTTGGCTTTTAAAGATTCGTGATTATCATTAGCAGCCCATAAGAAACAAAAAAAGACTGGTTAGGCATTAAAAGACAAAATACAGGGCACCAGGGTGGCTCAGTCCATTAAGCATCTGCCTTGGGCTCAGGTCATGATCCCAGGGGATGGGCCCAGCCCCCACATCAGGCTCCCCACTCAGCTCTCCCTCCCCCAGCTTATGCTCTCTAGTGTACACGCGCTCTGTCTCTCTCAAATAAATAAATAATCTTTAAAAGGCAAAATCAACATTTATCTTAGAGAATTTTTTGAAAATTTTATTTTAAGGGGGCTCCACACCAAATGTGGGGCTTGAACTCACGACCTTGAGATTGATTAAGGAACGCATGCTCTACTGACTGAGTCAACCAGGCTCCCCTATTTTGCAGAATTTTTGTTTTGCTTTTTTAGAGAGGAATTTTTACGTGATAAAATTACATTGAATATTCATTGAATATTCTTTTTTTTTTAAGGTTTTATTTATTTATTTGACAGAGAGCACACAAGTAGGCAGAGCAACATGCAGAGGGAGAGGGGGAAGCAGGACCCTTGCTGACCAGAGAGCCGATGCAGGGATGTGGGGCTCAATCCCAGGACCCTGGGATCATGACCTGAGCTGAAGGCAAATGCTTAACTGACTGAGTCACCCAGGCACCCCTCAGTGACTCTTTTTTTTTAATGTAAATATACAGAGTTGTGCGGCTATTGCCACAATCCAGTTTTAGAATATTTCTATCACCCAAATAGACCTCTTGTCCCATTTTTTTTCTTTTTTCTTTCTTTCACCTTTTCTTTTGTTTTTTTGTTTTCTTGGGTTTTTTGTTTTTTTAGAGAGAGAGAGAATCCTTTTTTTTTTTTTTTAAGATTTTATTTATTTATTTGACAGAGACAGAGAGATCACAAGTAGTCAGAGAGGCAGGAAGAGAAAGAGGAGGAAGCAGGCTCCCTGCTGAGCGGAGAGCCCGATGCGGGGCTCGATCCCAGCATCCTGGGATCATGTCCTGAGCCGAAGGCAGAGGCTCTAACCCACTGAGCCACCCAGGCGCCCTGAGAGAAAGAGAGAATCTTAAACAGGCTTCTCACCCAGCACAGAGCCCAGTGCAGGGGCTCAGTCTCATGACCTGAGCCCAAATCAAGAGTTGGACGTGTAAAATGACTGAGCACCCAGGCGCCCCTCTCTCATGACATTTTTTTTTAAAGATTTTATTTATTTATTTGACAGAGAGTGAGAGTACAAGTTTGCAGAGCAGAAGGCAGAGGGAGAGGGAGAAGCAGACTCCCTGCTGAGCAAGAAGCCAGATGTAGGATTGGATCCCAGGATCCCTGGGATCACGACCTGAGCCAAAGGCAGACGTTTAACTGAACCACACCCAGGCACCACCAAGAACTTTTTCTTCATCCCAGAGATTCTGTTCCAGTTAAATAATAGTTCCTCACTGTCCTCTCTCCACTTGGTGTCCCAGGTAGCCACTAATCTACTTTCTGTCTTTGTTAATTTGCCTATTCTAGGTACCTCATGTTAGTGGAAATACTTGTCCTTCTGCGTGTGACTTACCTCACTTTGCATGATATTTTCAAGATTCATCCATGTTTTATTGGATTTTGAGGCAGAATGGCTAGATAAGTAAAGAATGGGCAAGGAAAGTTTAATCAGCATTTTCAAGGCATCTCTTGGGAAAGATTACTTACCTTAGACATTCAAATATCTGTTTCTGGTTTCTCCCAACTTCTAGTGTATCTGTGTATTTTGCTGGAGTATAATTGGGGGGGGGGGGTCATTGAGCAGTGTTCAACTGTTTCTATAACCATCTGAGAAGCCGGGATGATAATGGGGTCCCAGACTCCATTCACTCTAGGTTATTGAAGTTTTGTTCCTTTTTACATATTTTCAGTGCTTATGAATTTTCCTCAAAACTTGGAACTCTGTGCCATATTAATTTGCATTTGTATATCTTGCTTTGTACTTTTCTGGAGTGTTTTTTGCATCTAGATGTATGATCAGTTGAGTAACAGACTTTTCTCACCTGCAGCTTCCCATGGGATTCTCAGTGGTCCTCTCAATATGAGATGTTTTGTTTTGTTTTTTTAAAGATTTTATTTATTTGAGAGGGAGGGAGGGAGAGGGAGAAGCAGGCTCTCTGCTTAGCAGAGAACCTGATTGGGACTCCATCCCAGGATCCTGGGATCATGACCTGAGCCAAAGGCAGAGGCTTTAACCCACTGTTCGACCCAGGTGCCCCTCAGTATGAGGTGTTGGTCACCTTCCCTGGAACACTGGGGAGTTACTGGGGAGTTGGGGTTTAACTTTTGATGTTCTGTAGCATTCAGTGTTCCAGTTTCCACCTTGTGGGCATTTTTCAGAAGTAAATCACTTCAGAAATAACATTTATCAAAATACCAGATCCTTAGGGGGACCTGTAGCTAAAGACTCTGTTCTGACGTCTGTCTCCTGTCTGAAGCTGTTAAAATGAAACGAGGATACAGAGAAGTTGGAAGCTCATGTGCTGCTGCTGGTGACATAAGATGGCCTGGCCTCTTTGGAAAGCAGCCCAAGGCTGAACAAAGAGCTGCCATGCAGCCCAGCGGTTCCCTCCTGGGTCTTTACCCAAGAGAACCTAAAACGTGTTCATGTAAAACCGTGTGCACAAAAGTTCATAGCAGCATTGTTCATAACAGCAAAAAGTAGGGGAAAAAACAAATCAGTTGATAAATGGATAAACAAAATACACGAACACAAATGGAATATTATTTGGACATGAAAAGACAGACACACTGACGCAGGCTGCAGACAGGAATGATGCCCAGTAACAGAAGCTAGTCACAAAAGAAACACATGTTATATGTTTCCAGTTATGTGAAAAGTCCAGGGGTGCCTGGGTGGCTCAGTTAAGCATCCGGTTCTCAATTCCCGCTCAGGTCAGGATTTCTCAGGGTCGTGAGATGAAGCCCTGTGTCTCCCTGTGCGCTGGGCATGGAATCTGCTTAAGAGTCTCTCCCTGCCCCTCCCCCATCTTGTGCACACTTGCTCTCTGTCTCTCTCTCTCTCCCTCTTTCTCAAAAAAGATAAAAAGTCCAAATTAGCAGATTTAGAGTCAGAAAGTAAATTGGTTGAGGACAGAGATGGGGGCAGAGGGACTGCTAATGGGTATGGTTTTTTTAGGGGGTAGATGATAAAAATGTTCTAGTATGGATTGTGGTGATGGTTACACAGCTCTGTGAATATAGTAAAAACCACTGAAATGTGCAGTTTATTTTTTTTTAACATTTATTTATTTGAGAGCGCACCCGCACATGAGACTCGTCCTGAAGCAGATTTCCTGCTGCACGTGGAGCCAGACTCGGGGCTCCATTCAGGACCCTGAGATCAGACTTGAGCCCAAATCAAGTCAACCAATCAGCAGAGGCACCCAGCATCCCAAAGTGTACCCTCTTAATAGGTAGATTCAGGTCACCTGGGTGGCTGCGTTGGTTAAGCAACTGCCTTCTGCTGAGTACAGGATCCTGGAGTCCCTCGTCGGAGTCCCTCGTCAGGCTCCCTGCTCAGTGGGAACCCTGCTTCTCCCTCTCCCTCTGCTCCTCCCTACCACCCCCCAACTTGTGCTCACTCTCTCTCAAATAAATAGAATCTTTTTTAAAAAAGATAACAATTTTTAAAAATGACTTACATAACATAATAAAAGAAAGAAAAGAAGTAACATTACCCAAAAATTCAGAAATCTGGCTTCTGACTTCTTTTTCAGATCTCTAAAATGTCTGTTTCCTTTTGTTGGTTGTTTTTGGTTGTTTTTGTTTTTGTTTTTTGGTCATACTCAGGAAAGGATTAAATAGCTGTTATTTTACTCCTCACTACAAGAAGGAAGCTGCCACAAGCATAAACACATTTTTCTTTGCAAGAGCACAGTTAGCATTGGTGGTCTTCTCTGTCTTGCTACTCGAGTCTGTGAATTATTGGGTCTGAGCTCATGTTTTAGGTATAGAAGTCATCACCCTAGGGTATAGAAATTAAATTCTGTTGAGCATCTTCTAAGTACCCACTTTTAAAGATAAAATTGAGATTTAGGGAGGTAAAGTAACTTATAAGACCTTATAAAAGTAATTAGCAGTTTGAACCTGTGTTTCTGTGACTCAAAAAACTTTCTTTCCAGTGCCTCATTGCTATTTCCTACCAGGAAAACAGCCCTGGATTTAAAAGTATGGAAGAGATTCTGCATTTAAATTTTATTAGCATAAAAAATCAAAGTGAAAGGAAAAATGATAATTTTCTTCCTTTAATAATTTCGTTGCATAAGTAGAGAAAGTATTACCTCTTCTCAGCCTAAACACCTGAGTCTTTCATAAAAGTCAAGTATCTTTTTTTTTGTAAGTAGGCTCTATGCCCAGTGGGCTTGAACTCACAACCCCAAGATCAAGAGTCTCCTGCTCCAACAAGTGAGCCAGCCAGGCGCCCCCTAAAGCCACGTGTCTTAAGATACTGAATGAACTCTGTATCTCCATAGACTTGCTGCATCCAGACAACTGTGGCTTCCCATGAAGTGTTCTTTGTTTACTTCGTCATCTCGTCCTTCATAAGATAGGCCAGCTAAAGATACGCCTGGGTGACTGGAGGAACTTCACCGTTCATAAGAGTCTTTTCCAGGAAAAGGATTTGGTTTGATAGTTAAAACCAGCATATCTAGGACACCTGGGTGGCCCACTCGATTAAGCGTTTGCCTTTGGCTCAGGTCATGATCCCAGGGTCCTGGGATGGAGTCACACATCGGGCTCCCTGCTCAGCGGCGAATCTGCTTCTCCCTCTCCCTCTCCGCCTCCCCCTGCTTGTACTTGCTCACTCCCTGAAAAAAAAATAAAATCTTTAAAAAAAAAAACAAAAAAACAAAAACCAACGCATCTGACTTTGAGCGTACAGGCACAAAAAGCCCGTCACAAAAGAATGTTTATTCTGAGAGAGGTAGGGTTTTAATGGACCATCCAGTTGAGTGTAGTGGTGATATAGTAAGGACTTTGATGACTAGAAAGTATTGAGGTTTAGTTTTCACTGCTGAAGTTGAGTGGAGAAATCTCCTTTAGTTATAGGTGTTCTGGGAAGATAGAAGGTAGAAGGTTAGTTCAGTGACCTTTGAACTTTCATGTATCTGATTTTTTTTAGACTTTTTTTTTTTTTTTAAGATTTTATTTACTTGAGGGGCGCCTTGGTGGCTCAGTGGGTTAAGCCTCTGCCTTTGGCTCAGGTCATGGTCTCCGGGTCCTGGGATCGAGCCCCACATCGGGCTCTCTGCTCAGCGGGGAGCCTGCTTCCTCCTCTCTCTCTGCCTGCCTCTCTGCCTACTTGTGATCTCTGTCTGTCAAATAAATAAAATCTTTAAAAAAATTAAAAATAAATAAATAAATATTTTATTTATTTGAGAAAGAGAGACATAGTGACAGAGAGAGGGAGAGAGAGCACAAGCAGGGAGGAGAGGGAGATACAGGCTCCCACTGGGCAGGGAGCCTGACGTGGGGCTCGATCCCAGGACCCGGAGACCATGACCTGAGCCGAAGGCAGTCGCCCAACCAACTGAGCCACCCAGGCTCCCCTCTTTTTTTTTTTTTTTTTTTTAAGATTTTATTTATTTATTTGACAGACAGAGATCACAAGTAGGCAGAGAGGCAGGCAGAGAGAGAGGAGGAAGCAGGCTCCCGCTGAGCAGAGAGCCCGATGCGGGGCTCGATCCCAGGACCCTGGGATCATGGCCTGAGCCGAAGGCAGAGGCTTAACGCACTGAGCCACCCAGGCGCCCCCTCCTCTTTTTTTTTTTAAGTAAGCTCTGCCCTTAATGTGGGGCTTGAACTCACAGCCCTGAGATCAAGAGTCGCATGCTTCACTAGCTGAGCCGACCAGGTGCCCGTGACTCTTCTGATACCCCTGCCGCCCACCCTCATTCCTTCCCGACTGCCGAAGAGGCTGTGTTCTCATCTCACTTATATTTTCCTTTCCACAGGATGGACAGAATGACAGAAGATGCTCTTCGCCTCAACCTGCTGAAGCGGAGCTTGGACCCGGCGGACGAGAGAGACGACGTCCTGGCCAAGCGACTCAAAATGGAGGGGCACGAGGCCATGGAACGCCTGAAGATGCTGGCGCTGCTGAAACGGAAGGATCTGGCGAATCTGGAGGTGCCGCACGAGTTGCCCGCCAAGCAGGACGGCGGTGGCGTCAAGGGCTACGAAGAGAAGCTCAATGGGAACCTCAGGCCTCACGGAGACGGCAGGGCGGCCGGAAGGCCCGGCAAGGAGAACATCAGCGACGAGCCCGTGGATATGAGCGCGAGGCGGAGGTAGGGCGCTCTTCCGCCGCCCCCCGCGGGGGCATCTCCTCGTAGGCGGCGCCGTGCGGACGGGATGCCTTCCAGTGAGAGGAGGTGCTTCTTGGAAGAAGGCAGACGTGTGCCATTTGGCCTGACCATGAATCCCTCTCACTTCCCGGTGAAACTCGGCGCCTCCTGCCTCTGCTTAGCACACGGAGAGTCCGTAGTCAGCACCCTTAGGAGAAAGGTCATTTCTAGCTGGCAGGGAGGTGATGCGGGCCCCGCTCCAATCTTAGGGCCGTTCTAGGAGGGCAGCAGACGTTCCTTCAGGTCACCCTGAGCGTTTCAGAATCTGCTGCGGCGGAGTCCCCGCTCCCGCTCCCTCCGAAAGCAGGGGCCCGGCTTGGGAAGGGGTCTTCACGTGCTGATTCTCTGCCTTCTTGCTCTGGTTGTGCCACTCTCTTCAGCCTCCACGTACGCGTAAACATTCGTATGTTGTACACATACACTTGTGTGTGTATACTCTCACACGCACACGGTTTCACAGGACTTTCTTCTGGTGTCTGTCAAGGCTGAGTACTTGAAACAGTGGCGCTCGTACTCAGAGGAGGTACTGGCTGAAGGGACAACTTCCGGGACAGTGAGTCACAGTGTAGACAACCTTGGCTTTAAGAACATTGTTTATTAATAGTTCGCATATAGCTGATAGGGCGTGAGAATGATTCTGTAGTGTCCACTTGCCTTTCAGCTGAATTTGTCTTACGACTTCAGAAGAAAGAAAGGAACAGTTAGAGCCTTTTTTTTTTCTTTTTAAGATTTTATTTATTTATTTGACAGACAGAGATCACAAGTAGGCAGAGAGGCAGGCAGAGAGAGAGGGGGAAGCAGGCTCCCTACCGAGCAGAGCGCCCGATGTGGGGCTCGATCCCAGGACCCTGAGATCATGACCTGAGCCGAAGGCAGAGGCTTAACTCACTGAGCCACCCAGGCACCTCCAGTTAGAGCCTTACCTGGGGTTCTTTTTCTAGCTTTTAACGTTTACTTACTGTTAATGTCCCAAGATTTTTTTTTTTAAAGATTTTATTAGAGAGAGAGCACAAGCAGGGTGAGGGGCAGAAGGAGAAGCAGACTCCCTGCTGAGCAAGGAGCTTGATTCTGGGCTCCATCCCAGGACCCTGAGATCCAATCATTTATGACCCTGTTGGTCATAAATGAGAAAACTCCTTGGGTAGCTTGGAAGCTATATGTAGTGTCAGCAGAATATTATGAAAATAGATTAATTCTGAGATCCTTGGGGAAAAAGGAAAGCAGATGAATGTGATCAGGCCCCTGAGCAGCCCACGTGCCCATAACCGCCCTCACCGTCTGGAGCAGGTACTGACCCTACTTGACTAGGGAGGAGAAAGAGGACAAATGTTGGACGGATTCCTCATATCCCAAGTTGGCCCCAAAAATGCATTTTTCACAGAAACATTGTTAACACATTTTGATGAGATCTCAGTACTAGTATTATTGGTATCGTATTAAATAAATTTTAAAAATTCTGCTTTGAAAAGTCAGACTGCCCTGAGAACCCTACTATTGCATTTAATTTTATTTTAGAGGAATGAACTTTTGAAACTTGATCCTCTGGAAACTGGGAACTGTTTTTAATGGTCTCCAGGAAAAGAGGGTTGGTATAAACTATGTAGATCCCTGTTCTGCTTGGGAAAGTAGGCCCCACTGGCCCTGCCTCTTCTCCCCTCTCACCAGACCCACTGACAGTTATTTCCACTTAGCCCCAAGCTTTTTATAAGAATAAACAGGATTGAGGGCGCCTGGGTGGCTCAGTTGGTTAAGCAACTGCCTTCAGCTCAGGTCATGGTCCCAGAGTCCTGGGATCGAGTCCCACATCTGGCTCCCAGCTCCATGGGGAGTCTGCTTCTCCCTCTGACCTCCCCTCTCATGCTCTCTCTCACTCTGTCTCTCTCACAAAATAAATAAATAAAAATCTTTTAAAAAAAAAAAAAGAATAAACAGGATTGATAAATTGTTCAGCAGGGAGAACAACAGTGTCTTTGATCTGGATGAAGGAAGACAATTTAAAAGCAGAGTGAAGAGCCCTGATATCCATGATAGCCACATCATAATTGCCTAAATCTTTTTTTTTTTTTTTTTTTTTGCCATCAGTTACAGCAGGTTACAACATATGTGAAATAAGGTGTGTGTGAAACCAGTGCTTGCTTATATTTTGGAATGCTAGAGAAACATGGTAGTTTTCGTTCTATTTAGTTGTTTTTACAACTGGAATAAGGATTAGAAGTTACAAAGCTTTTGGGGCACCTGGGTGGCTCAGTGGGTTAAGCCTCTGCCTTTAGCTAAGGTCATGATCTCGGGGTCCTCGGATCAGGGTCCTGGGATCCGGCCCCACATTGGGCTCTCTGCCCAGCAGGGAGCCTGCTTCCCCCTCTCTCTCTGCCTGCCTTTCTGCCTACTTGTGATCTCTGTCAAATAAATAAATAAAATATTTTTTAAAATACCAATCAAGTTAAAAAAAAAAAACCCTCTAAAATACAAAACAAAACTGTCTATTAAGAAAAAATAAAAGTTGTTACATAGTTCCTCAGGGAATTTGGCAGTCTGGGTCATAAGTGAGGTCAGCAACAAAACAGACTTTTCGTGATCTCTCTCCAGCAGGTAAAGTTTCATACTTAAGAACACCAAATAATGTAATTCATATATATATTTGGGAAAGTAGCAAAATATTTTCTTTCCATGGAAAGGTTAATCAATGAGACCAGAATCTGAAGTCAGATGTAAAAAAAAAAAAACAGTTGAAGAATGAACCAAAACTTGACTTGGGTATTGCCTTGACTGTGCTGTTACCTATTATGGGTCTGATTTATATCCGGGAATAAAACATCATTTATTTTATTAGGGTTTATTAGGGTTGTTCTCAGATCCAACTTTTTTTTTTTTTTTGAGATTTTATTTATTTATTTGACAGAGATCACAAGTAGGCAGAGAGGCAGGCAGAGAGAGAGGGGGAAGCAGGCTCCCCACGGAGCAGAGAGCCCGATGCAGGGCTCGATCCCAGGACCCTGAGACCATGACCCGAGCCGAAGGCAGAGGCTTACCCACCGAGCCACCCAGGCGCCCCTCAGATCCAGCTTCTTGATAAATGCTACTCATCCACAGTCTCCATCCAGGAATGTCTCTGCCTGTCTTGTTGCTGGACAGTCCATTGGCAGTGGGTGGCATTCAGTTGAGAAAGGAGGAGTTCTTAGAGATGCTGTTGATGTATGTATCCAACCAGGACCAGAATGGAAGTAGCTTCAGACTGTTGATGTAAATAAACATTGGGAAGTCGTGTAGAATTGGAAATCCACCAGATCTCAAAATTAGTCACCTGTGTTAGTGTTAGGAGTGGAAGGCAGGGAGGAAGGAACACAGAGATGAAAAATGAAGTCACCAGAAAATAAAATCAAACACCGTAAGGCCCGACCACTATTCCAGCGACTTGGGGTCAGAGGAAGACAGGCTCTTCTCTAGTGCCTTCTTTTTCTGTAACCTCACATCCTCAGCTTGCCGTCTGTGACCAGCGGTTATAGAACAGTCCAGACAGATGTAATAGTTCCCAGCACAGTCGTACACGTCACTCTGTCCCTCTGTTTTCTCAGCTAAATTTGGTTACTTTTACTAACTCTGTTTTACCCTGTTGAGAAATTGGACGCTTACTCCATCGAGCCAGGGTGCCCTGTTCCGAAGGCGTCTATGGCCCAGTAGCTGGGAAAAGAGCCCCAGAGAAATGGCAGAAAGGCTCTGAGCACGAGAGATCTGTGGGTTTACGGGTTCGAGTTTCATGTTTAAGTAACAGCTAGCTACACGTTACTTTAGATCCGTGTGTTCCTGACTACACTGAAGGTCTCGAGGAGGAAGGTTCTGGGAGGGTATCTTTAGGAAATCAGAGAGTTAGAAGATGTGGTCATTGATTTGGGGGCCTGAGGCAATTAGAATCTCCAGAATTCAGTGCAGTTTTTTGGTTTGTTTTTTAAATCAGAAAAGCAAGTAGGATGCTTTTACAGCTAGCCCCCAAAGACAAAAACTACAATTGTCTAATAAATAAGATTGGGAACACGGGGACCCAGTGTGGAGGATTTAGATTTCGGTCATTTCTAGATAGGTTCTTGCTGCGGGAAGATGCTAAGTAGAACTCCAGCAAGTAGATGCAAGTTCCATATATCTAGTTTTGGGGTTTTAGTCCCTCCAGAAGGCTGTAGACTTGGCACTGTCTGTTCCCTCAAGCAGCTGATAGCAGTATCTTCTTTTGCCTTAACTCGTGACAGGACCAACTGTCCTTAGGGTTGTCATAGAACCTCCTCTTTCGTAAACCCGCAGGTGGCCGGGACCATGTTGTTGTGGGCATAATGAGCTTAGGGTCCTCGTTAGCAATGCAGCGTCTGTACGGGAGCTCAGCTGCCTTTGCCCTTCTCGCTGCACGTGGTTTCCTTCCTGATCTCTGCATAACTAGTGAGACAACCCAAAGGAGAGTGAGGTATAGGGGAAACATTTAGAATTTTTATTCAAATCAGTGTGATAAGAACACTCCTCTCTTATCCCCATTTCTGAAGCCGGCGGCTGTGTGTGTGTGTCGGAAAATCCCATGGCTGAGGCTTTACCACCACTTCTATCTTGGTATTTTCTTCATCCTAGGACTTAAATACCCTGGGTGAATTGGGACAGACTTAAGTTCCCTTGAATCTCTTTGTTTAGTGTAGAAAAAATTTTTAACTTTTCTATGAACTTTCACTGTTGAAATACTTGGATTTTTCTTTTCTTGTCTAGTGAGCCAGACCGAGGAAGGCTGACTCCCTCCCCAGACATCATTGTTTTATCTGATAATGAGGCTTCCAGTCCCCGTTCCAGCTCCCGAATGGAAGAAAGACTCAAAGCAGCCAACCTAGAGATGTTTAAGGTAAAAAAGAGAGAAAAAGAAAAAAACAATTTCATTCTTCATTTTTTGTTCCTCCTATGTGAGAGTCCCAGTTCTGTGTTTTTATGGTTTACTTTTTTAATCTAAATAATTACCCATTGATGAAATTTTTTTTCCCATTGACGAAACTTTTCTTTCTTTTTTTTTTTTTAAGATTATTTATTTATTTATTTGACAGGCAGAGATCACAAGTAGGCAGAGAGGCAGGCAGAGAGAGAGGGGAAGCAGGCTCCCCACTGAGAAGAGAGCCCGATGCAGGGCCCGATCCCAGGACCCTGGGATCATGACCCGAGCCGAAGGCAGAGGCTTTAAACCACTGAGCCACCCAGGCGCCCCGACGAAACTTTTCATAAGTGATTCTCAACCTCAAGGGCATGCCCTTTAATTATTTAATTTTTAAAATTTTTTTAAGATTTTATTTTATGTTGTTTTTTAAAGATTTATGTATTTTTATTTGAGAGAAGACATGCTGGGGAAGAAGCAGAGGGAAAGGGAGACTCTCACACAGACTCCCCACTGGGAGAGCCCAGTGTAGGGCTCGGTCCCATGACCTGAGCTGAAATCAAGAGCCGGACACTCAACCAACCGAGCCCCCCAGATGCTCTGAAAGAATTTTTTTTTTTACAATTGATTTATGTGGCAGAGGGAGAGAGCACAAGCAGGGAAAGAGGGAGAGGGAGAAGCAGGCTCCCCCTTGCTGAGCAGAGAGTCCAATGCGGGGCTCTGTCCCAGGACCCCCGGATCATGACCTGAGCCAAAGGCAGACACCCAACCAACTGAGCCACCTGGGCGCCCTGCCACTGAAGATACTCTTTTTAACTAACCTCTACACCCAACATGGGACTCTAACCTACAGCCCCAAGATCAAGAGTCATGCGCTCCACCTACTTACTCCACCTACTTACTGAGCTAGCCACATGCCCCAAGGGCATGCGCTTTTACAGGAAATTATTAGAACCAAGTGAAGAATACAGTTTGACAAAGCATATTCAGTATAACTTACCTTTGGAAAATATGAAAACAAAACTTGATTTGTCACATAAACTCTAGGCTAGAGCCGCCCTATCCTGGTTCTTATAATATGAAGGGATTCCTAAGTTTTTATGTATATCTAGAAGAAACTTGGCTTTAAAAGATCCAGAAACATTATTTTAAAGGAAAGCAGTGTCTCCCTGTGGCCATTGTTCTGTTTTGCCAGAAATCTGGTTGATTGCAATTTATATGTGGTCTCTTCTTTGATTCCGTAAGCACTTTTTGAGCACCTGCTGAATACCAAGCCCTGTGCTGGGCTCCGGGACACAAAGACACCAGTCCCGGTGCTGCTTCTGCTTGGTCGGGAGATGATTCCAGCCCAGAAGGAAGCCTCATCTTGCAGGAAGGGACTCTGTCTGGGCGCCTGCTCCCCTCGCTCACCGCCTCCTGTCTCCTCAGGGGAAAGGCATGGAGGAACGGCAGCAGCTCATCAAGCAGCTGAGAGATGAGCTGCGATTGGAGGAAGCTCGGCTGGTGCTGTTAAAGAAACTGAGGCAGAGCCAGCTACAGAAGGAGAACGTGGTCCAGAAGGTATTATGCCCTAGAAATGCATATCTGGGTTTGAGGATGGACTTCCCAGGTAGGTTCCATTGGGTGGCCCGTTCTTCTCTGGTCCCATGGGTTTTCGTTTCTAAGAATAGTGGTGGTTTCTCTATTTGTTTCATCTTAGGCTTTTTTTTTTTTTTTTAAGATTTTATTTATTTATTTGACAGAGAGAGAGAGGTCACAAGTAGGCAGAGCAGCAGGCAGAGAGAGAGGGAAGCAGGCTCCTCGCTGAGCAGAGAGCCCAACGCGGGACTTAATCCCAGGACCCTGAGACCATGACCTGAGCCGAAAGCAGAGGCTTAACCCACTGAGCCAACCAGGCGCCCATCTTTATCTTAGGCTTTAATCAAGAAAAACCTTGATTCCATTTTTCCCATTTTTCCTTTTGGTCAACAGAGGCTTCACCCCAACAAGGAATTTTAAAAGTCTGGGAGTGTGCCAGACTTGTACTCTGTCTCTGGTCTTTTCTCTCCCTCAGACCCCAGTCGTGCAGAATGCAGCGTCCATTGTTCAGCCGTCTCCTGCCCACGGGGGACAGCAGGGCCTATCCAAGCTTCCCTCCCGGCCTGGGGCCCAAGGGGTTGAACCGCAGAGTCTGAGAACATTACAGGTATGTGACCCACCTTGGGGTCTTTGTGTCGGAGAGCCCTGTGTCTCCCATCTCTGGTTTGGGACTTTGGTGACGATTATAGAAGAACCTGGTTGGGGTAGGGGTGCTGTCACCCACGGTCCTGGGTCCCCCTGGCATGACTTGCTGTGTGGTGCTAGATGGCGTAGTAGGGTGAGTAATCCCCACCTTCCATCTGGACATTTCTAGCTCTGCCCCTTTCCATCTAGCTTATACCAAGAAAAAACAGGTAATTCCTGCCGCTGATCAGGATTTACACTGATGATACATTTGTTCAGCAGGTTATTAGACAAAGTTACCAAGTCTGCATTTCCACTCAGCTGTGCGTTACAGTGTTACCTCATTAGCATTTTACCAGCTACGACTACTTTTCCTCTTTCCCCCTTCAGGGTCACAGTGTCATCCGTTCGGCGACCAATACCACCCTCCCACATATGTTGATGTCTCAACGTGTTATCGCACCAAACCCTGCCCAGCTACAGGGCCAGCGGGGTCCACCCAAGCCTGGCCTTGTGCGCACCACGACACCCAGCATGAACCCTGCCATCAACTACCAGCCGGTAAGAGAGCCCTGGTGTGGAGGCAGGGAAGTCTTCTATCGCTTTCCCTGTTGAGAGGACCATAGGGTTGAAGGTTTGGACGTAGAGAAGCTGTAGGACAACCCAGGGCGGTTCTGGTAGAGTTTGGATTGACAGCAGTCCTGGTGAGCGTGCTGGCGCAGGGGAGCCCCTGAGGACAGGAGTGGGCAAAGGGGGTGGCGCAGTGAGTAGCAGCGAGTCCGCCTGCCTGGAGGGAAGCAGGGGCCTGGGGAAGAAGAGGCCCAAGGACGGAGGACAGAGAGCATCCCCCCCGTTTTCCTCTCAGCTGTTGTCCTAGCCGCTGCCATTCTCCTCTGCGGTGTGCTGGAGAGCTTTGTCATTGAGGTTGGACACCTCCTGTCTTTTCCTGAGCTTGGGGCAAGCGTGGCGGTGCAGACGGGGCTCAGGTAGTGTTTTCTGCCATGAAAGCTAGACTTGGTCCTTGCTCCCACATCCCGCCACTGACCGCTGTGCTCCCTGCATTCCAGCAGTCGAGTTCTTCTGTTCCCTGCCAGCGCACAGCCTCCTCCGCCATCTATATGAACCTTGCCTCCCACATCCAGCCAGGGACCGTGAACAGAGTGTCCTCACCACTTCCCAGCCCCAGCGCCATGACTGACGCCGCCAACTCCCAGGCCGCAGCCAAGCTGGCTCTCCGCAAACAGCTGGAGAAGACACTCCTGGAGATCCCGCCCCCGAAGCCTCCCGCGCCCCTGCTTCACTTCCTGCCTAGTGCAGCCAACAGCGAGTTCATCTACATGGTGGGCTTGGAAGAAGTCGTACAGAGTGTCATCGACAGCCAAGGTGAGGCTGCCAGCCTGATGGACATGGGCCGAGCCTCGCGGGGGGCTGTATGCCTCCAAGTACCCTCTCCTCGCTCTTGCCGCACCCCTCTCCGTTGTTCAGAGGCTGTTCGGGAACGACACAGCAGAAATGCTTTTCGTGTGTCTGCATAGCTTAGGCTTCGTATTTTTACTGTATTTTGCGTATTTTTTGCAGTTCATTGTTTAGTTTTCAATGGTGCCTGGCACCGTGGGTGCATTTTCTGTGACTAGAGCACTTACTGTTCATGTCTGTGTTCGGGTGGCATTGTGCTGCGTTGTCATGTGCCGTCCCTGCCGTTTGAGGACTTAGAGTTGAGAAAGTAGACTTCCTGGAGGACGTGAGTGGTCATAGTCGTGGCTGGACCAGGCTGGGATGTATTAACACTAACAAGTTACTACGCCTGAGTTTCCAAACTCGTGGACTTAGGAGGGAACACGTGGCGGTAGGGGCGAGTGCCTGAGGGACTCAGTACTGACCCGCAGCAGATCACGAAGGGAGCGATTCAGACACTGATCGCTAAAAATTGTGAACTTCTCGGCCAGGGCTGAGTGCGGTGAAGCAGAAGCGTTGGCGGCGTCGGACGGAGTCTGGTGGAACGAAACAGGTTTCCGTCTCGCTGGACGAGGAAGTCAGGGCGCTTGGGTCCTCGGGCCGGCTTGGCCGTGAGCGGCCACACTTAGACTTGGCCTCCTCGTCTCTAAACAGGGTGCCGCGCGCCGAATTCCCTGAGGTGACGTGGTTACAGTCAAGTAAAAGGAAACTCTTTTCTGCGTTGTAGAGTCTCCTTACTTCAGCAGAATAACCTTCTGAAAAATTGGTTTGATGAGGCATCGGGGTGGGCAGCGCGAGCGCCTCACTGTTCTTCTCGTTGGCGTCTAGGCAAGAGCTGCGCGTCGCTCCTGCGGGTCGAGCCCTTCGTCTGCGCCCAGTGCCGCACAGACTTCACCCCGCACTGGAAGCAGGAGAAGAACGGGAGGATTCTGTGTGAGCAGTGCATGACCTCCAACCAGAAGAAGGCTCTGAAGGCCGAGCACACGAACCGGCTGAAGAACGCGTTCGTGAAGGCCCTGCAGCAGGAGCAGGTGAGGCCGCGGCCCGGCCCGCTGGGCGCTCTCCCGGGGTGGTCCGCTCCGGCGTCGCGGGCGCGGCTGTGTGACCCCCCAGCCCCTGACGGCCTGGACTCTGGCTCCTCGAGGCCCGGGTTCCCCGTTTCCTCTCCCCACCGTTCCGTCTTCCCCTTTCCACTTGATTGTCTCTGGGCGGGCCCGAGTGTAACAACAGTGCGGTCCGCTGTGGGGAGACCAGGCGGCTGAGACGTGGGTTTCCCTCCCTAGTGGTGCCAGAGAAGTCCCTCCATTCGCTCAACCTTATTTCCTCCTCAGAGGAGTGGGTTTTGGTGGGACTCGTGTCGGCTGCACGAGGCAGGAAGTGAAGCGGGGGCGCGGAGGCTTCGGGCGCGGGGTCTCCCGGAGGGGCTTCTCCAGCTGTTGGCGGAGAGCCAGCTTGGCTGCGGCCAAGGGTTCTCCTAAACCTCTTGGGGAGACAGAATCTCTACAGTCCGTGTTTGGCAAGGGAATGACAGTGGAGAGAGCGGGCTGTGACGTGGCCCAGGGAAGAGGAGTGGTGCGGAGTGAGTGGATGTGCCCCTGTAGTGTTTCCGGAGTCCCGGATGTCTGGGAGAGAGGAGGATGTGTCGGGAGGCTCGGATCCTTCTCCTCTATCCCGTCTCCATCCCACCCTTCATCAGACCCCTTTGGGTAGCATCATGGATCTTCTGGAAAATGGGTAGACAGGAGTCAAAACTAAAACCTCCATAGACTCGTCGTGGTTCATCGGTTGAGTCTGCCGGTTGCCACCGCCCAGACCTCTCCTGCCCACTCGTGAGCACCAGCTCTCCCGGACGGCTCCCCTCATCAGCGAAGCCATGTTGGCTGCTTGTGGCCAGAGGCCTCGGTGCACCTACCCCACCCAACTCTTAGCCTGGTCCATCTCCCTCCTGCTCGCTGGCAGCATTAGAGATCAGAAGACTTCTAGGTTTTGTGGGTAGGATACGGAGCGCTGTCCTGCCACGCTGACCTGATGCCTCCCGACAGGAAATTGAACAGCGACTCCAGCAGCAGGCAGCCCTCTCCCCGACGGCGGCTCCCGCCGTGTCCAGTGTCAGCAAACAAGACACCATCATGAGACATCATACGCTTCGGCAGGTGAGGGTCTCTGGGAGGGCTTTTCAGCCGCTGATCCCGTCTTGTCTTTCCTCGGTGGGAAGGCCTTCTGCTCTTCTGTACCCCACATCCTTCCCTCCCCCCTTACCCCTTCGGCGGCGGCCACGTTGCCATCCCCCGTCCGCTGTCCGTTGCAGGCCCCACAGCCCCAGAGCAGTCTGCAGCGTGGGATCCCCACCTCTGCCCGGTCCATGCTCTCCAACTTTGCACAGGCGCCCCAGCTCTCTGTGCCGGGCGGCCTCCTCGGGATGCCAGGTAAGAAGGGCTGGGCTGGCTAGGCCGCAGCTCCCTGGGGACAGTCTCTCTCTCGAGGCCCGCCTCTCTTCACTCTTCGTTATTTGGCAAGTGTTGGCTAAATTCATAACACATTCAGGGCACAGCACACTAGGGTTTTGGTAGTGAAGACGCCACAGTCCCTGCCATTATCGGTTCGCTGTCTGGCGCACCCTGTTGGGGGGCATGTGGCTGCTGATCTCTTGGCGAGAAGAGTGGGGTGCTCTCTGGATGGCGGAGGGGTGCGTCCTCACAGTTGGCCCCCCCAGACCCAGAGCAGATTCCGTGAGTGTGTCTCTTTGTCTTGGTCAATCCCGTCTCACCACTGTTTCCTCTGACTCTCCCATCCTGTCAAGACTGTGCTTATTGTATTCCTGGTAGGACCGAAGTGTCAAGAAGACCTCATTCCCTAAAGCTGGGGTGCAGGGGGGCGTTTGGCTGCTAACCTAAGACTTGCCTGAGTCCGGACCGGGGTCGATGGCTCCCACTGCTTCCTCCCCGGCCCCAGCTCCGTGCCCCAGAAGGCGCTGCCTCCTCTTCTAACGCCCAGCCCCCCACCCCTCACTTCTGTCTTCTGGGTCCAGGTGTCAACATCGCATACTTGAACACCGGCATCGGAGGACACAAAGCTCCCAGTTTGGCGGACCGACAGCGGGAGTACCTTTTAGACATGATCCCTCCCCGGTCTATAGCGCAGTCCATCAGCGGGCAGAAATAACGCCTGTCCACGCGTACTGCCCCAGCCTCGAACCCTCTACCCCTCCTCTCCCATTGCCCCCAACTTCCGTCGCATGCAGTGCCTGTACTGGTGCCTACCATACACGGAAAACAAAACCGAGAAACAGAAGACGGACCTAGAAATCGACAGGAAGAGCTGCGCCTGCCCCGCCACCCCCACTGCTGCGACCCTGCTGCTCTCGTCTTCTCTCCTGTCCCCATTCACAGGGAGGTGCTCCTCGCCTCTGGTGGAGGTCAGAGTGAGGGCCTGGGGAGCCATCGAAGCCCTCTGACGTGTGTTCCTAAAGTTTTTAGGCTATAATTATTGTCATCTTTAATGGTGACGTGTGCCCTCCCTTTGTTCTGTGGACGGTGAAACCTTTTCATTTTCCCTCAGTATTTTTCTTTTTCTCTTTACTTTTGCCTTTTTTTTTTTTTTTAAACACAGATGACATTCAGATAAGTGACAGGAGCATGGGTTCCCCAAGGGGACATGACTGGGAGTGTTGGGGGCAGAAATTTTTAATGCACTTAACCTGGGGTTGTGGGGGGGGACATCAAACAGAGGACATCAGCCTGGGTGTCTCTGGTCTGGACGGTCTGGGAAGCAGTGTTCGTGCTGAAGTTGGGCTCTAAGAATGAGGGGAAAGAGCCTGGAGGGAGAAGCTTTAACCCACAGAGAAGGGGACGAGGGACATGAGGACAAGTAGTGTTCAGCCAAGAGGGACGGAGGCTGGTCTTGGCCTCCTGGATGCTCTCCTGGTCCCAGTGGAGATGGAAGTCTGTTCCAGGTCAACTAGCCCAAAATTATTTCATCTTATTTTCTTTGTAAAATTCTGCCCCTCCCCCATACCACGGTTTTACTCCTGATCTGCTCCTGGCAAGTGGGAAGCGTGGCCCGACTCTCATGTGACTGTCCCCACCCAACTCAGCCGGGGTCCTAGAAGTTGGGCTGGGCATGGTGAGTGAGACAGGAGCGCAGAGACTGGGTGCGGGCAGGGGCAGCGGGGGCGGGGAGGGCTTTCTCTCCTAGCAGGGGAGACTCGGTCCATCTTGCCCTCCCCGCTCAGTGCCAGGAGGAGAGGGCAGGGAGGGAGGCCTGAGCAGCCCGGAGTCCTGCCCCAGCCTCCCACAGCAGGTACAGCAGTAGCCGCTCAGAGCCAGACCCCTCTGGTCGCCAGCTCTGGACCTCTGTGCGGAGTAGCTGTTGGCTCCCCCCAGCCGACCCCCCAGAACTCTAGTAAGTTTCCTTTTGTGTTGTTTTCGGCTTTTTCTTTAAGCGCTACTCACGTAGAGAATGAACTGAACTGTGCAATGTTGCCGTTCTGGGGTCAGGGGAGGTTAGCGCACCGTCTGCCCACACCCTGGCGGCGGGGGCAGGGACCAGGCTGGTTTGGAGGTAAGGGAAACCCCTTGGAGGCTGGGGTGTCCGCGCTCTGGTGATGTTCACTCACCTGCCTCTGCAGCTCTAGAAGCTGCCTGAGTGCGGGGGGAGGGAAGGGTTGCGGGAGCAGCAAGGTGTGAAGACCGGAGTTGAGCGTTTTGCCCTTGAAAGCCACCTGGAAAAATTCCCCCGTTTTTATTTTAAGAAATTAAATAATTTTTTTAGAGTAAGAAGGCACTTTTAAAATTAACACACACACAAACTGCACACCTTCCCCATAAAGTTTGGGGGTTGAGGGGTGGAGGAGGAGTTGGAATCAGGCTCAGTACCCCCCCTCTCCCATACCCCAGAGCCACTGTGGGTTACTATACTGGCCCTACGGGCCTCCCCGGATTTTTTCTTTCCTTCCCCTAAATTCATTGAGCACTTAATAAAGGAGCAGAGATACAGCCTGTGTCTGGGCTCCCCCAGTGGTGAAGTGATCTGAAGCTAGATGCTAGTAACAGATAGTGATGGGGCTGTTCGGAGTGGTTTTCAGGGGGAATGTGGTCCCCCTGACTGTAAGTGGTGGGAGAGGGAGGGGGGTTATGAAACTGGGTCTGGGATTATTTTAAAATTATATATATATATATAAAGATATATTCTTACATCTTTTCTTTGCCCTCTGTGCTTTGAAAGCACTGGATAAATTGTTTGGTTTTGCTTTTCTCTCTTCCACGGAATGGGAAGCTTCCCCTCCCACCCCCGCCCACAAGTCATCTCGCCTTGTGGCCTGTCTAGCCTCTTCCGCCCCGCCCGCCGTGACAAAGTGCCATTTCTGTTATGTCTCCCCTCCCCCAGCTAGGAGGTACCAGGTGCCCAAGTCTGTCACTTGAGATTCAGAGTGAGGAACAGAGAATGTGCAATACCGTCTGGTTGGGGCCACCCCTGCCCTGAGCTGAGCCTCCTCCGTGGGAGCCAGCACCTCTGAATGGGGTTTGGAAGTAGGACGTTTAGATGAGAGGGGAGCGAGGGGGAAGGAATGCCCAGCCGAGTGCCTGCCCGGGTCCTGAGGCGGCGGGGGGGGGGGGGGGTGACGGGGAGCCTTCCCCGCTGCTTCTGTCCCCTCAGGCTCAGTTGCATAGAGGCTGCTTGTCGAATAGTAGAGCTCTGTGACCCTTGCTCAGTCGCTGAGGTTTGATTTCTTAACCCTCCTCCCCATTTTCACACGCTTCCTTGGGCTTAGTGATGGGGGTGAGTTTCCCGTAATCATGGTGAAGTCATAGCCTTCCGCTGCCCCCCTTGCTCTCCACCCCGTCCTCCCGTCCTCCTTGTTTCTCTAGTTCCTCGTCGCTGATCACCCTGTGTCCCTCTGAGTCTCCTGTTGCCCCCGTCCCCAGGCTGGGCCCGTAGACACTAACCCTCATGCCTGAAGATAGGAGGAAAGACGCTGTGTTCAGAGTCATCCTCTCTCCCGGAGCTCTTGAAGCTCAGAGGACGACGAGAGTGAGGACCCCCTGGTTCTTGCTGACGTCCTCCGCGCCCAGAGGCTCTCCAGGTGGTCCTTCGTGGACAGTGGCTCACTCCCGAGGCGCCCGAGACGGGTAGAAGGGCAGGAAGGCTTGGGTAAAGCTGAGGGACAGAGGTCCCCACTTGTCCAGTTTTTTTTAATTTTTAATTTTCATTTTCTGTTTTTGTCATTTGACCACAGCATCTGGACTTTCTCATCCCCGGAATAAGTATTTTTCCATATTTTTGGATGTATGTATGGTAGACAGTTTTTTTTTTTAAGACACAAAGATAAATGTTTTCCTGCTTTGGTTACCTTTCCTTTCCCCTTTAAAAGGACTTAGCTATAGAGCCGCTTTGTAAAGACGCTTCTTGGTATTTTACTTTTGTCCCTTACCCCAAGCACTCCTTCCTCCTAACCTTCCTCTCCACACCCCACCCCACCCGGCCCTAGGCTCCCCTGCCCTCCAACAAGACCTTCATTAGCTTATGATACTTGCTGCCGAGATGTTATAACAAGGACTCATTCGTGTATATAAGCTATTTCTTGATCCATTTAAAAGGAATTGTACATTGTGTAGAAAAAAAAAAAAAACCTGAAAAAGAGAAAAAAAAGCCCTCGCCATGGATATTGTGAAACTGTGTTATGTCATTTTGTAATGTGCCCGTTTGTGTATGATCCGTGCAAAAGGGTTTCTGGGGAAGGGGCGGGGGTCGGGAGGCAGGGCTGCGGAGGGCGGGGCGGGGAGTGGGCCGGGCCCAGCACACTGAGACTGGCAGCGGCTCCAGCCCCATCCCTCCTCAGAGATGCCACCTCCCCCACCTCCCAGCCCTGATTTGTGCCTTGCCTCCCCGCCGGGTCACCAGCACTGCCTCGGCAGAGCCCACGCCCTCCCCCAACCTGCCCACCCTCCACCCCAGCATTAGGCGGATACTGTGGGAAGTGCTGGGGGTCGGGAGGTAGCCGAGGAATGGGGCAGTTCCTGGGGGCATCGAAACCAAGTATTATTATGAATTGTAACTGTATTTGCACTGTTTTTTTTTTCCTCTGATTGCATCAGCATATATACAATATACCTATATAACGAAATTCAGTGTCAAGCTTTCTTATGCAGGGGATTTCCCCCACCCCGCCCCCCAAACAAGAACCTAGTTCTGTGGGTCTTTGAGAGTAGATTATCGAGGGATGATAGAGAGAAAGGACTTTAACAAGTCCTCCTAAGGAAGCCTCACCTCCCGAGCCCCGCGCATCTGCTCGCAGTTTTCGGCTTCATAAATTGGAGTGAGGGGCCACCGTGAAAGCTGGGGTTCCTGGTCTGGGCCGAGGAGAGTGGGGCGCCCCAGCCCACAGGGTGGGGTGGCAGCACGGGCCGGAAACCTGGGGTCGCCCCAGGCTTTCCCATTAATTTGCTGTGTGACCTTTGGTAGTTCATTTTCCGGGTCTCAGTGTTCTTACTTGTGAAGTGACCAGGGAGAGCATCCACCGCAGGTGTGAACTCTGCCTCCTGCCGCCGGACCGCAGCTTGCGGTGCGGAGGGGGCGGGGCCGCAGGTGCAGGGAGGACACCTCCTGGGGAGGCGGCAGCGTGTGCGACCACGCCGGCGGGGCTGCCAGGCCCCCCGCCGGTCCTCTGGTTTTGAGAAAGGGGGCAGAGTGACGTCTAGCCATCAGGGGACCTGGGACAGCTTTGGCCTCAGGCCCGCCACCCCATCGCAGGCAGCCGCAGGGCCGGAGGGGTGCGTGAGTGGCGGTGCCCAGGCTGCTGGTCTAGCCTCCCGCGCCCTTTGTGAGCTGGGGGGCCGGGGGGGGGTGTGTGCAGAACTTGCCCGTCCTCTTGGTGACGGCGTAGTGGAGCCCGATGCACCCCAGTTCTTGGCTCCTTCAGAACTCACGTGAGCCCTTGCAGGCGCTCCCCACGGCCTGGGCTGAGGCTCCCACCCTGTAGGCTCCCGGCCTGGGAAGCCTGGAGAGGATCTGGGGAGGTGGCTTAGGCCTGGCGAAGGTGGGGGCAGAGCGGGGTTGGGGCGGGGAGCAGGGCTGGGGCGGGATGGGCCTCTCTGAATGGGGGTGGGGGGGCAAGACCCTTTTGCACAGGCTCTAAGTTTCCTTTTTTTTAACTCATTCTGATTTTCTGCATTGTGTTTGGAAATTAAAATGAAAAAACTAAGACCAACAGAAACTGGTTTTCAAAAAGGCAAATACACTCCCATCTGTTTCAGATGCTGCTGAGCATTTCAGCAGTAACAGATTCAAATAATAAGCTAATTTTTGGAGAAAGGATTAAAAGAAAAAAACTTTGTAATATTTATCACTTGCAAGCTATGTTTAATAAAGAAAGGAATGGTTTCTAAACTTTTCCTGTGGCTCGTGCTTTAGTCATGGCTGGCTTGGGGCGGCAGTTGGTGGGGGAGTTCCAGGGGTGATTGGGGTAGCATGGGGTAGCTCTGGGGTGCCCGCTTTCCTTCCACTGCAGTGGTCACAGGCAGCCCTTGCTCATCCACTGTCACGGACCCTGTGTTCCAGAAGCCAGTGGCCTGACAGCTGAGGGCCCGACGGTACCGTGCAGGAGGCTGCGTCCCCAGCTGTCCTTGGTCCTGCCAGTCCTACTGCTCTGGTCTGTCCGGGCTGCAGAGCCCTCTGTAGCGTGCTGGTCTCCCGAGGTGGCGGTCGTCCCCTCCTCCGCACACGGCGTCCCCCCAAGTTCTCCTTCCAACCCAGAACATTTAACCAGATCCTAATTTATTTTTTCCATATGCTTTTTTATGTCCCAACAAAACACTTAAGTCACGTCCACCCAGGAGGATGGGATGTTGAAAGTTTGGGGCTGTTTTTTTTTTTTTTTAACTGTGCACTTTCTACATTTAAATCCAGTTAATTAACATATCCTGTATTACTAGTTTCAGGAGTTCAGTGATTCGTCACTTATACAACACCCAGTGCTCTTCCCATCACAGCCCGCGCCCCCTTCCTGCCCCCACCCCCGCGGCCTGCGGCTGGTCCCTGCAGCTAAGAGTGTCTCCTGGATTGTCTCCCTCTCATTCGTCTCAACTTTCACCTCCCTTCCCCTCTGATCCTCGGTTTTGTTTCTTAAATTCCGCATCCTACTCAACACCCAAAGATCGAGTAGCCGGTCAAGAAATGCACAGAAGACATGAACAGACATTTCTCCAAAGAACGCATACAAATGGCCAACAGACCCGTGAGAAAGTGCTCCTCGTGGGGCGCGGCGGCAGGACACGAACCCGACCACGCTGAGAGCCCGCCGCACGCCGCTCAGGACGGCTGCAGCCACCAAGGCGGGGAACGACGGGTGGCAGCCAGGCCGCAGAGAAAGCCTGGGGCTGCTCTTCACTGCTTGGTCCCCTGCCACATGTCTGGGCTGGAGCTGCCCCGTCCCTTCCGTCCCCTCCGTCCCTTGTCCCGTCCGTCCCCTCCGTCCCCTCCGCAGAAGGCGCCCATATGCTGTGGCAAGACCCAGCCTTGCTGAGGTTTTGTCCCTGCCGCTGGTGTCATTCTGCAGGAGCATGGAGGGAGGCAGAGTTTAGGGTCCTCTAAACCCTGGGTTCCCCTCCCTCCCTGGGGGGCTCTGGCCTCAGGCTGTGGGGGAGCTGGGTGAGGCGGGACAGGGGGGCCCCGGGGGCCACAGGCGGGCAGAGAGTGGAGGGGAGGAGGACGGGCTCTTGGACGCCAGCAGTCGAGGGGCACGGGGTGGGGGACGGCCCCACGGCCTCTCCACTCTCTCCACAAGGGAGTCGCAGCCACCTCCACCCCCGCAGAGGGCCCCCCCCCCACTGCGGATCTGGAAAGAGGGAGATGGCCGGTCGCTCAGAGAAGCAGCTGCCCTCAGCTCCGACGTTCAGGACGCTCGTGGTGCGCTCGTGGTGTTGGGACAAAGGGGCAGGGAGCCCCCGGCCCGCCTGCCCACTCAAGACTCAGAGGAGAGCGGGCTGCTGTCCCTGCACCAGAGCTCAGCCGGGCCACGACGAGACCGGTCCCACTCGAGGGATCTTGGCCGTGCGGTCCCCGTGCGGTAGAGGTGGTGGCAGAGACCCTGGCCCGGCTCCCCCCCGGGCCAGACCCCTGAGGCTGTATGTCTTGGGGTAGGGCCCTGTCTGGCTCGGGAGCGTCTCCCGGGTGGGCTGGAGGCAGGCTTCGTGCTGTCGGGATGACCCCCAGCCGGGCCTGGTTTGCACCCACGTCCTGAGGAGGAGGGAGGAACAGAGACCAGCCCTTCTCGCCCATGGGCAGGCCTGCGCTTCCCCGGACAGAAGCTGAGGGACCCCTGGTTCTTTCCTGACTCCGGGGTGACAGGGGCAGACGAGGCTTCTCGGGGTGGGGGGGAATGGGGACCAGTGGGCGCCATCAGCGAGGGAGCCCACTTGCAGGGCCTAGGCCAAGGGCGGCCGCCCGGGACAGGCCTCAGCCCCAGGCCTCAAGCGCGTTGCTTTCCCCCCGCCCACTCGCCTCCTGCACATCCCCTCCCCTGCGGGACAGAGGAGTTCAGCCTTCTCTCTCTGGAGCCCCCCCTCAGGGGTCCCCAGCTCATGGGAGGCAGGAGCACTCTTGGGAGCCCCGTGTGCGGAGGAGGCGGTCCGGAAGCACCGGCCTGGGACCTGCCCGGGGTCTCCCTCTCGCTTAGCACGCTCCCTGGGGGCCAAGGGTGCAGGCTGGCAGCCCCCCCCCCCGACACCGTCCTCTGCCTGGGGGTTGCCTAGTGCCCTCTGCCCCCTGTCCGGAGCCCTGCTCTCCCACTCTGGGAGGGGGCAGCCAGCTCCTCCTCTCGACTCTGTGGCCTGGGGACACTGGATGCAGACGGACTCCCTGCAGCTTTGCAAGCACGGAGGCCCGCGGGGACACCCAGCACAACCCCGGGCAGCACCCAGCGCCGGACTCCGCGGACACAGCGCCCGCCATCAGTGGGCCAGGCGGAGGCAAAGCCCAGCCCTTCTGCCTCCCTGAAGACCCACATGCATGGGTCCTGTGGGAGGGCCCACTCTGCGCCGCACCTGCCACCCTCCCACCGCACCCCTCCTCATGCAAGGGGACAGCGGGCTGCTGGGACCGTCCCCCTGGGCACTGAGTGCCTGGACCTGGCTCTCCTGCAGGGCAGCTGGCTCTGTAGGGAGCAGGACACGGGGAAGGCAGGGCGCCTTTCTGGGCTGGAAAGCTCAGTGCCTGGGGAAGGACACAGAGCAGGGTGCCAGGGGGCAGAAGAAGGGTCGCGGCTAGGCCGAGAATGGCCGCAAGGCCATGAGGAGACACAAGGGGGCCACAGACCCAGAAGCCCAGCAAGGGCCCAGACAGGTCTGAGGCTTGTGAGGACTGGAAGGGACGTGCCCTGTGCCACCAGGCCCAGAGGTGGCCAGGGATTCCTGTCCCCCCACCCACGCCCCACCCGGCACAGGCCCGAGGTTCAGCACATGGTCAAGGATGTTGGGGCTGGGAGCAAGGGGAGTGGCAGAGATGGACAGGGCAGTCGCCGGCAGCGCCTTTGGGGCAGAGGGTGGCTCCGGGTCCCCTGTCACAGCCAGGCGGCCGCTGGCCTGGTTGGAGCCTGCCCTGTTCTCAGCCACGCTGGTTGATGGCCTTGCCCTCCGCTGAAGCCCCACCGGCGTCCCCGTGCAAGGGAAAGCCACGCCCGCTGGGGCCTCCTTCTTGCCGAATCCCCTGCCCCGGTCAGTGGGCCCTAAGGAGGGGACGGTCTCTCTCCCCTCCTTAGGGCCCACTGACCGGGCCAGGCCCTGCCCCCTCGGTGTGGGCCGTGCCCCAGTGGAGCTGCGGCAGCGGAGCCGCCCGGGGACGCGCTTGCTGAGACTGGGCGAGGGCTTCAGAGGGAGGCGGTGTGTTTGGTGGAGGTGGGCGTGCGCGCCTGCGGTGTCAAAGGCACCCACTTTGGGCACAGGAACCTGGGGCACCTGTTGTCGTGGCCCAACCGAATGTCATCCCCAAGACTCAGCACCTTCCCTTTCTTCAGCCAGACCAGCTGGGGCTTGGGGACGCCCTAGGCCACACCGGTGACCATGGCGCTGCTGCCAGGAACAAGGACTGTGGCCACCAGACAAGCAGGTGGGGTTAGGGGAGTGGAGGGGCGGGCGGTGCTGGCCGATGGATAGGCGGCCCCGGGAGGCCCTGTGTCTTGTCCCCTCCTACCTGTCCCTCTCCCCATGCAGGTTCCCACTGGGGAAGACCAAGCCCAGGGCCCTCCCAGGCCGGCCTTGGGACTTGCCAGCGGGACGCCCTGTGCCAGGTGCCGGTCACGGGGGCCCAGCCAATTAGCACAGACATGGACTCCCCTGTGCCAGACACTTTGGAAATCCCGAGGTTCCAGGCGCTCAGGACCTGCTCGCCTGCCCCCTCCGATGGAGCGGCCGTCCACAGGGAGGCCCGTGGTCAGAGCCAGGAGAGGGCCGAGGGCTGGGGGCTCTGACGGCCGGGGCAGGACGGCTGTGTACCCCGCGGCTCCAGGAGACGTGTGGCCACGGGTGGCCGGTGGCGGTGCACCCCGGCCCCACCGTCTGACGCACGGTGGGCGTTGGATTCTGAGGCCCAGACAGGATCTCAGGCTACTGTGGCAGCTGTGAGGACCCTGCTGTGAGGGGAACAGCAAGCTGGAGGGGGGAACAGAGCTGCGCAGCTCTGCGCCCAGGACAACCTTCTGCTCCCAGTCCTCGGGTGAGTAGGCCTCAGAGCGGGGCTGGGCAGCTGCTGCTTCGTTCCCGGTTCTCAGAGAAAGACGACGACTCACCCAGGTGCTGTGCCGGAGACCCCAGAGCTAAGGTTCAAGGAGAAGGAGGGGAGCGGCTCGGTGTGGCAGGAGACCCTCCCTCAGAAAGCAAGCCAGGCCCTCCTGAGAACTCAGTGATGTCCCAGCTGCTCAGGACGGGTAGAAACGTCCAAATTCACTGCTATTTGGGGTTAAACCAAGTCTTCATTCATGCCACTGTCTGCCATTTCACTAGGTGACTTGTCCAATCAGTGGGGCTGCCATGTGCCTCGTCCTCACCCCGGAGCAGGGCTACAAACTTTCAGAAAATACACCTTTGTTTTCCCTTACCGGGTCACCCCATTCTAATTTTGCACTTTGTATTTTACACAACTTTGTAGCCTATCTTAAACTCTTTCTTAATGTCCTTTTTTTTTTTTAAGATTTTATTTATTTGTCAAAGAGAGAGAGAGAGCACAAGCAGGCAGAGGCAGAGAGAAAAGCAGACTCCCTGCCAAGCAGGGAGCCCGATGTGGGACCCAGACCTAGGATCCCGGGATCACAACCTGAGTCGAGGGCAGCGGCCTAACCCACTGAGCCACCCAGGCACCCCTGTTAATGTCCTTTTTAAAGAACATCTCATACAAAACTTTGTGTCTCTAAAGGGAAAGTTTCTCAAGAATGATACAGAGTTTTACACATCTTTAAATAACCCTTGAGACCTACGTTAGTTTTCCTCCCCTCCCTCCCTCCCTCCTCCCTCCCTCCTCCCTCCCTCCCATCTCCTTTCTTCATCCATCTATCCCATAAGGAGATACCTAGGACCGACTCCATTGCCTCTCGTGCTCTCTCGTTCCGGCCGAGACCATCCTGGATGGACTGGCCTTGGCCAAGGAGGCTGCGCTCCCGGTCAGGCTGCTGGTGGTCGAGGCAGAGCCCGGGCCCCAGGAGCCACCGCGGAGCCTTTGCACCTGCCGGGACTTGCGCCGTGGCGCCGCCCACCTAGGACGCTCCTGCCCGCCTCGGGAGGAGGGAAAAGCAAGCACCCGAGGGGCGAGTCGCTGGCCCCACGCCCGAGGGCCGGGCCGCCAAGGGGGTGAGACTGGATCCTGGAGGCTGCGACACCCTCTCCCCAGGGGACCGTGAGCGGCCGCCCTGGTCCGGCGCCTTGGTCCTCAGCTCCAGCCCCCGGGGAAGAGTCCACGCAGCGCCCGCTCCTTCCCTGACCTTTCCCGACAGGCGCCGCTTCCTCCTGGCGTTCCCGAAGCTTCTGAGCCTCGGGGCAGGTGCCCGCCGGCCCTCCCGCTGACGCCAGGCTGCCCTCCGCCCTCGGGGGGAGCTCCCGACCCCCCCCCCCGCGCTGTCAGTGTCCAGGTGGCTCCGGCTGGAGACCCACCGGCTCCCCCTGCCCCTCTCCGTCCGCCAGTGAGAATGACCCACCCTTCGGTGACACGTCGTCCGCGGGTTTGGGACGCGGCCACCGCGGCCCCCTCGTGGCCGGAGCCGCGGACGCCGCGGGACCCGCCTGTCTCCCGCCGGCGCCGGCTCCTCCCGGGCTCGGCTTCGGCCTCGCCGCCGCTTGGCCTGCACGCGGGGCCGCCCGGGGGTCGCCCCTCCACCCCAAAGAGCGGCCGCCCCGGCTGAGACGCAGGCGGACCCGAGCCCCCCCGCTCCGAGTCCAGCAGCTGCCGCCGGCCTCGGACCGCGTCCACACGCGGTCACCGCGGGCCTCGCCTGCCGCCACCCGCGCCTCTGCCCCGGGAGATGCACCCGCCGCCCCGCCCGCCGCTGCCCGCCGCTGCCCGCCGCTGCCCGCCGCTGCCCGCGCCTGCCCGCGCCTCTCCGCTCCCGCTGCGACGCTCGCCCCGCAGCGCCCCGCAGCGCCCCGCCCGCCCTCGCCGAGCCAAGGCTGAGCGCAGCACGTCCCTCTGCGGGACGCCGGTGGCGGACCCCGACCTCTGCCCGCGGCCCGATCGCGCCGCCCGACAGCTCGATCGCGCACCCTCCAAAGCCCGCGCGCACCGCCGGGCCGGCCGCACCCTGTCCCGGCTCCCAGGCCCCGCTCGGCCCCGGGGGGCTCTCTCCGACCCCCGCCTCGCTCACAGCTCCGCGTCGGCGGGGCATCTTGGCCGTGGGGGGGCGGCATCCGCTCGTCCGGAAACGGAGGGCTCTGCCACCCCCCATCCCCCACCGGGCACTGGGACCTGGTGACCCCTCTCCGCCCCGGTGGGTCCTGGATGTTGGCAGAAGCCGGCCGACCTGGGGCAGGGGGGCCACCCGCAGAGCCTGGGGACCACCCGCAGGCGGGGGCTCTGCCCCCTGGACGCTGTATCCCAGAGCCCCAGCTCCGCCTCTGCCCCTTCCTGCTGACCTCTGCGCCCTGCAGCGCTGCCGCGGCCGTCTGTGACTTTCCGGAGCCTTGAGCACTTGGCCTTCCTCCATAAAAACATTCAAAATTGGGGGCGCCTGGGTGGCTCAGTGGGTTAAAGCCTCTGCCTTCGCTCAGGTCATGATCCCAGGGTCCTCGGATTGAGCCCCGCATCGGGCTCTCTGCTCAGCGGGGAGCCTGCTTCCCTCTCTCTCTCTGCCTGTCTCTCTGCCTGCTTGTGATTTCTGTCTGTCAAATAAATAAATAAAATCTTTAAAAAAAAAAAATTCAAAATTGGGGCCGCCTGGGTGGCTCCCTTGGTGAAGCGTCCCACTCTGGGCTCCTGCTCAGGTCATGATCTCAGGGTCCTGAGAGGCATCGGGGCTCTGCGCTCAGTGGGGAGTCTGCTGGAGATTCTCTCCCCCTCCCCCTCCCCTCCCCCTCCCCCCCAGGCTCACATACACCCCTCCCCTACTCATCCATGCACACACACTCACTTTCCCTCCCTCTAAAATAAATAAATAAATCTTAAAAAAACACACACACGAGGGGTGCCTGGGTGGCTCAGTTGTTAAGCATCTGCCTTTGGCTCAGGTCATTATCCCAGAGTCCTGGGCTTGAGTCCTGCATTGGCCTCCCTGCTTGGAGGGAAGCCTGCTTCTCCCTCTCCCACTCCCCCTGCTTGTGTTCCCTCTCTCACTGTGTCTTTCTCTGTTAAATAATAAAATTTTTTTTTTTTAAGATTCCATTTATTTATTTGACAGACAGAGATCACAAGTAGGCAGAGAGGCAGGCAGAGAGAGAGGAGGAAGCAGGCTCCCCACTGAGCAGAGTGCCTGATGTGGGGCTCGATCCCAGGACCCTGAGACCATGACCTGAGCCGAAGGCAGAGGCTTACCCCACTGAGCCACCCAAGTGCCCCTTCCTTCTGATTTTAAAGAAACTTAGAATAAAACACTTTTGTGGGCCCCAGCGAGTGCTCTGGTCCCTAGGCACTGGGTGGCCCCTGGACCCTCTCTGGGCAATCCTGTGCCCCAGGGATGCCCCCACGCCGTCCCATCCCCGCCCCTAGTCACTTACTCGCCCAGTGTTCCCGGGCCTGCCAGCTCTCCAGCCGCCCAGGAGGATTCTGGGGCATGCCGTGGAGCTCCTGGGCTCAGGAAGGGGGGGTTCCAACACGGGGACAGGGCAGCAGGGGGCAGGGAGCCCTCTGGCATCAGGGTGGCACTGCTGTCCTTGGCCAGGACCAGCCCATCCCGCCGCCAGGGAAGGGACATGGGCGCGTCCCCCGTTGTCCCCCTCACTCCCGCCTGGCGGAGTAGCACCAGCTCTGAGCCTGCAGTGTGGCCTGAGGGGACAGCAGGAGAGGCCTGGGCATGGTGGCCCTCCTGGACCCACCACCTCCTCTCAGTTTCGACTGCCTCCCAGCCTGGGTGAGGCTAGAGGAAGCCGGACTTCACCCCGGGGGCCTTGGGACACAAGGGAGGGGAGCAGGGCCTGGCAGTGTGAGGAGCAGGCCTGGGCCAGCCGCTGCCTGGCTTGGGGGGGAAGACCAGGCCTGCCTGGCCACCATGACTGCTGGCCCTTTCAGCCGGTCCTGGCAACACAGAGCGGGTGGGACGGGCACAATGCTGAGGTCAGGGGCCCTGGTGTGGGCATTGTGCTCCCCGGGGCTCCAGGGGGGCGGCTCCCCCCACTCCTGCCGTCCCATCTGTGTGTCCCTGCGGGTCAGCTTCCCGGGACTCCTGGCTCTTCCCCTCCCCCTCCCACCGCCAGGACCTTGGCGGGCAAAGGGAAGGCGCACACCTCCACTCACGCCCTCGCGGACACACACACTCGGACTAGAATCCCAAGCCCACAGGGCACTCCATGTTCCAGACACAGGTTCCGTCCCGGATACCCACTCCCATAGACTGGGCACACCCCACATGTGGATGTCCCTCCAGATTCGGTCACGAATACCAGAGCGCAGGGCAACCGACACCAACGCCGGGACCTCAGAGCTGCGTGAGCAGAGCTGGAAACCGACACGCACAGACCCCCTTGTCGCACACACCTCACACATGGCTCAGCCCGCAAGGCCAGGCTGTGGCCCGCCCGGCGCGCTGGGGGCCGGAGGGGCAGGAACGCGGCGGTCTTTAAGGGCCCAGAGCCTGCAGACCCGGGACTCAGGCAGCCTTGATACCCTCAGGGACCGACCTCTGTTGGGAAACCTCTTGGTCCCCTGCAAGCCCCGCCCCAGCAGCTCCCGCAGCTCCCCCCCCCCCCCCCGCCCCGCGGCAGCCCCAGGGCTGGAGCCCAGGTCCCCACTCTCCAGAGGCCCCCCCTCCGCACGGCTGCTCCCTGCAGGCTCCTGTTCTCCCGGCTTGAAACCCCCTCCACCGACACCCCCGCTCCCCACTCTCCCCTGGAGCCCTCGTCGCCGTGCCCCAGCCCCCGAGGGGCGGCAGGAGCACCTCCAGGCCCAGGGCCTTGCTGGCCTGGCCCCTCAGCCTCCAGCTACGCCTCCAGACGCCCTCGGCTTGTCTTCAGCCTGAGGGGGCCTTGGGCTGGGGGCATCCTCCATCCCCGCCCCAGGGGGCACACCTGTGGGGCTCTGGCCTTGCTTTGGAAGTCTGGGATCTGCTCCCCCCCGCCCCAGGTCTGGGGTAGAGCCTGGAGGCTGCTGCCCTTGGCAGGTCCTCTCTGGAGCTGGGTCTCTCGCTGCGTTCAGCCCGTGCCTCCTCCCCACTCCTATCCGCACTATCCCCTCCTTCTGGGGCCAGGACCCAGACCCCCAGACAAGTGGGGCAGGGAAAGGAGAGTAGGTGGGGGCCAATGGCAGAAGGGAAAAGTTGGGCAAGTCAAGCCCGCCCCTTCCCAGCCTCCGGAACCCTCTCCCGGCCCACTAGACACCTCTTTGCCCGACGTAGCTGAACGAGCCTGAGTTCCAAGGAGCTGGGGTATCTGCCCCTCCGGGGACCCGGTGTCCAAACAGGAGTGGCTGGGAGTCTGATTCGGGGGTCCAGGGAGGGGTGCAAGGCCCCCCTCCCAGCAGAGAGCCATCTCGGGTGCTGAGCCAGCGCCCAGTATGGGGGCCTCACCTCACTAGTAGGGCCAAGGCCCCACCTCTCTGGTCACCATGTCACATTCCAAAGCCCTTGTGTCTATTCTCCTGGAAACAATGGGTGGAGGCCATCAGGGAAGCCACCAGCCACCCACTCCACCGCCCCATTCCACAGAGAGGAAGGAGGCCTAGACCCCCTCTCCTTGCCAAACTGACCATTGAAAACCTGCAAACACTGGGGCTGGCCTCCCACCAAAGGAGCCTGGGGCTCAGGAGGGGCTGATCTGAGCTACTTCTGCACGACCTCCCCCACTCAGCTGCAGGCCCCCCCAAATAGCAGAGCTTCTGGAAAGATGATGGGGGGAGGGGGAGTCTCTGCAGAGAAAAAACAGGGGTGGGGGAACCGAGCCGGGGCAGAACTCAAGCCCAGGGGCTCCGGCCCCCGTCTGGCCCTGAGCCCCCTCCCTCGCCTCTCTCCCCTCGACTTCTCTGCTGGCCCCCCTGTCCTGTGCCTCCAAGGCTGGGGCTGCCCCCGAAGAGGGACTGTGTGGGGGCCCAACTGGCTGGCAGCCTCCTGCCCAGCCCCCACCCGCTGAGCCTTCCCCGCCCAGTCCTGCAGCTCTGTCCCCCAGGCTCCTGGGTGGGGGGCGGGCAGCCTCTGGGTTCCACCCAAGGAGAGAGGTGGGGTCCAGATCGCTTACCAGCTGGCGGTCCTCCAAGGAAGTGGGGTCACCTGTGTGAGAGAAACCGCCTCTCTTCGTGCCTGGGACGGGTCCATGTCGGGGGCTGAGGACAGAGTGTGGCCCAGTGAGCAGTGGGCACCTGCTCGTGGCCTCTCCTCCTCCTGGTCTCCCCCCAACCCCGTGGCCCAGGAGAGGACGTCCCCTCGGCGGCCTCCGCCTCATCACCACTGACTTGGGCCTCCAGCAGGACTTCCAGAACAAAGCACGACAAGGGCAGGAGGCCTGGGTACCAGTCAGCAACCAGCCATGGTGCCTGGGACTGGCATCCCTCACATCCGAGACTACCGCCCACCCAGGAAGGAGGAGGACACTGGCCCGCGGGGTCAGGGAGGAGCACCTGGGGACCACACACTTCAGGGGCCAAGCAACCACCTCTTCTTCTCCTCTTACCCTTCTCCTGTCTGTCTGTCATTGATCATTTACTTATTATCTATCAGTCTGTCGTCTGGTCAGTAAGCTCTACCCCCAGCATGGGGCTTGAACTCACGACCCTGAGACCAAGAGCTTTTGCTGCACCGACAGAGCCGGCCAGGTGCCTCTCCTCCTCTTCTTCTTCTTTTTTTTTTTTTTTCAAGTTTTTATTTATTTATTTGATAGACAGAGATCACAAGTAGGCAGAGAGGCAGGCAGAGAGAGGAAGGGAAGCAGGTTCCCAGCTGAGCAGAGAGCCCGATGTGGGCCTCGATCCCAGGACCTGAGATCATGACCTGAGCTGAAGGCAGAGGCTTTAACCCACTGAGCCACCCAGGCGCCCCAGTAAATAAAATCTTAAAAAAAAAAAAATTATTTGACTGTGGGACATCTGGGGGCTCCATCAGCTGCGCGTCTGCCTTCAGCTTGGGTTGTGATCCCAGGGTCCTGGAATCGAGTTCCGCATTGGGCTCCCTGCTCAGCAGGAAGCCTGCTTCACCCTCTGCGGCTCCCCCTGCTTGTGTTCCCTCTCTCACTGTGTTTCTCTCTGTCGAATAAATAAATAAAATCTTAAAGAAAATTTTTATTTAGGGGCGCCTGTGTGGCTCAGTGGGTTAAGCCTCTGCCTTCGGCTCAGGTCATGATCCCAGGGTCCTGGGATCGAGCCCCACATCGGGCTCTCTGCTCAGCAGGGAGCCTTCTTCCCCCTCTCTCTGCCTGCCTCTCTGCCTGCTTGTGACCTCTGTCAAATTAAAAAAAAAAATTATTTATTTGAAAGACAGAGTACCAGTGGGGGGCGGGGCAGGGGGAGAGGGAGAAGCTGGATCATTCCAGAACCCCCGGGATCATGACCTGAGCCGAACACAGAGGCTTCACTGACTGAGCCCCCCAGGCGCCCCCAGAGTTAACTTTATTGGTCCCAGCAGCTTTGAGAATTTGACGACAGCTTCCTCCAGTCCCGCAAGGAGCTGCGCTCACCCTCCCCCGCCCGTCTGCTTCGCCCCGTCGGGAGGTGTCGTCGCAGGGACAGAACCCGCCCCGGGAGGTGTCGTCGCAGGGACAGAACCCGCCCCGCAGGACGGACTTGCCAGACGCCCCTCCTCGCCTCCCTCGCGCACGGCTCCCAGGCTTTTCTGGAAAGACTTCCCTGGAGTGTCTCGGCAGCAGGTGAATCCCTGTGAGGAGGCCTCCGGGGCACTGCGACCTTGTGTCTCTCTCTCCCCAAGTCTCTCCTCCCAGCCGGCACCTCTGGGGCTCCCCGGGCCCCCTTTCCGGGGCTTCCTTCCCGGCCTCCCCGTCTGCGGCTCAGGACGGCCGCGCTGGCCCCTGGAACCCGCGGACACGAGGCGAGGGAGAGCTCAGGCTGCGGACCAAGTGCAGGCGCTCAGCCCCTGACCTTAACACAACGACGGGGTCGCATTATCCTGGGTCTTCGGGTGGCCACGAGGCACTTGCAAGGGTCCGTCAACGCGGACGAGGCCGGCAGCGGTCAGAGGGGGAAGGTCAGAGACGGGGAAGGAGCCGAGGGGCGGAGGAGAGGGAGGGAGCCGCGCGCGAGAAAGCTCGAGAACCTGGAGAAGCCGAGGAGGAGATTGTCCCTGAGCCTCCGGAAGGGACCGTGTCTGATGTCCAGCCCGCAGAGCGGCAAAACGACCGGCTCGCGGCTGGCTTCTAGGCTGTGGCCTCGGCGGCCATTTGTCCCAGCAGCGCCGTCCGTTCTGTCGCATCTCGCCTCGGGTTTGGGTTTGCGGCCCCGCCCCAGCCTGGGAGCTCCGTGAGGCCCGGGGCTCTGCGCGCTGCTGCCCCGAGCCCGGAGCCGGGAGCCCAGGATGTCCGGTCAGGGGCGGATGGAAGCAGAGCCCAGCGGCCTCGAACACCCAAGCCCAGAGCTTCCCTTCCCCGGCCGCCCCGCCCCTGCCCTTGTGAGGCCTGAAGCGGAAAGCCGCCTTCCCCCAGTTCACCGCGACTGCCCGCCCAGGGCGGCCCAAGCCGGTGCCCTCTGCCGTCTTGGAAAGAGTCCCCCTCTCTCTGGGCTCTCAGGCCCGCAGGGTCGTGTCCCAACTCATCGAAGTTCCTTCCACGGGTCCCCAGGACCTAGTCCCAGGCTCCCCACTAGTTAGTGGGGCTTCGCAGGGTCTGTTCCGTCCGCTGGGCACATCTTACCTTGTCTTTCCTCTCGCTTTGCTGAAGCATTCCCAAATCCATCTCAGACATCCTCTCATTCCACACCTATATACTCACGTATATATATTTTTAAAGATTTTATTTATTTATTTCAGAGAGAGAGAGTGAAAGAGAGCATGTGAGGGGAGAAGGTCAGAGGGAGAAGCAGACTCCCCGTGGAGCTGGGAGCCCGATGTGGGACTCGATCCCAAGACTCCGGGATCATGACCTGAGCCGAAGGCAGTCGCCCAACCAACTGAGCCACCCAGGTGCCCTCACATGTATCTTTTAAAAAATAAACCTTTCTTTAATAACCACTATGTCACTATCACATCTAATGAAGGTAACAACTTCTTTTTTATAAACTTTTTTTTTTTTTTAAAGCAAACTCTACCCCAATGTGGGGCTTGAACTCACAACCCCAAGATCAAAAGTTGCATACTCTACCAACTGAGCCAGCTGGGGGCCCCAATAGGGGTAACAATGGTTTCTTGATATTACCTATACCTAGTCCAAAGTAAAATTTCCTTAACTGTCTCAAAAATGTCTTTTTTTTTTTTAAGATTTTATTTATTATTTGACAGAGAGAGAGATCACAAGTAGGCAGAGAGGCAGAGAGTAGAGGAGGAAGCAGGCTCCTTGCTGAGCAGAGAGCCCAATGCGGGGCTCGATCCCAGGACCTTGAGATCATGACCTGAGCCGAAGGCAGAGGCTTTAACCCTCTGAGCTACCCAGGCGCCCCAGGATTTTCTTTTTAAGCAATGTCTGCACCCAGGATGGGGCTTGAACTCACAACCCTGAGATCGAGAGAGGCGTGTTCTATCCACTGAGCCAACCGGGCACCCGGGTTATTAAGTCTCTTAAGGATCTAACTGAAAACATACCGCGCTCCCAGCCCCTGCCATGTGTCACTGAGCTGAAGGGATGGGCACGTTTTCTGGTAGATTCCCATAGTCCGGCTGTTGCCGTCTTGGGGGTCACGGAACATACTCCTCTACAAGTGAGTGCTGGCCCTGGAAGCTCGGTTGGATTTGGGCTCCGCTTCTAGAGAAGAGAACTGCACAGGGGCTGCTGTGTGTGCCGTACCGCACCCTTCCGGAGGTTTGCAATGTTTGGGGGCGGCCTGACCCCTCAGTGTAAATCCCCAGCCACCCTGGTCTAGTAGTTGCATTCACTGGTAATCGCCTGACTCAGTGACTTCATTGGGGTTGCAAAGTGATTTTCCACTGCTGTCTTTCCTTTATCATCTATTAACTGGGGGGTCTTTGTAAAGAAGAACTTCTCCCTCATCAACCAGGACAACTTAGTAAGCCTGAGATACAATCCACACAGGAACTGGAATTCACGGTGACAGATGTCTAGTTCTTTCTTTTAGTTGCCAATTTTCAGAGCAAGGAGATGATGCTTTATCCAATGGATAGCTTTATTTATTTATCTGAGAGAGAACAGCAGTGGGGAGTGGCAGAGGGAGGGAGGGAGAGAGGGAGAGAGAAGCAGCCTCCTCGCTGAGCGGGAAGCCTGATGCAGGACTGGATCCCAGGACCCCCAGATCATGACCTGAGCTGAAGGTAGATGCTTAACTGAGGGACGCACCCAGGCACCCCTATCCAAAGTGTTCCTCTCCCTTTATCCTCGCTCAGTTTACTGTCACTCTGACCTGATACATTTTGTATATTCAGGTTTCAAATGCATGTATTAATCTTTTTGACATTCCGATTGCCCTATTTTAGGCAGTAGGAGCTCTGTGTTCTTTTGCCATTCCACTGTTCTTTGGTATCTTTGCTTTCTGGCACAAGATGCCCCGAGGCCCATTCTGAGTATTTCCTGCCTCACCCAGGGAGTCAGCCTGTTGTGCAAGGAGTTCGGACGGGCAGACCTCACCGCTGTCAGGCTGTCTGTTGCTTCTAGGCTTTTTCAGCAACACTGCAAGATTTTTACTTCACTAATTTTATTCTATACTTACGTCTTTTTTTCTCTTGCTCTGGAAACGGTGACTCCTAGTATATGTATTATTATGTAACAGGCCATGAAATAGTTCCAAAATTAACATCAACACTACTATAACGAGTACACTACCACATGAAATGTAACGTGTCTTTGTATCTTTATTTGTTCTTAAGGAAAAATTAATTCTTGCAATTTTATCTCTGTACAAAAAATAGAGAAACTGCCCTTCATTGAATTTAAAACCTTTGTATTTCAAAGGACACTATGAAGGAAGCACAAACCATAAGTCTTATAGGGAGCTTGAATTCAGTATATGTATCTACAGACCTACAGATATACCTATCACAACTCAACAATAAAAAGACAACCCAATTGTAAAATAAGGAAAGAATTTGAATAGACATTTCTCAAAAGAAAATACACACATAGTAAGCACTTGAAAAGATACTCAATATTGTTATCTATCAGGAAAGAGAAGATCAAAACTACTGTAATATAGAATTGTTAGGACCGATTTAATGTTATAACCTATTTAACTATTAGGGCCTGCTTAGCCAGAGCGACTCCATATTACCTGGGTAGCCATATTGTTGTTTACATCTAAAGACTTCATTCCGGGAATAAACGCCCCAGTAGTTCCTGGTATGGTTCCGGGTGTCGATTCCGGGAATAAACGCCTTAACAATAGAAGCCACGTAACTTGGGTCTGCGGTTATGCCCTATAAAACCAGCCTGTGAGATCGGGAGGGGGTCGCCCTCTTCGGAGGCGGCCCTGGCCAGTCAGTCTGACTTCTGATGCCTGGCATAAAAATAAAGCCCTGCCTTACTTTCAATTTGTATCAGTCTCGCTCCTTTGATAACGGACCCCAACATTATGGGGGCTCATCCGGGATCAAAGGAACGAGCCTGAGACAAAGTGAAAGTTATGCAAAGCCTTATTCTATGCCAAGCATTAGAAGTCAGACTGACCGGCCAGGGCCACCTCTGAAGAGGGCGACCCCCTCCCAATCTCACAGGCTGGTTTTATAGGGCATAACCACAGACCCAAGGTACGTGGCTTCTATTGTTAAGGCGTTTACTCCCGGAATCGACACCCGGAACCATACCAGGAACTACTGGGGCGTTTATTCCCGGAATGAAGTCTTTAGATGTAAACAACAATATGGCTACCCAGGTAATATGGAGTCGCTCTGGCTAAGCAGGCCCTAATAGTTAAACAGGTTTTAACATTAAATCGGCCCTAACAAGCATATCACACTTACTCGCATCACTACAGTCAAAAGACAGTAACAAGTGTTACGAAGACGTAGAAAAGTTGGAACCCTCCCACACTGCTGGTGGAAATGGAAAATGGCACGGCGACTGTGGAAAAGTTTGGCGGTTCCTCACAAAGTAAAAAAACATACAGTTTCTATGAGACCCAGCACTACCATTCAAATACACGGCCCAGAGAATTTAAAATATAAGCCTGCACAGAAACTTGTACACAATTGCTTACAGCAGTATTCCCATAGCCTGAAAGTGCAAGCGGTCCAAATTCCAGCAGCAAAGAAATGGGTAGACAAATTGTGGTCCGTATGGCCAATAGAACATATATATTTTTTAAGCTGGGAGACTTTTTTTTCCCTTTCCAGGTTTTTATTTAAATCCCAGGTAGTTAACGTATGGTGTAATATTAGTTTCTGTTGTAGAACATTTTTCACAAGTTTGTTTGTTTATTTGTTTAGTAATCTCTACACCTAGCGTGGGGCACAAACTCACGACCCTGACATCAAGAGTCACGTGCTCCTCTGACTGAGCCAGCTGGGTGCCCCTCAGGTGTAGAATTCAGTGATCCATCACTGATGTGCAATACCCAGTGCTCATCACAGGTGAACCCCCTTAACACCCATCACCTATTTTACATCCAGTAGATAATGGGCCATAAAAAGTCATGAAGTTCTGATACACACACCGCAGTGGGCGTGGACCACAAACGCATGCTGCTAACTCAGTCACCAGACACGAAAGGTCCCATGTTATCTGATTCCAATGATACAAAATACTCGAAATAGATAAATCCATGGAGACAGAATACAAATCGGTGGTTGCTGGGATGGGGGGATGGTAACAGAAACTGCTGAGTGGATGGGGCTTGTACCTGGGAGTGACAGGGACAGCGGCTGCACACACAGTGAGTGAACTACATGCCACCGAATTGCTCCCTTCAAAATGGTTCATTTTATGCTATGTGAATCGTGCCTCAATAAATTATTTTTTAAAATATTTTATTTATTTCTTTTCAGAGAGAGAGCACAAGCAGGGGGAGCAGCAGACTCCCCTCTGAGCAGGGAACCTGATGTGGGACTTCATCCCAGGGGGATCAAGACCTGAGCCAAAGGTAGAAGCTTAACTGACTGAGCCACCCAGGAATGAAGTCTCTTACCTCAATAAATTATTAAAATAAAGAAGTAAGGGGCGCCTGGGTGGCTCAGTGGGTTAAGCCTCTGCCTTCAGCTCAGGTCATGATCCCAGGGTCCTGGGATGAGCCCGGCATCTGCATCCAGCTCTCTGCTCAGTGGGGAGCCTGCTCCCCCCCTTCTCTGTGTGCTGCTCTGCCTACTTGTGATCTCTCTCTCCGTGTCAAATAAATAAATAAAATCTTAAAAAAAAATAAAAAAGTAATTTAGTATCAATACGCTACAACTAGGATGAAGCTTGAAAACTTTATGCTAAGTGAATGAAGCCAGACGAAAAAGGCCACCTAAGGGGGAGCCTGGGTGGCTTAGTCGTTAGGCGGCCGCCTTCAGCTCTGGTCCTGATCTCAGGGTCCTGGGAGCGAGCCCCACGTCGGGCTCCCTGCTTAGCGGAGAGTCTGCTTCTTCTTTGCCCCCAACTTGTGCTCTATTTCAAAATAAATAAATAAAATCTATTTTTAAAAAAGGACCACCTATTCTGAGTGTATTAATTTGAAATGTCCAGAAGAGGCAAATCCATAGACACAGAAAGTAGATTGGTGATCGCCAGGGATTGCAGTGAGGGGGGAATAGTGAGGGATGACTGATGGGTAGGGACTTCCTCTGGGGGTGATGACAATGTTCTAAATTAGATAATGCCTCCGCTGTCCAAACTTAGGAACATAGTAAAAAACCCTGCACCTTACACTTTAAATACCACAGATTTTATGGTATGTGAATTGTATCTGAATTTAAAAAATTTTCTCATAGAGTCTTAAATGATTTCTTTAGAAGATTTTATTTATTCGGCAGAGAGAGACACAGCGAGAGAGGGAGCACAAGCAGGGGGAGTGGGAGAGGGAGAAGCCGGTTTCCCACCGAGCGGGGAGCCCCATGCAGGGCTCGATCCCCGGACCCTGGGATCATGACCTGAGCCGCAGACGCTTAAGGACTGAGCCCCCCAGGCGCCCCTTCTCATAGACCCTTAACTATAGAGGACACAGTGGTGGCCCCCCAAGGCGGGGGAGCGAGGAGGGCACCTGTGGCGTTGGGCCCCGGTGATGAATGGAGGGGCTGAATCGCTACACCGGACACTTGAAACTACGAGAACACTCACGGATGGTAACCGGAATGAAGACAGTTTTTAAAAATGCAGCAGATAATAAAGAGAACTTGCAAAAAAGCCAAAAACTTTTTAAAGGATTTCACTCGCGCTCTCAAATAAGCCGACTCTGCCCTGAGCACCGAGCCCCACCGGAGGCTCCAGCCCAGGACCCTGACATCAGGACCTGAGCCAAAGCCAAAAGCAGAGGCTCAACCCACTCCCCGCTTTTGTCCCTGGAGCCCCAAAGAAGAGAACTGCAGACCCGGCGTCCCCCGCCCGCTGCTCCTCCAGTTTCCTAGACCGCCGAGGGAGAGGCCCCACGCGGCGCGGGGCACCAGTGCGCAGGCGCCACTCTCGGTCGGAAGGCGCCCCGGCTCGCCCCGCCCACGGGGGAGGACTCCTCCCACTGGCCGGATCTGCTCCACCTCCCTGGAGCCCGGGCACGTGCCTGGCGGTCCGCCGTGGGCGCCAGTTCGCGCCTGCGCCGTGAGGGCGAGCGCTCCCAGGGAGCCCGCGGAGGGGTGGGGTGGTGGGCGCCCGGAAGTAGCCGCGCCACAGGCGTTTCCGGCCTTTCCCGAGCGGGTCGGGGGAGGCGGCCCTGGGTCGAGAGCTGGGCGCTAAGCCGGGCGGTGACCCGGTGCGCCCCGCGGCAGAGGCTAGGGTCGGGGCCGGCGGAGTAGGTGTCCTGGGCCGGCGGTCTGTCACGCCGGCCCGCCTTGGCTCGGGGCGGGAAGGCGGCCGCAGACCTCGGAGCCCCACGTGGTCTTCCACGTCACGCAGCCCCCTTTCATCTCTTCGGTCGCGCAACACGCAGAACCCATGCTTAGCCCCTGGCTGTGCAAGCCCCGGCACCGCGGTCCTCCGCCCCCGGGGCCCCCTGCGCCGCGGCTCACAGCGGGGCGGGGCCGGGGCGGGGCCAGGGCCACAGCCGGGGGCGGGGCCGGGGCGGGGCCAGGGCCACAACCGGGCCGGGGCCGGGTGGGGGCCGGGGCGGGGCCGGGGCGGGGCCAGGGCCACAACCGGGCGGGGGCCGGGGCGGGGCCGGGGCGGGGCCCCATCTCCACCGCCCTCCCCTCCAGCGGCTCGGAGAGGGAAGTGCCAGAGGCTTAGCCTGCGTCTCTGTGCAAGCTGTGTCGTCATCCCTTTCCGTTTTGTTTCAGGGGATTTTTTTTTTCCTCGTTGAATAACCTAATTCTTTTAAGATCTATTATTTTTATTATTTTTTTAAGATTTTATTTATTTGACAGATCACAAGCAGGCAGAGAGGCAGGCAGAGAGAGAGGGAGAAGCAGGCTCCCCGCTGAGCAGAGAGCCCGATGCGGGGCTCGATCCCAGGACCCTGAGATCATGACCTGAGCCGAAGGCAGAGGCTTTAACCCACTGAGCCACCCAGGCGCCCCAGATTTATTATTTTTAATTGTGGTGAGTGGGAGACTTAATTCTTTTGGCTCTGCTCTTTTGCAGCTGTCAGTTTCTACTACTACTGATCGCGTCTGTACTGAGGCTGCCTTTTTTTTTTTTTTTTTTAAGATTTTATTTATTTAGGGATGCCGTGGTGGCTCAGTGGGTTAAGCCTCTGCCTTCGGCTCCGGTCATGGTCTCGAGGTTCTTGGATCGAGCCCCGCATCGGGCTCTCTGCTCAGCGGGGAGCCTGCTTCACTCTCCCTCTCTCTCTCTCTGCCTGCCTCTCTGCCTACTTGTGATCTCTGTCTGTCAAATAAATAAAATCTTAAAAAAAAAGATTTTATTTATTTGAGAGAGAATGAGAGAGCAAGAGAGAGAGAGCAAGAGCATAAGGAAGAAGGTCAGAGGGAGAAGCAGACCCCCTGCCAAGCAAGTAGCCTGATGTGGGACTCGAACCCGGGTCTCCAGGATCATGACCTGAGCCCCACAGGCGGACCTGAGGCTGCTTCTTGAAGACAAGTGCCAATCGCCGTCACCTGCTCTGAGCCTTGGAACAGAATTCCTAAACACATGACATATGGAATTTAAAATTTGCTAGTAGCCACATTTACAAAGGTAAAAACATACAAGTTTAACTTTATTATATTTAACTCAATGCATCCAAAATGCAACTTCAGCATGTAAGTAATATAAAATAAAAATAGAAAATTAAAAAATGCATTTTGGGGAGGTGTACCAAGTCTTTGAGACCTGGTGTGTATTTTACACCTAACAGCACATCTTGCTTTAGACTAGCCACATTTCAAGCACTCAGGAGGCAGGTGTGGCCAGTGGCCACCATATTGGACACGGCAGACTTAGGTGAAATGCAACAGGGAATGTGGAGAAAATAATGTGTGTGATTCCATGAGGGAAGAGGTGGCTCCTCCACTCAGTCCTGGGAAGTGGACTGGGTTGAGCGGTTTAAGAGGGCAGCTGCAGGGCATGGCCCTGTCAGCCAAGTGACACACCTACCCAGTCCCCCCTTGCCACCCCCCAAACACATAACTATTGCTCTCTTTCTGGGCTGAGAGAGGTGAGCGGAATGAGCTAGATTCCTCATTTATTGGTCAGTGTGTGACGTCACCTATGCCTCAGTGTGCACCTCAGTCTTTGTTGATGCTGAGCTGGGATTTCTGGTGGAAGGTGGGGCAATGTGTATATTTCGGAACAGGAGTTAGCCGTTGGGACCCGAGGCTGTTGGCGAGGCCCATCCCCTGACCTCTCATTTTGGGGAGAGGAACTGGAGGGAGAAAGATAACCCAAGGGAAGGAAGCAGAAAATGTTGAGGACCCATAGCTCAAAACTGAAGGGGTTTTATTTATGTTTTTATATTTTCTAAGTAATCTCTACACCCAGCGTGGGGGTCGAACCCACAACCCCTAGATTGAGAGTGCAATGTTCCACTGACAGCCAGTCAGGAACCCCCACAGGTGGGACTTTAGTTTTAGGAGAAGCAGGAGTTTCATCATTTTTTAGATGATGAAATTTTTTGATGCTTCATTTGGAGGCCAAGGACAGGCCTTTTTCCTTTTGATTCCCCCTTCTTCCTGCTGCCACATGCACACGTGCACTGTGAGCCTTGCTCCCAGGAAAGCCTTTAAAGTCTCCTCGAGCCTGAGGGGCCCCAAGCTAGACTGCTGCTCTGGGAATGCAGGACCAAGATTAGGCTGGGGGCGCTGCGTGGCCCCACCCTCTCCCCCTCGACTGGCTTCCTCAGAGGCTGTGAGGGAAGGGGGGTATCTAGAGTATCCGTTCCCTCCAGATCAAACCTTTGGCCTGGTTGACCCTTCTCCAGCCCAGCCACACCTGGGTCTTGGGGACGCGGTGGCTGCATTTCCCTGCCTCGGTCCACCTGTGCCATTTGGTCCATCCCTCCGGTCCCCCAGCTCCCCCTACGGAGCTGCCCAGCACTGAGGGCGTCAGGCTGGGATGGGCACACAGCGCATACCCTGACATCCTCCACCAGCGGCCCTCCAAGGACAAGGATCACATGGGGTCCTGAGAGGAAGACACTGTGGTCCAGACGCGGCGCTCAGGCCCCCGTAAGGTCGGGGCAGAGGGGTGTGTGGCTGTGTCAGGGAAAAGCAGTTCCACGGACACGGAAGACCAGAGGTGCATATCAGAAAGACAGAGCTCGACTGGCTCTGGCCCCGTTTATTACAAAATAATGATTCCAAATCTGGTATAAAAAAGATCCCAGATGGCCCCCAGCACACCTGCCATGCCCTCGAGCCACAAAGTCGCTCCCTCGGGCTGCTGAGCATGGGGGGCCGTCAGATGCGAAGGTCCCCAGCCAGGAGGGCACTGTACCGGGCCCGTGTGAGGGGCAGGTAGGCACCCCCAGGCTGGTCCAGAACGTAGAGGGGGTCAGACAGTGCGCTCGGGTCAAAGCCCTCCTTTGCCAGCCGCACCTTCTGCTGCTTGAAGGTCTCCGTCGTGGCCAGAGACTCCTGAGGAGGGCATCAAAGGGAGCTGAAGGCAGGCGCACCCTGCCCTGGGGGGTCAGGTGAGTCAAGAGGCAGGGACAAGGAGGTATGAGGTCGGGGTTTAGGGGCCGGGGTGACAGGGAAGAGAAAGAGACAAGCCTGGAGGAGGGCAGAGGGAGCGGAGGGGGCGAAGGAGCGCCCGTCCGGGAAGGAGCTGCTCCCGCCCTCCGCCGGACAGCGTCCCCTGCGGGTCCCCGCGTGCGGCGTGGGGCCCGCCGAGGGCTGTGGACCCGAGGGCTGGAGGGGTGGGGCGGGAGGAGCCAGTTACCTGGAGCCTCAGGAACCGAGGCCAGGCGTAGGGCGGCAGGTTCTCAGAAACGTGGGCGTAGAGCTGCCCAAGGTCCAAGGAGCGGGGGGGCCGCAGAACCAGGGCCGCCATTCCAGCCCTGCCCTCGTGCCCTGGGAGGTGGGGACAGGTCACCAGCTGCTGTGGGGGCCCACCCGCTGGCCTCACGTTCCCTGTGCCCCCGTAACACCGGGTCAGGGAGGCAGGCCGGCCGCCTCCTGCCTCCCTGTCTTGGCACCTGGCACGGTGACTCCGTAGACGTTCACCTCCTGAAGAAAGTCCAGAGACTCCAAGGCCTCCGCCACCTCGGTTGTGGCCACGTTCTCCCCTTTCCACCTGCCAGAGGGCAGAGATCCCGGGCCTTAGGGGGTGGGTGGGGGAGGGCACAGTCGGGGAGCCAGACGCTCCCAGGGAGGAGGCACTGCGGAGGTCTGTCTGACAGGAGAGGACGGACGAGGGGCTGGGTTTGGGTGTGTGTTAGGAGGTTAGGGTTCGGGGCTCTGGGTCACAGGCACTGGATGTCTGGGAAAGGACTCCACGTCGCGCACAGATACCTGAAGGTGTCCCCAGTCCGATCGCGGAAGCGGAGAAAACCCTGGTCGTCGCAGACCAGCAGGTCCCCAGTGTTGAAGAAAACATCCCCAGGCCGGAAGACGTCCTTCAGCAGCTTCCCCTGGCCCAGCTCCGGGCCCCCGGCATAGCCCAGGAACGGGGACTGCTGGCTGACCGGGGCCACCAGCAGCCCGGGCTCACCTGGCAGAGCACTGGGGTCAGGGGTGGCTGCCTACCCACCAGGAGCCTCCTGTCCCTCGCCCCGCTGTCCGGTCCCAGTCCTCCCCCGCCGGCTGCACCACCCCATCGAGCCCGCCTGAGCACGAACCTGGACATGTGGCCACACAGTGCCCCTGGGTATCCCGAATCGGCTCCCCTGTGGTGACATCATAGCGAATCAAAGAGAAGGGGAAGACATGCTGGGGGAAGGGAGACCCAGGCACTGGGTCATTTCAGTGGCATGAGGCCCCTCCCTGCCAGCCCCCACCCGCCGCAGGACCCCCAGTTGCTCTCCCAGGCCTCCCTCACCTTATAAAGCCAGGAGGCACGGCCCACAGCACCCAGCTGTCCCGTGTAGTTAAAAGTGGCAACATTGCCCTCAGTGAGCCCGTAGGTCTCCAGCACCCGCAGGGGACCAAAACGGCGCACAAAGCGCTCCCAGGTGTCGGGTCGCAGCCCGCTGCCCACTGCCAGCCGGACCTTATGGCCGTGTTCCGCCGCGCTCTGAGGCGAGGAGAGACGGGCGGAAGGGTCACCACCAAGACGCCGGCTCCCAAACGTGAGGTCCCCTTTCCCCGTCCCCTGAAGCCCCTCCCACCGCCACCTCGCTCGGATGTCCCGGCATCCCAGGCTCCTCACCCCGCCCCACCACCCCACCACCGTCTGCCCGCAGGGTCTCCGCCTTAGGAAGTGCCCACCTCCCTGCGCAGGCCCCTCTGCCCCGACCTCCGCCCACGCACCGGGGGCTGGTTGACAAGGTATCGGCACAGCTCCCCTATGTACTGGAACACTGTCACCCCGTGCTGCTGGCAGTCCTCCCAGAACTGACTGGCCGAGAATTTGGACTTCAGCACCACTGTGGCCCCTGCCGGAAGTGGAGGGGGGGTGGAGAAAGGTGAGGTGAAGGGCTGAGGGGGGTGCCCTGACCACCCCCTTCCCAGACACTGGCCCTCACTGTTGTGTGTGGCTCCCGGGAAGGCCCTGCTGTGACGTCCAGCAGCAGGCGGCTTGGCCCGCCTCCTTTCCCACCTGTGTCCCAGAGAGCTCAGTGCCCTTCCTCTGCTTCCCGTCCCCACACTGTCCCCGCTCTGCACCCTGACTCCAAGCCCCAATCTGTCCATTTGCTTCTTCCCCGGCTGACAGCCACAGCCCTTCCCCAACCCGCCCTGGGAGTCTGGAGTCCCGCCAACTGTACGGCGTCCCTAGCCAGTGGGCAGGCTCTGCAGGGGTGCCGCCCCACTGGACCGGAGGTCTTCTAGGGTAGCCCCTGCCTCCTCCTTCCTCCGGATTCCCTACCCTGAAGGACTCAGGGAGCATCCCCAGGTGAGCACATCACAGAAGGGCCTTAATAAATGTTTGCTAGAAAAAACACCTGCTGGAGGACCAGAGGTGGGGAGGACTGGGGGGCTGCCGCTGGGGAGACTGACCAATGCCCAAGCAGCCCACGATGCCCAGGAGGGAGCCCGACATGTGGTAGAGGGGGAGGGCCAGGTAGATCACATCATCCCGGTGGGCCCCGCACAGCTCGTAGAAGGCCTGGCACTGTAGGATCTTCAAGTGACTGATCTGCGCAGCCTTGGGGAGGCCTGTGGGCAGTGGGCGGAGACCGGGAAGGGTCTGAGTCTCAGGCCCTGCCTCCCTCCGCCCCTGCTGGGTTTCACACAGAAAGAGGCGGAGGCAAGGCAGAAGCTGAGAGGAAGGCAGGCCGGGCTGTCCGGGCCATCCGGCGTGGCAGGCAGGGTGCGGAGAGCAGCCTGGAAACTGAGGCCGTACTTGTTGGTCCCGGTCTCCTGCCTTCCTCTGCCTGCTTTCTGGGAGGGAAGGCCGGTGCTCACCCGTGGTGCCAGAAGTGAAGATGTACAGGCACGTGTCCATTCCGCTCTGGGGGGCAGACAGGTACCCTGGCACCGGTCCGTCCGCTTCTGCCGAGGCCTCGGCCAGCAAGTCGCTGATTCCTGCAGGATGGGCTTCAGGGCCTGCAGCCCAAAGACGGAGCCCCATGGCTCTCAGGGCTGGCAGGTCAGGCTCCAGCGACTCCAGGAACTCTGGGTGAGGTGGGAGCGCAGAGCTCGGGGAAAGGAATTCTTCTCCGCCCCCTCAGCCTGTGTGCACGTCCCTCGCCCCTCCCCACCACCTCGCTGCTCCCGGGCGAGGAGAACGGTCTGGACATCCCATCACCGCTCTGGGGACCACAGACCCAGCTCCATCCCGCGGCCAACCCGAAGACTCAAGACCCTCAAGCACCCTTGCCGAACCCCCAGGAGGAGGCCCGGCCACCTTCCGAGCTCCGCCCCTTCTCTGCGGCCCCTTTCCGAGGCCGGCCCCGCCCCGAGGGCCGTGCGCCCCGGCCTTACCTGGCGCCAGGACCAGCGCGCGCGCGCCGCAGCTGCGGAGGCAGTGCAGGAGGGGACCCCGGCGCAGGGCGGCGGGCACAAAGGCTGTGCGCAGGCCGGCCTTGGCCAGCCCGAACCAGAGCCACAGGAACTCCGGGCAGGCGGGGAGGAGCAGCGCCACGGTGTCCCCGGGCGCTAGAGGGGCCGCGGCGCCGGCCACTCCCGCGGCCCGCTCGGCCTCTGCGCCGCCGCTGGGCCCCGCGCCCCAGCCCCGCGCGCGCAAGAAAGCGCGCGCAGCCCGGTTGCTCTCGCGCTCGGCCTCCGCGTAGCTGAAGCGTCGCGGGCCGTGAATGAGGAAGATGTGTGCGGGGCGCTGCCGGGCCAGTTCCGCGAGGCGCCAGGCCAGGCTGCAGCCCCCCTCGGGGCCCCTCGGGTCGGCGGCGGCCGCGGCCAGGGCGCGCGCTCGAAGAGCCCGCTTGCATCGCAGGGCGCGTACCGCGAAGGCCAAGTCCGCCGGCAGCCAGCGCAGCCCCGGCCAGAGGCGCGGCTTCCGCAGCAGGAGCAGCGGCGGCAGCAGCAGCAGCGGCAGCAGCAGCAGCGGCAGCAGGGCGGCCATGGTGCCTCGTCCCGGGCCCGACCCCGAGGCTCCCTTCCGAAAACTGGGGCTGCTCGCTTTTGCTCGGGGACCTCTGCTCCCGGGAGCGCGCGTGCGCCAGCCCCTCCCCCACCCTTCTCCACAGGCGGGGAGCCGAGGCCCGGAGGTGCGTGGGGGGCGGCCCCGAACTCTCGGCCCTCCCCGCCGCCGCGCCCCGCCCTGTGCGCGCTCCCTCCCAGACAGCGGGCGGCTCACACGCTCCGCCGACCGGATTCGGGCTTTCTCCCCAAGGCCGCTTCCGTCCTGGCCCGAGGATGCCACCACGGCTCTCCCCCCAGAAGGGCCGGAGAACTGGGCCCTTTGCCCCTTTGGCGCTGCAAGTGCCGGCCCGAGGGCCAGACCGGTGCCCTCCCCCAGCGCCAGCAGCAGCCCTAGGGGAAGGGTGGGGGCCCAGGCAGCAAGTCCTGGAGGGGCGACGGCGGAGGCCCTTCCCGGGCAAGGGTACAATAATTGGGGCAGCCAGCAAATGCTTTCCATCCTGGTTTTAATTCGGGCAGAGGGAATGGGAAGGGGAGAGGAAGAAGAGGCCTCCCGCGACTTGGACTTTTAAAGGAAGGAATAGCAGCTTTGAGGAAGGAGCCACTGGACTCTGCAAGCCCTCTGTCCCCCGCCCAGACCTCCCTCCTCCCTGCTCGGCGGGCCACCCAGCCTCCTGGGCAGCCAAGGGGGTTCTTTTCTGCTGGGACACAGGGGACAAGGCAAGTGGCTGTGGAACAAAGGTTCCTTCCTATCTGAATTCTCCCCACTGGGCCCACTTCTGTCCATCAGAATCCGAGTTGGGGGCACCCTTCACCCCCAACGAATCCTCCAGTAGTAGTTGGTAAGCACACAGATCTACTAAACTGAACAAATACTCACTTTTGGAAGCCTCTAGTTTCTTGAGAGAGAAGTAGGGAGGAACAGAGTTTTACTTGGAGGAAGAGGTGCCTGGACAGGTCAGTGCCTGGCCCACAGCCCCAGTGGCAGCAAGAAGGCTGGGCAGGTGGGGGTGGCCAAACGCCCCTCCAGACCAGGGGGTGTGCAGGAAGGGACAAGGGGGAGCTCCCCAGCCACAGTGGGGGGGGGTGGTGGTGGCACCAGGGAGCCAGGAGCACTGTCAGGTGCCCCCCACTACCTGGGCCAGCAACTCCAGCACAAAAGAGGTTCTGGCTTGTTTTATTGTCATTTAAAAACTTTAAAAAAGCGATTATCTCTGCCAAAAACCAAAACCAAACAAAAAGGAACTCAAGAAATGGGACCGTTGGACAGTTCCGTGGACGCTGTCTCTGGCTCCGGCCTCCCTCTCCCCTCGGTCCCTGCCTGAACCCTTACGGCATCTGCCCCATGCGGAGGAACAGGCAGGCAGGTGGACAGCCCTGGTGACATGCCCACCGCACATGGGAGGACGGAGAGCAACGATAAATTGCCTGTTAGGAGCGAATCGAGGCCAGATGGGGGAGCCGGGAAGGGGTGTCCATACACTGTCTTCACTCCCATCCTGGCCTCTCTGACCAGCAAGCCCCGGCTGCCATTTCTCTTCTCTGTGGGGGGCTGGGGAGGGGCAGGGGCTGAGGACCCGCACCAGCCCAGATTTCACACAGCCTCTGGCTTCCGTGGGACCTGAGTCGGTGGGAGCAGCAGTGTGAGGGGGCTAGAGGCCCCCGGATGGGAGGGAGCAGGGGCTGGGGCTGCATGGCAGCTGCGCAGGCTGAGCCCAAGGAGGCAGCTCATCCTTCCTGCCGGGCGAGCCTTGGGCACCAGGTGAGCCTCGGGCGGAGGGAGGGGGCGCCCTCCCTATATCTCCCCGGCCCTTACTAATCTCTGATGCACCAAGGAGGGGAGGGCAGTCCCGCTGGGGGTGGGATGGAGGAACACAGGGGCCTCAGTCACTGTCAGACCCCACCGCAGAGGACCCCTTCCGTTTCCGCTTGGTAGGCTTCGGTTTTGTGTCTTCTTCCTCCTGGAAGAGATGGGGGCGGGGGGCGGCCGTTAGCCTGAGCGGCCACCAGTCCCAGCCGCGCCCCTCCCACTGCTCCTGCGGGAGGGAGCACCGAGGAGCGGGCTCTCACCGAGGCACTGCTGGAGCCTGACTCTTCCTCGGCATTGGGGGGCTGTGTCGCACTCTTTCGGCTGCGGGGGCTGGACAGAGCTGCTTTTCTCCGGCTCTTGGGCGGCTTGGTGGACGAGTCCTCATACTCCTCGGCCAGGGAGAAGAGATCGCTGAACCTGAGGGAGAGAGCCGGCCTCAGCACACTCCTCCGGGTGCTCTCTGTCCCGCAGGGGAGGGCACTCCCGCGGCTTCCCAACGCCTTACTTCATCTTGTGGGCCTCGTCACAGCTTGCCTGCACGTGCTGCAGCGCCTGGAGAATCGGGGTTTGGCTAAAAACTAGTGGGAGGAGGGAGAGCAGGGAAGGAAGGACAGTGAGGGGTCAGGAAGTCACGGGGTCCTCCCGCCCCCCGCCCAGGGCTGCTCTGAGCCAGGGTCTGCCGCATACAGTTCTGCTTGGTGTTGGTCAGGTTGAGGCGCAGGTTGTCCAAGTGTTCCAGAATCTGCTCCAGGGTCAGCTGGGCGAGCTTGCTGCTGGAGCTCCGTAGGCTGCAGGGACGGCACACAGCCAGAGTCTGAGGCCGAGGGGAGGGCTCCGGGAGTGGGGGACACCCTCCCCACCAGGGCCCCTCCTGAAGGCAGCGGCGGCGCTTTCCCAAAAGCAGGGGTGGGGGGGGGGCTGGGCTGGGCTGGGGGTGGGACAGGAGACCAGCTGGCCTCTAGGGAAGGGGCCAGATCCGGCCGAGCAGTGCATAGCCTCAGACCACTAGGTGTCACCCACTAACCACAGGGAAGGAACCGCCCAGGTGCCGGCCTGTGGGCAGTGGGCAGCCCTCCACAGGGCCCACGCCCCCCCCCCCAGGTCTCCCCTCATGCCCCCCCCACCTCTGCCTCTTGCGAGGGAGGCTGTTGTTCTTGATGAGCAGGGACTTGATGTGCTCGGCCAGCAGCTCATCGTGCTTCATGCACCAGTGCCGCAGGATGCTGGTGGTGAACTGGTCGTCCGGGTGACACGGCCTGCTCAACACCATCTTCACCATCTCCTCACTGGGCCTGGGGCGGGAGGGGGTGGAGGGCCTCAGGGTCCCCTGGTCTCTCCCACCGATTCCCCGACCCTCAGCCCCCTTCTCCCGCGGCTTCCTGCTCTCACACCCCCTCTCCACCCCACACCCCTCCCTGCTCCTTTCTCACCCCCCCCACAACCCCTCCCCTCTCTCACACCCCCTGGCCCTGGGCCTGGGGATGCTGGTTTCGTCAGAAGGGACCCCGCCAGTTCTGCAGCAGTACACGGCGGGCATACTGGGGAGGCAGTTCACCAAAACTCTCCCGCCGTGCCCACAACAGTCAGGAAATGGGCCAGGGAGGTGAGAAGATGGTACAGTATCTAGCCCGAGAAGGCGCAGGGGATGGGGGCTGGCCAGCCACAACCCTCAACCTGCCCACTTCCTTTACCGCTTCTAGTCTCTCAGGCAAGAGAGCAGAAAAGGTGGCAGGAAAGCCACAGCTGTTGCCCTACTTCTCTGGGCTGTTGGGAAAATGCCGATCCCCCTCCAGGCCCCACCCCTGTACTCTGACCCAGTCTCCTCTGAGATTAGCCCAGGGTGGCTTCATCACGGCAGGGTGGGGAGCAGGAAACCGGGATGTCCGGTCCCCACCCCCACCCCCTCCTCCCAGGGCAGCTCCTGGTGGGCAGGGGCGTAAAGTCGAGAGGAAGCCCAGATCTCAGGGGAGCTGCCTGTTTGTAAATCATTTTAGGGGAAGGGCAGAATAAGCAGATGTCTACGGTAAGAAAAAGCATGGCCAGCCTCCTAAAGGAGCAGACAGGAGCCGTTTACAGGATGCTCTCTCTCGATATGCCGTGACTGGGAGCAAGAGTCCCCGGCAGCAGAACTCACTTCTCTCTTCGGAGCTGCAGCAGCAGGCAAGACAGGGCCTCTGGGTGCTCTGCGGGGGAGGGCAGAGGCCAGTCAGAGGGTTGTCAAATCCCAGGAACAATGATCCCTCTCCCATCAACAGCCACTCGAGGGAGCAAGCACAGCCTTCCCCAAGGAGTCAGGAAGAACGATCCCTTGCTTCTACAAAGTTCTGAGCAGCCTGAGCCCCAGCTCGTGCCTGGCTCAGAGTGGGCTGCCGGCAGGACTCATCAAGGAGCCTGGCCTTGTGGACCTCGCAGGGAGGGGCGGCAGGGCGTCTGCTCATCCAGAAGGCTAGGGGCCTCAGCCTTGCCCCTGAGGGACTGGGGTGGTCCTCCCCTCCATGCTCCCTGCCCACAGCCCTACTCACCTTTGTATTTGAGGTGCTGCAGGATGGGGATTATGGTCTCCAGGGGGATGTTGTGGGCCAGGAAGAGCTGCCAGGCACAGTACTGCTCAAAGGTCTCCCAGTCCAGGCTCTGGACTACAGGAGACAGAGAAGGGGCGTGCTTGCGCTCTCCTTCACACACACCTAGGGCTAAGCCACTGACCGCAGCACTGCAAGCCGGGGTGGTACACAGGTGGGGACACCGACCCTAAGGCTACAGATACTCTCCCTTTCCACACGGAGCATCATTTTCAAAGCCTTCACATTGTGTCTATAGTCCCACCAGCCCTGAGCTTAAGAACCAAAACCAGAGACGCCGCCAAGCCCGTGGAACAGAGTGACCATCCACCCCGTTCTCTGCCCAAGCCAGCTCCGCTGTTACTAGAAAACATTCGGGCAGCCACACGGTGCTCCCCAATCCCCCGGGTGGCCCGCGGGGTCTGCTCACTTACTGAGTATGTTGAGGACAGAATCCTTTCGAAACATAACTAGGTTCCCCATCATCACGTGGCAGACCAGCTCCTGGAGCTGAGGAGGAGGAGGAGGAAGAAGGCAAGACCCATTGGTTCCAAAAGAAGCCAGGAAGCCAGTGTGGGAGGAGAAGCAGGAGGGCCCACGTTGGGGGAAAAACCAGAGGAAGGGAAAACCTAGTTTAAAGGCTCGGGGAGGTCTCTGAAGGACACAGGGGCTGGTGAAGAACAGGTGAAGGCTTGTTTGGGGCAAAATAGTTAAAGAAAACCATTAAAGTGGTTTCCACGCCCTGACAGCAGAGGGAGAATGGGCAACTTGTCTACCTGGCCCCACTCTGGGCCCCAACCCACACCAGCCTGTGCCTGGGAAGGAGGGGAGGGCCCTGGGAGGCTGAGCTCTGAAACACAGGTGTGGGTAGGAGAAAGGCAAAGAAAGGAGGGCTCTTCTGTGATAAATGGGGTGAGAGAATGGAGAGGAGGAGCAGAAACGGGACCGCAGTTCGGCACAAGAAAACGCACAGGCAAAGCTGCAGCCACCCGGGGCCCTGTACGTGGTGGAAAAGTCAATGGCCTGATCATTTCATCCTGAGCCAAGGGGACGGCCAGATGAGAGCTAAAAAAGAAACCTACCTCCTCGCTTTCCATGTGGAACTGGAGTACCCAGGAAAGCATGAGCCCCACCTGCTTCCGTGGGGATCCATTTCTCTCCTAGCCCCCAGGCCTGAAGTGCACACAGGTGCAGCTCCCCCCCAACCGCCCCCCAGGATGACAGCGCCCTGTGCACCTGTGCAGAGTCAATAACAGCCACGATCATGTTCAGCAGCTCGCCACTCCGCAAGGTCTCATCTGGAAACTGGGCAAAAAAGAGGGAAGCTGGGGTAGGAGTCCAGGGTGCATCCCTGACTTGGACCTCATAATCTGCTCCCCTTTCTTCCCAAAAGCTCAGGGGGCGGCTGGGTTAGCCAGACGTGGGCTCCTAACACAAATACCTAAAGAAAGATCCAACAGCTGCAAAGCTGGAACTCTAACTCTTCCAAAACCCAAATCTGCTTTGTGTGTGCCCACAGCACGAGGAGTGTGTGTGTCTCAGGAAAGCAATGGGGAGCCAGTGCCAGAGCCAAAGAGGACTGGCCCTGACTGGTGAGGGCTGTGTGGCAGCAGGGACAACAAGTCCAATCTGTGCTGACCCTCAGCCGAGGAAGAGAAGGCACAGAGAGTCTGGGGTGCACAAGAGACAGGCCCGTCCCAGGGGAGGCCGGCTGACCAGGGAGGAAGCAGAGGAGGAAACTGCTCTGCGCTGGGCACATGCATCTCCCCCCCACCGGTAGTTTCCGGCTGAGATCACAGTTCCTCCTGTCATGCCCACACCCCACGCCCTGATTTCCCTGTTCCCGGGAACTTTCACCAAGGGGAGGAAGAGCTGATACTTCCTCTGATGTCCTAGTTCCTAGAGAAGACAACGAGTGAATGAGGAAAATGAAAGTCGAGTCTCCACCACCAAGGCCCTGGTCTTTGGGAACCACTAGAGAAACCAAGGGTGAGCAGTCAGCCGGCAAGAGGGCGTGCGATGTATGAACGTGGACTTGGCTGGGGGCCTGTCCTGGGTCCAGAGGATGGGGCCAAAGCTGAGAAGCCAGGTGTAGAGGCCCAGACCCCAACTCACACCACAAAGCACAGCACAGGATTTCTGGGGGTCTTAGGCATTTTTTAACCATTAATGGGGGAGGGCGGGCCATGGGCAGGTGCGGTGCTGGAAAGAAAAGCCCGGCGCGGCCAGCAGGGGTTGTACGCAGAGACGCGTAGTCTCATGAGCCTGCCCCGCACAGCGGCCCTGTCCCAGCCGAATCCCGTCAGACACTGACCTCCGTATAGATGGAGGGTGTGAGGTGACACAGCAGCCGCACGTCGTCTTCCTGGCAGGCCTTCATGTCCATCATCAAGCAGGTGTGCAGATCACCCAGCTGCGTGGCCTGGGCGAACGACTCGTACAGGTTCATCTTCCCGGCTGCAGCTTTGCTGCAAGAGCAGTGGGGCCTGAGCCGGCGGCCAAGCCCGGCGGCCAGCCTCAGCCTCCCGCGAAGCAGGCCCTCGTCGGCAGCCCCTTTGCTGCCCCTGGTGCCCCCCCTGCCTTCCTCAAGAGTTTGGTGACTTAGAGAAACGAGGACACACCCTGCAGCGCCCCCAACAGCACCGACCACGGCTACTGACGCTGCCGACCGGGGAGAGCTGAACACAGGAGAGGGCTCAGCTTGGCCTAGAAAGCTCGCTCTCCCACCTCCCGGACTTCGAACCACGGGGGCGACAGGGCACGGAGCCTCCGCCTCACACCATGTACAGAACAACCCAAAACGGGTCACAGGCCTCAAAGTGAAGGACTGAAATCACACGATGCCCAGAAGAAAACACAGGAGAAAATCTCCACGACAGCACAGCCAAGTGACAGAGAAAAAAACAGACCGGACTTTTCAAAATGGAAAACTCCCGTGTTTCAAAGGGCTCCATCAAGGGTGTAAAAAGACAATCCGCAAGGTGAGAAAACACCTGCAAGCCTCATGTTTCTTGAGGGACTTGTATCCAGAATATATAAAAACAAAACTTAAGAATCAACACTAAAAAGATGAATGACTCCAACTAAGTAATGGAGAGGAGGGTCGCCTGGGTGGCTCCGTCGGTGAGGCGTCTGACTCCGGGTGTCGGCTCAGACTGTGACCTCTGGGCAGTGGGATCGAGCCCTGCGTCAGACTCTGTGCTCAGTGTGGCCTCTGCTTGAGGACTCTCTCTCCCTGTCCCTGTGCTCATCCCCTCCGTGTACACTCTCTCTCGCTAATAAATAAGTCTCAAAACGAAATAAAACAGGGGCGCCTGGGTGGCTCAGTGGGTTAAGCTTCTGCCTCCGGCTCAGGTCATGGTCTCAGGGTCCTGGGATCGAGCCCCGCATCGGGCTCTCTGCTCAGCAGGGAGCCTGCTTCCCCCCTCTCTCTGCCTGCCTCTCTGCCTACTTGTGATCTCTGTCCGTCAAATAAATAAATAAAATCTTAAAAAAAAAACAAACAGGAGAAGATCTGAACAGATATTTCTCCAAAGAAAACACACAAATGGCCAATGACAAGCACATGAAGAGGGGCTCAGTATCACCAGCCATCAGCGCAAATCAAAACCACCAACCCACTAGGACGGCTCTAATGAAAAAGCTGCCAGCCACAGGGGTCGGGAAGCCCGTGAAAGCCCTGGGAATGGGCCGCAGGGACTCCGCAAAGTGGTTCGGCAGTTCCTCACAGGGTTAAAGACGGAGTTACTGTTCAACCGGCATTTTACCCTGAGGTATATATACCTGGGAAAATCGAACACCTGCGTCCAGGTAAAGATCTGTATGTGAATGTTCACAGCAGCTCTTTTCACAACAGACAGAAAAGTGGAAACGAATCAGATGTCTACCGCTGGGTGAATGGAGAAACGAACTGTGGTACATCCAGACAGTGGAGGAGTATTTGGTCATAAAAAAGGAAGTCCTGACACAAGCAACAGCAGGGATGACCCCTGAAGACATTACACTAAGTGACATAAGCCAGTCAGTCATGAGAAACCACACGTTGTACGGTTCCGTTTATACGGAATACACAGAGGAAGTCAATCTGGAGAGACAGAGAGCAGATCCGTGGTCGACGGGGGTGGGGTGAAAGAGACAATGGGAAGGTGACTGCTGACTGGGACGTGGTTTCTCTTGCCAGTGATGAAAATGTTCTAAATTAGCCACCAGCAACAACTGGATAACTTTGGGAATGTACTTTAAACCACTGAATTATGGTTTTAAAGCTGTTGTTAAAAAAAACAACAACAAACACTACACAGAAGGCCAGGTGATGACGGCCAAGGGCAGGAGAGTCAGCATACGTAGGAGAGGCTCTCGGAACCATACCCACCTGGCCCGCAGGTAGTACAGCAGGTGGTAGCCAATCTTGGGCTGTTTCTGGTAGAGCTCAGAGAGAAGATCCAGGAGCAGAGAGAAGCTGCTGTTGTCTTCCTGCATCTGACACAGGTTCCTGGAGGTGGGGGAAGTGGGAAGGGAGCAGAGCTGTACGTAGGGCAGACCTTCCTGTGGGGGCAGGAGCTGTCTGTGCCCACTGCGTGTCCCTCCCTTCTGGAAAAAGGGTCCCATTCCCCCTGGACAGAAGCACAGGACTGCCGAGATGGGGACGGATGGCCCAGCAGTGTCTCTTACAGCTGGATCCTTACCTAAATATCAAGTAGAGAGGCTTTCCCACAGACTCCTCCAGGGACCTGCAAGAGGAGGGGGACATCTAACAGTCCACCTGAGTGGAGAAAATGCACTACAGGCAGACAATACGGAGGCTAGATGCCAGTCTGCTCCTTTCCAAACAAGAGGTCACCTTCTTGCTGCCCCAGAGATCAGTAACGGAGAAGACAGATTCCCAACACATACCACAGTCTAGGTAGTGACTGTCACTGAAAATGAGATTCCTGGGGCGCCCAGCTGGCTCAGCTGGAGGAACACGCAACTCTTGATCTTGGGGTTGTGGGTTCGAGCCCCCAAGCTGCGTAGAGAGATTGCTTAAGAATAAAATCTTAGGAGGCACCACTGGGTGGCTCAGTGGGTTAAAGCCTCTGCCTTCAGCTCCGGTCATGGTCTCAGGGTCCTGGGATCGAGCCCTGCATCGGGCACTCTGCTCAGCGGGGAGCCTGCTTCCCCACCCCCCACCTGCTGCTCTGCCTACTTGTGATCTGTCAAAAAAAAAAAAAAATCTTAAAAAAAATTTTTTTAAAATAAATAATAAAAATAAAATCTTTAAAAAAAAAAAGAAAGAAAGAAAAAGAAAATGGGATTCCTGCCCTTCTGGGAGGGTCCAATCCCACCTATAGCAGCACAGACTGGGCACACAGGAAGGGGTGCTAGTCTCTGCCCCATGCTCTGCATTTGGCAGACAAAAATGAATCCTTAAGTGAATCAGCACACAGGAGAATAAAAACAAGTGAAGAGGGGGCGCCTGGCTGGCTCAGTCAGTAGAGTGTGTGACTCTCGATCTCGGAGTCTGAGTTCAAGCCCCGTGCTGGGTATAGAGATTGCTTGAAAATAAAATAATAAAAAAAGAAAAGAAAACAACAAGCGAAGATTATTCCTCTCAAGTCTGCAGCAAGACGCCTCCTGGACCAGGGCTCCAAGACCACACTCCGGCTCCCAGGAGCCACCGGGCGGGCGGGGGTCAGGGAAGAGGAACCCTTACTCCTCAGTGATCTCCTCAGGCAACACCTCCCCTCGAAAGTGGGCCTTGAAGAGCTCCTGCAGGCAGGACGCCAGCACAGACAGCTGCTCCGAGTCGAAGTCTTCCTGGGTGGAGAGACAAGCGCCGGGTATCACCACACGACCCACCCTCACCCGTCCCAGGACCCAGAGCCCCTGCGGTCGCTCTGCTTCCACCTCGAGGGTAAACCAGACGGAGCAGCTGGGGGATGGGAAGGAGTCAGCTGCCTGCGTGGGATCTCCTCACCTCCAGGACCTGGTCCACGATTTCCTGCATGACCTCACACTGGGCCTCGGTGTCACTGTAGTGCAGAATCGAGAGGAGATCTCAGGGACGTGAATGACAGCAGAGGGCAGGACACACCCAGCAAAGCACATTCACGCATGGACAAGATAAAGGACCTCTGGGAATCCTGGCTTGGGCTGGGGAGGCTTTACGGCAGAATTTGCTACTCTCTGGGCAGAGGCCCTAAGAGAAGGGAAATCCCCATCCATACGTGGTATCTCCATCCCTCTTCTCAAGCTTTGGTTCTCAGAGACTCATGTCCTCAGAATGTACAGACTGAGAACCACATGTTGAGGACTGAGGCTGCCCTCTGCCCTGCCTGTACCCCCCCAAACTGCAGAAGGCACATCACGGGGCCTCTGCTCCCTCTCCATACTCCCAGCACCCCCCAGGTAGCAGAAGTGAGCCTGGGGCTGAGCCTCCCACGGTGAGGACAGGAGCGGCGCGCACCTCCCCTTCTGCAGCTGGAGCACTTTGTCCCGCAGGGACTCGTCCAGTTGGTCAAGATAAGGGGTGATGTCCACTGGCTCCTCCACCACAGTCTCCTTGATGGGGTGAAAGCGGAACTCTCTCTTCTTCCCTGAAGGGGGTATCGAGGGAAGCCGTCACCTGCCCAGGCCCAAGCAGCAGGGAAAGCCCCACGCGCCGGTGCACAAACACCCTGCACGTGGGCACACCCAGCCTTCGGAGCACACAACGGCGGGGGCCCCTCCTCCTTCTCTCCCTGCTGCTTCGGGGCTGAGGGCAGGGCTCTGTGCCCAGGAGTCCCATCCAGTAATCCTACGAACGGAACTAACTCGGGGGCCCGGGCGACAGAGAAGCCACACAGAGCTGCTCCTGCCACCTGGTCCTCTTAGGGCTGATGTCCTCTGGAGCCCCTTCATTGCTGGGCCCACCTCGGCTGCTGAGGTCCTCCTCATCGTCACTGAAGGCTGCCTCCGCGTTGTCATAGCAACCCTCATCCTTGTCCGACATATGGTTGTCCATCTCCACGGAAACCGGCTCCTCAAGTTTGACTTGGGAGGAAAGAGACAAGGCATTTGATGGCCTCCTGTGACCTAAGACGCCTAACTCTCTAGGCTGGAGGCAGGCGGACTACAGACCCTGGAAGGACAGATATCTTGTCCTCACGTCACCTCACAGAATGGTACAGGAAATGCCTCCTGGGCTTGGCTCGCACCGGCAAGTAGGTAAGACGGAGGACAGTCCCAAGCGCTCTTCACTTCAAAACCAAGTTGGGAAGTTCTGCTTGATTTAACCCTTATCCCCCCCAAAAAAGTGTGTGTGTGTGGGCGTGTGTGTGTATAACTGGGAGAAAGACTTGAGACCTAACATGACCACCTCTCACGAGGGCTTGGGGCCTGGGGATGGGGAGAGAGGGGAGTTGCATGAAGTTACAGCGAGGCAGACGCACCCCCCATGAAAGCCTTCCCTACGGCAGGGAGGCTCCTGAGGGAAGATGCAGGAGCTGAGGAGCAAGAGTCCGGTGAGAGGAGAGCGGAACCGAGGAAGACGACGCAAGAACTCATTAAAGAGAAGGTGTGGAGCAAAACCCTGAAATGGACAGTCACAGAGGTAGAGCAGCCCCAGGACGACATGCGCGCTATCTCCATCCCTCTTCTCAAACAGGTGACAGAACGGGAGGGCCCGTACCTTCTACCGGCGGGCTGGGCGAACTGCAGAACTCAGGAAACTTCTCCCTCAGCATTGCCCGAAGCTCCTTATCCAACTTAGGGTTGTCAAACAGGGGAGCCAAATGCCTGGGGGGAACGTGAACGAAGGTCAACGTCAGAGCTCCTCCCTTCAGCCGGAGAGACAGGTCTACCCCAACCCAAGAGCTGGGCCATACTCAGACCCCTGGAATATGATTGCGAGACAGAAATTTCTCTGAGCGTCAAGAGGACGTATTCTTAGCAGTCTGAGGCAGAGCCAGTACTTTCTATACCAGTCAAGAAAAAAGGGTCAGCAGTGGTAGGACAGTATGTGAATGTGCCCGACCTAGTGACACATGAGAAAACAGCGCCTCCCCCCTGCTTAGAGACACATAAAGTTCTTACGCCAAGACCCGTTTCTCCACAATGTGGTTGAGGGAGGAGAACACACCCTGTCGCACGTGGCCCTCCAGTGGTGGATAGAAGTTGGGAATGATCTGGAAGGGAAGAAAGGAATGACAGAGTCCTGCTGGACCAGAGCTAAAAAGCTGCTTCAGCTTTGATCAGGAGACACTAGGGAGTGCGGGTGCAGAAAGGTCTGGAATGTTTCTCACCATTCCAGGTTGCTAAAATGATTAATTCTTCCTAGACCTGGCTGCTCCTCAGAGAGACCAGATTCTACCTTAAGCCGTGATTCCTGAGGTCAAGAAAGACATGCAAAGATTCCACAGGAGACGGCAGGAATTGGAAGGGGAGCATCCCTTAACCTGGCGGGTGGGACATAGGACCACAGCTGCCCCCACAATGAAGGGCACTGGGAAGAGCTACCTGCAGGCCTGTAAGGTAGAGGGGACACACACTTACGCGGCACATGAAGTCCAGGAGTGTGGCAGTGATGGCTGGGTGTGGCTTCATGGAGTGGTGCATGACCAGGATGGCCGGTTCTGGGGACAGCGGAATGAAAGGGCCCCCCCATCAGACGTCTGTGCCCAGCTCCATGGAAGAAGGCATCACTGCTCATGAACGGTTCGGGAGACAGCTGCATCCCTGCCTCCTACACCCGCTCTTCCTACTCGCAGACAACCCCGAAACGGCGCTGAGCCCGCGTCTCCCTTGTCCCCAGCATGAAGCTTGGAGGACAGAGAGCACAGGAGAGGAAAAGCAAGGCGTGGCACAGTCCTGTGCCCAGGCGCCCCCCACCGGAAGCCAAAGAAGAAGGTCTAGGGCAGAAGTGGGGGAGTGAGGGGGCGCCTGGGTGGCTCAGTGGGTTAAACCTCCGCCTTTGGCTCAGGTCATGATCTCAGGGTCCTGGGATCGAGCCCCGCATCGGGCTCTCTGCTCAGCGGGGAGCCTGCTTCCTCCTCTGTCTCTGCCTGCCTCTCTGCCTACTTGTGATCTCTGTCTGTCAAATAAATAAAATCTTAAAAAAAAAAAAAAAAAAAGAAGTGGGGGGGAGTGAACGTTTGGCCTCACGAAAGGAATCTTCCTTCTCCATCAAGGGAGCACTGGTGAGTGACAGTGGAGCCGTCCTCGCATAAGCTGCCTCCCCCCGCGCTGCCCTGAGACTCATGACTACTGTCACCAAGGCCAGGCTCAGGAGGTGGTCCTGGTCACGTACCTATGTTCATAATGCTGTCCTTGTCTGGGCTGAAGAACAGCCAGTCGTAGAACAAAGCCAGCTTGGCATTGGAGGCAGCGACATTTGACTGAAAGAGAGGTAAGAAAGGACAGCTGATTTCATCCACCCGTTCCCTTCAGAAGCTCAAGACAGACTCCAGGGCCCCCACAACTGCCCATTCAGGAGATAAACTCCCTTCCTAGTGAGACAGGTGAACTCCCCAGGGGTGCGGGGCACACGAGTCTGTGAGTGGCCATGTTCTCACTGACCAAGGGGCCAGGGATGGACCTGGGTTCTCATACATCCAACACATCCCTGATCCTAGAAAAGGAGCCAGGGACGTACCTGGCTGACACTCACCCAGACCAGGCCCTGGACTGTCCTTGCTGGGCTCCCCTGCACATTCCTGACTGAAAGACGCCCCCAGACACGGCCTATTTTTGTGTCTGAATCAGCACATTCCAAGGACCCAGTCAGACCCAGTCAGACAGGGGAGGTCAAAAGGCAACTAGGAGCCAGAGAGCAGACAAAGTGGAGTTTCCCACCCAAGGAACAGGGAGAAAAATGCTGGGAAAGATGTGGCTGAGCCATGGAGTCCCTACGTCTGCATTTAGTATCCAAAGCTGATGCCAAAAGGCTGCCCAGCGAGGGTCTGAGGAACGCAAGCCCGGAACCTGAGGAAGGAGCCGTTCCGAGGAGTAACCACACATGGCTCCGGAAACTGAAAGGAGAGTGGGAGGCCTGAGAAATCTGGGCTTGAGGACCGGCAGTAAAGGCAGAGACGGACCTATCCAAGCCCAGCCCCAGACGGGGAGTAAGAGTGCGGTCAGCTCTGAGAGACTCGGCCGGAGGTGGGACAAGGGCGGAGACGGTGAGCAGGAAGAAAGTGAAGGCGGGGCCCGTGGGGTCAGGAGGCCCAGCGAGTCAGGAAGAAGCACGGAAATAGGGGAACTCAAGGAAGAGGACCCCTCACCGCCCGAGAGCCTCCGCCGCGCAGCCCGGCCCCTCACCGTGCACGTCGTCAGGAGCCAGCCGATGATGGCCCATCGCGGCAAGATATCCGAACTCAGCACTTCGTTGGACGGGTGGACGACCCCACAGATGTAGCGAATGAGGTCACAGCGCAGAGACTGACTGTCTGGGGTTGACAGGTACTGGCGCTGGAACCAATCCTGGTAACGCTTCTGTTGACCAAACCGCACCTGGAGGAAGGGGGCACTGGGGAGAAACTCGGAAGGCCGGGGTTTCTGGGCAGAGGGAAATGAGCACCATTCAACGCTGGGCTTGGCCCAGACCTCAGTCTCTTCCCTCCATTCCTTCACTAACTCACCTTCCTCTCGGGGTCTCCTCTGGGGAGACTTCCTGATTGAAATCTCCCTTGACTGCGAGAAGGGCCGAGATTCCTCCTCACTCACCTCTTACGTCAGCTGCCTTCGTTCCCGCCACCCGCCTGATGTCCTAAACGCTGCCCCCGAGCTGCAGCCCATTCCTGGCTCCCTTCTCCCGTTCTGGTCACCAAGGCTCCAGTCCTAAGCAACATCTTTTCTTACCCAACAGGGAGTGTTCCTTGACAACAAGAGCAGAGCCCGTCTGCCCCAGGGCACCGACTGAGCGCTTCTGTCTCAGCAACCCACGGTACAGACCCTCCAAACCTTTCTGCAGCAACTCCTTCCCCTGCTCTTACTCTAAGACGCTACGACAGCAACACTAAGGAAGAGGAGATCCGATTTTCTCCCCTTCTATTCCCCAAGTTCAACCAAAACAGAGAGTAGGAGGAATAAAAAGAAAGATACAGGGGCGCCTGGGTGGCTCAGTCGGTTAAGCACCTGCCTTTGGCTCAGGTCATGATCTGGGAGCCCCAGGATGGAGCCCCGAATCAGGCACCTGCTCAGCGGGGAGTCTGCTTCTCCCTCTCCCTCTGCCCCTCAAACTCTGATCAGGCTCTCTCGCACGAGTGAACACTCTCTCTAAATCAATACAGTATAAAAAGAAAAGAAAGATACATCCAGATCAACATCGTCTAGTAGAACTTTCTGCAACGATGGTGCCTCCTGAGCACTTAAAACATAGCTCACGCAGCTGAGGTACCGAATTTTTAATCCTACTGAGCTTTAGTGACTTTAGCTATTTAAAAAAATTCTTTTTAAGATTTTATTGATTTGTTAGAGAGTGAGCAAGTGAGCACAAGCACAGGGAGGTGCGGGCAGAGGGAGAAGCAGGCTCCCCAGTGAGCAGGGAGCCCGATGTGCAGCTCGATCCCAGGACTCTGGGGTCATGGCCTGAGCCAAAGGCAGATGCTTCACTGACTGAGCCACCCAGGGGCCCCCCATCCCAATTTTTTTTTTTTTAAGATTTTGCTAAATCATCTCTACATCCAAAGTGCGGCTTAAACTCATGACCCCGAGATCAAGAGCCCACGCTCCACCGATGGAGCTTGAGCTACTTTCAATCGCGAGCCCTGGCTAGCGGCTACCACCCGGGAGAGTGCCGATCTGGACGGCTCTCCTGGATGACTCGGGAGAACGAAAGTGGTCTAGGCCAGTGGCTTCCCAACCCCAGACTGGCAGTAGAGCTGCCGTTGCCTGGAAACTCTGTTAAAAACACAGATTCCTCAAGCAGATTCTCTGGGAGACTAGGATCTGGGAAGATGTATTTTTAACCCACTGCTCAAGCAATTCTGCCGTAACTCAGCCACGTTTGGAAACCAGCAGGCCAGAGTTCACGTGCAGCCAGAGGAACAGTGGCCTTCCCAGAACAAACACTCTACCCTTCTAGAGCATATTCCACACTTGTAAGTCCCATAATTTGTGTATGATTATTGGTTCAATGACAGTTTTAGACACACTGGAAGCTTTACAAGCGCTTGAGCGAGATGCACATCTTCCACTCGACCCTGTATTCCCAGACTGAAGCATCCTGCCCGATGCCAGGCGGACGGGGTCCCCACCTGACCGCTCCGCTGGTCGGCACTCAGAGGAGAGGCATCTGCAGGCTGGAGCAAGAAGCCCAGCCGAGCTGCAGCTTCCGTTCCTGCTGCAAAAGCTTAGCTTACCCGGGAGGTCATGAAGAGGAGCTTAGTCTCCATGTCTGGGGTTAGACGACATGCTAGGAATTTTCTGGATGTTCTTGACTGAAGAAGCTGCAGGATACCTGAACCAAATGTGTAAGGGAAGAGAAAGAGGGAAGCCTGAGGACTAGAAGGAAAGAAGGCAGGAGGGGAACCTGGGCCAAGTTCTGATGGCCAGTGGTCTTGCTCTTGGGGAAATTCTACAACAAGACTGAGAGAGGTCAAGCACAGATACGAGTGGGGGTTCTATCCAGCATCTGCCAACCCCCATCCCCAGGACCCAGATATACTACTTCTCTTCTGCTCCTGGCTATCCGGAGCCCCCTACTCACATTATTCCAGTTAGCAACATGTAGGAAAGTTAGGGGGAAAACAGGGAAACCCTAGCCTCCCTTCCTGCTCCTGACGGTCCCATCCCTGGGTCCTGGGACCAACGCGGTGTTGTGGTATAAGGCACAGGCTCTGGAGTCAGACACACCTGGATCCAGATCTTGCCTCTGACACTCACTAGCTGTGTGGCCTTGGGCAAATTACTTAATCTCCTTGAACCTCATTTTCTTTATCTGTAAATATGGAAAGTAAAATACCCATTTTACAGGGTAGTCCTGAGGATTAAAAGAGTTAACCTGCACGTGTCTAGCACACAGTAAGCGCTTAAAACAACTCAACACATGTTCAATATGAGAGCAACACGACGTAAGGGGGAACCAGGCCTGTCCTCTCCTTCCTGACTCTCCGGGACCCAGAAAGCTGCTTCTACGTGCACACCCGTGTACAGGCACACTCGAATCTACGCACACACGTACAGGTGGGGTGGGGACCCCGAGAAGGGGAAAGAGCTGTCAGAAGGACTTTGTCAGGGAGAGGCACACGGAGACTCCCCCCGCCGAAGAGAATTCTGGCTAAGTTGGATCCTTGGAACTCAGAGGCAAGACTGCTCCCCGGGAGAAGCATTCTCTCTCCCAAGGCTAATCCCAGCCCCTCTGCGGACTCAGTCTCACGAGCTGACCTCTGAATCCTCTGCTGGCCTCGGTGAGGCTAAGAAGCGGGTCATCACCTCCCAAGCCGAAGAGGAGGACCTCCTCAGGGGAGGACCACAGCCCCGGCTCAGCTTTTCTTAGGAGCAACGGCAGCTGTGGTCTGCCAAGCAGGGGCCGTCGGGAGTCCCATGAATTACGCTCCGCTCTGCCACTGCCACATGCAGCTGTACCCGGCAGGGCCTGCCCTGTCCCAGGCTTTCTGTATCCGGCTGCCAAAGCCTCTCCTACCCTCTGGCCTCCACCCTCTGAGCTCATTCAGCGCACATCCACTGACCTCCCAGCTCCCAAGGGCAGGGAGCCCTGCTTCGCACTTACCTGTGAACTGAGGACTTAAGGCCTGAGGGTTGTGGATAATATCTTTCCAAAGCAGCTCAAACTCTGGTATCCTAGCAACGTTCTGAAGTAGTCTCACGAGGTCCCGGCCAATCATCAGACATTCCATGAACTTGATGGGTGGGGGGGGGAGGACAGGAGAGAGAAGAAAAACCCAGACTGTTTACCGGCTGCAGGGAGGACCAAGAAGCAGCTTGTTCTAAGGAAGGAAGGAGAGTCCCAGGTACAAGAGGGTTTCTTCTGGAACCAAGGGGGAAGAGCGCTGGAGGCTGGGGACGGACCTCAGCAGGACAGGCTGTTGCGAACGACTGAAGCCTGCCAGCTTCCACACGAATCCATTCCCCTCCCCTCGCAGAACGGCTGTGACCCAGATCGAGAGACCATTCCAAAAGGACAGGACAGGCAAGCTGAGCCCCAGACACCTTTCCCCAACCACTCGCCAGTCCAATAGAACAATCTGTGATAGTGGAAATGATCTCCATTTCTATGCTGTCCAAAAGGATCACCATTAGCCACACGTGGCTAAGTCAACTAAGGAACTGAGTTTTTAAATTTTAATTTTAATTAACTTTAATTTAAATGGTCACATATGGGGAGTGGCTACCAGAGTAGAGACCACAGCTCTGGGATCTCTCTCAGGAGATTTGACAGTGGACAGTGCCCACCTGGCCACAGCCATCACGCAGGCGGGCAGGCGGGGAGGACGAGAGAACAGCGGCAGCTTCTGTCTGTGGTGTGCCGGAGTGCCTACGACGCTGACCAGCGAAACCCCTAGGATGCCAGCCCAACAGGCAGCCCCTCTAGGAGGCCGGGCTACTCTGCCCGGATTCCCCCCCTCCCCCCTCCCTCTGCCTCAGAATGATGAAAAAGCCCCAGGCCTTGAACCACCTCTCTCTCTGAAATGACATCTCTTGGCCTAGGTCACCTCCCGGAACTCACACAGGTGTCCCAGCCCGGTTTCACCCTCACCCGTTCCCGCAGCAGTGACAGACAGAAGTCCACCTCCTTCTGGCGCAGGGCCTGGAGCTGGGCGGTCCCGTGGTGGTCCACAATGAGGCGGAGGTACGTGTAAACAGCCATGGCGATGAGGATGCCGCTCTTCAGCACCCACTCCCTGCAGAATGGGGGACACCTGGCACTGGGGCTCTGCCCGGGCCCGTTCACGCTCCCTGTTCACTCCCACGCGTGGCTCCGGGGCCTCAGCGATGCCCGGTGATTCGCACTGGGAGGAGGCTCTCGGATTCCCGGACTGCCTGCTCACTACCCATCTTGGACCATCAACTGGCTACGGGAGCGACAGTCTCCCACTGCTCCTCCAGGCTCCGTAGAGACAAGCGCCGGATGGAGGCAACCTCTCTTTCCCACTGACCACTCAGCTTCCAGCGAAGTTAACTGCTCGTTGGTTCACTGCTCAAGCGCTGAGCGCCCATCGCCGCCTAGCACCGTGTGAGGGACCGGGCACGGAGAGCACACCACAGCTTCCTCCAGCTCAGAGAGCGGGGAGAGAGGCTCTAGAGGCATCCCTCGGTCAGCAGTTCTTACAGTGTGGCATGAGGGCCGTCAGGGGGTAAGACCCTTCGAGGACCCTGGAGGTTTTAGGACACACTGTGTCAGCCCTGCCATTGTGCCTATCGTCAGAGGCCCACCATGCTACACGCCCTTCCCTGGCCCTCCTCCGGCCGGCCGCTGCTCCCACTCACAGACAATGAGGAACCCGCCCTAAACCAGTCTGAAAAGAAAAACACAATTGTGGATGGCAAAGCCTACTTTCCCAGGAGTTTTAGAACTTCCATGGGGGAAAGAGGGTAGTGAAGGAACCGTGTGCTCCCTGCTGCTGTGAACAGAGTGGGGGGCGTGCTGGGTAGCTCAGCAGGCCAGGCGCCTGCCTTTGGCTTAGGTCACTATCCTGGGATTCTGGGTTTGAGCCCCACATCCGCTGCCTGCTCAGTGGGGAGCCTGCTTCTCCCTCTGCTCTTGTGCCCTCTACCTCAAATAAATAAATAAAATCTTAAAAAAAAATAGAAATAAAAATAAAGCTGAAAAGACAGTGAAGAGATGACAAAAACTCTCAATACTGCTTCGAAGCACCAGAATGGGGAGGTGCGCCCCCAAGCAAGTAGCTGCAAGGCTTGGCGCCCCTGCTGGAAAGCAAGGAGCCAAGGAGTTTAATTAATCCAACCAGGCAACATCCTGATTCCGGAAAAGTGCTCAAGCCACGGGTCTTTCCCTTTCACAGAATGAACGCAGAAGCCAAGGACACAGGAGGCCCTCCCCCACCCGCTCCCTATTAACTCCAAGGCCCTAGAAACGCCGGGGAGGGAGGGAGGGAGGCAGACTGTACAGGAAGACAGCCCCCAACGTCGAGGGACTCGCTTGCACCAAAGGACCTGAGTTTCTGGAGGGCAGGAGAAAAGGGAGGGCAGTTATCTAACACATGCACGGAGACCACTCTAACTGCCCAAATGAGGGAAATCAGTTTCCAGGAAGATTGTGAGCAGAGGTGCTGAGTGTATCTGAATCCTGGGATGGGATTACGGAGAGAGAGAGAAAGTGAAACCATCGACCCGGACACTTGGAAGGCAGAGACCCGGCCAGACTCTGCCGCCATCTCCCAGGTTGTGCGGCGGCAGCGAGCTGTGCCTGGGCCGCTAGGTGGCGCTGCAAGGCTCCTGACCCAGGCCTCAGCTTGGCCAGGGCCCAGGGCAAGTGTGAAGGAGGGAGGAGGTCTGTCCTGAACCACAGGACACACGGCCACTTGCAGCCCCTTCAGTCATCTGGCTGCGATGGTGGCCTCGCACAGAAACCGACTCAGAAGTCAAGCAACAGAGAGCGAGGCCACTGGACCAGATCTCTGGTCCTGTACTTCGACGGGAAAGAATGCGCCAGAATCCCCACGCGCCCCCTTATGCCTTCTACCACTGCAGCCCCCCAGCCCAGCGTGCAGATCGGAGCTGTACTCCCAGGCCAGTTACCTCCGCCTCCCACCGCGCCCCCTGCCGCTTCAGCGAAGGGGTCTGGGGGTTGGGTGGAGAGCCTCGGAAGGGAGAAAAGGGGTACCTGCCAGGCCGGGGCCATTGGCTGGTCCCACTCTGCTGAGGTCATTCTCCCCCATCTCCCCCCAAAGATAAACATTCCAAGGAGGTCTGGATCAAAAATAAACCCTTATCAGATGAAACCAGCTTTTCCCGGGCTCTGAAGTATTTCAGCAAAGCCCTTCTTTCCCGCCCCTCATCCCTTTGGGCCAGATCATGGCATCGATTCCTTCGGTTGCCTCTCCCTCCCCCACCTCACCCGTTCTAACCCCAGGTGTTCTCAGGCCACCTGTCAGTCCTCACACCCCGACACCCACACTTGCTCCTGTCATGGCAGACTCTACCTCTGCTCCGTCAAGATATCCAGGACACTCTCTGCCAACCAGATATTTTTTGCAGTAACATCGCCACCTGATTTCAAAGGGGAAGAAAACAAAGAAGAATGGCTCCGATTAGCGACTCAGCTGACCCCACACACCTCTTCACCCGTCCGGTTTCTCCATCCCTGTTATCCTGTTACAGAGGTTCCGAGTGTTGGAAAAACTGCCTTCTGTTCCGTCAGGCTTTAGAGTTTCCCCTTCATGTCCTCAGAGAAAGGAAGGGAAATCCTCGATATTTCCAGAAACCAGAGCTGCTACTTTTCCACAGACCGGGGGCTGGAGCAAGAACACCCTGACCCTGGAAAGGAAACGTCTGAGACAGAGGCGTGAAGAAGCCCTGGCCGGAAGAAAGGTGGCGTCTCAGGTAGGCCTGAGGCGCGGGTGACCAGTGACGGCGGCGCTCCAGCACTGGAGTGACTCAAATCCCAAGTCAGGCTCATGACAGGCCCAGAGTGTCCTGCTTCCAGGTATCCTGGTCTTCTTGCTGGCGGTGGAACTCCCTGGGGCAGAAGGAACATGTGGCGATGCCAGACCAGAGCGTGAGGGTGAGAAGAGGACACCGAGGACCAGACTGGGGAGGAAACGCCCGGAGGGAAAAGAGCCGGAACAACACGATGCCTGCTCTCCAGCCCTCGTTTAAAAAGTCAGCACCCACACTGTCCGGAGGGTCATGCACATCGGAACAGGACCACCAGTGTCACAGAAATCCCGAAGAGGAAGGCGAGAACCAATGGGAATAGGGAGATGGTGAAGCAGAGCCAGTTTTAAACACACACATGTGTTCTTGGGAGCAGAAGAGGTAGTACAGGCAGGCCTCTTGAATATTTGAGGCTCAGACAGATGTCACTGATGCCAAGGAGATAACAAAACCTAAATGTCAGGGTCTCTTCTGTGACATAGTCCCTCTCTCAAACCGGTTCCCATCAGATGTCATAAATATTTGGAAGCAAGTGTTCAGAACCTGGGGTGGAGCCCAGGAAGATGTCGGGTTTCTGGAAGCATAATGTAATGGGAACAAATGGTCTGCCCTCACTTCTCTTCCCATTCCCTCTGGATCCTTCCAGATCCAACACGCCATGAAACCCCAGAGTGAGGACTGGTTAAAAGAGGCCAACTGTTCTACGTCAGGCCCCGTTTGGCAGAAAGGGGAACAAGGCGGATGTACTGCCTCAAAAGACCCCATGTGAGTTTTCCATTTCTTTCCCCCAGAAGAGGCCTTTCCCAGAAGGAAAGAGTCGAGGGGCAGCCCAGGAACGGAGACGCCCGGGCACTTAATCCTTCTCCATCGCCCGCATCTAGCCTCTGGGCTCCTCCCCTTTCTTCTTTATGCGCTTGTCCCCAAACTCACCCGCAATCTGCTTCATGAACGTCATGCACACGCCATCGGCCCCCAGGACCCCGCTCTTCACTAGTTCCCGTACCAACCACACCAACTGAAAGAGAAGAAAAGGCAGGTGAAGGGGAAAGGTCTCTGAGTAAGGGGTGAATCCACATTACCGTTTAGGTGTACAAAGGTAGGGGTACAAGGTAGGGGCGTGTTACCCCCGATTTCTCCTTCCCTTCCCTTCCCTGGAGGAGACAGCGCCCATCGTCTAGTCTGTCTCTGAGCTGGACCTCCCTTCTCCTGGCCTCACCTGAGTACGGCAGGTATCCTGCAACTTCAGGTACTTCTCCATGAGTATCTGGTTGATCTTATTCAGGACAATATTCATGCCGTCACGACTCACCAGAGCCAAGTCCCGGTAACACTGTGAGAAGGAAGACTCGTGAGCACCGGGCCAACTGAGGACAGGCTTCCCCTTCCTCTTAAATGCCACCCATGGGATTCGAATGACAATGAGACCTTCTACAGGGCTCCTCCACCCCAAACCCACCCCTGGCCCTGTCACGCAGGGTGGAGAGAAGGAACGGAGCTACTCTCACAGGAGGCAGAAGAGCCTGCTAAGAAAGCCTCCTTGTTCCCCTGCCTCCCTCCTGAAAAAGCGCCCCACTGTTCCGTGTTACGAGCGGAGCAGACCCAGGTGGAGCCCGTCTGCCTTCCACCTGTTGGGAAGGTCACTGCAGAACGGGTCTGGCTGACAGACCAGAAAGGACCCCAAAGAGGTTCTCGGACCTGTACTGACTCAGACGGATGAAGCAAAGGGCTGGGAGTATTAGGGAAGCGGACTGGGGACCAGGCCCCAGAAAGAAGGGGCAGGACAAAACTGAACCTCCTTAACTAAACATCATTCTTCTTTTCTCCGGGCTGCCCTTTGCTTCTGCCAGGCCCTGAGAAAGAAGGGGTCCTTAAGCACACCCAACCCTGGAAGAGATGAGGGACGGCACGCCGACCTCGGAGCGCTCCTGCTCCCCTCCCCCGGGGAGGGCTCTCACCCTGGCTCTCCAGAGACTAGACTTCGGGAGGAATGCGTCAGGCGGCCTCACTGGCCTGCAGAGGTCCATGTTATCAGGGTCTCCGCACGAAGGGGAAGAGCAGGTGGGCATCACCCCACGGCCTGCGATAAGCCAACACGCCCTGGGGTCGCGCGCCAGCACACGGGCTGCACTTGAACCCCACAACCACCCTCTGAAATAGGTACCAGGCGCTGCTGCCTTTATTCCTACAGATGAAAAAACAGGACTAAGAGGGTAACTAACTCGGCCCAGGAAGAACCAGAACCCAAGTCCAGGTGGTCCCGTTCCAGACTCCACGCTCCTGACACCTCCGCACCAGCACCACAAACAGCGCCAAGAAGCGGCTGCCAGGGAGCGAGGGGGCGGGGCAAGGTGGCTTCGATGGGACCAGACTCCTGAGTGCTTTCCTCCTCAGTGTGTGACGAAAAGTGCTCCTACTCTCTGGCCTGGGGGTGAGGAGGGGCTCCTGAGAGGTTAACTACCGCTCCTTTCTCTTGCCTCTACTGCCCTAAGTCAAATGTGTGATCTGATAAAAACACCAACACTCAGAGATCCCTCACATGCCACGAACTCTTCATATCCAAAGGAGGATTCGATTCTCCTCTGACTCCATCTGAGATCAAAAAGTACAAGCAAGGGAGTAAGGGATGGGTAAGGCTGCCCGGTGAACCACTGCCGACAAGCCAGTCAGTAAAACGGCGTTCAGCCCTGGAGCCTCCTCTGGAGGTCTGACTTACAGGACAGGCAGAGAAGAGGGTGCCGAGAAGAGGAGGGGGGCAGAGGCAGAAGGAAAATCTGTGTCAGGACAAAGACAGACTCACCAGAGAGGGGCCCTGTCTGTTCAATCAGAAGCAGAAATGCAGAATAGACCCTGGACAGGGAAAGAGGACAAGTCTCTCAGGGGACACAGGGGACAGACAAAGAGAGCAGAGATGGTCTGCCGAATCCCACGTGCCACGTGGGACCTTCTCGGCCACAGTGCTGCTAACACGCAGCTCAGCACCAGGGACCGCAAAGCCGCCAGTTACCTCTCCAACCTCTGTGCCAGTTTTCTGAGTGGCTTGAAAGAGAAGTAGGTGGGGGGGAAAAAAAAACAAACAAACCAAACAACTCAGTGGGGAACACGGAAGAGAAGCAGAGAGTCTCAGAAGAAAGGAAAGGTGGCCGGACGGCGGCAGCGAGCTAGTGCTTCTGCCCTAACTGCTGGCAGGCGCGATTCTCCAGCCTGGGTCCACGCAGCCTCCGACCTACCTTTGTGATCAACAACTCCCAAGGCTGGGTCCTTGACTCTTTGATGAAAAGGGACCTTCTCATTGATGCTCGACCTTGTCCTTTCCTCTATCTAACTGCTAGAGCCTGGCCACTTGGCCTCCTGCAGCCCCACGGCCCCCAAACGGCCTGCTCCCAGCTACTCAGCTCAGACATCAAACCGAAAACAAACTCAAAAACCATAAATGTAAGAGCTGCCAAGATGGCAGATGAAAGTGAAGAAGGTACAACTCGAACAAAACCCACCCCATGCACGTTCCACTCTCCCCCAAAACCCAGCCTGCTTTGTCCTTCACTGAGGGCTCGCGTCCAACCCACCCCTGCGCCACCGCCAAGTCCTAGAGAGCTGGCCTCGGCGTCTGAACCTGCCCGCGGCGCCGGCGGAGGCTGTCCAGCTCCTGCTCTCCCAGAGCGGGTTGTGATGTGCTTAAGACTCGTCCCACTTCCCCCGTCCTCTCGGGCCGAGAAGACCAAGAGAGCAGGTCTCCGCTCCGCCCTGAGGTTTCTGGTCCAGACACGGAGTCAACCCCAGACAAACGCTTAAAAAACACTTCCCTTGTTTTAAGCCGAAGCCTAAAACAATGCATCAGAACCCATCTTTACCAGTAACTCCCGCCTTCCGTCCTAGCTGCAGGACAGAAGGGTTTCACAAGATAATCACCCTTTTCCGGAGAAGGATCAAAGCGCCTCAGAGACAGGTCACTAATCCTTGCCATACTCTGACTTGGCTCAAAGTCTCTCAACGAGTTACCACCAGCCAGATGCTCAGGAGCTTAACCCTCAGGTGTCCTCCGAACCCCCAACTCCACTGCTTTGTCTGAAGAGCCCTGACAGGGTCCTGTCAGCCTCACACACTCCGGGGAGGGGATTTACTAGGAAACAGCTCGTGTGTGAACACAATCCTGGTGCAGGTGTCAACCAGCTATGAGGTCCAAGGGAAGGAAGGGCCTGGGCCACCCTCATGGGGCTGTCCCAGGTTAAAAACACAAAGTGCTGGGGCGCCTGGGGGTCTCAGTCGTTAGGCGGCTGCCTTCAGCTCAGGTCAGGATCCCAAGGTCCTGGGATCGAGCCACACCAGGGGCTCCCTGCTCAGTGGGAAGCCTGCTTCTCCCTCTGCCACTCCCCCTGCTTGTGTTCCCTCTCTCGCCGTGTATCTCTCTGTCGAATAAATACCCAGTACCCTGCCACGCCTACATGGCCAAATTCATGACTTCGTAAGCCTTTGCACTGGAGAACACTACGGCCTTTCACTGCCAAGCTAGATAAAGACCTAGAAACACCAGGCACCCTCTGCCTCCTTCACGAGGGTTAGGGGTTCACCCCAGCTGACGAAGATCCCACCATAAACAAGCCAACCCAGCAGGATACACATATCTGCACTAAGGTGACTACATGAGATTTTAACTTTATTTGTAAAAGTCTTTGCCAACCATTTATTCGACAGAGAGAGACACAGCGAGAGAGGGAACACAGGCAGGGGGAGTGGGAGAGGGAGAAGCCGGTTTCCCGTGGATCAGGGAGTCCGATGTGGGGCTCGATCCCAGGACCCTGGGATCACGACCTGAGCCGAAGGCAGACACTTAATGATGGAGCCACCCGGGCGCCCCATCCAACCATTTCTTTTAAACAGAGTGGCTAGACTGGAAGTTCCAAACTGGAGACATTCATTTGTCTTCAAGGATCTTGGCGATAAATCCAGTATGAAAATGAAATGTCAAATCAACGCACCAAGGTCCCAGCCCAGAAATGGCCTGGGACCCTAAGGACTAGTGAGCACCTGCTGTTCTACCACCTACCCTCATCCCGGACACTACTCGGCTGGCATCAGAGGATGACAAACTCCTCAGGTTGCCACGCCCACAGATCTTCCCCTGAGGTTAACTCAATGCCAGAGGGGGCATGGCCATCCTGCCCTTGGCCCTGGGGATGATTTTCTTGATTCTCCCTGAACAGATGATAATGTCTCTGACCTCCAGTTATCTTATAGGTAAACTGGGAGCAGTCTGGAAAGAGGGGACAAAGCCACCAATCTTCCGAGAGGATTAAATGAGATCTTGTCTGGGTAGAACCCAACACAATGCTGGGCACAGAGCACGTGCATCTTCTTCCACGCTTGTTCAAGGAAAAGCCAAAAAAAAAAAAAAAAAAAAAAAAGGAAGGGCCAATAACAACACTGAATTTCTGCAGCTCCTCTCTGTTAATGTCATACAGTTAATGCCAGATGCCAGTCATACACTTCTAACCCACTGCCCCAAGAGTCCCAGGACACAGAACTGCTGGAAAAGGTAAATCTGGAGAGGAAAAGACAGAATTTCGCTGCTTTATTATGGAAAGAGCGGAATCCAAAGAGAACATCCTTCCCAATCCCTCACCCCAGGCAAGGATCCCACTTTAACCATTCCACGTAAAGGACACTCTCCTCGATGTGAAGACCCCAGCCCAGTTTTCACACAGTATTCCTGAGGAAATCTGGCTCCGGTCGGTTCCAGGGTCCTCTTGGTCACTACACCACGGCTGCATCAATCATCAACATCAGGCTGTTAAATCCTGCGTATGCCAACGTTAAGCCTACTTTCCAACCACCTGTCAACGACAGAACCTGCAACCACAGGTCACGCTCTTCCGGATAAGAACTCTCAACGGACTTGGTACTTGTTCTCTTCTCTGGATTAAATTCCAACCCTCACAACCCTGACCCATCAATCTACACTGTACAACACTTCAGACGCTTTTCCGTCTCACAAACGCTCTCCTTGCCCTTCAGCTTCAGAATCTAGATAGAGAAAGGATCGGAGTCAGAATGACCAATTTATTGAAAATTAAAAAATAGAGTTGTAAGCGTCTCAGGACCACAAGGTGATCCAGTTCCGGTCAACGGGTTTGGCATTATGCTAGCAAACCCTTGCGTCCCACTGTATCCTCAGACCACCTGAGGGGAGTCAGTGGGTCCAGAGGAGGGGGTCTTACCTTCTGGGCTTGGGCAGGTTCAGTCAGGACGAGGGTGAAGAGGCCCAGGCAGATTTCCTCGTGCTGGGGGGGGCCTTTGCATACCTAGGGTATGAGGAAGGAAAAAAACTCATTGTCTCTCACAGGAGGAAAGTTCTTGAGCACAGTTTCTCCCAGAAAACCTGCGACTCCTGAGTAACCCACAAAGGAGAATCATTGACTGTTCTGATGATCTCCTCCTAGAAGCAATGAAGCGTCTGTTTCAGGAGAGAGGTGGGGCGCCTCGGTGGCTCCGTGGGTTAAGCCTCTGCCTTCGGCTCAGGTCATGATCTCAGGGTCCTGGGACCACGTCCCGCATGGGGCTTGTCCAGCATGGGGCTCTCTGCTCAGCAGGGAGCCTGCTTCCCCCCTTCTCTCTGTCTGCCTGTCTACTTGTAATCTGTCAAATAAATAAATAAAATCTTTAAAAAAAAAAAAAGAGAGAGAGAGAGAGATAAAGGGAAAGAAACAGCTGTTTTCTCCAAGGCTTGATGCATGCCACAAGCAGAAAACAGGAGTGTTTGTTTTTTTTTTAAGATTTTACTTATTGGGGCACCTGGGTGGCTCAGTGGGTTAAAGCCTCTGCCTTCGGCTCAGGTCATGATCCCAGGGTCCAGGGATCGAGCCCCGCATCGGGCTCTCTGCTCGGTGGGGAGCCTGCTTCCCTCTGTGTCTCTGTCTGCCTCTCTGCATACTTGTGATCTCTGTCTGTCAAATAAATGAATAAAAAATCTTTAAAAAAAAAAAAAAGATGTTACTTATTTGTTTGACACACAGATAGCACAAGCAGAGGGAGCAGCTGGCAGAGGCAGAGGCAGAAGCAGGAGCCTGATGCGGGGCTGGATGCCAAGACCCCAGGATCATGATCTAAGTCAAGGGCGCCCACCCAACTGACTGAGCCACCCACGTGGCCCTAAAGAGTGTTTAAAATGGAAAAAAAGGGACACCTGGAGGCTAAGTCAGTGGCGTGTGCAACTCTTGATCTTGGGTTGTGGGTTTGAGCTCCACACTGGATGTAGAGATTACTTAAAAATAAAATCCTTATTCTCCCTCTGCTTCTCCCTCTCCCTCTGCCTGCTGCTCCCCTTGCTTGTGCTCTCTCTGACAAATAAATTAAAAATTTTAAATTAAATAAGTAAATAAATAAAATGAAATCTTTGGGATGTCTGGGTGGTTCAGCTGGTTAAACGTCTGCCTTTGGCTCAGGTCATGATCCCCGGGATCGAGCCGCCCATCAGGCTCTTTGCCCAGCAGCGAGCCTGCTTCTCCCTCTGCCTGCTGGTCCCCCTGCTTGTGCACTCGCTCTCTTCCTTTCTCTTTCTGACAAATAAATAAATAAAAATCCTTTAAAAAAATAAAACAAAATAAAATCTTTAAGGGCACCTGGGTGGCTCAGTTGGTTAAACATCCCACTCTTGGTTTTGGCTCGGGTCACAATCGCATGGGATCTCATGGAATCTAGCTGCATCAGGCTCCACACTCAAGGTGGAGTTTGCCTGAAAGATTCTCTGCCTCTGCCCCTCCCCCAACTTGCATGTGTGCACGCTTTCTCTCTCAAAATAAATAAATAAATATTTAGAGAAAAGAAAACTTTAAAAAAATAATAAATAAACAAAGCAGAGAAAAAATCCCACTGTACCACCTTTACCAGACCTTAATAGCCTTCAAGAGGGAGGGAGCTGCAGAACCACTCATGGTGTAATGGGCAAACATATCAAGTCAAGACCTTGGGCAAATCCTTGAGTCCGTGGTATTTGTAAGGTGAAGACAATAAATATAACATACCACCAATAAAGAGGAAATACTAAGCATTCACTATGTGCCTGGAATTACTCTGAGAACTTTACATGTACTAACTATTTAAAATCCTTTCAATATCACAGATTAGGAAATATAAAAGGTCACGGGGCACCTGGCTGGCTTAGTTGGTTAAGCATCTGACTGGACTTTGGCTCTGACTCTTGATTTAGTCCTGACCTCAGGGTTGTGAGATCGAGCCCTTGCATGGGGCTCTGTACTGGGTGTGGAGCCTGCTTAAGATTCTCTCTCTCCTTCACCCCTGCCCCTCCCTCCCTCCCCCTACAAAAAAAAAAAAAAAAGGAAATGTAAAGGATCAAATATGTGAGAATAATTTGCAAAGAAAAAAGGTCACTACAGAACTAAGAGTTATTTTTAAAAGTTGTGACTTCAAGACACATAAGCTCCAAGGGCTGGACTCCCACAGCGAGACAGAAAGAGGAGCTGGAAGTCTGGTTTGGGGAGCTAAGATATGCACTTCAGTCCCCTAATTCCCAGCCACTTAAGTCCTATCTTTTGGATCACATCTCAAAGCTTCCAAAGCAGTAGTAATGGACGGGGGAGAGCATTATACTCACGTGAGCATTGAGGGCATCATTGGCTTCCCTCTCTGAGACACCAGCAGTCATCGAGGTCACAATGCTCATGCACCTTTCTAACCTCTGTGAAGGGGTGAGAAAAAGTTCAGAATGTGTCATACCATCACCTATAAAGTATTTCTGACCCCCAAAACCAGGGCACCTGGGTGGCTCAGTCATTAAGCATCTGCCTTCGGCTCAGGTCATGGTCCCAGGGTCTTGAGATCAAGCCCCACATCTGGCTCCTTGCTCAGTGGGAAGCCTGCTTCTCCCTCTCCCATTCCCCTTGCTTGTATTCCCTCTCTTGCTGTCTCTGTCAAATAAATTTTAAAAATCTTAAAAAAAAAGAAATTTAAACCTCATCATACCTCTAAATCTAACTACCTGTTTAAAGTAAAGTTACACAAGGATATAATCAGCTAAGTCCAGAGGGTAGAAACCATGACAGGTAAACTTATTCTTCCACAAATCGCAAGGGAAGGGGGAAACCCACTATTAAAAGAGGATTAAGGGCACCTGGGTGGCTCAGTGGGTTAAAGCCTCTGCCTTCGGCTCAGGTCATGATCCCAGGGTCCTGGGATTGAGCCCACACTGCGCTTTCTGCTCAGCAGGGAGCCTGCTTCCCTTCGTCTCTCTCTGCCTGCCTCTCTGCCTACTTGTGATCTCTGTCAAATAAATAAATAAAATCTTTTTAAAAAAATAAAATAAAAGAGGATTAAGATTATAGCCCATGGTGGGGGGGGGGCGGGGAGGGGCTCAGTCCTTAGAGTATGTGACTCTTGATCTCATAAATTCAAGGGGACATAAATTCAAGCCCCATATTGGGTGTAGAGCTTACTGGAAGGAAAAAAAAAAAAGAGTTTATAACCCATTGAATAAAATAAGAATCCAAGCTAATAGGTACACACATAATAAAGAAGGGAAAGCTCTCCCTTATAGCAGAACGCCAACTAATAAACCCTTAAGGAACAAGAGGGGCAGAAAATGATTCAGGGAAAGGTCACCAACAGATACTAAACCAGAGGTGACACTGCACAAGGGGGTATTATGTGGGTTCGAAATACTTAATACACAGGAAAAAGAATAACTGCAGGAAATTCTGGAGGGCACCACCTTAACCAAGTGATCGAAATTAACATCCCTGCATATGCCGCGGCAGGGTGCCCCGAAGAGGCTGGAACAGTACTTGTATGGTTTTCTGGCCAAAAAATGAATCATCTTAATCTAACCACGGAAGAAATCTCAGATAACCCAATATGAAAAATATTCTACAAAATAACTGACCTGTCAAAAGTGTTTGAGGTCATGAAAGACAAAGGAAGATTAAGAATCTGCTTCAGGGGGCGCCTGGGTGGCTCAGTGGGTTAAAGCCTCTGCCTTCAGCTCAGGTCATGGTCTCAGGGTCCTGGGATCGAGCCCCACATCGGGCTCTCTGCTCGGCGGGGAGCCTGGTTCCCGCCCCCCCCCCCCGCCTCTCTGCCTGACTCTCTGCCTACTTGTGATTTCTCTCTCTGTGTCAAATAAATAAGAAATCCTTAAAAAAAAAAAAAAAAAAAGAATCTGCTTCAGGGTGAAGAGAGAGCACATCTAAACTCAACCTGTGATCCTGGACTGCTACACGAACGTTCCTGGGACAAGCGGTAAAATCGGAGCATGTTCTGTAACAGCAGCACATCGAAGCTGAATGCCCGACCCGGACAACAGAGCAGCAATTACATTAACTGACGGTCTCTGTTCTCAGGAAATAGACAACGAAGTATGGAAACCCTCACAGCTGCAACTGACTCTCAAAAGGCTGAAACCGTGTCTGTGCAGAGAAATAGTGTTAGTAACGGCTGAGTCCGGGTGAAGAGTCTGTGAGAGTTCTATGTATTATAATTTCACTAAGCTTAAAATCATTTTTTTAAAAGATTTATCTATTTGACAGAGAGAGAGACTGAGAGAGGGAACACAAGCTGGGGGAGTTGGAGAGGGAGAAGCAGACTCCCCGCCAAGCAGAGCCCGGTGTGGGGCTCGATTCCAGGACCCTGGGATCATGACCTGAGCTGAAGGCAGACAATTAACAACTGAGCCACTCATGTGCCCCAGTTTGAAATTATTTTAAAATAAAAAGCTGTTTAAAAAAATTAAAGGAAGGGGCACCTGGGAGGCTCAGTCATTAAGCGGCTGCCTTCCGCTCAGGTCGTGATCCCAGGGTCCTGGGATCCAGCCCGGAATTGGGCTCCCTGCTGGGCAGGAAGCTTGCTTCTCCCTCTCCCACTCCCCCCAGTTTGTGTTCCCTCTCTTGCTGTGTATCTCTCTGTCAAATAAATAAAATCTTTTTTAAAAAGTTGAAGAAACACTGGGGCACCTGGGTGCCTCGGTGGGTTAAGCCTCTGCCTTCAGCTCAGGTTATGATCTCAGGGTCCTGGGATCGAGCCCCACGTAGGGCTTCCTGCTCAGCAGGGAGCCTGCTTCTCCCTCTGCCCCTAACCCTACTCATGCTCTCTCTCTCTCAATAAATAAAATCTTTTTTTAAAAAAATTAAAGAAACATAATGGGCATCTGAGTGGCACAGTCGGTTGAGCATCCAGCTCTTGGCTTCAGCTCAGGTCATGATCTCAGGTTGCAGGACTGAGCTCCACTCTGGGCTACGTGCTCAGCAAGGAGTCTGGTTAAGACTCTCTCTGCCCCCTCTCTGCTCTCTCTAAAATGGATAAATAAATCTTTAAAAAAATTAAAGAAGCATATCAATCAAATGCAATGTGTGGTGCTTGTCTGAGCACTGATTTGAACAAACCAGTTATAAAAAGGAATTTATGAGACAGTCAATTTGAACAATGAATATTTTATTACACTGAAGAATTACTACTAATATTTTTAGGTATTACATCATGGCTATGTTAAAAAAAATCCTTCCCTCATAGACATATATATAAAGTAATTTGCAGATGAAATGATTTATCTTGGATTTGTTTCCAAATGACTCAGTGGGTTGGGCGTCTGCTTTCCGCTCGGGTCCTGATCCCAGGGTTCTGGGATTGAGTCCCACGTCAGGCTCCCTGCTCAGCTGGGAGCCTGCTTCTCCCTCTTTCTCTGCTGCTCCCCTCCTGTGCTCTCTTGCTCTGTCAAATAAATACATAAAATCTATCCCCCCAAAAGTTAAAGGCAAATTTTAAAAAATGAGTGTGAGGAAAGGAAAGGAGAACAAAAGGCCAAATTGACTGAACCTCTGGACAAACCAAGGTGGAGACAGGTGCACTGAAGTCCACCCAAGAGGCACTCCAGTTTCAAAGGCCAACACATGCTCAATGTTCTAAGGAGACCTCAGTCACTGGCCCCTGTTCCAAAGAAACATTTAATACTAAATATTGAGAAGATACTGACAAATGTGTATCATATTAAATCGGTGAGCCTCTCCATTATCACCACCTAAAGTACTTCCCTTTAAAACTTTAGGACTAACCCCAAAACTATTTAAGGAAAACCAATTCCCAATTCCCAGTAACGGTGATGCTGGCAAATGGACAAAGGCAGGCAATTTACTTCCCCCTAATCCTACAGGTCATTGTAAAACACCTTGCTGAGAAGAGGTTCTGCTGCAGTGCTGAGAGGAACCCATGACGAAGGACAAGGGAAAAGGCGTGTAGGAATGAAAGGCAACCCTGTGTCTCCCTTCAGCATCGTTCTAAGGTCGCCTATACCCATACCTAACCGAGAGCCTAAGGTGGCACAGAGGAGAATGGAGAGTTAAGGCAAGGAGCTCCCACAGCCTCAAAACTCTGACCTGCATTAGGCCCAAAGCTATGCAGATTTGAAGGTATTACAACTTCACTGCCCGTCCGGTCTGACTAGCCTCCAAATTAGGTCAGCTCTGCACACTCAGCCTCCACAGGGCCTGTGTACTTGTGAAAAGGAGCTGTGAGATCACAGGAAAGCAGAGCTGTGAGATCCGGCACTACCTGGTCCAGCTCCCACACGAGGAGGAGAGGGGAGGGGAAACAGCAGGCTGGATTTTCCCTTTCTTCTTTTTTTTTTTTTTTTAAAGATTTATTTATTTATTTATTTGACAGAGAGAGAGAGAGATCACAGTAGACAGAAGCAGGCAGAGAGAGAGAGAGAGGGAAGCAGGCTCCCTGCTGAGCAGAGAGCCCAATGCGGGACTCGATCCCAGGACCCTGAGATCATGACCTGAGCCGAAGGCAGCGGCTTAACCCACTGAGCCACCCAGGCACCCCTGGGTTTTCCCTTTCTGAGTCGTATCCTGGTCTAACCCAAGACAGCTGTCAGTGTCGGGGGACTCAGATCCCCCAGTAGCTAACCCTGCTTACCCATTCCAGAGACTCCTTCCTAGTCTGCCGAACCAACAGAGATGCGAGAGGTCAAACGGCAGCCAGCTAATGAGCACACCGACAAGCGTGGTATGGAAGGGTGCCCCCCACCCGCCAGACTTAAGCTAATCTTGGGTGAGTTCCTTAGCCTCTCTAAACCCTGGTTTTCGGGGCGCCTGGGTGGCTCAGAGGGTTAAGCCTCTGCCTTCGGCTCAGGTCATGATCTCAGGGTCCTGGGATCGAGCCCCACATCGGGCTCTCTGCTCAGCAGGGAGCTTGCTTCTCCCCCTCTCTCTGCCTGCCTCTCTGCCTACTTGTGATCTCTCTCTCTGTGTCAAATAAATAAATAAAATCTTTAAAAAAAAAAAATAAATAAACCCTGGTTTTCTTATCTGAAAAACAGAAATAGGGGCACGTGTGTTGTTCAGTTGGGCGTCCGACTCAATTCCGGCTCAGATCACGATTTCGGGGCTCTGGGACTGAGTCCCTGGGCAGGCTCCGCACACAGCCGGAGGTCTGCCATGCCTTCTGCCCCTCCCCCACTCATGCTCCCGCTCCCACGCTCTTGCTCTCTCTCACAAAATTAATTTTTTTTAAAACCCTGTTTGTTTAAAAAAAGACAGAAATACCACAAGGTTGCTCTGAGGATCACACAAGATAACAGACGTGAAAACACCCAGCACACAGTCTCAGTTAAATTATAAATTGTTCCATTTGTGAAAAAGTTCAGCAACCGCACAACCCAATCTGTGAAGACCAGCATCTCCTGCTCCCACTTCTAATGGCGTGTCCTTGAAGACTCCGGAAAACGGAGCCCTCCTACTTACTACAGGACACGGTTAAGTCCCTGCCCAGGCTGAAAAGCTTCCTAATTAACCTCTGTAAACTTTTGCCTTCTAGGAGAGAAGAGGAAGGAAGCGTAAGGGAGGGGAGGGGAGGCCTGAGTGCTGGACCCTGTACCAGGATCCTTACACAGTGAGGATCAGCCTACGGAATGGCCAACTTACATATGGCTGTGATCTAACACACAGAGACCTTGGGCAGAACTAGCTTTCTCAAGGCCCCTCTTTAGTCTAAGCTCCACTCAGAGGCTTGAGTCATTTCTATGGGTCACTGCCCAGTCAAGAACAAAAGTGGCCTCTTGGAACAGGGAGGCCCAGCTAAGGATGCAGGAAGTAGGAGAGTCCAGAATTTGGATGCATGGATAAAACTGATGAGGAAAGAAATGTGAGGGCGATTTCTAGGCAACAGAGATGTGGAAGATGCTGCTCTTCGCAAACTACAGAAATCACTTTTCCAAACAGGGATGGGAGGAATTACAAATCGTTCAGAGTGAAAGAAGGACCACAACCCACCAAAGAGGCCTGCAGGAAGTCAAATCCCTACAATCAGGTAGCAGTAGCCCTCGTCCCCCCCAAGTCCCCTGAGGCCCTTAGCAAACTTGGAATCATATACGCAGTTGCCAGCAATTATTGGCAGAGTGGCTCTGTTCTGAGTAAGCCGTCCATGACAGCCCCTCAGAGAGCTGAGTAAATGTTTACCATCTCTAGGAGCTTCTGAAATAATTTTTCTAGTACCAAGAGTACCTGCCCATGTTCTGCACGACAGCAGCAGAGGACGGAGCAGGGCAGAGTAGGGGAAGGCCTTCCAGGTTGCCAGTATATACCTGAAGCTTGGGGCTGAAGGCAGAGAGATCCCTCTAACCTCCCAGTTTCCGCTCCCTTAAACGGGTGAAAAGACAGTCTGGTAAATTACGTGTTAAACAGAGTTCTCTCATGGGAAGTCAGTGGCCCTAAAAGAGCAAAGTCCACTGTCTTCAGGAAAAGAAGGTATGTTTCAACCTACAAAATCCCCAAGAGCCCACATTAGTGAGGAGTTACTGAATAAGCTGGGTTCCAAGTACTCTATAGCCAAGAGTCACTTCTAAGTGCAAGGAGGATTTCAGGGGAAAAAACTAGAGATGGCTCAAAGCCTGTTCCCTGGAGGTTCTTCAGAGACAAGAGATGAATTATCCCTTGGAGGAACCCTGAAAGGGGCGCACCTCTACCCAATGCGACCCTAAGACCTGTCCATCGTTTAAGAGGAAGTTCTGACTTGTTTAAGCCACAGTTCCGCTTTCAGCCTGACTTCAGAGCAGACCAGGTCCTTCCCAGCAAGGAATGAGCTAGAGCCGCAGAAAGTAGACTAGCTGCATGTTCTAAACGCCTCCAATCTCTGGCCCTATTTTTATCTCATTCCCCAACGTGGAATGGGATGGGCAAGAATTTCCCCTTCAAAGAGAGAAACAGAGCCAAAGAGAAGAAAGGACACAACAGATGTTCCCTTGAGTAGAAGATTCACAGCTCCCAGCTGGGATGCTCTTCAGCATCGTGTCCATCCGCCAGGACTCTTGAGGGGCCTTTCCTCACCACACCCAGCTACAACGACCCCAGCCTCTTTACTACCAGGTTTTTGAGGTGCTTTTTTTTTCCACCCTCCTTGTGGGTATGCTAACTCAGTCTTCAGATGAGAAGCTCTGCAAAGCAGACTTGGGTCTCCCTCGTCTATATTCCTATGAGACTGCACACAGGAAGCACAGACAATTAAGAAGCTACCTGTGTTCCTGGGCAATAGGTATGCCTGCGATGGAAAGTACCATACCAGAACAAACACAGACCAGTCATTCAGCAGCAGGTTTTGATAACTTCTGCATACAGAGCTCTGTGGGGAGACCCAGAGGAAGAAGCCGCTAAGTTTCCCCCTTAGGGACACTCTAGTCCAGTGGGAACCATACACATGCGTTAAAAACATGGAAAATTCAAACGCAAAGGGTAAAGGCCAAAGAAGGAAAAGGGGGAGCCAAGAAATGCTGGGAAACATTTACACCAGGAAGGATAGGAAGAAAAAAGGGAGAGAGAGACCTTCTCTGCCCCTTCTCTCTGGAAACAGTTTAAAGTTCACTCTCAGTCCAAAAACACACAAAAAAATGCTTCCTCTCTTTCATGGTTCCCTCCCACCATATCACTGAGTCTGCTAGCAAACACGTCACTGTTCAGAACAGGACGCTGTGGTACAAATCAGCAGAGGCAGGATGAACCCTCTGGCAATCAGGGTGGGTAATAAACAGATTTTTGTCCAACGCTTGGGGGCTTTTTCCCTCCACCCAAACTGGTGGATCAAAGGCTATTTTCTTCCTACAGTTTCAGAGCTGCAGCACCAGAACATTGGGCTCAACAAATACTTAGACAATGACAGTGGCCAGTTCTTAAAGTGGGCAATTCAAAGTGCCAGACAATCCTACAGCCATTTTTAGTGTTTTGGGAATATATTATTTTTAGTAGCATTGTTTCTTCTCCTAATTTGCATCTACCTTAGCTGATTAAAAACAGCAGAAAAACTTTGATTTCTCTAAATGCACACGGAATTACGGGGGAGAAGCAGGATGGAAAACCAGCCTGTGAGCAGACATCTGCCAAAGGATGATCCACAAAGTTATACCCCGCCACCTTGATCTGCAAAGTTCATTTCTGCATATATGTTCCATCACTTTGCATCTGAACCAACGTTTTTTTAAAATCTGAACTATGAATTCCACCTATCTGCCTGCCCACCCTCTACGACTGATAAAGGGCAGTGACAAAGAAGCAGGGAAATGGGGCCACCTGAGTGGCTCAGTTTTAAGCATCTGCCTTCGGCTCAGGTCATGACCCCAGGGTCCTGGGATGGAGCCCCACATCGGACTCCCTGCTGACTGGGGAGCCTGACACTGCCCCTGCCTGTGCTCGCTCTCTGTCAAAGAAATAAAATCTTTAGGGGAAAAAAAAAAAAAAAGGCAGGGAAATGGTCAGGGAAGGCCAGGTGCTGTTCTTGTGCTCCTCCTGTCCCTGAGTGAGCCCGGAGTTGAAGGCATCAGATGTCACAAACAGTCCCGCAGTCGCGTGTCAGCGCTGGGTCTCCTATTCCGAGCCGTGCGTCTACCTGAGCGGCAGCATCCGCGCGGTCGGGGACGAGAGGGAACGGGTGGGGAAGAAGAGGGTCCACTACCCAGCGGGACTTCACTCGACCCTCTCCCTCTGCACCCTCCCGTAGGCGAGGGTACCCTAACTAAACGCCACTGTCTCGGGTCTCCACACGTCCCAAATGCGCAGTGCACATCGCCGTCAACGGACTACGTCCACGCGAAGTCAGGGCTACCTAACAGGGCGCTTCGAAGCCGGCCGCGACCTCCTGCCAGCGCCCCCGACGCCCGCACGCGCGCGCCGTATCGTCCACTCAGCCAGCGCCCCGGCCGAGGCAGGACAGGTACGAAGCGGACGCGCGGTCCCTGCGAGGAAAGGAACGTCAAAAGCACAGTCGGCCGATCCGGACGGCGCTTCCCTTCCTCCTCGACACCCCCCACCGGCCTCCTCCGAGAGGCTGCTGTTGCCATGACAACCGGTCCAGGAAGTCGGCCGCGCTCCTTCCTCCCGGAGCAGGAAGTGCGGAGCGGCGCTCGTGCTGCCTCGGCACAGCCTGGAGGCCCGGTCCCCGGCCCCCCGCCCCGGCCGCGCTCCGCGCCGGCGGCCCTCCTCGGCCCGGGCGCTCGGCCCCCTTCCGCACCCCCCACACCTACCTCCTCTAACTCATCCTTGGCATCCAAACTGGTTGAGAGCAGCAGCCTCCCCCCTCCTGGGGCTCCTGCTCCCGCTCCTCCTCCTCCTCCTCCTCCTCCTCCCGCCGCTCCCGCCGCAGCGGCCGCTGCCGCCCCCTTGCCCTTCTGCAACTCCATGGCCGCGGCCAAGACACGGGAAGAGGCCGGGGGGTGGACGGGCGGGAAGTCCTAGAAACGACCCCTCCGGGGGCCAGGGCCCGGGGCCGGAGGCACGAGCGAGGTCGGGCAGGGTCCCGCGCTGTCCGCCCCGCCCTCGTCTCCGAAAGGCCGCTCCTGTGGGGGACGCGGGCGCGGGCCCTCGGGGTCCTGTGTCTGGGGTGGCAGTGCTGAGCGAAGGCCGCCAGCTCCGGGGGTGCCGGGGGCAGGTCCGCACCTCCGGGCGGGGCACGCGAGCCTTCCGCCCCTCGAGTGGACGGGGCGCCCTTTCTGGCTCCCAACCCTAAGTGTCTGCCTCAGCAGCTGGGGACGAGGAGTCCTGCCCCTGCAGCAGGGGTAAGGGAGCTTCCTGGCGGGGCCGGAGGGCCGGGGAGCGAGGCTCCTTCGGATCCGACCCGAGGGGTGAGGGGGAGGCAGTGCGCGCTACAGGAGGACACCGAGGGCCAGCTTCTCCCCACACCACACAGAGGCGGCCATGGTGGAAGGGCGGGGGGCGGGGAGGCTGAGGGCGGCGGCGGCGGCGGCGGCGGCGGCGGGGAGGGCTCGCGGAGACCGGAAGCGAGCGGCCGCGGGGCCCGGCCTCCGCCAATCGCGGCTTCCGTGGGGGCGCCGAGTCGGCCGAAGTCGGCCGTCCGGCCTTTTCTCCGGCTGCCAATGGCAGTGAGACCGGCCTGATGGACAACCGGAGTGCCCACTCGCATCCCTCGTTGCTCTCGGGGGGCGGGACGGGAAGACTTCCGGGAGAGGGGTGGGACCGCGAGGCGATCAGGAAGGGGAGGCTGCGCCTGCGCGCGCCGACGGGCGTGTCCCGGCGCGCGTGCGCGGCGCCGGCCTCCGCCCTCCTCCCGCCCTCCTCCTTCTGGAGCGTGGGTGGGAGCGCGAGTACCTGCTGGGTCCCGGCCTGGCCGTGGAAACCCGAGTCCTGGCCGCGAGCCGGCGGTACGGGGCGGCGGAGTGTCGCCTAACCCTCGCCCTTAAGCTGTCCCAGGCAGAGACGGTCAGGCGGCACGGGGCCAGCTCCCAGGCCTGAGCGCGCGTCGCAGAGGCGTGTCCGCGCGCGAGCACCACGCACCCGGCGCGGGGACCCCCTCGGGCAGCCCGGATCCCTAGAGTGGCGCCCGCCCTAGCCGGGGTGCTGAGCGCCTCAGCCGTCTCCAGCCCGGTGCTGAGCACCTGGGTCTGCCCCGGCGTCTGAGTCGGCCCTCAGCCGCAGCCACGGAGCCCGGCGCGACCGCACCTCCCGTCTACTCGGGAGCACTTCGGGCCGCCCGGCGCGCGGATCCGAAGCCCGAAGCCCCGCTCCCGTGCGGTCCTGCGCTCTAGAAGTGCAGACGGGGGTCGCCCGCCGGAGGACTGCTGTATGGACTAACGGGTGGGAGGTTATTTTTAAAACTGAGGTTGGTCAGATACGAGCTACACCCCAGGGGACTCCATATCGTCCACACTCGGTGGGCTGAGTCTCTTGGGGACTGCACACGTGCGCCGAAATGACGCGGATGATCCTTGGAGTCGGCTCGCCTTCGTTGCCTTATTGTGTGTGGTAACTCAGGACCGTAGGCCGGTGACTCTGACTTTCAGTAAATCATCTTGCCTGTAAAATAAAGCGGATTGGTTGGTCTCCACCCTTGGAGCTCGGAAAGTCGAGTTCCGTTTGAATGTACTTTGGGTTCCTTCTCGGGGCACGGCACTGCGTTAGCCTCTGAAGAATACACACGTGTCATGACAGTGTGACTACTATGGGTCACTGGAAACGCAAAGATACGTCAGACAAAAGAAGAAAAGTTAGGGTTAAAACACTATGTTCACACTTTTCATTGTGTGTGGGTTTTTAAAAGTGGGAACTGGGGAAATGCACGCCCATGTTTGTAAATACAGAGACTATCTCCGGAAGCACCCACAGAACCCCAGTAGTTATTTGTTGTCTTTGGGTAGGAGACTGGCTGCCTGGGAGACGGGGTGGGAGAGAAACTTTTTACTGTGTATGTTTTTGATGAGTTTTGGGATGTTGGTGAGGTCTGGAGCTTACGGCCAAGAAAAAATTCCTGAGATGTCTCAGGGGCAAAAAAGGTGATTTTAATAAAGCGCGGGGACAGGGCCCATGGGCAGAAAGCTGCTGCACTGGGGTTGTGAGGAATGGCTGGTAATACACTTGGGAGTTGGGGGAAGCAAGGAAAAAGGGAGACGTCCAATAGGACTTTGATATATTAAAGAAGGCTTTCAGGATGCTAGAGCCCTTGCCAACGTGAAGCTGAGGTGGTTTTTTCCCTCTGGTCAAGTATTAAGACTGTTGGGAGTTTGGGGCGCCTGGGTGGCTCAGTCGGTTAACTGTCTGCCTTTGGCTCAGGTTGTAAGAGTGGGTTGGCCGAAGAATGGCCATCCTGAAGGCCGGGAAGCCATTTTACTGAGCGTCCCTAAGCAGCCCACACGGCGTACGTGACTTGAGATAAGAGAAACTAGCTAAAACCTAAAAAACACCTTAATCATATACCACCAGGGCAGTTAGGCGATGGCGCCACAGGGACCAGCTGTTAAAGAAAAACAAATAGTTAACTTGCAGAGATCACAGTCCTGCAAGACTGGAGTCTCCCTTGCTTTGCAAATATCCTGGTGATTTACAACAAAAAGGCTATCTTTTCAATGGCCCAATTTCTAGAGACAATGGCTCAGTTCCTCAAGGCCTAAGGTCGCCCTCCCCACCATAAAACTGAAGGAGGCTGAGGCAGAAGGAAATGTAAATAAAGTTAAATTTCTTCTAAACCTAAATCTCACTTAACCGCCAGGGTGACGCCGGGGTGGCAAAAAGTTAAACAAAGTTAAACTGTCAAAGTGGGGCGCAAGATATGTATGTAACTATGAAAAAGTGCCTTGAAAATGCTATATAAACCCTTGGCTTCGAGTGCTCGGGGTCCTTGTTGAAACCTGCTGCGCCGGGCAGATACTTGGACCCCAACTAGCTGGAAATAAACCTCGCTGTGTGACTTGCATTATTGAGAGTGTCCTCTGTCTGATTGAGGGGTGGTCGACTCCGTACCCTAACAAGGTCCTGATCCTGGGGTCCTAGAACTGAGCCCCACATCTGGCTCTCTGCTCAGTGGGGAGCCTCCCTCTCCCTCTGCCTGCTGCTCCCCCTGCTTCTGCTGTCTAATAAATAAAATCTTAAAAAGACAGTTGGGAGTTTCCTGGAGGAATACTATACTCTTCTGGTTGCAAGTCCTTGTTGATGGCTGCAGGTTATAGGGGAATCTCATTTTACCTGCGTTTCCTTTTACCTTTGTTCTCCACATCACAATGGAGGGTAGGGTGATCTTAGGGCTCCCGGAAATTGAGTCTATGGATCTCTGGAAGTTAGGCTATCCAAAAGAATGCTTTTTCCTTGTACATCACTAAGACATTTGTAAACTGCGGGAACTCAAGTCCTGTAGGACTGTGATCTTTATCAGTAACCATTTTTGTTTCCCTTCCCCTAGTTTTAGGGCATCCAGGAGGGCCTGAGGAATGTCTCAAGTATCCCACAGTGGTGGGGGGCAGGGATCAGCTTGTGCTTTGTCCTCAGCTTCCCTTCTGCTCATCACTTTGATAGTTTTTAAATTAAGCACCATGTAAATGTAGTACCTTTTTTTGTTAATTTTATTTATTTGGCAGAGAGAGGGCACACGTAGGGAAAGCAGCAGGCAGAAGGAGAAGCAGGCTTCCCGTCAAGAAGGGAGCCTGACTCGGGGCTCAATCCCAGGACCCTGGGATCATGACCTGAGTTGAAGGCCAGGGTCCTGGCATCAAGACCCGCCTGGCTCCCTGCTCAGCAGGAAGCCTGCTTCTCCGTCTCCCTCTGCCCCTGCTTGTGTTCCCTCTCTCGCTGTCTCTCTCTGCCAAATAAACAAATAAGATCTTCTTTAAAAATTTCATGAAATTGGATAGGCAAAGATTTCTTTTCTTTTGTTTTTCCTTAAGATTTTATTTATTTATTTGACAGAGATCACTAGTAGAGAGTCAGGCAGAGAGAGGGGGAACCAGGCTCCCTGCTGAGCAGAGAGCCCATTCGGGGCTGGATCTGAGGACCCTGAGATCATGACCTGAGCTGAAGGCAGAGGCTTAACCCACTGAGCCACCCAGGCACCCTTAGATTTCTTAAATAGATACAGAAATCATAATAGAATGAAGGAACTGACTTCACTAAAATTAAGAATTATCCGTTAAAAAACCAGTAAGAGTTAAGCCATGGACTAGGAGGAAGTATTTGTATTGCACATATCTGACAAAGTATTGTGTCAGAAGATAAATATGTATCTAGAGTTAGATAGGTACAGATATACAAAAGACAACTCATTTGAAAAAATGGACAAAAGACTTGAGTGGACATTTCACAAAAGAGGACATCCACATGGTTAATAAACACATGAAAATGATGTCAACATTATCAGTTATTAGGGTAATTAAAACTACAATGAGATATTGGAAATTCTAGAGTAATTAGAAAATGGAATAAAAGACATCAAAATTAGAGAAGAAGTAATATTAACTATTCATAGATGACATGACCCTATATATAGAAAACCCCAAACAATCCACAAAAAAGTTCTTGAACTAATTAGTGAATTTGGCAAAGTTGTAGGGTAAAAGATCAACACACAAAACCCACCTGTGCCTCTACACCAGCAACGAGCAATCTGGAAAGGAAATTAAGAAGGCATCTCTGGGGCACCTGGGTGGCTCAGTGGGTTAAGCCTCTGCCTTCGGCTCAGGTCATGATCTCAGGGTCCTGGGATCGAGTCCTGCATTGGGCTCTCTGCTTGGAGGACAGCCTGCTTCCCTCCCCCACCCTGCCTGCCTCTCTGCCTGTGATCTCTCTGTCAAATAAATAAATAAAATCTTAAAAAAAAAAAAAAAAAGAAGGCATCTCTGAAGCTTCTGGGTTGGCCAACATGTGAAGGTTGGGGAGAGTGGCTGGTCTGAAGAGGACAGAGAAACTGCATGCCCCCTCCCCACGCCCACGCCCCCTCCCCACGCCCACGCCCACGCCCCCTCCGTAACTCTTCCATCTGCCTGTTCCCAAGTTGTATCATTCTGTAATCAACCAGTGATCTAGGGTGGTCCCAAATGGGAGATTTGGAAGGTCCTAAACTCTCCTCCATGGACACACAGACTCTATGGCTATGGGTGGTACAATCCCTTCTGAAAAAGACCTGAAAACTAACTAAACAGCTCCTTCACAACAAACAAAAAAAGGGCCACATCAGGACTGTGGGAAAGACCCCAAGGAGATGATGAGGGAGCAGAAGGCTGGCTGAAGACAAAGCAGAAGTAGACAGCCTGCAACGTCCCCCCACTCCCACCCCTGGGTGGGGCGCCTGTGACATTCTTCCAGGACTCTCCCGACCGTCTTCAGAGTAATGCCTTTCTAGAGGGGAGGAACAACCTTAACCTGACAAGGGCAAGGCCTCGGGTATCTCATAGGTCTTCTTTAGCCCATGAAAGTTCTTTTGAAACCTCTCTTCTCCTTATGCCCCCAACCCCACAGTATACATAATAAGCCCCCCCCAACCCCTGTGCAGCAGCTCTTTCTGCCCACGGGACCCCTGCGTTTTAATAAACCACTGTTTTGCACCAAAGATGTCCCAAGCAAGAAGTCTTTCTTGGTTGCCGGCTCTGGACTTCACCTGACTGAACCTCACCTTTATGCCAAAACCACATCGAACGGCTCCTGAACGTGGGGCTTCGAGTTTTTACCTCCGGACTCTGAGCTTCGGGGCTCTTTTCTCTTCCCTTTCTCTTCATTTCTCTTCATTTCTGGGGCTCTTCAAGCAGTGCGGTCTTACTGGAACACTCGCATGTCGACTGCTCAGGCTGCAGTCCTCTGGCCCGTGGCTGCTCTATGGGGAGGAGAGCGTCTGCCTTTAGGCTGGAGGTTAGTTCCCTGGCCGAGATGGCAATAAGACCCGGAAACGTGATGCCGTCTCTTTATTCCTGTTCTTATATAAAGTTGTCTCTCTTGGGCACGGGACAGCCACCTAAGTCACCAGGACGGCTGCCAGTCTTAAGACTCCCCTGTGAGGTTTCCTCCTGCTAGATCTAATGTGATCCCCTCCACATCCCCGGTCTACCTGCTTCTGGCCACGGGACTTCCATTGGGAGCCCACCGAAACCAGTACCCGATTGAATTAAAAGGCAACTGGGCATGTTTCCTAGGGAAGTTGTCTGTAAAGAGCACATGAGTTGGAATGTCGCTTAGAATCAGGATGGGTGGGGCACCCGGGCAGCTCAGCCGGTTAAGCGGCTGCCTTCGGCTCAGGTCATGATCCCAGGTTTCTGGGATCAAGTCCCACATTAGGCTCCCTGGTCAGCCGGGACTCTGCTTTCTCCCTCTCCCTCTCCCTCTGCCTGCCGCTCTGCCTACTTGTGTTCTGTGTCTCTCTGTCAAATAAACAAATAAGTAAATATTTTTTTAAAATCATGATGGCTCTCTACCTTTACTGTTTTCCATCAGTGTCCTCTACAAATTACTTAAATTCGAAAATTTGGTAATTTCCCCTTGTAAAACTTTCTTCTAGCATTTTCCATGGGTTAAAATGCCAGGGCAGTACACAGCCTTCAGGACATGAGATAGCACGGCACGGGTGTTTCAGTCCATTCAGCACACCCGTGGGCAGCCTGGGGTGCAACGGGGAAGGAGAGGGGAGACGGGGGAGACGGAACCTCTCCTACCGGCCGCTTACAGCAGGAAGGCGGGACTGTGCTCAACAACGATGTCTTGGTGAGGGACGCCTCCGGGCGCTTTTGACACCCGGGAACCTCTGATGTATTCTGCATGGGACGCCAGCCAGGAGTCAGGGGAATTTGGTAATGGACCTTCTTTACTCCTCTGGAACCATGGTCTCAGTAAGCTTCTTCGGTTCCCGAGGACTCTACTTTGGGGTGCCTTTTAACCCACTGGAAACAATTTGAATTGCAAAACCTAGGAAGGGACTGAGCTCCTGTAACACTGCTTGGCCTCAGTGGGATCTATCAGTGAGATGATCTCTGCAGGAAGCAGAGCAGATAGACCCAGGTACCTTCATCGCTCACACCTTAGGCCTTCATTGCTCCACACCAGGACTCCGACCCCAGGGCCTCTTGCAGAACGCGTCTGCCTGAGTACGTCTGGCTAGTCTAAGTAGGCCGCCTCCTGATAAACCCAGGTTGCTGGAGGACACACAGGCACTCCCTAGTAAAGGGGACTCTTGGTCTCACTGTTCACCGAATACTTGTGGGGGCTTCTCCCTCACTCATTTCCCGGGCTAATGGCAGTAATGGGAGCCGACTGGGGTTCATCTCCCTCGGGGCAGAGACTTTAAGGAATATTCCCAAGCAGCCGCGGAAACTCCCTCTGTTGGGGGAAATTCCCCGTCTTCTCTGTCCTGGACTGGACTACCTGTGCCCTTCGTTGCGTCTGCTCCTCTGTTGGAGTTGATGAGCTCAAGAACCCGCAACCCCTTCTCTGTCTTTGGGCAGCACTTCCCTTCTGTTTGTTCCTAGTTCTGCACCACCTTGAGTGCAGCCTGCGAAACTGGCTTCTAGACTGTCCTGGGAGCCTTCTGCACTGTTGGCTCCTCTACCCTCACCATTGAGAAGCAGAGAAGAGCACCCCGGGACCTAACAACACCCACTCCTGATTTCCCCACCAGCATCTCAGGTAAAAACTAAAGATGGGACAGACAGCGAGAGGGGGAACATAAGCAGGGGAGTGGGAGAGGGAGAAGCAGGCTTCCCGCCGAGCAGAGAGGCCAAGCAGAGAGCATGATGCGGGGCTGGATCCCAGGACCCGGGGATCATGACCTGAGCCTAAGTCAGACGACTGAGCCCCCCAGGCGCCCTGATAGATGTGTCTTTGAAGTTAACAACACTAAAGGTGAAACTTTTATTCTTTCTGGATTTACTGAAGGTCAAACAAATTCATGTTATCTCTGTTGCAAGTTGTTAGTAAAAAGATGACTAAGTGATGGTTAATTGTCTCATCAAAATTTTCATAGGTTTGTTAAAATAGTTTTCAGTCTTTGGTAACCTGAAACTTTAAAGTTTGGCTTGGATGATAAATGATATTGAATTCATTGGACATCTAGATCCTTTCCAAATAGGATAAAGTGCTAAGTCATTGATTACTGGATGTAGGTTTGTGCTTTTGGCTATTTACTGCAAAAAAACTAAGGATATTTGAGTTTGTGGTAAACACACTTTTCGCTTAACTGATCCACAAATTTGCCATCTAAAGAATTCTGGTGTAATAGTTCACAATTGGTTACTCCTAATTCTTCATGGGAGACGAAGCTTTCTAAAGAATGCAAAATTCTTTTTTTTTTTTTTTAAAGATTTTATTTATTTGACACGAGAGAGATCACAAATAGGCAAAGAAGCAGGGGCGGGTGGGGCAGGCTCCCTGCTGAGCAGAGAGCCCGATGTGGGGATGATCTCAGGACCCTGGGATCATGACCTGAGCCGAAGGCAGAGGCTTTAACCCACTGAGCCACCCAGGCACCCCTAGAATGCAGAATTCTTAAATGTAGTTAAGACTGATGCAAATCTTTGGGGGACGCCTGGGTGGCTCAGTGGGTTAAGCCCCTGCCTTCCGCTCGGGTCATGATCTCAGGGTCCTGGAATCGAGTCCTGCATCGGACTCTCTGCTCGTCAGGGAGCCTGCTTCCCGCCCCCCCCCCCCGCCTCTCTGCCTGACTCTCTGCCTGCTTGCGATCTCTGCCTGTCAAATAAATAAATAAATAAAATCTTTAAAAAATTTTTTTTTAATAAATAAATAAATAACCCACCTTTTGGGGTGCCTGTGTGGCTCGGTCATTGGGTGTCTGCCTTCGGCTCGGGTCATGATCCCAGGGTCCTGGGATGGAGCCCCACATGAGGCTCCCTGCTTGGTGGGAAGCCTGCTTCTCCCTCTGCCTGCGTCTCCCCCTGCTTGTGTTCCCTCTCTCACTGTGTCTCTCTCTGTGTGTCAAATAGGTAAATAGAACTTTAAATAAACAAATAACCCACCTTTGTGGATGTTAGATTCTGATTGTCCTTAAACTTGAGGTAAACTTCAGACAAACCATCACCTTGACTAATTCTGTGTGGCTGGGTAACGAAACCATTCCCTAAAAGCCAGAGCATGCCGCACTCCATAGGGTTAAGTGTGGACTTGTGCAGATAATGGATGACCCCCCACTTTCTTTATTATTGGATTGAATGATGCCCTTGAGGATGCTCTTATCTCTTAATACAATCTTCTCCCACTTGCCAGTGATTCCTTATAATTAGGGTATTAGCACTTCACCCCAAACAAAGAGGGCTTCTTAATTGTTTCATCTCTTAGATCTATTTATCCTAGAAGCCACCTCTATTGAGGTACATTTGCAAACAAAGGCCTTAGCCAAGCATACAAGAGCCCTCCTGGTAAAAGGAACCTCAGAGCTCACTATGGGACAGTCTCTGTAATTACTTCACATCAGGTCCAAGATTAGAAGCCTCCAAGGGATGGTGGGAAGCTGACTTACTAAATACCAGGCTACGCTTACAGATATGTCTGAAGTAATACTTGAAGCCTGTCAGACTTCAAGCACAGCTACCCTTATGCCTGGACCTTGCTGTTGTCCTCCTATAGAGCACAGGTGTTCAGAGGTTATTGGGGTGACCAGATTTAAGGTGCACAATGATGGCTTGTTTACCAATGGCAATAGTTTCTTGGAAAAGGGTGTAAGAAAACCGGTATGTTATAGTCCTCGCTCCCTCTTGCTTTGCAATTGCCAAAGCCTTAAAAATTAATATTTGTACCGACTCCAAATAGACCTTGCTAGTCTTAACGTACCGGTGAAGTAATTTAAGGAAAAGGGGATTATTATTAAGCCATAATTCCCCAATCAGATATGGGCCTGAAAGTATCACATGTGCAAAGAATGGCCCCCCAAACCCGAGTAACCCTTGAAATCCCGACCACTCTTCAGAAAGGCCCAGTATTCATATGACTGGCCTTCTGGCTGAGACCCAGTGGCTAAGCACCTCTAACCTGCGTTCACGGCTGGAAAGGCCACCGTACTCTGGGTTTTGCCTGGATGCACAGATGCGCTGTTAAAACTGTTAATAAAAACATGTAAAAGCAGCTTTACAGAGTAGAATGGCAGGAGATGTCACATAGGGTGGACCTTGTGCTAGCATAAAACAGAACGCTGTGCGTACAGTCTAGATGACCGCAGGACACGTCCGGGTTTCTAACTGACATGAATACTCAGATTGGTTTCTTAAATGATCTCTTTCCTTTATTGATTGCTTTAAACTCCTGGACTGGAAGAAAATTACCAGAGGTCAACTATCCAAGGTCTTTTACTCACACTTGTCTTTCTCGTTATTTTGTTGTCATTTCCAGTGTCTCCCAGCCTAGTGCTATGACTTCCAGCTAACAGAAGATCCTTTCTCCTCAAGGAGGTTCATATCTGTATGTGGTCTGCTTTGGATTCAGCTTCCTCCCCCTTTCATCACTCCCCTATCCATTCTCCAGCTGAACAATGTTGACCCACAGGTAGGGCCATCTCCATGCCCCTATTCAGCAGGAAGATGTTACAGAAGATGAGACCTTCCACCTTCAACCACCTTAAAGACTTAAGGGTCAAGAATTGTTCAGGGGGGAATGTTGAGGGAGTGGAAGCCTGACTGAAAACAAAGCAGAAGCAGAGACCCTGCAACCTCTCCCCACCCCCACTCCTCGGTGGGATGCCTGTGACCTCCTTCCAGGAATCTCCCAACTGTCTCCCTGTTAATGCCTTTCTAGAGGGGAGGAACAACCTTAACCTGACAAGGGCAAGGCCTCGGGTATCTCATAGGTCTTCTTTAGCACATGAAAGTTCTTTTGAAACCTCCCTTCTCCTTATGCCCCCAACCCCATACTGTATAATCAGCCCGAACAACCCCTGTGGACCAGCTCTTTTCTGCCATGGGAATCCTTCTGCTTTAATAAAGCAGCATTTTGTACCAAAGATGTCTCAAGAATTCTTTCTCTGTCATCAGCTCCAGAGTCCAGCCCACTGAACCTCACCTGTATTCCAAAACCACATCAGAGAGACAAAGTAATGGCTGAAAATTTGGTCTCTAATGAATCTTAACTTGGATGACAAGACCATGAGCAACCCAAGCGCAGGGAACCTCTTTTCTTCACCATTTTGTGATTATGTATAATGCTGTACCTGATGGAGAGTAAAAAACAAAAAATGAATACAATACAAGTAGCTGTGGAATTAGAATGAGAAAGAGGCAACTCCCTTTATAATATCTAAAACAATAAAATACCTAGTTATTTTTAAAGGATTTTATTTATTTGTCACAGCAGGAGAGCACAAGCAATGGGAGTGGGAGAGGAAGAAGCAGGCTCCTGTACCGAGCAGGGGGCCCCATGCTGGACTTGATCCCGGGACCCTGGGACTATAGCCCAAGCCGAAGGCAGTTGCCCAACTGAGCCACCCAGGTACCCCACTAGGTGTAAGTTTTTTTTTTTTTTTAATGTTCTTTTTCTTTTTTTTTTTTTAAGATTTTATTTATTTATTTGACAGAGATCACAAGTAGGCAGAGAGGCAGGCAGAGAGAGAGGAAGGGAAGCAGGCTCCCCGCTGAGCAGAGAGCCCGATGCGGGGCTCGATCCCAGGACCCTGGGATCATGACCTGAGCCGAAGGCAGAGGCTTTAACCCACTGAGCCACCCAGGCGCCCCTTGGTGTACGTTTAAATGAGGTGAAAGACCTGTACACTGAAAACTAGAAAATATTGCTGAAAGAAAGTAAAAGATGATCTAAACAAATGAAAGACATCCCATGTTCATGGACAGGAAGACTTGATATTATGATGTTAGTAGAACGCAAAGCGGCCAGTCCACAGACTGACGCAGTCCCTCCGTGTGCCTAGCTGGCTCACTAGGAAGAGCACACCACTTTATCTCAGGCTTCTGAGTGTCAGTCCCACGCTGGAGGCAGAGATTACTAAAAACAAATAGCCCAGCCTCTGCACCCCACCCCCCAGCAGAGGGCAGCACCTCTGTCTCACTTTTCCTCATTTCTGCCTTTTCACTGTTTACTCTTGGAAGTGCTGAAAAGAGCAGAGCCTCTCACTACCCCTCATCCCTCTCCCCATTCTCCCTCCTGCTTGTGCTCTTGGTTTCTCAAGAATTTTTTTATTTACTTGAGAGGGAGAGAGAGCACAAGCAGGAGTAGCACCAGAGGGAGAGGGAGAAGCGTGTTCACCACCGAGCAGGGACCCCAACTCAGGGCTTGATCCTAGTGATGAAGTTCTAGAATCCAGGTGAGGTTCGGTGGGACGAGGTCCGGAGCCCACGGCTAAGAAAGAATTCTTAAGACATCTCTGGTGCGAAAAGGTGGTTTATTAAAGCACGGGGACAGGACCTGTGGGCAGGAAGAGATGCTGCCCCAGGGATGTGAGGAGTGGTCTATTATAAACTTGTAAGTTGGGAGGGGCTTAGGGATGGCGTAAGTCTCTAAGGAATTTTGGAAGCAAGGTTTCTAGGACCTTGAGGGGCTAGGTATTGTTTGGGAAAAAGGTTATTTATTACCAGTAATAAAAACCTTCTTGTGAGACCCTTTAGATGTATATCAGTGGATCATATGCTTGGGAATGATTGTCAACACTATCTTGGAGGTTTAGAGATAAAGTTTAAAGGAATCGTTATAGTAGACTTACAGGATCCTGGTTGGGGGTAGGGGGTCAGTCAGGCTAGGATTGTCCTTTGCCCTTAGCAAAGCCTCAAGGTGAGGGTAGTTGAGTCCCTAGAGGAGAGTCACTCTGCCTGTTTCAAGGGCTTGTCAGTAGGTAAGGAAATTTAATAATTTTTCTTCTGCCCCTGTTTCCCACATCACTAGCACTCAGGGATTGTGACCCGAATGGAAGGCAGATGTTTAATGGACTGAGCCACCCAGGCATCCCCAGAATTGCAAAGTTTGAACACACTTTTCAAAGTTTTAGGGTGTTAGTGACATGCATCACTGGTGTGTGTGCAGGTTGGTAACCCTCATACTGGGTAACTGGAGTATATACAGAAGCTACAAACACGTATGCCCTTGGACTCAGCAATCCCACTTCTACGAGTCTGTCTTGCAGACACAACACATGGAATATGACATAGATCCGAGGTTACACAGTAGGTATGAGCTTAAACATCAGAGCATTGTATGTGATAGCAGAAGACTGAAAACACTTAAGTGTCCAACTTTGTTAATAGATTATTATATACTCATAAAATTAATACTATGCAGCTACAAAAAGAATAAGGAGGCTCTTTCCAAACTGATACAGAAAGAGTTCCAAGGTACATTATTAAGAGAGCTAAGCAAGGTACTGCATTTTGTGTAGGAAGGGAGAAAATACAATACACAGTGGTACGTGCTTATATTCACACTAAAAAGCCCAGGAAGGACCAAGAAGTTAATTAAAGTGCTCACTCATGTGTATGTGGATATAGATGATAATGGGGCAGACGGGAGAGAAACTTTTCATTGTATGTCTTTTTATTTTCCCAGTGTAGAAAGGCTGACTTTAAAATTAAACTGGTTTAGGGGTCCCTGGGGGCTCAGTCTGTTAAGTGTCTGCCTTCAGCTCAGGTCATGATCCCAGGGTGCTGAGACTAAGCCCTATGTTTGGCTCTCTACTGGCAGGGAGCTGGGCTCCCCCTCAGGCTCCCTGCTGGGTGGGAAATCTGCTCCCTCTGCCCCTCTCCCTGCTTGTTTTCTCTCTCACTCTCAAATGGATAAATAAAATCATTAAATGTATTTTTGTTTTTATTTTTAAAAAGATTTTATTTATTTATTTGCCAGAGCGAGAGAGCGAGAGAGCGAGAGCGAGAGAGAGAGAGGGAGAGAGCACAAAAGGGGGAGCGGCAGAGGGAGAGGGAGAAGCAGGCTTCCCGCTGAGCAGGGAGCCCAACGTCACTTGGGACCATGACCTGAACCTAAGTCAGAGGCTCAACCAAGTGAACCACCCAGGCATTCCTAAATAAAATTAAAAAAAAAAAAAAAAAAGGAGAGAAACCCAAAAAACAAAAAAAGTATGTTCTCTCCTGTCAGGAATATACTCAGTTACATAACATGTATAATTATAAACATATCTTTTTTCTTCTTTGAAAATTGTGCAGGGGCGCCTGGGTGGCTCAATGAGTTAAAGCCTCTGCCTTTGGCTCAGGTCATGATCCCAGGGTGCTGGGATCCAGCCCTGCTTTGGGCTCTCTGCGGGAAACCAGCTTCCCCCCACCCCGACCCCTGCCTGCCTCTCTGCCTACTTGTGATCTCTATCAAATAAATAAATAAAATCTTAAAAAAAAAGAAAATTGTGCAAAATATAATTTATCATCAGAACTCTTGGTGTAGGGCATAAACCTGTAGCAATGTTACAAATGGCAAGTTTGTGTTTGAAGTTGTATGCTTTATGCAACCCACTTATTGGTAATAAAAAATAAGTTTCACTTAACTCTGCTATAGGAAAGACAGTTATTTTTCTGTTGCCTCCATAGAAAATGATAGTACAAAATCATTGTCATATGAAAAGGCAATCAAAGGATATGCAGTGAGAAAAGTAGGAAGTAATATAGACACACCTCAGTTAATTCATAAAGATACTTTTCTAGGCTGTAATCTGGATATTTGTCAGCTTTTTCACATTTTTAATTTGTTGTAATTTATTTTCACATTCTCATTAAATATTTATTTCATACCTAATTTTGTATTATTTTTCTTTGTATTTTTTAAAAATAATATCTGCCCCAAACGTGGGGCTCAAACGCACAGCCCTGAGATCGAGTTGCACGCTCTACCAACTGAGCCAGTCAGGTGCCCTGTATTGTTTTTCTTAAGGCTAACCCACCAAACCATAAGCTATAAGACCCAAAAAACCTAGGTCCAGCCTAGCTGGAGGCCTGATGGGGAGCGACTTGGAGGAGACAGGGACTCTGTCCACAGGTGTTTTGTTTTGTTTTTAAGATTTTATTTATTTATTTGACACAGAGAGCGCACAAGCAGGGGAACAGCAGGCAGAGGGAGAGGGAGAAGCAGGCTCCCCGCTGAGCAGGGAGCCCCATGTAGGACTCTGTCCCAGGATCCTAGGATCATGACCTGAGCCCGAGGCAGATGCTTAGCGGACTGAGCCACCCAGGCACCCCAGGGGTATTTTTAAATAGAAATATTGTGCTGTGTGTGACATACCCCTCTTATTTCCTACTTTCTGTATGAAAGTTTTGGTTAAATGGGTATTTTTCCACTTTAACATTTAACACAAAGTAGGGTGAGAGAGATTTGGATTAACAGCAGCAATGTGAGAAAAACTATGGGGTTGGAAGAGAGGTAGGAAGGGTGGTGCTAGGACCAGTGGAAGAGGTGAGAGGCAGATTGCCTTTTTTTAATGTAAAGAGAGTTGACAGTCGACACCCCTGACACCCCTGTTAAATAACATTCACATTGGAATGATATTCATCAAACAACTACAATGGCAAGATTGTAAGTGATTTTAATTTCTTGTCTGTACTTCTTTGTATAAGTGTATGCCATTTCTAGTAAACAATGTAGTCATTAGTCTTTTTTCTTTTTCTTTTTAATATTTTATTTATTTATTTAATGGGGATATCACAAGTAGGCAGAGAAAGAGGGGGAGGCAGGCTCCCGCAAGAGCCCCATGTGGGGCTTGATCCCAGGATACTGGGATCAGGACCCCAGCCAAAGGTAGATGATTGACCCACTGAGCACCCAGGTGCCCCCCCCTTTTTTTAGATTTTACTTTATTTATTTGTCAGAGAGCGAGAGAGAGCACAAGCAGTCAGAGCAGCAGGCGGACGGAGAAGCAGGTTACCCTCAGAGCAGGAAGCCCGATGTGGGACCCGATCCCGGGACCCTGGGATCATGACCCGAGCCAAAAGCAGATGCTTAACCGACTGAGCCACCCCTCTTTTTTTTTTTTTTAAGTATTATATATCGGGCTTTCAAAGTCCTGGTTCAGCTACTGAACTACCTCTTGTCTTGCTTATTTTCTCAACTACCACACAAGCAGATTAGTTCATCCCGAGCTTCATAATTTCTATAAAAGCTCAGCTCCAGGGTGTCTGGGTGGCTCAGTCGTTAAGCATCTGCCTTTGGCTCAGGTCATGATCTCAGGATCGTGGAATGGAGTCTTGCGTGGGACTCCCTGCTTAGCGGAGAGTCTCTTTCTCCCTCTCCCTCTGCTTGTGCTCTCTCAAATGTACCTTCCTTACATGGCAGTTGAAAGGGCTAACCCTAACTCTCTTGTCCATTAAAAAAACAAAACAAAATAAAACAAAACAAAACAAAAAGTCAAAAGAAATTCTGACAATTGGAGTATCTTCATCTTTTTTTTTTTAAGTTTTTATTTATTTATTTATTTGACACAGAAAGAGAGATCACCAGGAGGCAGAGAGGCAGGTGGGGTGGGGGGGGGGAGGGCGGGGCAGGCTCCCCGCCAAGCAGAGAGCCCAACGGGTAGCTTGATCCCAGGACCCCAAGACCATGACCTAAGCCGAAGGCAGAGGCTTAACCCACTGAGCCACCCAGGCGCCCCTTCATCTTCTTATACCAATAAGATTCTTCTTCTTTTTTTTTTTTAAGATTATTTATTTATTTGGGGCGCCTGGGTGGCTCAGTGGGTTAAAGCCTCTGCCTTCGGCTCAGGTCATGATCCCAGGGTCCTGGGATCAAGCCCTGCATCGCATCGGGCTCTCTGCTCAGCAGGGAGCCTGCTTCCTCCTCTCTCTCTCTCTGACTACCTCTCTGCCTACTTGTCATCTGTCAAATAAAAAAAAAAATCTTTAAAAAAAAAGATTATTTATTTATTTGACGAAGAGAGATCACAAGTAGGCAGAGAGAGAGGGAGAAGCAGGCTTCCCGGTGAGCAGAGCCGGATGTGGGGCTCGATCCCAGGACCCTGAGACTATGCCCTGAGCGGAAGGCAGAGGCTTTAATCCACTGAGCCACCCAGCCGCCCCCGTAAAATTATTCTAATTACAGTTGTTCAAAAATAGAACGGTCTCAGTTCCAAGTCCCTGAAAGGTTCCCAACAGAACATGAAAGAAAAGCCAGATATTTTAAGAAGGACGCTGTTCCAGGGAAGGCAGTTGGACTGGACAACCTCTACTTTTTCTTCTTTCCCATTTTTAGATCTCATTAGCACCTCTCATTAAGGGGTCTAATTTTGTGCTGCATTTCACTTCCAAATGTTATCTGGACATCGAGAATGCCTTATATCTGACACTGGTTTGCATAATGTAGACTCTTTGTAACACGAGCAAACACTTCACGAGTTTCTGTCACCTGCCGGTCAGCCTTCTAAGCATGTAATGGGAGGAATTAGCTCATGTAACCCTCAACCCAGCCCCACAAGGTAGGTCTTACTATGATCATTCCAGGTTGAAGATTTTGCCTGAGGGCCCAAGGATTATGAAGGACAGAGGTGCGATCTGAATCCAGGCTGGCTGTCTCCAGAGTTAGTCTCTCTCTCTCTTTTTTCTTTTTTTAAGATCTTATTTATTTATTTGACAGACAAATACCACAAGTAGGCAGGGAGGCAGGCAGAGGGAGAGGAGGAAGCAGGCCCCCTGCTGAGCAGAGACCCCCGATGCGGGGCTCGATCCCAGGACTCTGGGATCATGACCTGAGCAGAAGGCAGAGGCTTTAACCGGCTGAGCCACCCAGGTGCCCCCAGAGTTAGTCTCTTAACCAGCATGACGCTGCCTCTCACTTGGTAGAGGTTTGAAATTGCTCCGGTTCTGACTGCTGAGATCTGTGCGGTATTTTGGCCTGGTTCCAGCCTGCTGGGAGTTTGGTGAGCTGACACAAGAAAGCCGACCCGATCATATGACCTACCAACAACCAAGGTGTGCCACATGCAGTCCACATCTGAGAGCCAAAGGCAGAGAGTAGTAGTAGGACAGTTGCGTCACGTCTGGAACGGGGATCACAGCGACTGACAGGTGCACAGGGCTGAGGCACCTGTTGGCCGAGGAAAGGTTCTTAAAGGGCCCGCGGCGCACCCATTCATCGTCGGTGCCTCCTGTGCGATGGGGAACCCGGTGGGAGGAGCTTCTTCCTATCGAACCAACACTACCTGTCAAGTGGGTTCCTGCCCCCCCCCCTCTTCCCGTGGCCTCACCCACCTCTCAAGCATCCTGGCCTCCGCCTCGTGCGACACCATATTCATTAGTATCTCAACCCTTCATCTGGATGGTAAACACCTCGGCTGGAATCTTACTTTTGTTCCAACTCAGTGGGATTAAATTTCCCTGGACAGCGTTAGGTGGTTTGTTTTGTTTTGTTTTAATGGTTAATTAATTTATTTTTATAGTCCTACAACTCCCACAATTTCATTAAAAAATGACTTTCAGGCTGCAAAACTGGCCTCTGCTGCTAATTAGATTCCATAGATCTGTCCTGAAAAGGATAAATCATTAAAAAATATGATTATTCCTAAAAGTATGGTTATGACAGGTCAGTTAGCCAAGGTCTTTGACGGGGCGAGGAGGGGTGGGGGAAAGCAAAGTGCGTTCTGCCAGCCCTATTTTCTCTTCCAGTCCCCGGCCGCGTGGGCCGGCCCCCCCGCCCCGCCCCCCCGCCGGACCTCGGCCGCGCCCCCCGGACCCCCCCCCCCCGCGGGGCCTCGGCCGCGCCCCACCCCCCCGCCCGGCGGCGTCACGTGGCGGCTGAGCTCCCCGCGTGCGAGCCTCTGTCCAGCGCCAGGCCCCGCTGGATGCCAGCGATGACGGTTGTTTGTCCGGGGATCGCACTCCGGGGAGAGCCTGCTGCCGCCCCGCACCCCTGCAGCCCCGCTGCGCAGGACGGCCCCGGAAACCCGCCTCCCGTGGGCGGCCCCCCCCGCGGACCCCTCCCCTCGGCGATGGCTCTCCCAGGTCTTCCCGGCCCCGGGGCCTCCCCCAGAAGCAAGTCGCCCCGGGGGTGGGGGTCCTCGAGCCGCAGCAGCCCCGGGCGGCCCGCGCCCGTCCTCGCGCCCCCCGCCGCGGCCCCCGCCCCTCGAGCGCCCGCGCCGGAGCCAGGCTGCCCCGGAAGGATCTGACCGGCCACTTCCTGCAATTGTCTCTCTGGACGCCGTCCGCGGGCGGCCGGCGCTCCCCGTCGCCCTCCCGGAGCCCGGCCTCTCGGCCGTCCCCGCCCCCCGCTCGGCCCGCCGCGCCGCCCTCTCCGCAGCCGGCCGCGGGGGACCCGGGGTGCAGGCGGGGGGCCGGGCGTGCGCGGTCCCCGGGGCCACCCGCCGGCCCGGGGCGGGGGCGGACGCGGGCTCTGGCTCCCAGCAGGTCGAGTCTCAGGGGCCGCCGGGCGTGGGCCGGGAGCACTGCACAGCGGGGGAGGGGGCACGGCTTGCCCCTCCGCGCAGACCCCCGCGGCCCTGACGCCCCCCCCCCCGCCGTCCTGGTCCCTCGGGGCGTGCGCTCCAGGAAGGGGCGCAGGGAGGTCGGAGGAGGGGCCTGTCTGCACTTGATGGATGGCACTGGAGAAATGTCTGGCACTTTCTTTCCCCGTGGGGGAGGTGAGGCTGCGGCCACCTCTCCCCCGCACTCGCTCGCATTCCTGCCGCCGGCTCAGGAAGGGCTTGGGTGGGGCTGCAGCCGGGCGAGCTGGGAGTCATCTTGCAAACTCTCCCTCACAGGGACTTACACCGGCGTGGGAGTGGAGGGGCAGGTGGACAGTCCAAAGCTCAGCCGGGGTGAGAGGGTCCATCCATCCTCCCTGGCTCCCAGGCCTCCCCAGCGCGGGGCGGTGTAGCAGTGCCCAAGCTGCTGTGGTCCGCAGACCCTGGGAGTCCTCAAGACCCTTTCAGTGGTCGGATGAGGTCAAGACACCGTGCAATCCTACGAATGCTTTGTGACTTGACAGGTACACTGACAGCAGGAAGGCAGTGGGGGAAACTGCTGTGTCTTAGCAGAAACCAAGGCGGTGACACCGAATGACTCACTGTGTTCTTCATTACCACACACTGGCAGCGGAAGAAAATAAAAATTAAAAAGCCAGTTTTTACTAAGAATGTCCTTGACAAAGCAGCAAAAAAGTATGAACATGTGATTGGTTTATTATAGTTACTTAAATGCGTTAAGAAGGACTCGTTTTAATTTCTAATATGGTATACATGAATGGATTTAACCCACATAAACGAAAACTCTCTGAGGTTCTCAATAATTCTGAAGGGTGTAAACAGGTCCTTGGACCAGGAGTATGAGCGCTGCTGCTGGGGGAAGTCACAGGCTGTCAGGTAGCTGAAGGGGGACTGAGGCCCTTTGCAGATACTGTATTCCCAGCTTTGAGAAGTGATCTTATTTGGAGTAAAGGGGGGAACCACAGCTATGTTTTCTGGGAACCCACTCTCCTTCCAGAGACATTCGCTAGAATACAGATGTGAATGGCCTCTGCTGGCAAGAGAGACAAGACATACAGGCCCGCAGCCCCTCCGAGCTGCCCCTCTCCCCTGTGTACTGGATCCAGTGTTGGGGGCGGAGGGGGACACAGGCATGTTTGTGGCCCAAGTGGAGTAACCCTAGACATGGACCCCCTCATGGCCTTTTCCTGTTGCCTCTAAGGTGGCTCTTTCCCCTCCCCAAAGAAGTCACAGTGTAGCAAGTTTGACAGATTGCAGGATCCAGGAGTCCACACCCTAGCCTGGCTTGGGTCGGGATGGAGAGTGGGTACGCTTGTCTCTGTGTGTGCCACTGGGCATGACTGTGTGCTCTGGTCCAGTTCCGTGAACTCCCGAGTTGTCCCCAACACCAGTCCTCCTGCATAGGTTGTATCTGGTGTCTCCCCCGGGTGAGCACATCTGAGTTGTTCCAACTACTTCTCCGACCCTTTGGCGATGGCAGGGCTGCTGTGGGTGAGGCTGAGGTCTGGCACCTCTCTGTTACCTCTGGCACAGGGAAGGGGGGTGTGGAAGGCCAGGAGGGTAGGCAGGTCAGCCTCGAGTGCTACTCCCCCGCTCCCCAAGGAGCCAGTAGGTCCGAACTTTGCCTTTGCCCTGGAGGGAAAAAGAAGAGGCAGTTGGGGGGGGGAGTAGCACACCTTACCCACTTACCCAAGTGAGAGGAGAGGCTTAGGGATGGGAGTGGGTTGGCTGCTTAAGAAGGGGCCCGGAGGAGGATAACCACCCCCACCCCCGCCCTCGCCCCGGGACTCCAGGGCATGGCGAGGGCAGGGGCTTTCTTCTCTACCTTCATTTCTACATCTCCTCGGAGCTCCAGCTCAAAACCACCAAACTCTTCCAGGACAGCCTTGGTCTCAGAAGACAAGTGGATCTTCAGGGCTGGGAAGAGTAAGAGAGAAGGGAAGGTGGGGGACGGGGAGACAGGGGCAGGGGGATGGGGAACTGCAGGATGCTCTCCCGCCTTTCGGTCTAGAAAGCCTCTGCATTCAGAGTTCCACCCCTCCATTTGGAGTCTGACCATACTGGCCTCTCCCTTAGAATTCTAGACTGTATTGTCCGACACCGTAGCCACTAGTCACCTGTGATTTAAATGATTTATATTTAAATCATTTAAAACTAGGGGTGCCTGGGTGGCTTAGTCAGCTGAGTGTCCGAGTCTTGATTTCAGCTCAAGCCTTGATATCTGCATTGTACGTTCAAGGCCCGCACGGGGCTCCACACTGGGCATGGAGCTTAATATAAAAAAAAAAGGGGGCGCCTGGGTGGCTCAGTGGGTTAAAGCCTCTGCCTTCGGCTCAGGTCATGATCCCGGGGTCCTGGGATCGAGCCCCGCATCAGGCTCTCTGCTCAGCAGGGAGCCTGCTTCTCCTCTCTCTCTGCCTGCCTCTCTGCCTACTTGTGATCTGTCAAATAAATAAATAAAATCTTAAAAAAAAAAACAAAACAAAAAAAACAAAACAAAAAACTGGGTCGCCGGAGTGGCTCAGTCAGTTAAGCAGCTGCCTTTGTCTCAGGTCATGATGTCAGGGTCCTGGGATTGTGTCCCCACATCAGGCTCCCTGCTCAGTGGGGAGTTTGCTTCTCCCTCTCCCTCTGCCTCTCCTCCCACTGGTTCTCGCCCCCGCCCCTTGTGCTCACTCTCCCTCTCTCTCTCTCAAATAAATAAAATCTTTAAAAAAATAATTAAGGGGCACCTGGGTGGCTCAGTGGGTTAAAGCCTCTGCCTTCAGCTCTGGTCATGATCCCGGGGTCCTGGGATCGAGCCCCACGTTGGGCTCTCTGCTCAGCAGGGATCCTACTTCTCTGCCTACTTGTGATCTCTGTCTGTCAAATAAATAAATAAAATCTTTAAAAAAATTAAAAAATAATTAAAACTAAAAATTAAAAATTCAGTGCCTCAGTTGCACTGACCACTTTTTTTTAAGATTTAGTGATTTATTTGAGAGAGAGAGAGGGTGTGCGCCTGAGCACGGGGAGGGACAGAGAGACTCTCCCGCAGACGTCCCGCTGAGCAGGGAGCCTGACTCAGGTCTCCATCCCACCATCCTGAGATCAGGACCTGAGCTGAAATCTAGAGTCAGACTTTGTTAAGGCCTTGTTAGGAGCGTTAAATTTAATGCTCACGAAGTCTTTAAACAGAATCTGGCGCACAGGAAGCACTCTGTTAAGTGGTTGCCGTGACTCTTGTTGAACTCATACTCATTTTAGGGCTGAGGGAACGGAGGCCTAAGGGAGGAGATCGGCCCCGCCTGCGAGGTCAGATCTGGGCTCCCGCTCCCAACCTGGTATCCCCCACACTCCTCTTGAACTCGCCCCGCCGCCCCTGGTCTGTAGCATAGTGGTCTCGTGGAGTCCTTGAGCCGTTTCTGAGAACAGGCTCCACGAAGACTGACCTCAGGGAGGGGCTTTCTCCTCCTGACTGCCCCAGGCAGTGCCCAGGGAGTGTCTGCTGAGCCAGAGCCCTCGGGACTCCCAAGTAGCCCTTCTCCTGCCTTGAGGCTTGGATGGGGTCTGCATGAGGCGCCCCCGGTGGGTCTGGGTCACCTTAGCACCCCGAGGCCCAGCACTCGGCAGTCACTCAGTACAGGTCTAGGGAGTTGATTCGAGTTGAGTATAGCAGGAGGTAGAAGACAGCCGGAAGCACGAGTGGGGAAGAGGGAGGGCCAGCGCGCACTAGGTGCCTACTGAGAGGAGGGGCTGTGCTGGCTCCTCCACAGCCCTGAGATGGGTGTCACTTAGCAGATAAACCGCTGCAGCTCAGAAAAGTCGAGGGACAGTTATAACCTGGTCGTGTCATTTGGGTCTCACACGTAACTCTTCCAAGGTATGTCTCTTATTCTCATCTTACAGAGGAGGAAACCAGAGGCTGGAGGCAGACTGCCACACAGCTGTGTGGGTTGTGGAGCTGAGATTCCCACCCCAAGGGCCGCGCGAAGCCCTCCAGCACATTCGAGAGGGCTCAGAGGCACCGAAGGACAGGCTCCCCTCGGGGAACTGCTGAACACAGCCTGGAAAGACTTCGAAGCACTTGGCAGGAGGGGGCTGGCTCTCTGACAGGACTGGAGGTGATGGGCCCGCATGGAAGCCCAGGCCGGGTGCCAGCGCCCTGGGTGGGGAGCGTGCCCGAGGGGCTTTCCTCGCCCTGCCCACCCGCCCTCTCCGGCCGCCCGGGTCAGCCGCCTCACCTTCCCCGTTAGACTCCATTCTGGAGGCGGTGTTGACTGTGTCTCCGAAGAGACAGTACCGGGGCATCTTCAGCCCAACCACACCGGCGCACACGGGCCCTGTGGGGAGTGTAGGGTGGCAGCCGGGTCGGAGGCGTGGTGGTTGCTGGGCAGGGCAGAGGCGGGACAGAGGCCCCTGGGGACCAGGTGTGCGTGTGTGCGAGAGACCGGGGCGGTGGGGGGGGGGGGGCAGCCTGGGGACAGTCCCGCCCCGGGGGGGGGCGGGGCCCTTACCCGTGTGGATGCCGATCCGCAAGCGCAGCTCCTCCTGCGGCCGATGGCGGATGCGGAAGGAGCGCACCGCGTCCAGCAGCGCCAGCGCCATGCGGGCCACCTCCCGGGCGTGCAGCAGCCCGTTGCGCACGGGGAGCCCGGACACCACCATGTACGCGTCGCCAATGGTCTCCACCTGCGGGGGCCGCCCGGGATGCACGCCCTGAGCGCAGGGCTGGGCCGGGCCCGGTGCCGCCCGCACACCGTGGGCCCTGTCTGTGTTTCGGCGCCCCGTCCCCTGCGTCCTTGCTCTGCCTGGTCCTGGGGCTCCGGGTAACAGTCTCTGCCCGGGTTTCGTGGGCCCCTCTCTGGACGCTCTCTGGCGTTCTGCCCTTCCCCGTGCTCTGACCCCGTCCATTACCACCTCACCTTGTACACATCAAAGTTATCTATGACGGCATCGAAGCAAGTGTACAGGTCATTGAGCAGGGTGACCACCTGGAAGGGAAGAGAAGCCAAGGGGGGTAGGGAGGAAGGGCCCCCATCTGGGATCGAGTGGGAACAGGGGAACCAGCAGGCAGGTCCGACGGGGCGGAGCTGCGAGGCCAAGCACACGGGCCTGGTTTCCGCTGGGCCTCACCTGCATGGGCGTGCTCTCTGCGGACAGGGCCGTGAAGCCCACGATGTCACTGAAGTAGATAGTAACACTGTCGAAGGCTTCTGCCTGGACCGTCTCCCCACGCTTCAGCTGCTCAGCCACGGAGCTGCGGGGTCAGGGACGGGGCGGGATGGATCAGAGCGCGAGGTGGGGGGGATCGGAGCATGAGGGGAGGGGGATCGGAGCACGAGGCGGGGCGGGGGGCGGGGCTCGGGCGAGGCCTGGCCTGGGCCCTCACTGCGGCAGAATCTGGTAGAGCAGGGCCTCAGCTCTGCGCTTCTCCTCCAGGTAGGCCTGGGTGCGCTCCTCCACCAGCCCCTCCAGGTTGTTGGCGTACTGCTCCATGCGCGACAGCAGGTTGTCCAGGATGTTGCTGCTGTTCTCTCTGAGGCCGGGGGTGGGGGGACGGGACGCAGTGAGAGAGGAGCAACCCGTCCAGCACCCCCCCAGGCCTGCCGTGCCCACCTGGCACTCACCCTTCTCGGGATTCATGTCAGCCCACCCCCCAAATGCGGTGGGGTCCCTGGAGAGGGTTGGGGTTGGGGAGCATGGCAAGATGGGTGTGCTGGGGGGAAAGGGCAGGAGAAAAGTTCCATTCATCTCTGAGACCCCCAAGTCCGGCCTGGAGAGACCTTGGCTCCTTTGTTCATCTTTGTTGAAGACAAGCAGGTTAGAAGGAGGCGGAGGAGGTGGAGAGGGTCAGGGGTGGAGCGAGGATGGAGGGTGGGCACACAGGCCGGCAGAAAGGCAGACGGGCGTGGGGAGGGGTTGCTGGGGCATACTGCCGCAGGGAGGGCCACGGGCTGGGCTGGGGGCTCCTGTGCAGGTGTGGGATGCCGGAAGCCTGTTGGTTCTGCTCTGCTGCAGAGGAGGGGCTGGTGGGGGGCAATGTTGGTGGGGGGAGGGGCACGAGAGGTTGGGGACGATGGGACAGCTGATGGGACAGCCGGGCCAGGCAGCCCTCCCAGAAGGGGGCCTGTGGGGGCCGGGGAGGGGGGCTGTGGGTGGGGGAGGTTGTGGGGGTGGGGGCTGTGGGAGCGGGCTGGGGTAGGGGAGGCAAGGGAAGGTGCCAGCCACCTGTTGAACTTGCGCAGCATCAGGCGAACCTGCTGGAAGGACGGCCGCTCCTGCGGCTCCTCTGCCCAGCACCGCTGCATCAGCTGGCCCAGGTCCTCCAGGCCGCTCTGCAAGGCCAGGGAGGGCCGGAAGGGGGGCTGCTCCCCCCGGGTCACGCGCTCCACGATCTCTGCGCAGTGGGGAAAAGAGGGATTGAGGGGAGGGTCCCGCCAAGGGCCAGGGAGAGCTGGTGCGGAGGGCAGGGCGGGGAGGGCATGATGTCCCTGGCACAAAGGCTGGTGCAACCGGGCCAGGGCTAGGGGACAGCAGGGGTCTCACCTTTGGGGCTGAGGTCCAAACCTTCCACATGGAAGACACCGCTCCTCAGGGCAATCTCCTGGAGGATGATCCCGAAGCTGTACACGTCCCCTGCCTGGGAGCCCCGGGCAGGGGGTGAGGCCATTCGCAGGAGCTCGGGGGCTGTCCACAACTTTTCTGCAGGTCAGAGGTCAGGAGTCATGGGGCGAAGGGCCTTAAAACTAAGGGGTGGGGGAAGCAAGGTCCTAGAAGATGCAGCCGGAGTGACCTGGAGACATCACACCGAGTGGTACGGAGAAGCCCCGGGACCACTGTGTCAGGCTCCCCTTTGCACTGGAGGATGAACTGAACCCGGCATCAGGAAAGGCCTGCGGAGCCCTAGAGAAGCCAGACATCAGGCCTCCTGCTGGGCTTGGAAAGTGGTGGGGGGAGGGTCTTAGGGTTAGGGCTCACTGGCATAGAGGGTGTGGCCTTGCTCTGGTTCTGGGTCTCTGAAGCTTTCCAGCCCAAAATCAGTGATCTTGAGCACGAAGCGCCCGTCTACCACGCAGTTGGATGACTTGAGGTTGCCATGGGAGCAAATGGCCCCACTGTGTAGGAACAGCATACCCTGGGGAATTTGGGGAGACGGAGGCCTTGGTATCAGCGGGACCTACAATTGAGGCAGGGGAGAAGCATGCTTGGCCCCTCCCCCACACGTCCCACCTTGACGATGTCACTGGTGAGAGAATACCGGAACATCCAGTCTAAGGTGATGCTCTCGTTTTCCAGAATGTCCTGCTGGGCAGTGAGAGTCAGGCATGTACCCTGGGGACTCCAGGGTGGGTTCGGAGGCCGACTGACACAAACCCGCACAGCAGGACAAAGCCCTGGATTTACTCCAGTGCATCTGCACCACCCCCAAAACCCTGCCCCAGCATTTTACAGATCAGACAAATAAAGGTCAGAAAGCGGGAGAAGCTTGCCTGGGGTCATGGCCAGTGGGGGACAGAAGCAGGGCTAAACCCAGATCTGCTGACAGTCCTTGTCCCCTCACCTGCAAACTCCCACGGGGACAGTACTCTGTGAGGATGCAGATGTTGGGGGGGTCAGTGCAGGCACCCACAAACCTGGTCAGGTGTTCATTCTGTACATCCCGCATCTGGACGTGATAGCCAGTATCAGGAACCTGGCAGGGACCTCGCTCCTCACCGGGAGGCCCCTGCCCCTTCAGGGACCCCCCTCAGTCTTCTTAAGGCCCTATTCACTCTGCAGGCAAAGTCCAGGACCCTGGTGATTCCCACCAGTGCTCCGAAGAACACTCCCCCCTCCCCCAGAATGTGCTCCCTGCTCACTCTGCCTCCTAACCCCTCCACCCCCCAGGGGCATCCAGTAGAGCCCCTCAAGGACCCCCCTCCAGGGTTCCGCCACTAGTCTCTTCCCTCATTTAGGACCCTCTCCCCCGCACACAATATGCAAGGGTCCATTCCTTTCCTGGGATACCCTGTAGCCCTCCCATGACCTTCCCATGTCCCTGGGACTGTCCCCCAGGCTGTCGCCTCACTCCCCCACATTACATGCTTCAGTTCAAACAGGACTTTTCGGGTCAGCTCAATGCGCTTACGATTCACACGTTTCACGGCCACGAGGTTGCCCTGGGCAAGGAATGGAGGATGTCACCAAGATGGCTCTGTGGTGGGGACCGCCCTGTGCCCTGCCCCAAGGATGGCAGTCTTTCCCCTGGCCCACCTTATAATACGCTGTCCTGGCAAACACTTGGAACTGGCCCTCTGTGGTCAGCAAGGAGCCGTAATTGGAACCTCTCTGGAGGGATGGAGAGCAGGAGGGGTGGTCCCGCTGCGAACCTCACCGCAGGTGCTGGAGCTCTGCCCCGCCTTAGCTTGGTGTCAGCCTGCTTCTCTCTCCACATCATAAAATCCTTCTCTGGTTTCTTTCTTTTTTTTTTTTTTTAAGATTTTATTTATTTATCTAGTTATTTATTTATATTTTTTAAAGGTTTTATTTCTTTATTTGACACACAGAGAGAGAAAGAGAGCGCGCGCGCAAGCAGGGACAGAAGGAGAGGGAGAAGCAGGCTTCCCGCGGAGCAGAGAGCCCGGTGTGGGGCTCAAGCCCAGGATCCTGGGATCATGACCTGAACTGAAGGCAGATGCTTAAAGACTGAGCCACCCAGGCGCCCCTTTTTATTTCTTTTTAATATGTATTTTCCCGTACAGTATTTCTGAATCTTGGAAGCCTCCTGTGAAGGAGACTCTGTGGGCATAATTATGATCTGAGGTCCTCTCAGAGGGGCAGTGAGACTCACCCCAGGACACACAGCAAGTGAAGGCTGAGCTGAGACTAGAACCTTGCTGTGGGCCCCAGCCCCCAGGCACTGTCCCCGAGCCCCACAGCCCGCCCTCCCACACCTTCCCCTAACCCCTGCTCTTACCCCACTCAGGGTCAGCCGACTGCCCGCACTCCGGAGATGCCTGTCCAGACTGCTGGGCTGCACGTCCTCCCAGCGCACCCGCCACAGCTCTGAGGCCAGTTCCTTCTCCAGCTGCATCTTCCTGGGGCAGCAGACGTCTCTCTGAACCCACGTGCCATCCCCTGGCCCTGGGCTGGGCAGCTGAGCGGCCCCTCCTCTGAGCCCTGGGACCACCGCAGGTGCTGACAGGGTTGGGGGACAGGGGAGTCCCCTCCTCTGTCAGCTGAGAGGCAGGGGTGTGGGGCAAGTCCTGCCCCACAAGGGACCTTGGGCAGTCACTTCATGTCTCTGAGCCTCATGTCCTTATGTCCAAGTGTCCTGATTTGGGGACTGGTGACCTCGACATTTATCTCAAAGCATTGTTATAAGAATGAAAAGAAAACAGCGTGTGGCAGCGCCTGGCACATAGTCTCGGCTCAGCCAGCACTGATCTTCCCTCCCTGCGTCCCTGTCCCTCCGGTGTTAATGTCTGCATTTCATTTCGGCTTCCCACTGGAAGGCGGGAGTGGGGCTCCTTCACTTCCCTCCCCTGCTCTGGGTTCAGCACCCCTGCTCAACAGACTGGACCCACTGCCTCAGGCCACCATTCCCCATCAGGTCTGCACATCTGACGGAAGGAGACACCAGCCCCCAGGCCAGAACCGACAGGCCTGTGATGCCCAACCGCTCTGCTCTTCCCCAGTCTCCCAGTCCCTTCCAGGCCCTCCTCCTCTCCTCCCGGTGTCCTCCGGCTTTCTAGCCTCCTTCCTTCCTCATCTCCTGTGACCTTCCCTCACTGTCCTGCTCCTCCGTCCCCTTCCCTCCAGGTCCCTGCCGCTTCCTCCACTAGTCTCACTCCCCACCCTCATCCCAAGACTCACCTGTATATGAAGAAGGAGACAGTCAGAACGCTGAGCAGGGAGAGGCTGCCCACCAAAGCCAGCACTTCCAGGGTGGAAAAGTGATCTGCACAAGAGTCCGGGTTCCAGCAAGAGAGATTTGGGTTAGAGAGCAGGAGGAAGAAACGTCGAGCAGTTCATCAGTGAACCAGGAAGATGGATGCAGGGAGGGAAAAGGCAGGAGTGTCTTCAGAAAACCCTCCGCGTGGGAGAGGAGCACCTGTCTGACTCCTGAAGCCGGGGAAGAGACAGCCCGTCTCCAGAACGGAGGCCCGGAAGGCAAGAGGCAGTCACCTTGGTTGCAAGCCGGGTCCTCGTTGTCAAAGCCGCATTCGGGGGTGTCGGGAGGAGGGTGCCCCAGGGCCCAGTTCAGTTTGCGGCCCGGCACGGCCACCAGCTCCTGGGAAGTCCCATTGTAGTTCAGAACAACCTGTGGGAGGGCAGCAGTGGAGGTGGGCAAGGCCTGGGGTGCCGCCTCCTGTCCCGGGGAGCAGGGCTGCCTCCCACCCACCCCAAGGGGGCTTTCTAAAGAAAATTCCATGCAGAACCCCAACCTGACATTCAGGGAGTTTATAACCTTGGGCTGAAGCACACAGGAAACAGGAAAAAGCAACGTTCCCCGTCCACACCCCCAGGCCTAGCGCACGTATCCCTTCTCCAGGAAGTCTTCCCCGGGGGTCTTCCCTGGGTGCTCTGCCCCTCAGGGCTTGTGGCCCCAGTGCCTTCCCGTCCCTACTGAACGGAGAGAGCTACACGGCCCCCCGGTCAGCCTGTGTCTGGGGGAGAGGGTCCTGCCTGTCTGAGGGGACATGGACTTCCTGAGGGTAGGGCCGTGCACCCTCCTCACACATGCTGTTCCCCAAGGGCAATGCCTACGGGTCCCTGTCATTCTGGTGCTCCCCTGGACTGGAGCTGGGTCTCTTATCCAGGGCTCTCCAAAAGTGACGACTGAGCAGAAATGCCCTGGCAGGGCTGTGGGGGAAGGCCGGAGGACAAGAGGTCCGTGCCAGCTGGCACCGTCTTCTGGGGGCACAACCTTACCCTGAAAGTGCCTGTCTCGGGATGCATATCCCAGAGGGAGAAGTCGGTCTCCCGATCTCCATTGCTGTCCATGTGCAGGTATCCCGCCACACCTGGGGCATGGGGGAAGAGGGCTGTTTGGAGAGAGTGCCAGGCCAGCACTCTCCCCTGGGTCTCTATCCCTCGGTCCTCTTTGCCTTGCCCTCCAAACACACGAAATAGTAACAACGTGTTCACAACACGTGTAATGACAAAAGGGACATATGTATCAGCAGTAGAAATGACTGAAGTTGCATACTTAGGAGGACTTTTTTTTTAAGATTTTATGTATTTCCTGGAGAGAGAAAGCGAGAGGCAGCGTGAGCGTGAGCGGAGGGGGAGGGGCCGCGGAAGAGGGAGAAGCAGACTCCCCACTGAGCAGGGAGCCCTGGCCGGATCCTCCAGGCCTGATAACCCAGACTGAGCCGCCCAGGCGCCCCACTTAGGAGGCTTTCTTGAGGGAGCTAGGGAAGTGGGGAAGGAGGCCCAAGGGAAGCTGCAGAGCTTCCTTATATAAGGGAGGGAAGGACAGGCATGGGTGAGTGCCCCCCCCCGCATCTCATGGCCTCCTGCATGGGGCGCCCAAAGGTAGCCTATCTCTGTCACCTCCAGCCCCTGACCTCGGAAGCTCCGGTTCCACATCCTCTGGGTGACGGCCTCCCCATCCATGACAGTTCCCCCGTGTGCCAGAGTCTCTGTCACTGCCTGGACATAGAGCAGGAGCCCGTCGTGGAAGGCTGCTGGGATGGTGTTCACCTGCGGCGGTGAGCAGAGCTTGGCTGGGGTGGGATGTACAAGAGGTGCCGAGTGCAGCATCGTGGAGGAGGAGGAAGAGGAGAGGGAGGGTCCTGGGAGCTCGGTGGAGGGCAAGAGAAAACACCCCCACAGGACAGAGATTTTTCTACTTAAAAGATGCCTCTACCGGTCCCTCTGCTTCCGAATCCTGCCAGGCGGGTAGGGCAGGACGTGTCATCCTCATTTTACTGCGAGGATCTGAGTTTCAGAGGCTGAACAACTTGTCAGGGTCCCTCTTGGTCATCACGAGAACGTGGGAACTGGGGGAAGCATGGGAGGCCTGGGCGTGCAGAGACGGCTAAGAGGACAGGCAGGCTGCTGGCAGAGGGCCAGGGTGGGGGTGGGGGTGTGGGCTGGGTGTCCATGCTAGAAGGGCCCAGGACCCCTCCTACCAGGCCATCTTCCATCGTGAAGTTGAACTGCTCACGGGCCAAGTGTTTTAGCCGCTGCAGGAATTCCAAGTACTCGGGATTACCGGGCTCTTTGTACGTGATGATCTTGGCAGCCTGAGGAAGGGGTCAGTGGAGCGGGGGAGCTGGGAGCTGATCCAGTCCCCCCAGTACCCTGGGGCCCACCTCCCCCAGTGCATCTCTGCTTAGCTCAAGGTCAAAGTGGGTGGGCTCCCTGTCACGTGTGAGCAGGGGGACCCGGGGGATGACTTCTTGAGTTCTGTTAGTCTGTGCTATCGGAACGGGACGCTCTCCCACCCCAGGCCCATTGGCTCATCTTTTTAGCCTCCTGGCTCTGAAGTCTCCCTCCATCCACCCCTCACCCCTCCTGCCCTTCCTCACCTGCCTCCCTGAGCAATCAAGAGCCTCTTTTCTGGATTCCCTTCAGACCCTGAGGAGCCCAGTGCCCAGAAACTGGGTGCCACCAGCTCCAAGTCCCACCGCCCGGGCTTACAGCCTAGACACTCACCTGAAAGGCGCGGTGGGCACTGATATCCTGCCCATCCCCCCTCTCCCAGGGCCTGTGCGGAGCAAGGCCATGTGCACCTTGCAGGCTTTGTCCAAAGAGGTCCAGGTGGAAGAACACGTAGTCCTCCCCACTTAGACCAGCTTCCATGGCCAAAAGCATCAGAGTTCTGAAGGCATCTGGCGAGCTGCATATGTAGATCACTGGGGAGGAAGGGGGTGGTCAGAGAGAGAGAGAAGCCTGGATCCCGGCGGAGTGGGAAGGAGGAACTCAGGGAAGGAAGTTCACCGACTCCACGCGGGTCTAGGCCGAGGCTGAAGGAAGGTGGAGAGGGCTGGGAGGAGTCGGTGGGCGGGCGTGAGGGAAGGAGCCGAGACCGGGGAGAGCCGGCAAAGCGGAGCCAAAGGTGGGGAAGGTGGGGTGAGCCCGGGAGGGAGAGGAGGAGGCGGGCCCGCTGGAAGGGGGACTGGAAGGGGAGAGGGAGTGTGGAGGAGAACATGGAGGGGAAAGGCTGCTGGGAGGCGACCGAAAATGGAGGAGAAAAGGAGGGCTGGGCATGAGGCCGGGGACCTGCGAAGCGTCAGGTGGCCGCACGCACTCCCGGCTGGAGGGAGCGGGGGCACGCGGGTGGGCGCGTGTGGGAGCGCGGGACCGTGGCGAGAGCGGGCGCGGGAAGAGAGACGAGCGGCGCCTCCGGCCGAGGCTGCGGGCGGGGGGAGACCCGCCCGCGCCGCCCCCCTCACCTCGGCCTTTGCGCCTCACGGTCCGCAGCAGCAGGGCGTAGTGGTCAAGGTCGCCCTCGGCGAACTCCAGGTGGTCCACGGTGATGTTGAGGCGGTCGCGCACGCGCATGTACAGCCCCTCCACCACGAAGAAGCAGGGCTGGTCGTCGCCGGGCCGGTAGGCGTAGAGCACCAGCGCCCGGCGCTCCCAGCCCAGCCGTCGGTGCAGCGCCGCCACCAAGTCGCCCAGCTTGGCGTGGCTGGGCCCGGCGCGCGTGGTCAGCGCGTACTCGTCCTTGGCCCCGAAGCCCAGCGCGGGGGCGCCGGCGGTCAGCAGCGGCACCCGCCAGTGCGCCGTGAAGCGCCCCACCGGGGCGGCCGCGTACACGCACCCGGGGCCCAGGAACACCGCGGGGCTGTGCTCCCACTTGAGGTCCACCGCGGCCAGGGGCGCGGCGGTGTCGGAGCAGACGCCCCTCGCGTCCTCGCTGCTGCCCAGCACGGTGCGCACCGTCCAGCCGGGCAGCAGGTCAGGCCGCGCTCGCACCCCGGCCAGGGCCAGCTCCACGGCCGGTCCCACGCGCGCCCACGACCACGGGTACGAGGTGTTGGCCAGCGGCAGCACCACGGCCACCGTCAGGGTGCCCGCGTGGCCGCCCGGGAGCAGCGGCAGCAGCGGCAGCGGGAGCAGGAGCAGGAGGGCTCCGGCGGGGCGGCCGGGGCGCAGCATGGCTTCAGCCCGCGGCTCGGCGGGCGGGCGCTGCCCCTCTGGCCTCTTCGGGGCCCTGCGGCTCAGCGGCCCGTCGCGGGCATCGGGCTGGGCACGCCGCCGCCTCCCGCTGCGCGGCTCGGTGTCGGCGGCGCGGGGGGCGCGTGGCGGGCGCGGCGGGGCAGGTGGGCGCCGGCCGCCGAGCCGGGCCCCGGAGGACGAGCGCGGGCGACCGCGCGCGGGCGCGTGTGTGTCAGGAGGAGCCGGCGCTCGGGGAGAGGGTGCGAGAGGGCGCGAGGGAGGGAGGGGAGCGGAGCGCGTGTGCGCGCGCGAGCGCCTGGCCCGGGAGGGTGCCCGCGGGGGCGTCCGGCCGTCCGGGGGAACGGGGGGGAGGTCCCGAGCCGAGCTCCGAGCCCTTCCTCCCGCCGCTTCCCCTCCCAGACTCGGCCACTGGCGCTTTAACCCCTTCGTCCCCGCCCCGAAGTCGCGGACAGGCCCGCGCCCCCAGCCCGCGGGCTCTGCCCCGGGGCCCTCCGCGCCTTCCTCCTCCGGGAGCGGCGCGCGCACAGGAGGCTTCCGCGCTGGGATCGCGAGCGGGACCAGCGACGCGTGCGGGGCCCGCGGGGGCCCTTTTGCGCCCCACCTCGGCCCTCCCCGTACCTGGTTCCGCTCGGGGAAGAGCGCGGCGCGGGTGCGGGGGCTCGGCGAGGGGCGGCGCGAGCGGACGCAAGCGTGTGGGTCTGGGGGTGCACGGGGGGCGGCGGGCGTCTGGAAGGGCGTGAACTAGGTGAGCCCAGGGTCCCCGCGACCCAGTCCCTCCAGGACCGCCCCGCCCCCACCGTCCAGACCGAGCGGATTCTCGCAGAAAACGGACCCAGTGCGAGGGCGGAGTTAACCCCTTCGTTCCCAAACGGTTCTGGAAGGGGGAGGAGACCGTGCGGGGGCCGGAGTGGGGAGGAGGAAGGGTGGTGACCTGGGGCCGCTCCCGGAAGGTGAGCGTGAGTTTGCTCCGGGCTGAGGGGGATTGTTCACGCGGGACTTGCGGTGCCGGTGGGAGACGGTGTTGGACGGTGTTGGCAGGGACCGGCGGAGGCGTCCCCTGGGGAGAGGGTCGGGGGGGGGGGGTCCTTGACCGCCCGCCGCGTCCCCGCGCTGTGGCGTCAGTCTGCCCTCTCGTGGCCAGCGGGGGTCACTGACGCAGCGGCGCCGCCGCGCTCTCCGGCCCTCGGCCCCGCCGAACTCTCCTGCCGCGAACCGACCGGCTGCGCCCGCGAAACGCTGCGGGCCTGAGGGTAAAGGCGCGCGTCGACGTGCCTCCGAGGAGCCCTGCTTGGGACCGAGAGCGCCGCGGAGTCTGATCGAGGGCCACAAGGAAGGGAGGGTAAATCGCGGAGAGGCTCAGATGGGACTTCCGCTCGCTTTGGGGGACAGCAAAATCCCCAAAGAGAAAGAATCCAGCAAAAGCAGAATGATGAGCGAGGTATTCTGTGCAGAAAGAGAATACTGAGTTATATTTCCTATATCAGGAATTTCGGGAGAATTTTAGGACCATTTTTTCTTAGGGTCTAGAACAAATAGTAGCCCTGGGAGCAACTCCACACGGCAGGAATGCTTTGGCCTGCGTTCTCTTTCTCTGGACACGACTTCACTGCCCACACTCAACCGTCAGTAGGTGAGGGGCGCCAGGCCGGCTCAGTCAGCAGAGGGTGGGACTCTTCTTCTTTTTCTTTTTTCTTTTTCAAGATTTATTTATTTATTAGAGAGACTGAGAAAGAGAATGGGGCAGGAGGGGCCGAGGGAGACAGAGAACCTCAAGCAGATTCCCCACTGAGCATCGAGCCCCTCACAGGGCTCAACCCCAGGACCACCAGATCATGACCTGAGCTGAAATCCAGAGTCCACGCTTGGGACGCCTGGGTGGCTCAGTCGTTAAGCAGCTGCCTTCAGCTCAGGTCATGATCCCAGGGTGCTGGAATCAAGCCTCGCATTGGGCTCCCCACTCAGCGGGAAGCTTGCTTCTCCCTCTCCTACTCCCCCTGCTTGTGCTCCCTCTCTCACGTGTCTCTCTCTGTCAAAAAAATAAATAAAATCTTAAAAAAAAAAGAGTCCGTGCTCAACCAGTTGAGCCACCCAGGTACCCCGGGTGGGACTCTTGATCTCTGTGTTCTGAGTTGAAGCCCCAAATTGGGCATAGAGCTTGCTTGGTAAATAAATAAATAAATAAATGAAAATCAGCTCATGGCACGTGAGTATTTGGATTTCTGACTTGTCTTGAACTATCAGAGAGCTGGCAATAGGTAAGCCCTGCATCCCTTCCTTGAGCTGAGTCTGGCTCATCACAGTTCCTACCCATTGTGTTCACTCATTTGCTTTACCTGCCTGGCTGCTGTTGAAGTTTATATTTTCAATCCTGATCCATGATATAAGGTGTGTGCTTGTAGGAATAACTGAGGAGAGGGGCGCCTGGGTGCCTCTGGCTCAGGTCATGACCCCAGGGTCCTGGAATCAAGCCCCATGTTGGCCTGCTTCTCCGGCTCCCCCTGCTGGTGCCCTCGCTGGCATGCCTGCTCTCTTTCTCTCTCTCTGACAAAAAAAAAAAAAAAAAAAGAAAGAAAAAAAAAAAGGAATGACTGAGGAGAGGCAAGAGAGGGCAGCAGAGGGCAGGTCTTGCAAGCTTTTGTGCGGTAGGCACGGTGTCTTTGTCCTGTATGGGGGTGGTCCAGAGGCCAATAGAGGTAGATAGGAGATCAGAAAACATTTCTGGAGGGGAGCAGATTTTTAAAAAAATATTTTATTTATTTATTTAACAAAGAGAGACACAGCGAGAGAGGAAACACAAACAACCAGTGTAGGAGCCGGAGCAGGGAGCCCGATGTGGGGCTTGATCCCAGGACCCCAGCTGAAGGCTGACATTTAGGCGCCCCTGGGAGGAGACTTTAAAAAAAAACAAACTAGTTTTATGGAGGTATAATTGATACAGCATAAACTGTACATATTTAATGTATACAACTGATGAATTTGGATATACGTGTACACTTGTGAAACCGTTACCATAACATTAAGGTAATAAAGATATCCATCACCTCCAAATGTTTCCTTCTGTCCTCTCTCCCTCTCTCTCTCCTGCACGTGCACACGTGTGCATGCGTATACTTGCGTGTGTGTGTGTGTGTGTGTGTGTGCACATGTTAAGACCACCACACTGAGCAGGAGCCCAATGTGGGGCTTGATCCCAGGACCCCAGGATCATGACCTGAGCCAAAGGAACCTACTAAGGCACCTCCTTCTTAATGACTTTAAGTGCTTATATTGACAATCAACTGGGCTTTAAGAAGAGAAGACGATGCACAAATAACTGAAGTTAAGGTGACATTGACCCATTTGCTCAAGAGCTAAAGAAGCAGGTTTTTTGGGGTGGGTGATAACAGTTCTGGTTTATTGAGTGTGAGGTGCCTGTGGAGCCCCCCAGTGGAGGGGTTTGATGGGCCGTTGGATTAGTGGAGCTCAGGAGGAATGACTGCCCTCAAACCTAATCTAGTCATTGAGCCCCTCTTTCAACTATGGTGGTCTGAACAATTTGCCCAGTCCCTGAGCTGAAGATGACCAAAAATGTTGGATGAAATACTTTAAAAACTCAAAGCACATTGGGGCGCCTGGGTGGCTCAGTGTTAAAGGTTAAGCCTCTGCCTTCAGCTCAGATCATGATCCCAGGGTCCTGGGATGGAGCCCCACATCGGACTTTCTGCTTAGCCGGAAGCCTGCTTCCTCCTCTCTCTCTGCCTGCCTCTCTGCCTCCTTGTGATCTCTGTCTGTCAAATAAATAAATAAAATTTAAAAACAACAACAACCCTCAAAGCACTAATAAGACAGTGAGGAATTATTGGTGTTGAGAACATGAAAGACAGGAAAGCATGGAGGTGAGACAGCAGTAGGACCACTTTTACCCTGTGGTCATTTGCAGATGAGAACTGGGGGCAAAAACGGGCAGTGTGGGGCAAGTGAGACCGAAATTATAGTCCAAATGTCCCCAAAGGTAAGAAAACTGGCAAACCATCTGCCACTTTGGGGTTAGGATCCTAAAAGCTGCATTCCTTGGGGCAAAGCTTGGAGTCAGGTACAGCAGAAGTAAATAGAAAATTCACACTGCAAAATATTAAAAAAACAAAATTAAGAATCAATTAATAGGTTTAAGAATAAGTCAGACAACACTGAAGAGCAAGTAATACATTGGAAGAAAGAACAAAGAAATTTACCCAGAATGAAGCACGGATTAAACGAGAATGAAAAACGTAAGAGCGTTGGAGACAGAAAGGACGCCATGAAAAAATCTGGCATACCTTTATCTGGAGTCCAGGAAGGAGGGGGGAAACAAAAGCCCCCTGCCCCCCAAAAGCCTCACAGATTCAAGAAGATCAATAAACCTCAAGTAAGATTAAGATTGTCCATATTTCGACCCATCAAGGTGAAAGAGCAGGAAATTAAGTCACAGGCAAAATCTTTAAAATAGAAAAAAAAAGGAGGATTGATTACCTTCAAAGGAGCAACCATTAGGTTGGCAAAAAAAATACTTTTCACAGGGTGCCTGGGTGGCTCAGTGGACTAAGCCACTGCCTTCGGCTCAGGTCATGATCTCGAGCCCCGCATTGGGCTCTCCGCTCAGTGGGGAGCCTGCTTCCTCCTCTCTCTCTGCCTACTTGTGATCTCTCTTTCTCTGTCAAATAAATAAATAAAATCTTAAAAAAATAAAAGAAAAAAATACTTTTCACAGCAAAAATGGAAACCAAAGATAGTAAAATAATATAATAAATGTGCCAAAGGAAATTAACTTCCAAGCTAGAGTTCCTTATCCAGGGAAAATGTCCTTCAAAAAACAAAGGTGAAAGGGGCACCTGACTGGCTCAGTTCGTAGAGGCCTGATCCTTGATCTCAGGCTCCTGAGTTTGAGCTCCATGTCGGGCATAGAGCTTGCTTCCAAAAAGAAAGAAAATATATACAGAATTGAAATAATGCACACGTCTACATCTACCAAGAGAAACAGATGCATCTAGCCACACAAATCTTGTACAAAAATGTTCTAGCAGCTTTATTCATAATGGCTCCAAGGTGGAAACAACACAAATCTGTTCCTGTGTGTCTCCCAGCTGGAGGATGGCTCAGTGGGAGGGCGGGTGTATTTATGCAATGGGACGCTGCTCATAAATAAAAACCAACAAATTTCTGATAAATGCAAAAATGTGAAAGAATCTTGAAAAGTGTCAAGCAAGAGAAACTAGACAAAAAAAGAGTACATAGACTGTGAGTCCATTTATGTGAAGTTCAAGAACAGATAGACCTAATCTGTGCTCGTAGAAATCAGAATCATGCTTGCCTCTAGGGCCTGGGTAGAGGGTCAAGAGTGAACTTTCTGAGGTGATAAAAATGTTCTTTACCTTAATTTGGGTGACGGTTACATGGACGGAATACATTACTCAAAATTGAGATGAAAGCTTAAGAACTGTGTATTTTGGTGTAATAAATTATACATCAGTAAAGTCCTTAAAAGAATTACACGACAACAATAGCATATAATTCTGGGGGGGGAGGGACGGTGGTAAACAATTAAATTATCCCTGCATTTTTCACCAGGAGGGCAAACGTATTGCACACAATTAGGCCTTGCTAAATCAGGGATGCATGTTGTAATTTTTTTAAAAAAGATATTATTTATTTATTTGACAGGCAGAGATCACAAGCAGGCAGAGAAGCAGACAGAGAGGCGGGGGTGGGGGGGGGGAGCAGGCTCCCCGCTGAGCAGAGAGCCCAATGCGGGGCTCGATCCCAGCACCCTGGTCTCATGACCCGAGCCAAAGGCAGAGGCTTTAACCCACTGAGCCACCCAGGTGCCCCGCATGTTGTAATTTTTATTTTATTTTAATCAATTGATTGATTGATTGATGCAAAAAGATGATTTTATTAAAGAATGGGGTCAGGACCCGTGGGCAAAAAGAGCTGCTGCTGCGTGTTGTAATTTTTAGAGTAGCCACTAAAAGAGTAGAAAAAGTGGGTAACCCTCCAATGAACAGAGGCAGGTAAACATAATCAGCACCAGAGAAGGCGAGAAGCCCGAGAAAAAGGACTCAAGGTCCCTGGGCGCCTCACCGACGCAGGGACGGCGCCTGCGCACGCGCGCTGGGAGCCCTCCTGGGCGGGGGCGCGTCCGGGGCGGAGCGGGGGGGCGGTGACTTGGCGCGGGCGCTTGCGGTCCTTGTCCCCGCCCCTGCTCGTTTTTTCTGAGGTCTCTGTCGAAGGCTGCCTCCGTTTCCCTTGTAGCCTGTCATCGTCGGTGCTTTTGCCTCTGATTCGCTCAGTAGAATGCGCCCTCCTGCCTCCGGTTTCTGGACTCTGGTGAACTTCACCCAGGCGTGTAGTGTCGCCTGAAGTCCCTTCCTACTCCCTTCACTTGCTGATGCCAAACGCTGTCCTAAAGCCCGCATTTGCAGGGAGGAAAAAGAGGACTATCGCACTTAAGAAAGAAAAGCGACGTCTTCGTAGCAGAGGATGGTTTCGATCCATCGACCTCTGGGTTATGGGCCCAGCACGCTTCCGCTGCGCCACTCTGCTCGCCGAGAGCGGCTTCTCTCCGGGTTCCTGAAGAAGGCTCCCAGGTGCCTTTTCTAAATCGCGCCACCTAGCGTGTGATTTTAAAAAAAAAAAATTGTCGCTACCTCTAAATCCGTTTTCATTGGCTAATTTCTGACACAGCGGGCGCTTTTTATTGGCTCGCAGGCTGGTCGGCCAAAGTAAACCAATGGGCATTAGCGACGCGTAGGGCGGGAGCCAATCGCGCCAGAGTTTGTTGGGACGCGCCGGCAAGCCGCGTCTGCGGCGTCCGCTCCTCTGAGGAGAGGGGCGGTTGGTGCGGCCTCCATTGTTCGGGTTGTAGGGCGCCATGAGGTAAAGGCACCGGGGGTTCTGAGCAGGGCTAGCGGACTCGCCCGAAAGCTTCGGGGAGGTGGGCCGATGGGAGCCGGAGTCCCCGCAGAGGCCGCGTGTCCGGGGCTGCCGGAGGGCAGCGCGCAGGGCCGAGGGCGGCGGGCGAGGGCCGCGGCGGGCCGGGCGGACGCGGGATGGCGGCTCCCGGGGCCACGGGCGTTACCCGTGCGGCGGCCCCCTGGGCGGCCGCTCTGGCCTCCGAGGCGGGGCAGCGGGAACGCGGAGGACGGCCGCGCGCGGGGCCCCTGCGGCGGAGCCCACGCCAGCGCGAATGTCTGCCTTTCCAGGGGTGACAGAGGCCGTGGGCGCGGCGGGCGCTTTGGTTCCCGAGGAGGCCCCGGAGGAGGGTGAGTGCGGGGGTCGGCGCCCCTGCCGGCTCCGCGTCGTCCGCCGTCCGCGGTCGGCGCTGGGAGACGGCGGCCGCACGGAATCGGCTCCCGGCGCGCGCCCCGCCGAGCGACCTCGGCGCGCGAGGCCGTGTGGCTCTTCTGAGCCGTAACCGGCGTCGTTTCCCTTGCTGTAGGTTCAGGCCCTTCGTGCCGCACATTCCCTTCGACTTCTACCTGGTGAGTACGGCGGGGGCGCTTCCCGGGCGCCGCGGCTCGGCGCTGGCGAGGTGCGAGGGGCGCCGCGTCCGGAGAGGGTCGGCGATCCCAGGACCGGAACCTTCGTTCCGAGCGACTCACTGGGGCCCCGCCGAGTCCGCCGGTCCCTGCCGCAGGCATCCCGGCGTGAGCGTCCGAGGAGCAGAAGCAGGTGCAGGGCGCTCTGCTGTCCGAGGCTCCCGCCGTGGCCGCGGGGAGCAGGAGCTCTCCCGCCGGACTCGCGGTCAGTGTCGTGGTTTCTTTCCGGCTAGTGCGAGATGGCCTTCCCGCGGGTCAAGCCGGCGCCGGATGAGACGTCCTTCAGTGAGGCCTTGCTGAAGAGGAATCAGGACCTCGCCCCCAACTCTGCCGAGCAGGTGCGCTCTGCCGCCGAGAGGGCCCCGGGGTCCCAGAGTCTGAAACTCCTCGCCGGCGTGAATTGGGCCCTGCTCTCGCGCCGCGCGCCCTGCGCCGAGGGAGGGGGCCGGTGGGCTCTGTCCGCAGGTGACGGGTGCGTTTATGTCTCTACTGGGGACCTGTCTTTGGGTCGGAAGGTTCCTCTCTTCGGGCATATTCAAGGCCAGAAGGTCAGAGTGTCCGCAGAGCGCTGTGTCGATACGGACTCAGCTTGTGTGGAAAGGGTTGGGGGAAAATAAACTCTGAGAAGTTGCTTACAGTTTTTCACTGTAGGGTCTTTTTGTTTCCTGCTGTTTTTCAGGCCTCTATCCTTTCTCTGGTGACGAAAATAAACAATGTGATTGACAATTTGATTGTGGCTCCAGGGACATTTGAAGTGGTGAGTTTTTAATGATTTAGCCCTAGGAACGGGCAGTCTGGGTAGTGTGGGTAGCGTTTCCTTGGCGCCCGTATCTTAATTCTTCAGTTACTTGTTCTCCAAGCCAAGCCTAAAATGGAAAGGAAAGTACAGTGGAATTCCTTTGTAGTGGCGATGCTGGGGACAAGACTTGTGTCAGCGCTCTCAGCTAGCCGTAATGTATTAGTTTTTTCTTGTGGTTGTTTTGGGATATGATTTGACTTCTGGTACTCTTAAGGCTGGCTAATAATTGTATTGTAATTGACTTCGGAGAGGAAATAGTGTTGTTGTTTTTTTTTTTAAGGTTTTATTAATTTATTTGAAAGCGGGAGCGTGCCCATCAGCATGAGTGTGGGGGAAGGGCAGAGGGACAAGCAGAATCCCTGCTGAGTGGGGAGTCCGATGCAGACAGATCCCCAGGACCCTGAGACCACCACCCCAGCTGAAGTCAGACTGGCATACTTAACCAGTAGCCGAGCAGGCACACCTAGACAGTCTTTTTCACTTCTACATTTTTTTCCTCCCTGAAATCCCTTTTCCGACAGCAAATTGAAGAAGTCCGACAGGTGGGATCATATAAAAAGGGAACAATGACTACAGGACACAATGTGGCTGACCTGGTGGTAATCCTAAAGATTCTGCCAACATGTGAGTGCACCTGTTTCTGGCCACAGGAGCAGAAAGTTGAGTTTGAGGCATGGGGATCTTTAAAGCCCAAATTGCTTTTCTTTTCTTTCTTTCTTTTTTTTTTTTAAGGTTTTTTTTTTTATGAGAGAGAGAGAGAGAAAGAACATGAGCCATGGTGGCGGGGGGCGAGGTGATTGGCAGGGAGAAGCAGATTCCCCACTGAGCAGGAGTCTGACCCAGGACTTGATCCCAGGACCCATGAGATCATGACCTGAGCTGAAGGCAGCCACTTAACCAACTGAACCACCCAGGAGCCCCTAAAGCCCAAATTTCTTGTGAGGAAGATTGTTTGGAAGACAAATGGGAAATTTATTTTTTTTTAACGTGCGCTGAGGTAATAAGGGACAAAGTCTGGACAATGTGTCTGAAAAAATGTATGTCTAGTTACTAAAGGGCAATGTTTCTCATTTGGTGATTTTTGTCTCCCATGGGATTTTTTTTTTTTTTAAGATTTTATTTATTTATTTGACAGACAGAGATCACAAGTAGGCAGAGAGGCAGGCAGAGAGAGAGGAGGAAGCAGGCTCCCCGCTGAGCAGAGAGCCCAATGCGGGGCTCGATCCCAGGACCCTGGGACCATGACCTGAGCCGAAAGCAGAAGCTTTAACCCACTGAGCCACCCACGCGCCCCTCCCGTGGGATATTTGGCAGTGTCTAGAGACGGTTTGGGCTATGGCATCCAAGGAGTAGAGATCAATGCACAGGACATCTTCTGTCCTCCAACTGTCAAAGAATTATCCAGCCCCATATAGGATTAGTGCCACTGATGAGAAACCCTACTATTCAAAAAATAAAAACAAAAAAACAAAAACAGGGTATGGGTATAGGAGGTATCCTGTTCCCTGAGCCTTCCGGTGTCTCTGTTGAGGTGTTAGTTTCCCCTTGTAAAAGTGTTTATTCTTGCTTGCCGTTGCTTCAACCTTGCATGTGGGGCAGAAATCAGAGGGTGTAGTAGTATAGAGCTGTATAGCTTTTAAATAATTGTTTATGGTCTCTTTTTCTCTCATCTAGTGGAAGCTGTTGCTGCCCTAGGGAACAAAGTTGTGGAAAGCCTAAGAGCACAGGATCCTTCTGAAGGTTTGAGTTTGTTGCTGAACATGTATTCAGTGGTCATAGGAGCCAGGTGTATAATTTCAAGTATACTTTTTAACAAAGTCAGGTCAGGCTAGAAGGAAGAGTGAATGTAGAGTTTTATGTTGGAGAAGTTTTGTTTTGTTTTTAAAGATTTTATTTACTTATTTGACAGACAGAGATCAGACAGAGTAGGCAGAGAGAGAGAGGAGGAAGCAGGCTCCCCGCTGAGCAGAGAGCCCAATGCGGGGCTCAATCGCAGAACCCTGGGATCATGACCTAGGCCGAAGGCAGAGGCTTTAACCCACTGAGCCACCCAGGCGCCCCTATTGGGGAAGTTTTTGACAGTGATCTCCGGTGTTCAGAATCCTGTTGCATCTCCTTTATCTTTATTTACTCTTTTTTTTTTTTAATAGTCGAGGCTATTTTTTATTTTTTTAAAGATTTTATTTATTTGACAGAGCAAGAGGGGGAGAGAGAGAGACCACAAATAGGGGGAAGCACCAGAAGGAGAGGGAGAAGCAGACTTCCTTCTGAACAGGGAGCCCCATATAGGGCTTGATCCCAGGACCCCAATGACATGGACCCAGGATCCCATGACCTGAGCCAAAGGCAGATGCTCAACCAACTGAGCCACCCAACCGTTCCTACTTGTTTTTTTGTTTTGTTTTGTTTTGTTTTTGTTTTTGTTTTTTAAAGATTTTATCGACTTAGCATGGGCAGAGCAGAGGAAGAGGGACAAGTAGATTGCATGCTGAGCGCAGAACCAGATGCAGGCCTCAGTCCCACAACCCTGAGATCATGACCTGAGCTAAAATCAAGAGTCAGATATGTAACCAACTGAGCCACCCAGGCATGCCTACTTTTTACCTTTTTTTTTTTTTTTAAAGAATTTATTTATTTGACACAGAGAGACCACAAGTAGGCAGAGAGGCAGGCAGAGAAGGGGGGTGGGGGAAGCAGGCTCCCTGTTGAGCAGAGAGCCCAATGTAGGGCTCGATCCCAGGACCCTGAGATCATGACCTGAGCTAAAGGCAGAGGCTTAACCCACTGAGCCACCCAGGCACCTCTACTTTTTACTTTTTTAAAGTTTAACTAATTGCTGTATCCAGTGTGGGGCTTGAACTCACACCCTAGAGATCAAGGGTCCCATGCTCTACCCACTGAGCCAGCCAGGGGCTCCATGTCCATTACTTTTAGAATTGTATTCTCAATCCTCATTCTGGACCTTTAATATTTTATTAAAGGTTTTATTTATTTATCTGAGAGGCACACTGCTTGCTTGCTCACAGGGAAGAGGGGGTAGAGTGGGAGGGAGAGGGATAAGCAGACCCTGTGCCTAGTGCAGAGCCAACATAGGGCTTGATCTCAGGACCCGGACATCAGGACCTGAGCCAAAACCAGTAGTCAGATACCTGGTGGACTGAGTCACCCAGGTGCCCCTGGATCTTGCTGTTTTTAAAAACCTATCTATTCCCGTACTCCCGCTGTAGATTTATCTCTGGTCATCTAAAGGAAATGGGAAAGTTACAGCTTTTGATTTTCTTTCAGTTTTGACCATGCTGACCAATGAAACTGGCTTCGAGATTAGTTCTTCTGATGCTACAGTGAAGATTCTCATTACAACAGTGCCACCCAATCTCCGAAAACTGGACCCAGAACTCCATTGTTAGTTCTTTTTTTCTGTTGCTGAGATATTTGGGAAAACAAAACATGGCAAAGGTTGCTGTTAAGTTTACTTATTAGCTTGTAGCTATTCCGTGTGAAGCCTTCTGCACTTAAGTTGATGCCTAGACTTTGCTGTCTTCCTCTGTAATTGGGAGAGTTTTACCAGCTTGCTAGTGAAATTGTTACGTGGGATGGCTAAGAAAGCAGCTGGTGGAGGACTTGAGAAGGAGTGAGGAAATATTTATTGGGGGGGGGTTGGCTCTTGGAGAAAGTAGTGGCTCTTGCATGCTTTTACATTTGATTTGAAGGAAGAATAGTGATTTTTGGATGAATGATTTGCTGATCTGAGGAACATGGGGTGGTTTAAGAAATTAGGAAGTTACCCTGTCTTGCAAGTTCTTGGACTATGGCAGTGTGGTTGAATTGCTTGCTTAATCATGGTGGTATTTTATTGTGGCCTGTTGTGCTTGTCTTCTAGTGGATATCAAGGTGTTGCAGAGTGCCTTAGCAGCCATCAGACATGCCCGTTGGTTTGAGGAAAATGCTTCTCAGTCCACGTGAGTCACTCATTATTTGAGTTAAAATTAATAACTCTACTTAATAGTAACCACATCCCCCATACTTCCTCTGCTAGAACCTTTTTGGCTCTAATTTGTCAGGGTTGTTTTTTGGTAGGGTTTTCTTTTTCTTTTTCTTTTTTTTTAAACTTCAAGTAAACAAATTTAGATTGAAACAGAATGTGTAGTTTTGGAAATAAAATCAGCTCTGTACCTCGGGGATGGACATACATGAGCTTATTACTTTTAATCTCTGGGTCCCTCTTACCTTCAGAGTTAAAGTTCTCATCAGACTGCTGAAAGACCTGAGGATTCGTTTTCCTGGCTTTGAGCCCCTCACACCCTGGATCCTCGACCTACTCGTAAGTAAAGAAGGGCATTTGGAAGTTCCTGCTCATCCCTACTTAAAAGTAGTTACTCTGAAACCTATCAGGGTCTGAAATTTGGTGAAGCTGAAAATGAATTTCATGGTGGGCAAAGTAATCCCGTAAATATACAAGGTTTATTACTTCCTTGGGTTTTTGGAGTATTGAGTTGAATGAGTAATTGGCTGCCCTTATGCCTTTTTTACTGATCTCATTTCAGTAACGTGATAATGAAGGAAATTACTGAATGAACAGCCATTTCAGAATTGCTCATGAACATTGGAGCTAGGCCTTAATAACCAGTTTTCTCTTGGATGGTTTAAAGTTTGTTTGGCTAGATACGGCAAGTTTATGGCACACCTACCAGATTGCTTTTTTTCCAGGGGCACTATGCCGTGATGAACAATCCCACCAGACAGCCTTTGGCCCTGAACGTGGCATACAGGTATAACATGCTGCTTTGGGTTTGGGGCTGGGTTTAAGGGGTCTTTGTGTTCTCTTAATGTTCTTGTGTGTTTCAGGCGTTGCTTACAGATTCTGGCTGCGGGACTGTTCCTGCCAGGGTCGGTGGGTATCACTGACCCCTGTGAGAGTGGCAATTTCAGAGTACACACAGTCATGACTCTGGAACAACAGGTATTGGGACAGCTCTGATACGGTCTGTTATGCCCCACTCTCGTCAGAAGGCAAAGGGAATGTGGTCTTTGGGGGGGGGTCAAGATTTAGGGGTTCTCACAGACTTTGGTCTTGAAATTAATGTTGTGTTTATTTTCATGATAATGTTCATCAGGTAAGTACTTTGATTCATCTTGCTAGTTTACCCTCACTTTGCTCTCCTTTAGGACATGGTGTGCTACACAGCTCAGACTCTGGTCAGAATCCTCTCACATGGTGGTTTTCGGAAGATTCTTGGCCAGGAGGGTGATGCCAGCTGTGAGTGCTCACCGTGGGTCCCGGGTTCTTTGTGCTGCTCTGTGGTCTGCAGAGAAGCCCTGCACTGCTCAGATGTCTTGCTGTTTCTACTGTGTAGATCATGAGTTGTATGCTCGACTACCTGGCTTGAAATCACTTTTTCTTTTCTAGATCTTGCTTCTGAAATATCTACCTGGGATGGAGTGATAGTGACACCTTCAGAAAAGGCTTATGAGAAGCCACCAGAGAAGAAGGAAGGGGAGGAAGAGGAGGAGAATACGGAAGAGCCACCTCAAGGAGAGGAAGAGGAAAGCATGGAGACTCAGGAGTGACCTTCCCCTCTCTTCATCCCTTTTCTTTTCCAAGGGGAAGACTGCAGCCTAAGCTAACTGCTACCGGGCTTTATACGGTGGCATTTCTGAGGGATGGGGGAGACGGGAAGGAACATAAACTCTATAGAAGGGAGTGTCATTCCACTGGGTTCTGGTTGGCTCAGTGGCCAGAAGTCTCCCGTGTGTGACCTGTGCCACCCAGCTAGAGTGAAGCGGCCTACTGGCTCTTCTTCCTAAGACTTCAGAGAACCCAGGTCCTGGAAACCTCTCTCAACCAGTACTTCGTTGTTGAAATGTTATGAGCTGTTAGTGTCCTATTTTCTTTTTCTTTTCTAAGAAAAATGATTAAAGTACTTCCTAGTAGGGCTCTTGGTCTTGTTTTTCATTGGCACCTGAGAACCTTTTTTGCTTTCTGTACTCAAGTAAAAGCGATACTTGAGTCTTTTCGTTATAAACACTAGATCATAATTTGAAGCCATATTGGAATCAAAGTACAATGACTTTTGGAACCTTTCCATACACCGGAGAAAACGAGAACACTGTTTAAGCATTTATTGAATTAAATGGTTCTAGCAATACCGCTACTATAGTCAAGGCAAGTGCAATCAACAGAAGAGGGTGCAGACAGGAGTCCTCACCTTGACCTTGCCTGCCCTCTCATCCAAATCCTCTGTAAGCAAAAAAGTCACAAGGAGAGGACACGCAACAGAAGAACAGATCTAGGCCTGAAGGTAGAGGAGTTCCGTCTTGAGTACGTACAGGCCTCAGCTCATTCTTGGAAGCAAGAGTCATCATAAATCCTGTGGGATCATTGGTCCTGCTGTACCCAGGTTTCTTTGAGGCCCCACATAAACAGGTAAGACTTAAGTGCTTCAAACAAACAGCTGCTATGCTGATGTCCCATGGTCTACAGGGAGTCCTGGAAGAAACAAAGCAGCTGGGGAACAGTACTTGTGCTACTCTGAGGCCACGGGTGGCTCCCATCTTCTGGCCTATTACTTGCTTGGGGAACCAGGAGGGTAAACCCCTGAATCCAGCATTGCCCTCCTGCGGGCTGTTTCCTTGGCCACGCTGTGGTTTAGCCGCCTCAGCCGTTCCTGTAAGACAAGATTTGAATCATGGGGCGCCTGAGTGGCTCAGTCGTTAAGCGTCTGCCTTCAGCTCAGGTCGTGATCCCAGGATCCTGGGCTCATGCCCCACATCAGGCTCCCTGCCCCTCGGGAAGCCTGCTTCTCCCTCTCCCACTCCCCCTGCTTGTGTTCCCTCTCTTGCTGTGTTTCTTAAGAAACGTCTTTAAAGAACAAGAGTTGGAGTCTGGGCTACTCTGAAAGGCTCCAGCACTCCCTGTCAACTACGTGCCAGACGGTATCTTGGGCTTGTCCATCTCTGCCTCAGTCTCCTACAGAATGGAAGAATGTCCAGGAGAGGAACCGGGTACTGAGAACGAGTTCTACCACGCCTGCCAGTAGCTGACAACTCCCTTTGTTTCACTGCCTTGGGGACTGTGCGATGTCCCTGACGACTTGGAAAGAATCACTAATGGCGGGAATTCTTTTACCTGCGCGTTCTGTAGAATGTTGTTGACCAAGACCACGCGCCGCCGGGCATTAAGCAGCTTCTTCACGTAGGGGTCGAGGTCCAGGGCCACCTTCTGATCCTCATTGATCCGACACAGTTCTGGGGGATGGAAGGAAGGAGCAGCGAACCCCTAATGGTTCCCTTCCTGCTCCTAGGGAGAGCAGGCTGGTAAATGGGACTTAAACACGCCTGCACCCCCGTGGGCCGGCCACTAGAAGCCCGGCAAGCAGAATCCACTGCAGCCTCGCAGCCCTGCAAGCACACGACCGAAGCCCACCCCGCGCCTGGCTAAACGTGAGGCCCTAGAAGTGCGCTGCAGGGTCGCTGGTCCACGGGGTGCTGACTCACCAGTAGCTAGGTTGTCAATCTGTTCTCGTAGCTCCACCTGGCTCTCTCTGCAAAGAGGAGGAGACCCACACTGTCAGTCACCGGGACTCGAAAAACCCCCTCCCTCAGGGACTCCCCAAGTGCTGGGAGACGCCGCCACCACCACCACACCCGCCCGGCCGGCCGCCCGCCCCTCCAGTCCCACGCGAGACTCGCCCCCTTCCGGCACAAGCCCCGCCCCTTCCGGCACAGCACTCCTCCTCCTCCTCCTCCTCCTCCTCCTCCCCCCACGAGGGGAGGCCCCGCCCCGCCTCTCCCTCTCGGACCTGACGGCGTGGACGTGAGAGTCCAGCTGCTGCACAGCCGGTCGCAGGAACTCGAGGAGCCCCTCGGCGAAGAGGTCACGGCCTGCGGGACCCGCCACTGGGGTCCCTGCCCCAGACACAGCGGCGGAACTAGCCGCCGCCATTACGAGCAGTCCTTCCGCCCGGAACGTGCCGCGCGGGCCGCCGGGAACTGAAGTCGCGGTGACGTGCGCCACCAGGGGGCGTCTGGGAGGTGCTGGCTGGACGCAGCCTGGGGACTTCTGGGAAACCGAGTCTCCGCGACTGGGGGCGGGTCCGGCCGACCTGCAGTTCCTTGGGGGCCCCGGAGAAGCGGTGTTGGGGGGTGTCTCCAGACCTCGGGGTGGAAGGAGCCATTTTGGGGGTGGCTGTTTTGGGTGTTCTGCAAAGGTGAAAAAGGGAGTGCTTGTCTCTCTGGTTGCGTTTAGCCTCCCGTGCTACCCAGATTGTAGTCATCGTGTATATAGTCTCCTATTTCCGACTTTGCGAGTGTGCTTTTTAATGGCCCTGTAGTGTCTAGAGAGGAAGTAGGAATAATATTAAGTCTTAAAAGGGAATGAAATCATTGCACCCAAAACCATAAGATACCTAGGAATAAACCTAACCAAAGAGGCAAAGAATCTATACTCAGAAAACTCTAAAGTACTCATGAAAGAAATTGAGGAAGACACAAAGTAATGGAAAAATGTTCCATGCTCATGGATTGGAAGAACAAATATTGTGAAAATGTCTATTCTACCTAAAGCAATCTACACATTTAATGCAATCCCTATCAAAATGCCATCCATTTTTTTTCAAAGAAATAGAACAAAAAATCCTAAAATTTATACGGAACCAGAAAAGACCTCGAATAGCCAAAGGAATATTGAAAAGGAAAGCCAAAGTCGGTGGCATCACAATTCCGGACTTCAAGCTCTATTACAAAGCTGTCATCATCAAGGCAGCATGGTACTGGCACAAAAACAGACACATAGATCAATGGAACAGAATAGAGAGCCCAGAAATAGACCCTCAGCTCTAGGGTCAACTAATCTTTGACAAAGCAGGAAGGAATGTCCAATGGAAAAAAGACAGCCTCTTCAACAAATGGTGCTGGGAAAATTGGACAGCCACATGCAGAAAAATGAAATTGGACCATTTCCTTACACCACACACAAAAATAGACTCAAAATGGGTGAAGGACCTCAATGTGAGAAAGGAATCCAACAAAATCCTTGAGGAGAATGCAGGCAGCAACCTCTTTGACCTCAACCGCAGCAACTTCTTCCTAGGAACATTGCCAAAGACAACAGAAGCAAGGGCAAAAATGAACTATTGGGATTTCATCAAGATCAAAAGCTTTTGCACAGCAAAGGAAACAGTTAACAAAACCAAAAGACAACTGACAGAATGGGAGAAGATATTTGCAAACGACATATCAGATAAAGGGCTAGTATCCAAAATCTATAAAGAGCTTAGCAAGCTCAACACCCAAAGAACAAATAATCCAATCAAGAAATGGGCAGAGGACACGAACAGACATTTCTGCAAAGAAGACATCCAGATGGGGGGCGCCTGGGTGGCTCAATCGTTAAGCGTCAGCCTTCGGTTCAGGTCGTGATCCCAGGGTCCTGGGATCGAGCCCCACATCCGGCTCACTGCTCCGCAGGGAGCCTGCTTCTCCGTCTCCCACTCCCTCTGCTGTGTTGTCTCTCTCTGTCAAATAAATAAATAAAATCTTAAAAAAAAAAAAAAAGACATCCAGATGGCCAACAAACACATGAAAAAATGCTCCACATCACTCGGCATCAGGGAAATACAAATCAAAACCACAGTGAGATACCACCTCACACCAGTCAGAATGGCTAAAATTAACAAGTCAAGAAATGACAGATGCTGGCGAGGATGCGGAGAGAGGGGAACCCTCCTACACTGCTGGTGGGAATGCAAGCTGGTGCAACCACTCTGGAAAACAGTGTGGAGGTTCCTCAAAAAACTGAAAATGGAGCTACCCTATGACCCAGCGATTGCACTACTGGGTGTATATCCTAAAGATACAAACGTGGTGCTCCGAAGGGGCACGTGCACCCGGATGTTTATAGCAGCAATGTCCACAATAGCCAAACTATGGAAAGAATCTAGATGTCCATCAACAGATGAATGGATAAAGAAGATGTGGTATATATACACAATGGAATACTATGCAGCCATCAAAAGACATGAAATCTTGCCATTTGCGACGACATGGATGGAACTAGAGGGTATTATGCTTAGCGAAATAAGTCAATCGGAGAAAGACAACTATCATATGATCTCCCTGATATGAGGAAGTGGAGATGTGATGTGGGGGGGTGGGGGGGTAGGAAAAGAAAAAATGAAAGAAGATGGGATTGGGAGGGAGACAAACCATAAAAGACTCAATCTCAAAAAACAGACTGAGGGGGGCACCTGGGTGGCTCAGTGGGTTAAGCCTCTGCCTTCGGCTCAGGTCGTGATCTCGGGGTCCTGGGATCGAGCCCCACATCGGGCTCTCTGCTCTGCGGGGAGCCTGCTTCCTCCTCTCTCTCTCTGCCTACTCATGATCTCTGTCTATCAAGTGAATAAATAATAAAAATCTTAAAAAAAAAAAAAAACAGACTGAGGGTTGCTGGGGGGAGGGGGGACGGGAGAGGGTGGTGGGGATATGGACATTGGGGAGAGTATGTGCTATGATGAGTGCTGTGAAATGTGTAAACCTGGCGATTCACAGACCTGTACCCCTGGGGATAAAAATACATTATATGTTTATTAAAATAAATAAATTAATTAAAAAATTGAATTTGTAATTTACAGCAACAAGCAACAGTGGTATTTTGGCCACTCCTATTTGTTTCTTTCTTTTTTTGTTTTTGTTTATCTAATTATAGAAAGGTAGGTCAGTTGTTACTCTGATACATTAGTTTTCTCAAGTAATATTTACACACAGTGAAATGCACAGATCTTATGAGTACTAATATATAATACAATCTCGTTGTATTTCCTTATCAATTCTAAGGATGGACATAGGTTGCTTCCAGATCTTGGCTATCATAAGTAATATTGCAATAAACATAGGGGTGCATATACCTTTTCAAATTAGTGTTTTCATTAACTTTGGGTAAATACTCAGTAGTAGAATTATTGGATCATATGGCATTTCTATTTTTATTTTTTAAAAGATTTATTTATTTGAGAGAGTACTGTTGGCGGGGGGTGGGGGGGAGACAGAGGGAGAGAGAGAATCTCAGACTCCCCGCTGAGCCAGGAGCCCTGCACAGGGCTCAGTCTCAATGCTGAGATCATAACCTTAGCCAAAATCAAGAGTCAATGCTTAATAAACCAAGTCATACAGGCCCCGGTATTTCCATCTTTAATTTTTCAGGAACCTTCATACTGTTTCCCACAATGGCTGCACCAATTTACTTTCCCACCAACGGTATAGGAGGGTTCTTTTTTGTTCACATCCTTGCCAAAACTTGTTGTTTCTTGTGTTTCTTAGTTTAGCCATTCTGACAGGTGTGAGGTGGTATCTCATTATAGTTTTGATATGCATTTCCCTGATGATGAGTGATGCTGAGCATCTTTCATGTTGTCTTGGCAATCTGGCGATCACTGGGGGCAGGGGGTAGGGGGATGTAGGAATGTAGGGTGTAGGGATGTAGGAAATAGGTGAAGAGGACTAAAAGGACACAGATTGCTCACTGTGATGGGCACTGCATAATGTTAGAATTGTTGAATCAATATATTGTACATCTGAAACTAATATAATACTGTACGTTAATTATACTGGGAAAATTAATTAATTAATTTCCATCCCCTATCTCAACAATGTCCTTTGTGCCTCCTTACAGTCAACCTTGACCCCTTCAAGACACCCATGTTCTTACTACTTCTATCATTATAATATGGTTTTCCTGTTCCTAAATACCATAAAAATTAAATCATATAGAAAAAAAAAGGGGGGAATGAAATCGTTATACATGCCACCATGTGGATGAGCCTTGGAGACTCTGCTGAGTGAACTAAGCAGAGCACGACAAATACTGTCTGGTTATCGCATGAAGTACCCAGAGCAGTCAAACTCATGGAGATCAAATGTGCTTTTGGTTCTTTCTCAGGACGGGGTTGCAAGGGGAGTTACTGCTTAATGGGTAGAGTTTCAGTACAGGATGATGAAGAAGTTCTAGAGATGAGCAATGACGACACGGTAATGTGAATGTGAATTTGCTTAATGCCACTGAACTGCACAGTTAAAAATGGTTTAAGTGGTAAATTTTATGTGTATTTTGCCGCAGTAAAGCAAAATTTAAAACCTACATGTGTTTCCATATTTTCGTTTTTTCTTTCCTCCAAAAAGTTTCCTTAGTTTTGTTGGGCTTTTCATGGCTTTCCTGAGTTTATCGTCTTGTTGAATTCTCAGCCCAAGGCACAGTGTCTTCAGCTCTGGAGTGCGCCGGCGGCTCACAGTCCTGCGGCCATGGGGTCAGGTGTGTGTGGAAGCGCTCCTGGAGGGCAAAGGGGTCCCCAGAGCACCAGACTGTGCAGCCTTGAGCTCCATCCTCAGGAATGAAGGAGGGGAGGTGTTTAAATCACTGTGGGAGGGCGCCTGGGTTGCTCAGTTGGTCAAGTGACTGCCTTCAGCTCTGGTCATGATCTCGGGGTCCTGGGATCAAGTAGCACATGGTGCGGGGCGGGGGGGGGGGGGGCTGCTCAGCGGGGAGCCTGTTTCTCTCTCTCCCTCTGCCCCTCCCCCTGCTTGTACTCTCCCTCTCATGCTCTCTGTCAAATAAATAAATTAAAAAAATTTTTTAAAGATTTTATTTATTTGTTTGACAGAGAGATCACAAGTAGGCAGAGAGGCAGGCAGAGAGAGGAGGAAGCAGGCTCCCCGCTGAGCAGAGAGCCTGATGCGGGGCTCGATCCCAGGACCCTGGGATCATGACCCGAGCTGAAGGCAGAGGCTTAACCCACTGGGCCACCCAGGCACCCCAAAATTAAAAAAAAAAAATCACTGTGGGAGACTGGTGGTCCACAGCTAGGAAACTAAGGCTCCAAGTGTGATAGCTTTTAAAACTTTTTACACTTTTTATTGTTTATTTATTTCTCTGTACCTTTCCCTCTAGTAATTGGAGCTGAAAGTCTTCTGAGAGGCTGGGGCTTATTCTGGGAGTCAGCAACGGGGGAGCCAGCGTCACTGGAGCGGGCCTAGCGAGGACGAAGCCCGGAGGATAGAGTAGTGATCGTGGGGAAGAGGAAGGAATAGGGGCTAAGTCCGTGAGACCCCTGCGGGAGAGAGACCAAGGGCTGGTCTGGGTTGGGAAAGGAGGTTAGTGGCTCAGTGTCTAGACAAGATGCCCCCAAGTTGGCCACATTTCAGGTACCTTTTTGAAGTAAGGTTGTAAAATTTGTAAAATGGAACAATAAAAAACCCCTGGGATACTAGGTAAAGTTGAATTTCAGATAGACAATTTCTTTTTTTCTTTCTTTCTTTTTTTTTTTTTAGATTTTATTTATTTATTTGAGAGAGAGTAGACAGGGGAGCAGAGAGATTCCCATACTCCCTGCTGAGCATGGGTCCTGATAATGGGCTCGATCTCACGACCCTGAGATCATGACCCAAGCCAATATCAAGAGTCAGACGCCTGGGATGCCTGGGTGGCTCAGTTAGTTAAGCATCTGCCTTTAGCTCTGGTCATGATCCCAGGATCCTGAGATCAAGCCCTGCATGAGGCTCCCTAAGCAGGGAGCCTGCTTCTCTCTCTCCTCCTTGCTGGTGCTCCCTCTCTCTCAAGTAAATTAAAAAAAAAATGTTTAGGGGGACTTGGGTGACTGCCTTTGGCTCTGGTCATGATCTTGGGGTCCTGGGATCGAGCCCCGTGTCAGGTTCGTTGCTCAGTGGGGAGCCTTCTTCTCCCTCTGCTGCTCCCCCTGCTTGTGCTCTCTCTCTCCCTGTCAAGTGAAATCTTAATAAAGTAAAATAAAATAAAATCTTTTTTTTTTTTTAAAGAGTCAGACACCTAACCAACAGAGCCATCTAGACATTCCAACAACAAATAATTTTGGAGTATAAGTATCTTATCTGGTAACCCTACTTCAAAGGCTGGTTCTCTGAGAAAAATCACTCACTGCTCTGTTTGTATACTTTCCTCTGCACTCTTCCTATCATCTCCAGCTAGCTCTTATCTCTCCCGAGCGCACTACAACACCTCGTGATTGATCTTGCCCGCAGTCTCTCTACCCTCCAGGTTAGTCTGCGCTCTGGAACGTCAGATTACATAATAACCTGCTCAGAGACTACAAATACTGAAAGGGACTTCGTTGTATTAATTAATTAATTTTAATTTTAATTTTATTTTATTTAAAGATTTTATTTATTTGACACAGAGAGAGAGAGAGAGATCACAAGTAGGCAGAGCAGCAGGCAGAGGGAGGGGGGAAGCAGGCTCTCCAATGAGCAGGGAGCCCAATGTGGGGCTCGATCCCAGGACCCTGGGATTATGACTTGAGCCGAAGGCAGACGCTTAACCGACTGAGCCATCCAGGCGCCCCAATTTATTTATTTTTAAAGATTTTATTTATTTGAGAAAGAGAGCAAGTGAGAGAGAGAGAGAAGTAGACTCCCTGCCAAGCAGGGAGCCAAGTGCGGGGCTCAGTCTCAGGACCCTGGGAGGATGACCTGAGCCAAAGGCAGACCCTTAACCGACTGAGCCACCCAGGTGCCTCTATTTATTTTTTAACATAATCTCTACCCCAGCATGGGGCCTGAACTCACCACCTCAAGATCAAGAGTCTCCTGCTCCACCAGTTGAGCCACACAGGTGCCCCGAAAGAGATTTTATTATTTTACTTTATTTTCTTCTGAAAGGGACATTAGAAGCCATCTTTCCACGGTTTCTTGGACACCTATGTAAGGGAGACCAGGCAACGGTCTGTTGAAAAGAATACCAAGGGCTTAAGATGGGGTCACTTATGTCAAGCTAAGTCACCAGACCTGGGCTTTATTTTATTTTTAAGATTTTATTATTTTGACGGAGAGAGACACAGTGAGAGAGGGAACACAAGCAGGGGGAGAGGGAGAGGGAGAAGCAGGCTTCCCGCTGAGCAGGGAGCCCGATGCGGGGTCTCGATCCCAGGACCCCGGGATCAGGACCCGAGCCGAAGGCAGAGGCTTAACAACTGAGCCACCCAGGTGCCCCAAGCCCTGGGCCTTATACTTAACCTAATTGCAGTTCCAACCTCCCCCAGAAACAGAGTCTTAACTGGTGAGTCAGGAATTGTCTAGTCAGCACCAGTAAGGCAATCTCCATCCCCCCACACCCCCAGAGGAAGGTGAGGTCACCTGCAGGCCAAGACCCTTCCGCCTCCCCCGCCCCCTCAAGGGAAGGTGACCTTGCCCAGAGCAGTCCTGTCCTTGACCAAGAACTCTTTGCCCCACCCTCCTCCCTACAAAACCCTTCCCCGCCGAATGGCTGCTCAGAGCTCCCCTCTCCTTGCTCGGGGGTATGGTTCTTGGTTCATGGGTTGCTTAATAAAGCCAATCAGATCTCCAGATTTACTCAGTTGAATTTTGTTTTTTAACAGGTTTTACAGAAACTCTGAAATCTGGTAACAGCGTGAAGGTCAGTGCCGGCTAAATTACTCTTTAAATGTTTATCAAATTCCAGGCATCCTGGCACCAGGTGTTCAGGGAAGAAAAGCCCTCCTGCGCGCGCTCTGTAACACAGCAGTGGCCCTCCTGTTCTGGACTGTTCTATAGAGGCTGCAGGAGGTCATAAGAAGGGCCCCATTCTCCAGGGCACTGGGGTGGCTCAGTCAGTTAGCATCTGCCTTCCTCTGTCTTGGGCTCAGGTCAGGATCCTGGGGGCCTGGGACCCGAGGATCCCCCCTGCTCATGCTCTCCCTGCCTCTCTCTCTCTCTCAAATCTCTCTCAAGTAAATACATTAAAAAAAAACAACAAGCCTAACCCTGCCCTCTATCCTGGGTCCCCTGAGCGGTGCTGAGGTGAACCCACCCCCCTCTTGCTGGTCCTAAGGAGGCGCCACAGGGAGTTGTCCTGGTTCAGGTGGCACAGCCCCACTCTGCCCTTTGACCTGCAGACTCGGTGTGCCCCCCCCCACCCAATGGGGAGCCTGGGTGGGGCAGGGGGCGGTCAAGGTTCTCAGAGGCCCTGCTGTACCTGGGAAGGGGGGCCTGAGAGTCAGGTCCAGGTAAGGGACAGGGATTCACTCATCCCGCCCCCCCACCTTTCTGGAAGGTCAGAAGTTGGTTTGGGGAGCCCTACAACGCTTTAGTGGTGGAGCCAAAGGCAGCAGCCCTGGCCTGGGTGTGGAAAGGGCTAGAGCGGGCAGTGAGGCCTGGGATGCCAGCTTTTCCCCCGAAACTGGTACTTCTAGAGACTTCCTGTCCCCGCATGCCCCACGGGTGGGTTCCCTGGTCAGACCTCGATCTGGTTTAGACTCCAGGACTCCACTTATCACAAAGGAGCCAGAAGCTGAGGGTGGTCCTGGCCTTGGCAGCCCTACAGAGCACGAGACGGCCGCAGAGGCCTGGCCTTCTATCTTTCTAGTTTCCCCCCATCTCTTCTCCCTTCTCGGGTTGCTACCTGGCTTTTCCCAGAAATGAAATTCCTTTAGAGGATGTGCTTACAGTTTGTTAAAGAGCAAAAATTCAACTGAGTAAATCTGGAGGTCTGATTGGCTTTAGTAAGCAAGAACCAAGAACCATACCACCTGTAAGGCCCTACTTAGCCAGAGTGAGCCATTTTGTTGTTTATGCGGTAAACTTAGATTGACCCTGCCCCCCGCCCCCCCAGGGGAACTTACTTAGAAACAAGTCTGGGAAACCAGTAAAATACGACCGACCAGTCCCTGATAACAGAGCCCATATACCAGGACGTGTCAGGTCAGGGGGAGGTAACACAGCCCAGAATACAAGGATGAGTCAAGCCAGGTGGAGAGATCCAATCAGGAAAACACCTCCCTAACCACCCAAGAATGTGGGCCCTGCCTTTTGGGCACCAATTCTGACCAGAGTGATAGGCTAGTTCAGGTAGCTACTATAGGGTGAATTGTAATTCAATTGGCCACCTGTGTGTGGCCAGGCTCGACCACATGGCCTTTGCTTCATAAAAGTTAGTCTGTGAGGCGGGGAGGGGTCGCCTCTTTGCAAGAGAAGGCCCTGGCCGGTCAGTTCGATTCTCGATGCTAGGCGCGAAATAAAGCTTTGCTTGACCTTCGCTTTGTATCCGTCTCGCTCCTTTGACCATGGACCCAACACCCCTGAGCAAGGAGAGGGGAGCTCTGAGCAGCCATTCGGCGGGGAAGGGTTTTGTAGGGAGGAGGGTGGGGCAAAGAGTTCTTGGTCAAGGACAGGACTGCTCTGGGCAAGGTCACCTTCCCTTGGGGCGGGGGAGGCGGAAGGGTCTTGGCCTGCAGGTGACCTCACCTTCCTCTGGGGGTGTGGGGGGATGGAGATTGCCTTACTGGTGCTGACTAGACAATTCCTGACTCACCAGTTAAGACTCTGTTTCTGGGGGCGCCTGGGTGGCTCAGTGGGTTAAAGCCTCTGCCTTCGGCTCGGGTCATGATCTCAGGGTCCTGGGCTCGAGCCCGCATCTGGCTCTCTGCTCAGTGGGGAGCCGGCTTCCTGAACCTCTATCTGCCTGCCTCTCTCCCTACTTGTGATCTGTCAAATGAATAAATAAATCTTAAAAAAAAAATTTCTACTGTAAGGACCTATTTAGCCAGAGCGACTCCATCTTGGTTAAAAGCCATTTTGTTGTTCGTGCAGCAAAACTTAAATGGACCCTCCCCCCCCTCCCCCCAGAGGAGCTTACTTAGAAGCAAGTCTGGGAAACCAGTAAAATATGGTCAGCCAGTTCCTAATAACAGAGCCCAGAATACAAGGCCAGGTTGGCCAGTTCTTGATAACAGAGCCCAGAATACAAGGATGAGTCGGACCAGGTGGAGACATCCAATCAGTAAGAAACACACAAACTTTTCCCCTAAATACAAAAGAATGTAAACCCCGCCGTTTGGGCGCCAACCTTGAGCACTAATTCTGACCAGAGTAATAGGTTAAGTCAAACAGCTACTATAGGGTAAATTGTAATTCAGTTGGCCACCTGCGTGTGACCTAACATGACTACGATCTCATCGGCCACCTATGTGTGGCCAGACTTTTGCTCTATAGAAGGTAGTCTGTAAGGTGGGGAGGGGTCGCCCTCTTCGGAGGCGGCCCTGACCAGTCAGTCAGTCAATTCTTGAGCCTGTAAGCTGGGGGTGGTCGCTCTCTTCGGAGACGGCCCTGGCTGGTCAGTCTGACTTCTAATGCTTAGCATAGAATAGAGCTTTGCCTAACTTTCACCTTGTCTCAGTCTCGTTCCCCTGGCCAATCAGTCTGATTTCTAATACTTGGCATAAAATAAAGCTCTAAATAACTTTCACTTTGTCTCAGTCTCGTTTCGTTTAATAACGGACCTAACACTATACCCGAAGTGGGGCTTGAACTCACAACCCTGACATGAAGAGTCACCTGCTCTGAGCCAGCCGGGGCCCTAAGGCTCCTAACAAACCGCACCTTGTCAGTGTCTGCGTGGCAGGCCCTCAGCAGATGGTGGTGGAGTGAAAGGCTGACCCGGGGCCAGGGGCCAACCTCCACGCCCCTCTCTACCGTGCACACTCAGCTGGGACTGAAGGTGGAAGAAGCCGGCATAGGACTCAGGAGACGCTGAGAGCGGCCGCTGAGGCTGGTCTGGAGCTCCTCGTGCCCGGTCCTGGGAATGGACTCCCTCGGGAGGCAGGATGGCTATAGCGGAGCTCCCCTGCCCCCGCCCCGCCCGCCCCAGGGTTCACAGTGAGGGTTCACGCGGATGCTGGAAACGGCAGCCCCAACTCGGTCTTAGCTCACTCCACTGCAAGAGCTGGGTGTAGAGGACACGGGCTAAGTCCTCCCAACGGCCACCTGTGGGCAAGAGGAGCCTGGAGTCAGCAGGACACCGGGGCTGGAGTCACCCTGGGAAGGGCCAGTCTGGGATCGAAGAGGCTGACCTATGAGGGAGCAACTAAACCACACTCAGCACAGCCCCCCCCCCCTTCTCTTCTCGGGCTCGGGGGATGGAAACATTCAGGACTGCCCTGAAATGAACCTCCCAAGTGAATTCCATCAATGAATCGGAGGGCGGTGCAGGGAGGCTCAGTGTCCCCATCCCAGTGCCCTGCTCTCCCATTTCCCAACTCCCTCAACATTTTGCTTTCACCCTGACACAGTCAAATGTGGGGCTACCTGCAAGTAAGAGAAGGGGGACCATGGGCAGAAAGGTGTGTGGGGCACTGCGACCCCCTCCCCTTCACCATATTCCCTTTTCCTCACATATGCCTCAAAGCCTTCTATGAATCTTTTTCTTAGAAGATCTCAGTGACTGAAGGCGGGCAGGGGGTTGGGGTGGGGGTGAGAAGTGGTTCAAAGCCACCGCATCAGGGCACATGGGTGGCTCAGTTCAAGCGTCCGACTTTCAGCTCAGGTCCTGGAATGGAGTCTGGTACTGGGCTCTGTGCTCAGAGGGGTCTGCTTGGATTCTCCCCTCCCTTGCCTTGTGCTCGCTCTAAAATAAATTGTCCTATTTGTGGGCAGGTACCTACCTAGGGAGAGGACTGTGTAATAACCCCGAGATGGATCACCCAAAGTTGTGTCAAGAGGGTAAGGGACCTACTCAACCCGCAGTTCCCCTCCCTTCCCAAAGGTGTCCTGGGAAGTGCCTGATGTAACCGGTGGATATTGTTTGCAAATGGTACCCTGTCCACTGCCGAGCAGCACCTCCCTCACAAGTCTTGGGGGTGGACCAGAGTCTGGATCTACCTAAGGGACTATCCTCACAACTGGCCTTGCCCAAATGAAAACACTTTCCACCCCTTCCAATTACGTATTAACACCCGTCTGACCTGAAGACCTCGAGCCTCACAGTCCATTTTTAATAAACAGAAATGAGTGGAACACACTTGGAAACCAGATCGAGTGGATTTTCTAAAGTATGGTTCTGTCTCTACCACTACCTGGTCTTCTCAATCTCTCTCTTCCATAGGACTAAACCACTTGCCTCACAATCCAGAGGCTAAGAAGCCCAAGTCATACAGATAGGACTCATGTCCAGGCTGTCTTGACCAAAATTTCCTTCTCAGCGTGCCACACACACCTCCCAACAGTTTAGGGAACCATGTTATCTCACTGGCAACTGGTTTGGTGGTGGTTAGGTTCTTTCCCACAGCACAGAGGAAGAGAGACACCGGTGCCAGGGTCCAGAATAGTGCCAGAGATCATTACGCTGGAGCTTCCTATGGGCCAAACAGGCCAGAACATTCTTTTATGGGTTAATCACCTTTCTGCCAGGGTTACTCAGAGGGCAAATTCTTTGCTTCCTGGCTCAAAGTCCTAACTTTACCTGCACCCCCCCCATTTTAACATTCCTATGAATTTAAGGACTTTGAATTCCACAAGAGGTAGGTCATGATATTGTCATAGGGACCATAGCATTTCAAGGAGCCCAACAAGAAAAAAAGTCCTGACTAGATTTGAGAACAATTTCTTATTATGATGAACCAGAAATACAAGATTCCACTGAAAACTGAACAGTTGACAGAATATGGTTGAACTTGTAACTTGAAAGGGAAGTAAAAAGAGGGCCAAACAAAGCCAATGAATGGAGAAGCCCAGGACTGGTTTGGGATAAACACAAGGACAATAGCATTCCATCACGGCATCTTTGGACTTGTGGAAGTTATCTGTCATCATCCTATCCCTTTCTCCGAGGCATCTGCCAAACCAGACGGCCATTGCCTCTCTATTGCAGGTGTAAGCCATCCTAACAGTAGCTTAGGACACGATACAAAGCCAAGAGCAGAGTTTATAGGCCTCATTTCAGGGTAGGAAGTGCACACACCCAGCCCAGCACACTTGTCATGTGGTGTCAATGTACACAGAAGTGACTTTAGTCAAATCAGGTGTTACCACGTGTAACCTGTTATGTGGCCCTGTGGCTATGTCAGTGTCCCTAATTTACTACACTGATGTATCAATGTGGAAGAATTCATCTCTGAGCTGCACATTTTCTAAACACTTCTAAGAGGCTATTAAAGGTCATGTAGAACAGAACCAAGGATCAGGAAGGAACACTGATGGGCTCTTTCTGGGACTTTTTTCACAGGGACACAGAGACGAGAAGAGGGTGTTCTAGCCACAAGTCTGCCGCATTCATGTTCAAAGAGAAGTCAGAGCGATGGGGGGAAAAACCCCAAACACAACAAAACAAAACCCACGTCAGAGGAAAAAAGGGTTTCATACAACACAGTATCAAAAAAGTAAAAGGAACACACTAAATGCACAAACTGGTGGCAAGTTAAGTCCATGGCCTATCGTGATAGGTCCTTCCAGCATCATTCAGGTTTCTTCTCCATCTGTTATCTCAAGGGTATTTACAGATGTGGTGACTTTTGAACAAGAGTCTCTCACAGGAGGGCGGGCAGGTTTCAATCATTAGTTTCTGGATCTGTTTGTGCCATGTAGGCATCCAACTCGGCATCCAGGTGTCCTTTTGTTTTCGACATGTACGCATCCAACTGGTTGTCCAGCTGCTCCTTGGTCAGTACAGGGCGAGTGAGGGCACCTCTCCCTCGTCCACGGCCTCGGCCTCGACCTCCAAAGCCCCCTCTTCCCCGACCTATCATTCCCCGACCTGGCCCAAGGGGAAAAAAAGGAAACAGTTACAAGTAGGTTTAATGGGTGTTATGGCAAATGCCCCTCAGAGCAGCGGGGCCTAGCTGAGAAAGGCTGAAAGGGCAGGGCAAAGAGAAATCTGGAAAAACAGGAAACACATTGGGTAGAAAGCAACACATGGAAAGCACACATAATGAATCCCTGTTTACATGCTCATCTCTAAATGCTACTTAAAGACTTTATTCTCTTGACAAAGAGAAAATAACTGACTAAAGAATCTCAACCTCTCCTAAAAAAAAAAAAGAAATTATCTCAAGTTTGAGACCCATGTAAGTTCAAAATTAAAATACATTATAGGTAACCCCACTTAGTAAGACAGGAAGTAACAAGGGCACAGAGAAACAGGGGTGTAGGGCCAGACAGTTTTTAAAGTTAGCCTTATTGAAGATCTTTCTGGAAAATTAGCTCATCTCTCCTCAAACTTATTAAACCTAATAAGCTGATCCCATGTCGGGAGACTGAGGAGTTACTCTGATATAGGAACAAAGTGAGAAGACAGGCAATGTATTTAGAGTCCCAGCCAATTCTATCTCAGATTCCAGCCACCTTCTAATCATGGTTATCTGAGAGGTAGTTTTAATGCACTTAAGAAAACATACGCAGCTTTCTGAAAAGCTACTTTAGACTCCCCCAGCCCTGTGATGTGCTCTCAGAAATGAGGTCAACATAATTTGGAAATGTGCTATTTCATCCTGACACCCAAACTAGCTTGTTCTTTACTCATTAAGCCAACAATGAGTAATGGGAGAGAAGAAAACAAATCCTTGGCTATCAAATTTCCTCTCTTAACAGTTATTACCCTTTGGTAACTTCGAGGTCATAAAATTACGAAGACCTACCACACAATATAAAAGGACCAAAGCAGATATACACAGGGGCTACAGGAACAGATTTTCTACCCCCTGCACAGGTGTTGCTGAGAGTTTTCCAGTAAACTCTAAAATCAGAAAAACCCCCACGAGATTTGGATTAATGATAGCAACACCATTAAATTCTTTTCCATCTGGGTCATGAGGTCACAAGACAAGTATCACTAAGCCTCAAAGGTAACATTATCAACAAGAGTCAGTCAGTTAACTGACATGGTATCTCCTTGCTTTCTACCTTGACTAAAAAAAAAAAAAGAAGGGCGCCTGGATGGCTCAGGGTGCTGGGACAGAGCCCCACATCGGGCTCTCCGCTCAGCGGGGAGCCTGCGTGTCTCTCTCCGGCTCGCCCTACTTGTGTTCCCTCTCTTGCTGTCTCTGTCGAATAAATAAAATCTTAAAAAAAAAAAAAAAAAAAAGTCATCTCTGATTCCCTGTAGGTGCAAACTTTACCTTGACTTTAACTTGGCTTCAAAGTCAATATCCAGCTCCAATCTCATCATCCTTTTTAACTCAGCTTCATTTCTATACATCTCCCTCTTCTTTTTTAGACTCAAAATGGGGTTTTGAGGTAAAGACGAGGTGTGTGGTGGTGGGGCAGGGACACAGAAAGGTAAAACCTCAAACTGACCATCCTGTCATTTTAACAATACGATTTAAATTAACAAGAACCCGGAAAAGAACCTGGCTCTGCCGTGTACCTGACTGGCTCTTAGACAACCCATGACAGACTTTTCGCACTACCAGCATGTGGATTTAGAAAATAGGCCAGTTTCAAAAAACGAAACAAGACAAACAAACAAGCCTGCCTATGACTTGAAGCTGTGCAGAAAAGGCGGCTCTGAGTTTTGAAGGGAGAGAAGTAAGGGGGAGCTATTCTCTGAAGTTGGTAGCTGACTAACCTCTACCACCGATTCCGCCACGACCCATAGCTCCACGCCCTAGGCCCCCTCTCCCAGGACCTCCACGACCTCGAACACCACCTCTTCTTAAGCCCATTCGGGGAGCTACGGCTCGTCCACCTCGGAGCAGGTTTTGACCTTGGAGAGGAGGCATACAATGTATATGCAGGTAAATCCAAGAGAGACAAAGCAGACTCTAACCAAAGGAAGGCGATGAGGGTTAAATGAGAGTTAATTCAGTTAATTTTTAGGTTGGGTGGGGCAAGCTGTACACCCAGTGTGAACAGATCAAACTGCTCTTTATTCTATCAATTCAACAAGTCTGACCACAAACCCATTTTTGAAAGAAGCTGGGAGTTAATTAGTAAGTACACACAATAGATATCTACTGAATAATCAGTAAGTGCCTAGCATTACGGTAGATTTCAAAATAAACGATATGATTCCTGCTCTCAATACATTCTTACAAGGGACAAGAACAACACAGGGAACAGCTGAACAGTGCCCAAAATGTAACACATAGCTAGGGGTCAATCTGTCCTCTCTTTTCCAAATTTAACAGTGTGTTTCACTAGCACAGATGATTAGTTAAGATACAGGCCAAGGGAGCCAATATTTCTCAGATCTGACTTATTTCTAGAACTTGCATGTGCTTTGATTCAAGCAGCAGCAGGGTGTTTAGACGGAATGGAGATGACATGAATTACCTGTCGTTACGCAGGTCATAGCCTCTCACCATTGCACATTATCAGAAAGGGAATGGTATCGAGAAAAGACATGCAGCACTATTAAAAATATGTGATTTCAAAAGTTATTAATTATTATTAATACAAATTCAGGCTTCAAGATGTTAAAACAAATGTGTCCATAGCAGCCCAAGAGAAAAGGGAGGGGTAGGCCCGGTAATTATCAGGTACACAGCACTGACCTCGGAGCGACATCCCGCCCCTAAGCAGGGTTCTGGTGGCACGTCCCCCACGTAGTCCTCCTCGGGGTAAGCCTCTCTGGATTATGGGTAGGCCTCGTCCTCCGATTGCTCCCCTGGCCAGGGTCCCTATGGGTCGGCCTAACCGTGCCTGGATGTTACTCTTACCCAGGCGCTGCTTTAAGCTCTTCTGGAAGAAAAGGTGTTGGGGGATTGAGATCAAAAAAGCATTCCAGTAGGATTCAGCAACCCAAAGTGCAGAGAAAAAGCAAACAGGATGGCTTTTGGAGTGTGGAGGGAGACCGACCTGCCGTAGATGTCACAAAGACCCTAAACGAGAAACTAGCCTTTGCCTCAGGACATCATATAAGGGAAGAATTCTGATCCAGAGCCTTTACGAAAGCTAAATTATGGTCCCGTGACATTGGCACCAACACAAATTACCTCACTAGTTTGGCAGAAGCCGTACACCACTCCTTGGAACTTAAGTTTTAGTAAGGACTCCACATTTCCAATCCTGGATTCTGCTGTTTTTGTACCACAGGTTGACAACGATAGGACTTGATTCATACTTGCCCAAGGACTACCACTGTCTTCAAAGGCTTACTCAAACACCATAGGAAGTTCATCACACTCTGGGAAATATTTTAAAATATAAGTTCATTTGAATTCTTGTCAGTTAAAAACAAGATTTTTCAGTCAAAGAGGCCAGTGTGTTCCATTTTTCCTCTGAGTATCTATCTCCAGACGGTCCACTTTTTACCTTAAGATTTAAACACAAGAAAGTCAAACCTCCTTTCCTTACATTTCTTAAGTCACTATTAATCCCATGTCTTCCTTTGCAAACAGCTCCAGGAAGCCAGTACTGTAAACTTTAATTCAAAATACTCAAATGATCTCCAGAGAAAAAGCTACCTTGCATCAGAATTAAGACAGGTAACCTATACTCACAAAACTCAGAGCCATATTTGAGAACAAGGACACACCACTAATGGAGATTTTCAATAATCTGTCCCTCAAAGAGACCACATCTCGGTGAACTAAATTTCTTCAAAGGAAAAGGTGACTGTGTAGCCTTGAACACAATCGAGGCCCCAGCAAATCCGTTTTCCTATAAAGCCATCAGTCAGGGTGAGTGAAAATAAATTCTGTATATCCTCAGGCTTGACCCGTAAATGACTTACCAATGACTTTTTTTTTCCCCCAACCACAAGCTGTGAATTATTATTAGCTTTCTAGCATAACCTAATAAACTGCTTTTAATCAGAGGGACAGGCTCTGAACATTATGCACCCAAGCATAACCAACCTTAAGAGTCTGTCGCATCACTCCCCTGACAGCACACAATTAGGAGGTCAGGACATCATTCTACAAATCCCTTCTGTTCGATGATCCTGAGTATGTATATTCTCCCTAAATCCGTGCTTCAGCAGATAATGCACGGTGCTTAGAAGTTCTCCCTTCCTATCCCTTTCTGGCCATCAGTTGTAGTCTCTAACAGAGTTGGTAAGCTTAAAGATGTTACTATACCACCTAGTTTTCATTCCAGAGCTGTACTGTATGCTAAGGTAGCCACAAGCCACATGCGGCTCTTTAAATTACAAGTTAATAAAATTTAAAAAGCTCCTCAATCATACCAGCCACATTCTGAGTGCTCAACAGTCACACCTGGCCAGTGGCTACCGTATTTGGAGGGCAGATATACAGTATTTCCTTCACTGCGGAAAGTTCTCTCAGCTCTGCTCCAGAGGCTACTTTCTGCCCAGCCTGTATTTAAAGCTTCTTCTAGAAAGATCCTTTGGAATGATGTGTCAGAGACTTCTTCAGCAATTTATAATAGCTACTCTTGGAAAACGGTGGGGCCCTTTTTACTGCTTTCCTGAATCAGGGACAAATACAGGAACTCCAAGGCTTAAGGTAGCTGAAGCAGAAGGCCTTGTTTATTTTTGGTCAGTGAGCCCAACAGTTCAGGGTGGGGTGGGAGGGTGTTATATTTAACTGCTGAATTTATGCACAGCCATGCAGTGCTACCAGTTCAAGTCCTTACAGTTGCATGGCATCGCCCTCCAGACGCCCAGCCACAGCTTGGACATATCCTTCCACAGCCATTGTCCGGACTTGCATATAAAGTCTATGAATAATAAAGAGCAGGTTTTATTTCAGATCTGAATAAGGATTATTTCTTACTGGACGTTTGAAAGAAAACCCACCAATTCTTAAATTAATTATTCAATGCTCTCCCTCTATCTTACTGACAAAGCTCAGGTGCTGTGGAGATGAAGGCCACCCTACTACTTCTGTATTTTAGCGCTAGAAATCTTTTGGCTTAGGCTGTTCAGACTTCCTGTGCTAGGGGAGAAAGAACGAAATTATTTCCCTCATTTGTAAGTCATTTAACGTGGAATAAGTAAAGGGTTTTTCTGAAGGTCATCTAAAAGAGAAACCAAAATTTCTCTGGGGTAAAATCCAGTGAATCTACTTTAAGGGCAAAGGATCAGGAAAAAAAAAAAAGAGATGAATACTCATTGATAACATAGAACAGATCACACTTGATGGCAAACTACCTAAAAGAGAAAGACAACAAAAAGTTACTTATTGGTACCTGACAAACTGGGAATTCTCTGAACTTCTCTTTCCTCCAGAGAAGTTTCTGCTTTTGCCCTGAGCCACTTGCCATCATCCTTCACGTCCTGGCAGCCTCAGTGGACTGCCTGACAGAGATCACCAGCTGCTTCTGGAGCGTTAAGGCCCGTCCTCTCACCTGCTTAAGTTTTAATGCTGCCTGGACAGAGGGTCTATTCTCCATCTGCTGGGCCAGTCTTCTGTTTCTGGCACTGGCTAGCTGCTGCTGTTGCTGCATCGAAGCCCGAATAGTCACTGGCATCGGCTGTTTGTTCTTCAGCATATTAGTAAAGCTTCAAGGTCGAACAGAATGGATGTTTAAACAAAAGCTTTATTACAAAACATTTATTGGCATTTTCATGGCTTGCTAGACCAGGAGCTCCAGATCCCACGAACTTTAAGTAAAGTGGTACACTTAGATCAAGGCTGAAGTGGGTTTAAGACTCCTCTGCTTCCACAAACTTGCAAGAATCAGAAACTCAGAAATGCAGCTAAGTGCAGCACATTCAATCAAAAGTGGTAACAAGGGCTCAGGGAACGGCTTTTGAGAGAGGTGGAAGGTACGAAACACACGCAAGAAGCAGACATGATGGCAACAAAAGACAAAATGTAGTTTCAAAGACAAACAAAGACAGCCAAAACCTTGGGGGCACCTGAGGGCAAACAGAAAAGGACTAGGGCGCCTCACAGCCCACGCGACAGTACACCCCCATGAATGACAGGAGTGTATCTCACTTTCTTATCGTTTCTCCGCTCAGCGACAGGCAAATATGGAGAATCGGCGCTTCACGCCCTGAGATAAGCAGCACAGACGCTTCAGAAAAGGCGAAAACACCCAAGCGCTTTTGGCGGTCTAACACCAACTAAGTAAGACCGACGGTCAGAGGCACTCCGAGTGCTCAGAGACAGAGGCCGCTTTGAAGCACCTCTTCTTCCCTTCAAATGGTTACTTTTCCTAATGCCAAGCGATTACTTTGGAGAAAATGGGATTATTTTAGTCACTTTACAGCTTGTGAAGACACTCGTGTTATTTCTGTCAGGTGAGTTCAACGGCACAAAGGAGGAGGACACTCCGCTGCGGAGGAACCGAACACACAGACGAACTGAAAGCAGAACGGAAAGGCAGAGCCACGGAGCAAAGCAAGTGCCTCTTACAAGGCCCAAGAGCGGCACTCGAGGGCCTTCGGACAGATCCACGGCTTGCGGCCCGCCTCTTACAGGCCGGACGCAGCGGCCGGCCTCGGACTGGGCAGCAAGCCTCCCGCAGCCGGCGGACCCCGCCGCCGGGCCGCACCACCCCGTATCAAGGCAAAACACGTGCACAAGAGGGAGGCCGCGAGGAGTCTCGTGAAACACATCCCACCGGCACGTACTCCGGACAGCTTAACACAAACGCCTACTGACAAGGGGTTTTGGAACAAGCGCCCGATTCGCCGTGTACCACGCGAGAGGCGCCCCCAAACAGAGGTCTGGAGCCTTCTGTTGGGATCTAGCTTAAGACTGGTGTTTGTGCACCGGACCCGGGGCCAAGTAAGGAATGTTTTCTTAGAACGAGCTGAGCTGCTGTTGGCTGCCTCACCGCTCATTGAGAGACATCTTGGTGGTGCTCTTTAGCACAACTTTCGGCGCCGACTGAGCAGCCATCTTCAAATCCCGAGGGTCTGCGGGGACGAGAGGCAGAAGCCGCATCAGAGCAAGGACCCCCCGCCTCCCAGGCGTCCACGACCCGGCCCGGCCAGCGGGGGCCGCCGCAGGTCCCCCCGGGCCGGCGTCTCGGGGCGCACACTCGCAGGCGGCTCCGACGCCGCAGGCGGCTCCGACGCCGCAGGCCCCCCACGGCGGCCCCCCACCGGGCCGGACCGAGCGCGACGCGGGCTTCCTCTCGGCGCCCGCCCCCTCCCCCAACCGTGAGCCCCGTCCCCGCGGGGAGGCCCGACCCGGGCGGGGTGCGGGCCGGCCCCGGGCGGAGGGAGGACACCCGCCCCCCCGCCCCCCCCGCCCCGCCGCCGGCTCCGCCCCCGGGCCCGCCGCGCCACCGAAACGCACCGAAGGAAACGGACGCCAGTGCGCCTCCCGGGGCTGCCACCACGGCTGCGGCGCGCGGGCCGGGGCCCGGCGGAACCTGACTTGACTTGGCGGGCGGTCGGTCAGAGGTGTAAGCGCTAGGCTGCTAGGTTAGCTCGCTGCTGCCGGCCGGCTGTCTGGTCGGCCGGTCCGCCTGCTCGCGCGGCCTGCCCTTTCCTGCCTTGCGTCGCTGCCACCACTGCCGCCGCCTCCGACTCCTCCCGCTCGGCGCCCAAAACAAAATGGCCGCCACGCCCAGAGCCGAGTGGGACCGGCTAAAATGGCGTCGACGCAATTACGTCAGACGTCAGATCCGCGCACGGCGCGGTGGGGGCAGAAGAGGAGTCCTACGCCTGCGCGGGGGGTTGGGGCGGAGCCTGGGGAGAAGGCGGGGCCTTAGCAGAGGTGGGGGCGGAGGGGCGTGGCCAGTGCGCGAGCTCCGCGCTGGTGCGGGTGCTCGGGGCCGGCAGCGTGGCTGTGACCTGGGCAGCTGAGAACCGTTTTGATCTTGGGGCAGAAAGAGGTTCGTTTTTCGTGGCGGCGTCCCGCCGCGGCTGAGGACGACCATCTGCAGCTCGGTACGCGGGATTTGCTTCGATGCCTCTTCCCGAGCACCTGAGCCCGGGTTCTGGACGCGGGCGCTCTCCCGGCTGTGCAGAGCCTTAGACGCCCATAGGCGCCCCAGGCAAGGCCAGGGCGCCAGAGCCTACGCCAGTCACTAGTTAGTATCAAGGCCTGTGCGCGTTTTTCTCGTCCTGAATATTGTTAAATCCCTGTGGGGGGCGGTGTCTTTGTGTCCCTGCTCTCCCTCCCATGCACTCCCCATCTGCCGGCCATGTGCCATTTGACGCAGACCTACACAGGATTTTCCTTCCGCCTGGGTACCCAATAAACACACCCCGATGTTTGAGAGATGAGTGAGGGAACGCATCTTCAGCCCTTCTGCATATACGTACATCATGATCCTTTCGTTTTCGTCCTAGCTTTTCTCTGTGTGTGTGTGTGTTCAACGGTCTGGCATCCTTCCTGGACTTTACCCATGTGAGAGTAAGGGTCGTGTTTGTTCTGTGCCTTGCTACACCCCCAGTTCCTACACAATGTCTCTAGCACATGGTAAGTCTTCAGTAAGTATTCTTGGCAGACCAAAGGGAAATTCTTCTATCTTTGCAGCTGGAACTTTGAACACCTACCTTCCTGGGCCTTGAGGATTCAACTAGGAAGATGTAATGTCCCCTTGACCTCTCTCCGAATAAGATCGCTTCCCAAATAAGGTGAATTGGGATTGAGGAACCTTGACTTTCTCACTCACTCCCAGACCCCAAAGGAGACACACAGCAGCTGGCTAGAGAAGAGCCTTTAATGAAAGTTGAGCGGCAGGCTCGGCCCTCTACTCTTGCGCCTTGGTGGAGGGTGGACAAGGGTAGGAGCGCAGGGAGGGGAAAGTGGGGTGCGGGGGAATCAGGGAAGGGGAAGGGCACTGCCCACTGGGGCTGTCTGCTCAGCTGTTCTCCCAGAAAAAGTTGTTACAGGCCACTGTGAGGGCAGCCACCAGCACCACGTACTCCTGGAAGTCCACCTCCCCGTCTCCATTCTCGTCTAGCTCTTTCATCACCTTGTCCACGGCATCTGCATCTTTCTGGGCCTGTGGAGGGAGGAGATGAAAGGGGAGACGCATAGTACTGAATCAGGGGCGGGGGGGGGGGGGAGCGCGGTGGCTGGTTGGGAAGAAGATGAGATGAGCGAGAGGCAGAACTGCATGTAACTGTGGGACTGTTGTGAGTCCTTCCTTAAAACTAACACGCGCAGTCTCCTGTTACCTATGGAATAAACCCCTAACAAGGCAGAGCATACGAGCATCTGTTACCGTATGGTGAGGGCCTAGAGAAGACAACAGGGGTTATCTTATAAAATTGTTAATTCTGACACAAATAGTATGAGGGAGGGTTCATTATTCCCAAATTAACAGTTGGTGGTTGAATAATGTGCCCAAGTCATACAGCTGGAAGGTGGGAGGGTCAGAACTGGAGCCCGGCCCGGACTGAACCTCCAAGCTGGCGCGCGTTCTCCTGGCTGCTTCACCACAGGCCCCTGTCAGCATCTGCAACCTGCTTTGCTGCATCCTTCGCTCTGGTCAAAACTACTGAGCGTGCTCCCCGTCCTTTCTGCCAGGCGTTTGTTCATGCAGACACCTCCTAAAATGTCTACATTTATCCTAATAATATTCCCATGGAAACCCATGGCTCAAGTGCCCGCTCCTTGGAGAAGCCCCCTTCAGCCGGGTTAGTATTGTCCCAAAGTCCTTTCTGGCAATTGTTACAGCTCTGAGTAGTTCCTAAGTGGCTGGCCCCAGGTTTCACGGGGAGCTTCCGGTCAGCAGACTGGGGCCTCTTTCATGGGTCAGTCTTCCCCTTCTAGACCGTGAGGCCTCTTTAATGGTGCATCTGCATGGGTCCTAGCACTTCACATGTGCTTAACAAATTAGGGTATTTTGTCCGGAACCAGGAGAAGCGGGGAAGCCTGAAAAATCCAGGAGAGAAGTCTGGGAGAAGAGGAAGACGACGGGACAGAGCTGGGCTGGGGTGCGCGGGTCGCCGGGAGGGCCCCGGGTGTTCCTCCAGCCCTTGCCCGTCCACCCTGCCCCCCACGTCCCACCCTGCCCCCCGCACCGCGCTCACATCCAGGAAGCCCGAGAGCTCGGTCTGCAGCAGCTCTTTCAGCTCCTTCTTGCTCAGCTTGTACTTGTCTCCCTCCTTGCCCGAGTGCGCGTGGAACACATTGATGAGCGTCTCCATCGCTGTCTCCAGCTCAGAGCCCATCTCGCAGCTCACCTGCCCCGCCCCCAGCAGGGAAGCAAGTTGGGGACCCAGCTCAGGGCATCTGGGGTTGGGGTGAGCGGAGCCCTCAGACCTGGCCCTGGTCCCTCCCCTGAAGTCGCCGTGAGATCAGAGCCACACTGCGGTTCTCTCTCACTGGGACTTTATGATGTGGGAACCCAAGGAGGCCTAAATCCAGGCTTGTTCTCTGTGTGCCTCATTCCACATCCCCGCAGAGGGAGTCAGGGACTTGGGGCCCTGGAGGTAGAGCAGTGGAGCGGGCCGGCTCGAGGGGCCGGCGGTGGACTCTGCAGTGGCTCCTGGCTGCCTGGGTGGACACCAAGGAGGGTGGGGCAGGCAGGCGGGGATGGTCACAGGACACTGCCGTGCTCTATTTTTACCCTGCCTTGCCCTCCTAGCACAGCTGTGTTCTGTGGCTGGGGGCGGTGGGCTGCGTTCTCCTCTACGGCCTGGATTCTGCGGTCTCCCTCCAGCAAGGAGTCCGATGGGGAGAGTGGCAGCCAGAGGGGCTGGCCCCAGACTTCATGGGGACGGGGATAGGCCTGCCTCTGGGCTTCCTGTCAGACCGGGCCTCCTCGGGTCCTTCACTCTGCTCTCGCTGAACAGGTCACTTCAGCTTCCCTGGGGGGCACCTCTTACTTCTCTGCCGTGTCAGGCCTTCCATCCGGTGATGGTAAGAAGGGAGAGAGGAATGACCAAGCCCTTCCTCAGAGCCAGGGCTCCCAGCGAGGGGGAGACCTCTGGGGCCTTGTCCCTCCCGCGGCCCACTCCCCCGTCTGGGCCCAGCCTGGATGATGTGAGGACAATGGCAGTGGGAGAACCGGTCTGATACATGCTGGGGGACAGAAGAGGCTGAGTATGTCCTCTGAAGAGGCTGGAGAGAAGAAGAGGAAAATGGGGGGGGTATTGAGGCGAGGGGGCTGCCAAGCCAGCGGGCCTCTTTCTTTTGGCCTCGGGATGGTCATCCCCTCCGCAGCCTCAGGGGACAGCTCTGGTGTCTCAGATCAGGTGTCCTTGTCCTTCCCCAGGCCTGGGGGGCTGAACAATGGGCCCGGATCAAATGACATTCCCGCTTTACAATGGGAACCTTGTGAGTGTCACCTGAACTCTGGACAAGAGAAGGAGTTGTCACAGAGACGTGGGGAGACGGAACCCAAGCCGGGGCTGATGGAGGGGATAAGGGTGTTTGTGGGGGAGGGCTGTTGGTGGCTCTGTTACTGGCCCCATCCAGGAGGAGCACTTAGGGGTTGCCTGGAGCCCTTGAGCAGCCTGGGATTTTCTGTAGGGGCCTTGGAGAGGACTCTGGCAGGGAGGGGCGGACAGGAAAACAAAGGGAAGGACTTGAAGGAAAGAGGAGTCTGGAAGTCTGGGCCAAGAAAGGAGGAGGAGAAAGGGAAGGTCATGTGAAAGGAGAGTTGGGAGTGGGTATAGTACCCTAATGCCCCCTTCTCTTCATCTCACATGGTCCACACTCTGCCACCCCCAGACTTCCCGGGACCTGAGCCCTTGGCAAGGCTGGGCGGTGGGGGTGGGGACAGAAGCAATAGTTCTCTTTGCTTTCTTATTCTTACCCAACTGGAAGCAAGGCGGGAGCTGGTTCCCTTCCCCAGCACCTGGGAGACTGAGGGAGCCTCGGGAGGCCATTCTGAGGGCTCTGTGGTAGGAGGGCCTCATGTCCTGGGAGCTTGGTGACTGGGCTCCCCACTGGCTTCTTCGCTCTCAGAGGAATACCACGGACCTCCCTCCGACCTTCGTTGGCTTCCCTGCCCTACTGTCCACACCTTGTCTCCCCCAGATCCTCAGCTGCTGTCCCTTGAATTCCTCCCAGCCCCTCAGGCCAGCACAGTGCGATTGTCCCCAGGCTTTCGGAGCCCCGCTGAAGTCCCCTTTCCCCCAAGCTGGCCACAGCAGAGACCTCGCCCAGATGACGCAGGATACTCACTGTCAGCCTGGACCTGAGGTGGGAGCAGGTTCTGGACAGACAGACGAGTCTGCAAATGCGGCTAAGGGAGCTGTGTGGGGAGACCTGTCTGCGGTCCTGCCCCCGCTGCCCCCCCACCGGCCCCACCCCTTCACAGACAGACGCCCAGTGGGGCGAGGGGCCAGGAGTGGACAGAGGCGCCCTCTGTCTCCTGGGCTAGAACAGGCTGGCCTGTGTCCTCTTGTCCAGCCTCAGTGGCCTCCCCCTGCCGGCTGGGCCCCCGCAGGCAGGGCCCAGGAGGGAAGAGGGGGTGAGAAAGGTCCTGGCAGGGACACGGAGAGGCCTCCCCCCACCCCACCGAAGCGCTAGCAGGAACGGGAGGGTCCCGCCGAGGGGTCTCAGTGAGGGGACGGCTCAGTGAACCCTCAGATCTTGGAGGTCTCGCTGAGGGGTTTTAGTCCGGCCCCCGCTGAGAGACTTCACGCCAGGGGCTCCTACTCCGCAGCGGGGTTCCCCTCTGTGTGTGGGAGCCCCTCGGGGGTCCTGGGCCGCAGGGTCCTTGTCAGGGTCTCATCCGGAGGGGCCGTCTGTGGTGCTTCTCAGGCGGGACGCCCCTCCCTCTCGGGCCCCTAGGACGCAGAGCGGACCGGCGGCAGGCGCCTTCCCGCCTCCCCCCTGCCGAGGGGCGCGCGGGGGCCGGGCCGGGGGGGGGGGCGGGCACCCCGCCCAGATGCTGGGGGCGGCGGCGGCCGGGAGGCGGGCCTGGGCGGTCTCCTCCGCCGCATCCACGCTCCGGCCGGACGCCTCCGCGCTGGGCGGGGGCTGTGCTCGCGCGGCCCCGCGGCCCCTGCGCCCGCCGCCCGCCTCCCCTGCCGCGGTGAGTCCGGCGCCCCCACCCTGGGGCGCGGCGCCTTCCCGCCCCGGGGGCTCGGGGGCGTCTGCGCGGGCGGGCTCGTCCGGGGGCTCGGGAGGCGGCGGCCCCGTGGAGGGCAGCGGCCGGGCGCCGGAGGAGCGGGCTGGGCGCTGTGCCCGCTGCCCCCGCGGGGCGGGGTCTCCGCGGCCTGACCGTGACCGCAGCCGGCCGCCGGCCTGACCCCGCGCTGCTCCGCGGGGAACAGCGGCCCCGGAGCGCGTGGGCCCCGCACGAACAGGCGGTGGAGCCCGGCCGCCTCGTGACCCGGTGGGGGCCGGGTGAGCCCCCAGGAAAGGGCCCTGGGGACTGGAGGCCGCAGAGGGGCCGCTCCAAAGTGCCTCCTCGGTCTCCAGCCCAAAGGACCGCCACCATCAAGGGGGTCCTGAGACACCGGGCGCTTGGAGGGGACCCCCAGGCTCAGACCCAGAGAGGGTGGACTTTCTGGAAGCAGACACCCCTGCCCCCACCTACGCCGGGCCCCTGCCTCAGGCTCCATCCCGGCCCCCTCTCTCCTTCCCCACAAGGCTGCTCCCAGGCAGGGGCGGGAGGGGGCAATGCCCGGCAGGGGCCGTCTGGTCTGTTCTGACTCTCCCTTTCTCTCCTCCCCTGCCCTGCAGAGTCCTGATGGCGGCAGAGCCACTGACGGAGCTGGAGGCGGCCATTGAGACGGTGGTCACCACCTTCTTCACGTTCGCGGGGCGGGAGGGCCGGAAGGGCAGCCTCAGCATCAATGAGTTTAGGGAACTGGCCACTCAGCAGTTGCCTCACTTGCTCAAGGTAGGTAGGGGTCTCTGGGCCTCCGATTTTGGAAGACAGTGGCCGTGGGACACCGTGGCTGGGAGGTGATGTTTCTGGGCACATAATGTGACTCCAGGTGTGTGGCGGAGAAGGGTGTGGGTGGCTGTGGGTGTAGCTTGGGGACACTGCGCTGGTGAGAGTGCAAGTGCCTTCCTGGGCTTTGTGCTCCCCTCAGTGCTGCTGGGAGCCCATGTGTGCTCTGTGCCTCTCTGGTCTCATCTCCCCAGAACCGGAGGGGAGCCAGAGGTGGGTTCCTGGAGGGCTGCAGACCATCAGCGCTAGAAGGAGGCCAAGAGAAAACAGTCGAAATCCTTCACTTCACATGTATAAAAACTGAGGCCCAGCCGTAGGAAGGGGTTTGTCACAGATGGAAACATAGCCCAGTTCATGGAGTGATAGAACCTCAGTGTTGGGGGGGGGGACCTGTAAGAAGGAATCTTTGACTACTTCTCACCCCCTCTGGGAATCCCCTCAGTCATGTGCCCGATAAGGTCACCCCTTTTCTCCTACCCGCTGGACTGAGTAGGGCTGAGTAGGAGCATGGAGTTCATCTCCTCCGAGTTGCCTAATTACAGCAGGCTGTCAACAGGCTTTTTTATTCCCTTTCTGAGAATTCGCAGGCATGTGAAAGTGTGTGGATATGGATTTTTAAAAAATATTTTATTTATTTATTTGACACAGAGAGAGAAAGAGCACAAGCAGGGGGAGCAGCAGACAGAGGGAGAGGGAGAAGCAGACTCTCTGCCGAGCAGGGAGCCTGATGTGGGGCTGGATCCCAGGACCCTGGGGTCAGGACCCTAGCCGCAGACGCTCAGTAGACTGAGCCCCCCCAGGTGTCCCTGGATGTGGATTTCTTAAAAAAAACCACAAACATGTCTTGGAAACTTAGTCTGTCATCTGCAAAATCTGCTACATCCCTAACTTCTCAGACTTTTCCCTTCCTTTTCTCTCGGCAGACTTGAGACTCTAGGGTCAACAGTCCCTGTAGCTTTGCCACATAGTGACTGGTTTTATCTTCAAATCCGAGTCCCTACGGGCCTGGAAATGCAGGAAGTGACCTCTTAGCTTTTTGTCACTGCTTCCAGATCTTTGTTTCTTCTTCTTCCTGCAACGCGCAGCTCCTTGGAACCTGCCCCCTTCTTGCATCCCTTGTAGGTTCAGCTCCTGCTTTACTGTTTCTCATCATGGCTTTTGTGGGGGTCCTCAGTTGGCACACAGAATTCATTGCACACCGGGGCCTTTCAACTTTCTAAACCCCTAGCTTCCAAGGATTCTGTCCCGGTTCTGAGCACCCACTCCTCTGTTCTTGCTACAGATCCTGTCATTACCAAAATAATGTACCACTTCCAGAATCTGTTTCAAGCCTCCTTCTCCCTGAGTACCACCTCCTGCCATTCCAGTTCTGTTCCTCCACTCAGTTTCCTCGGCTCTGCGGGGACCGTCAGGCTCCAGACCCTGTCAGGTCTCCTTTCCCCTGTCATCCCCTCATGCCCTCAGTTCTCTCCCCACTCAGCTGCGTTCTACGGTCAGTCCCTCGGCTCCCTTGATCCTTTCTCCCTGTGCCGGTTGACAGAATCCCAACCCAGGTTAAGTCCAATCTTTCCCCTCCATTAACTTGAGGGTTAGAGCTACCATTCTTTCTCAGATCCAAAATAAGGCAAAAATGTCCATTCTCAAAGAAAAAAACAACCTCATCAATCTCTCTGTGGACCGTTCTGCCTCTGCACTTGCGTAGCGGAGTCCGGCTGCAGGAAAAGGTGCTGCCATGTTGACTCGTCCCACTTTATTATTTTTGTTATTATTATTTATTTTATTGAGTATAGTTGATACACAGTGTTGACTTGTCTCTCTTTAATTCTGTAACAGACTGCAAGGGGGCCCTTGGCACAGTGTCACCATTCGCCAGCTCTTTCAGATGATAATTTCACAACTTTCCCTCTCCAGCTCTAATCCCTCTGTCCACATTGTCCCTCTCTCTGAGAAATTTTCTCAGAGAAAATAGGAGCAATCAGGAAACTCCTATGTACTGTCTCCCCAGCCTCTGAAGAGCAGTGTTGAGCCTGTCTGCCTGTCCCCTGAGGCATCAGTCTCCCCCCAGGCAGGCAGTCCCTCCTCTGCTGCCCTACTCTGTTCTTTCTCATCCACTGAAACCTGGACTCTTAGAGTTCCTCCTCCTCTGTCTTGCATCATCAGTTTTCCTTCCCCACTGGATTGTTCTGATCGGTTTCCCAATACGCTGTACTATCCCCCATCTTAAAAAAAAGAGAAAAACCCAGCCCTCTCTCTTGGGTCTGTAACTCCCTCCAGCTGTCTTATATCTCTGCTCCCCTTTATAGAAAAACTCAAATGCAGCAAAGTTACTTACACTGATTTGCCCTCCTGGTCCAAAACCCTCACTCCTAAGGCGCTGGCTCGTCGTCTTCCTCGCTGAACTCCGATTTCTGCTCAAATGACAAGCCCTCAGCTTTGCCTTCCTTCACTTTAGAATGCAAAGATCACCGCCCTTGTCCTCTATTCCTTTCCCCCTTTATTTTCTTTTGCAACACACCCATCACAACCTGACTCCTGTACACACTTGCATGTTACCAAGAATGAAGGAAAGGACTCGCTCGCTATTTTATCTCCAGCGCTTAGAGCAGATACACAGTGAGTGAAATTGAAAAAAAAAAAGCGTGTGAATTTGAAAAATATAAAAGGTTTAAAAAAAGAGTAAGAATTGTTGAGTGAGTAACAAAGAAACGCATCTTACCTACTGTTCTACAAATACCTTTTTAAAAATGGGACCATGGGCCACCTGGGTGGCTCAGTTAGAAGAGCATGTGACTCTTGAACTCAGGGTTGTGAGTTTGAGCCCCATGTTGGATGTAGACATTACTAAAAAAAGAAGCAAAATAAAATAAATCTTTTTTTTTTTAAGATTTTATTTATTTATCTGACAGACAGAGATCACAAGTAGGCAGAGAGAGAGGGGGAAGCAGGGAGATGCGATGCGGGGCTTGATGAGAAGGTGCAGGGTTCGATCCCAGGACCCTGAGATCATGACCTGAGCCGAGGGCAGAGGCTTAACCCACTGAGCCACCCAGGCGCCCCAAAATAAAATAAGTCTCAAAAATATCCTGTAGGTATTTAATAGGACCATATAAAATTATATTTCAGGGAAAACTGACATCTTGACACTACTGAGTCTTTCAAAAAAAGGGGTACATTTTTCTAATCACGTTTTTTCTTATATTCTTCAGTTCATTTTTCTTCACAAAAGCTTAATAGATTTCTTTCTTTTTCTTTTCTTTTCTTTTTTAAGATTTTATTTATTTATTTGACAGAGGGAGACATAGCGAGAGAGGGAACACAAACAGGGGGAATGGGAGAGGGAGAAGCAGGCCTCCTGCTGCGCAGGGAGCCCGATGTGGGGCTGGATCCCAGGACCCTGAGATCACGACCTGAGCCGAAGATAGACGCTTCACCTGCTGAGCCACCCAGGCGCCCCCATTTGTTACTATTTTATTTTTTTCTTTTTCTTTTTTTTAAGATTTTACTTATTTATTTGACAGAGACAGAGAGACATAGCGAGAGAGGGAACACAAGCAGGCGTGTAGGAGAGGGAGAAGCAGGCTTCCTGCCGAGCAGGGAGCCCGATGTGGGTTTCCATCCCAGGACCTGACATGGGATTCCGGGATTGTGACCTGAGCCGAAGGCAGACGCTTAACGACTAAGCCGCCCAGGAGCCCCTGTTTTATTTTTTAATTTTTTTGGCACCCCTGTTTTAAATGGGATCTTTCTTATACTTTCTGACTGGTTAATATTCATACCCCTAAAAAGTATTGGGTTTGTGTGTTAATATTGTACTCAGACACTTTCTCATTTCTAATAGTTTTTTGGGGGAAGAAATACAGAGGAGTGGATAAGAGCATAAGCTTCGAGTCAGAAAATCTAGGTACAAATGCAGGTTCTAGCTTGTTATCCCTGGTCATTTACTCTTTCTGAGCCTTAATTTCTTATCTGTGAAATAGATGCGTAATAACATCTTCCTTGTTGGATTGGCCTTGCATGTAGTATTTATTGAGCACCTACTGTGCCCTGTGCTGACACTGTGCTAGGCTTTGGGTAACAGTGACAAACTGGCATCTGCTATGTGCCAGACATTCTCCCTGGCCCTGGGTTTCCAGTGGCGACCAGAGTGGACAAGGTCCCCGTCATTCCAACACAGTATGGAGTTAAATGGAGTAAGGCATGTCCTGTGTGTAGAATAGGCCTTGGAACAGTCAGCACTGTGCAGTGCTCACAGTTGCTGAGATGGTAGTCATTATGCTCTTGGTTTTTCCTAGCTCTGCAATTATATAATTGCTGATATAGTAAGAGGTGGGTTTGGCTCTTTTTTCCTCATACTTATGCCTTTTATTTCTTTCTCTTGATTAATTGCATGTTTCCCCTCTTCCCAATATAATGTTAAACTGGGCATCTTTGCCTTCCACGGACAATTCTTATACTGTTTTGCAGTTAAGCATGATTGGGGGGGGTGACTGGGGGGCTCAGTCGGTGAAGCCCCTGCTTTCGGCTCAGGTCATGATCCTGGGGTCGGGATCCGGGCCCACATTGGGCTCTCTGCTCAGCGGGGAGCCTCCTTCCCCTGCCCTCTCTGCCTGCCTCTCTGCCAAATAAATAAATAAAATCTTTAAAGAAAAAAAGCGTGATTGTTGCTTTTACAAAGGTCTCGCTTAGCTTTTCTCTGAATTAGCGTTAGTTTTGTGCCCTCTGTGGATCTGGCTGTCTTCTCTGCCCTCAAGCAAATGCTGATCGACACACTGAGCTTTGGGCTCTGCCTGCAGCACCTTCTCCAGTGTGACACCGATCTGTTGTCCCACAGACTGTGTCTTGGTTGTGATTGTTTATCTAGTAACAGATTCTTTGATCCTGGGTCCAGTATACAGTACCCTTTGATTTCACAGGCCTGTCCTGACAGACTTTGTCAAGGACAAAACCAGATACCCCACGTCTTTGCCATTCCTCTGATCAAACAGGTAATAACCAAATGGGAAAAAAAACCGAGATCACGTTGGGCTTATGCAGATGAGCAACTTAGGGCTGTGAACTTCTCTAGCTTTCTGGGAAGGAGGAAGTTCTGAGAAGGCTCTGAGGATGGCCGGAGTGAGTCCCTGCCCCAGGGCTCGCCGGGCACCGTTGAGCGAATTGGCAGGTGCGACGGTGTGCTGGGTCCACCTCACCTGTGGGCGTCTCTTCCCAGCTCTGCATTCGGGGACGCCTCGTGTGTGGTTCACAATCAGCCGTGGTGGGACTATTTACACGGTGGCCAACGCTACAAGCCAGGTCCCCTACCTCCTTTGGCAGCCGCCACCCTTGGAGCCCGACGGGTGCGGAGAGGCTGTGAACACCAGACACCGTGGCCCTGCTGTCCCCGGACCAGAGTGGGGCAGCTCCTGTGTGGTGAGAACGGAGGTCAGCAGCTCTTTCCTCTCTTCCTGTCTCGAGAACCCTCACTTCTAACCCCAGCCTTTCCTTTGTGTCTCCTTAGGACGTGGGCTCCTTAGATGAGAAGATGAAGAGCTTGGATGTGAATCAGGACTCTGAGCTCAAGTTCCACGAGTACTGGAGACTGATAGGGGAGCTGGCCAAGGAGATCCGGAGGGAGAGGGTCCTGGAGACGCACAAGAAGTAAAGCTCCTGAGCAGGATAGTGCTTGGCAGGGCCGGCAGGGCAGAACCCCCCTCCCCTGAAAAGCCTCTTCCTTGAAACACCCTCCCCTCTTTCTGCTCTTGAGAGTAGACAGTGGGAAAGTTCTGCCCTGACCCAAGAGTGGGTCCAAAAATTATGACCTTTTGGGGCTCCTGGGTGGCTCAGTTGGTGAAGCAGCTGCCTTCGGCTCAGGTCATGATCTCAGGATCCTGGGATCGAGCCCCCCATCAGGCTCCCTGCTCAGCAGGGAGTCTGCTTCTCTCTCCCTCCACTGCTCCCCCTGCTTATGCTCTCTCTCAAGTAAATAAATAAAATCTTAAAGAAAAGTTCTGCGCTCTTTAAGGACCAAGAATGTTAGTTGTCTCTGAATTCTGCAGCGGCTCACACCAGGTCTTGCACGGCGTAGGTGCTCAGTAAGGAAATGGTGGATGAATGAGCATATGGAAGGAAGGGGACAGTCTCTGGGGTGGGTGTGGTGAGTCCTGTCCTTCTGGGTGCCTCCTGGGGCATGGTCTCAGTCCCACTGTTCTTATTCCTGGGCTTTGATCCTTGGGTGTTAATGAGAGCCTGGAGCTGTGCTGGGCTTGCTGTCCTCCAGGCACTGAACTGAACACTTCCCTGTGTTACATTAGTTAATTCTCACAGACCTTGGAGGTACTGTTATGCCCCAATAACGGGTCTGTGATTAAAGGAGCGAGACTGATACAAAGCGAAGGTCAAGCAAAGCTTTATTTCGCGCCAAGCATCAAGAATCAGACGGAACGTTCGGGGCCGCACCTCTTACAAGAGAGGGCGACCCTTCTCTGTTTCACAGTCTAGCTTTTAAGGGCAAAGGCCATGCGGTTGGGCCTGGCCACGCACGGGTGACCAATTGAATTATAATTTACCCTAGTAGACATTTGAATCATCCTATTACACCTTGATTAGGATTGGTGCCAAAAGGATTCCCAAAGGGCGGGGGCCCATACTCCTTGGTAGCTAGGGAGACAGTATGCAACCCCCTACTGATCGGGTGTCTCCACCTGGCCTGACCCACCTTTGTATCTGGGCTTTGTTACCTGGAGCTGGTTTCCGGGACTTGTTTTTAAGTGAATCCCTGGGGGAAGGGGAGCAGGGACAGTTTAAGGGTAAACAACAAGGTTTTTGTTTAACCTCAATGAAAGCCTCTTCCTAAAATACAAAAATATAAAATAGGTCCTTACAGGACTACTATTTTTTTTCACATTTTTATTTCAATTCTAGTTAGTTAACATACGGTGTGGTCATGACCTCAGGAGCAGACCTCAGTGATGTCTCACTTCCACACACCACCCAGGGCTCCGCACCGCAGGTGCCATCCTCAGGCTTGGCCCTGGGTCAGCCTCACTTCCCTCCAGCGAGGCGCTATTTGTAAGTCCTGGGTTAGAGATGAGGAGACACGTCTCCGAGAGGCTGAGCGCGCAAAGACAAGAATAGGTGGTACCGGGTTGTTGTTCCGCAGCCTCTGTGATGAACGGATGCTCTCTGGTGGGAAACTTGGGAACACTAGGCCCTCCCTCCTCCCTCCCTGCATAGCAGGGGAGAGGCAGAAGAACCGACACAGGTTCTGGTATGAAGCCTGGCATGGGCGATGGCGCCCCTCTCCCCATCCGCCTTGGCTTGAGGGGCCTATGGTTTGCGTTGGCCGCCAGCAGAGCGAGCCGAAGCGGGGCGGCCCGGTGGGTAAAGCCTTCCAGCGACTGTCACTGCCGGCGTCTCGTGTCCATGACTCCAGAGGAACATTTAGGCTGACACAACCTCTCTTCCACACACCAAACACATCAGAAAGGGTCCTAGATTGAGAACTTCCATCTAAGTGCCCTCAGACTGAGAGGTCCTGGATGGACCCCAGGCTGGGGCTCTTTGAGGGGTCATTTGGCTGAAGATATTCCTGAGGGGATCTCACAGGGGGCTTCCCCACAGCGAGAGACCTCAGGAGGGTCCCCCAGACTGAGGCTTCTCTCAGGGATCCAAGTTTGAGGCATTCTTGGGAGAAACCCTCAAATTGACCCCTCAGGGGGTCCCCAGATGGAGACCGTCAGAGAAACACAGGATGATAGGACATTCTTGGGGGGGCCTTCTCTTGGAGACACTTCTGGAAGTACAGGGGATGGATCCCTAGAAGGAGACACTAGAAGGAGAAAGGGGCTGGGAGGGCCTTGGGAGTCAGGCTCCTGCCTTCAGAGTTCAGGCTTTGGGACCCGCCCCATCCTTGCCTTGACCCACACTGACTCACCTGCCCTTCTCCCTTCCCCCTCCCCATCAGGTGAGGAGGTCCACGGTGGGGGTGGGGGCGGGGGCGGGGTCATTCCAGGCTTCCTGGGTGTCATCCTGGGCACTGGATTTGGGAAGGCCTGGGTTTCTGAGGGAGGGAGCAGTAGGCAGCCGGACCTGTCCGGAGAGGCAGCCCATCTGGGTCTCATACAGGTGGGCCGGCTGAGGGGAGCTGAATCCGGGTCAGGACAACACTCCATCCATCCGTGGCCCCCTCCCAGGCCGCCCCTCTGTGGCTCCTTCCCCACCTCTCAGCTGTGGCGACTGCAGGTATGAGTGTCACCCCACAAACTGGCCCTGGCGGGAAGAGTAAGAGGGCATGTGTGACATGGCAAAGTACAGAGTGGCCCCTGGGGACTCTCTCAACTCCCGTGTCCCTCATTCCCTCTGGACCACCAGCCCGGCCTGCATCAGCCTCTGATTCTCCTTCTTTCCTGGTTATTGACCCAAAGCCCCTCCACTCCCCTGCCCTACGACTCCTCAGGACTTTCCTCCCGGGCTTGACCCCGCCGTGTCGCCAAGGCCCACTCCTCCCTTCCCTTTCTCTGGCCTTTACTGCGCCTGCGGGTCTGGGGCCAGGGGCCGTGCAGGCCCAGCCCCCCAGAGTTCCCTTGGCCGCAGGGTGGGCGGAGCTCTGGCCAGTGCGGGGTGGGGCCGCACTGGGTCCCCGCCCAGCCCGCGGGAACGGCTCGGGGAGGAGGCCCCGCCCCCGCGTCCCGCCCCGCCCCCGGGTATAAGAGCTGAGCTCAGGTGCGCGGACTTCTAGCGTCTGTCCCAACGGCTCCCGGCAGGTAAGGATGCCAGGGCTTTTCGCGTAGACGGGCTGCCCTAACCCTGTCCAAAGGGCAAGGCTCGGCTCTCCTACCCTAGCCTGCAGGACAGGGGCTGGGAGTCAGGTCCCACGTGCCGGGGGGGTGGGGTGTGTGCGCGCAAAGTAGAGGTGAGCGGTGGGAAGAAGTGGGAGGATTGGTCGAGGGGGAGGCCCAGAGGATTCCCTCTAGATGGGTGGGCCTGGGGACTGTGACCTTAGCTCCTGCCTGGATCCTGCGCAGGGGCTGGGCCTTGTGTGGAGTTGGCTCTGACCTGCTGAGTGAGCCCCGAGGGGATAGTTGAGGAAGAAATACTGAGCCCTCCCCTCCCCTGCCTTCCCCTCTGTCTCCCTCCTTCTCCAGGCAGATCATGAGCCATCAGCTTCCCCGGCGCCAGCCATAGGACGACACAGCTCTTGCCAGGAGAAGCACACCGGGCACCATGGGACAGTGTCGGTCAGCCAGTGCCGAGGTGGGCCCAGCGTGCCTGGCCTTTCTGTCCCCATCTTCCACCCTGAGGGTCTGCGTCCCCACTGACTTCTGCCCCTTGCCTTGGCCCCGCCTTGTACCCTAGATCTTGCCCAGAAGAGCCGGACTCTTAAGTGGTGTCCAGCACATGCAGTGCTGCGTCCACACAAGGAGCCCTCCTGGGAAGAGGTGTCTGTGCCTCTCGCTAGGACCCATCCTGCGTGGGGGCCTCTGGTGACAGGGAGGGAGCCCTGCTGGGCTCAGAGCGGAGGCCAGAGGGGGTGGGGACTAGATGCTGGGATCTGGAGCGGGGGGAGCTCCTGTGCCTTTCAGCTGCCTTCTGCCCCCTTGGCCTAGGGGGGCTTGGGGAGGTAGGGTTGTTGGGGTGGGCGGAGCTTCCCTGACCGTGGTGATGTCCCCCGCCCTCAGGATGCACAGGAATTCAGCGATGTGGAGAGGGCCATCGAGACCCTCATAAAGAACTTCCACCAGTACTCTGTGGAGGGTGGGAAGGAGACGCTGACCCCCTCTGAACTTCAGGACCTGGTCACCCAGCAGCTGCCCCACCTCATGCCGGTAATGACTGGGCCCCGCCCCAGGCACCCCGACTTCCCCGGCAAGGTCCTGACGACCCCACCCACACTGCCATGGCCCCAGGCACTCGCCAACCCCTAACCCCTCCCCTTGCCTGTGCCAGGTAGGCCCGGGTCTGGCTTCCTGCCCCAGGGCAGGGTGAGGCCCGGAGAGGGAGTTTCTGCCTTGCTGAGCTGTGGTCTCTTCCCTCCCCTTAGAGCAACTGTGGGCTGGAAGAGAAAATCGCCAACTTGGGCAGCTGTAATGACTCTAAACTAGAGTTTGGGAGTTTCTGGGAGCTGATTGGAGAAGCAGCCAGGAGTGTGAAGCTGGGAAGCCCTGTCCGGGGCAGCTGAGAGTCTTTCCCTGGACTTTTTGGGGGGGATGTTGGGGCCTAGAAATAAAAGTCATCTCTGCCACCAGTGTGATTCCCGGTCTGCACCTGCTTCACCCTTGCAGGGCTCTAGTCCTCGGTGACCCTTCCCAGGGCTCTCCAACACTGCCAGGCCCGGAGTCCCCGCCAGAGGGAGGCTGGGGGGTGGGGGGAGGCAGGGACGGATGTGGTGAGTGCTGGAGGGATAAGGATGGTGTAAGGGCCAGGTACTTTGGTTGGGAGGAAGGGCAGAGAGGAGGTGGGCTACTGGAAATGATTTGAAGAAGGGGGCTGGGAATGGGGCAGGATATTTGGTGCTAAAAAGGGTCTCTGGGAACCTACCCTTCCTAATCCCCACCCCAAATGGTAGTTGTGTCCAGGGCTCCACCTTCCTGCCTCCTCCCTGGCCTCTTTCCTTGGGTGAGGCCTCTGTCCTTGGGCGAGGGTCGAGGGAAGAGAGCAGGGGAGGGAGAGGACCAACTGGGTGCTTGGGCATTTAAAGAATGATGGTGGTTTTGTATCATTTGATTAATAAAAAAATGGAAAAAAAGTGAAAGATGTTGTCTTGACTGGACACCCACCCCCCACCTGGGACCGTGGGCGGTTTGGGGTGAATGGCAGAGTCCTGGGTGGCAATGGGACACTGGGGCTGTGGTAGTTACAGTGGGAGTGAGTGGGACTTGTTTTCCCATGGATTTGGCTTGAGGATGGGTACCAGGCCCCAGAGCTGGGGACTAGGTTGTCTCTGAAGGATAGGCTTCTCTTTGCCAAGGGGCTGGTCCCCTGACAGGAGAGGAGGCCACAAGTGCTCACCCTGGGAAGCGGTCAGGAACCCCGGTGTGCTGGAGCCCGGCTGACCTGCAGCAAGGGAAAGGCGGGGCTGAGAAACAGGCCGTCCATTATCTTGGGAGCTCGGGCCATGCTCCTAGAGCACAATTTCCTCGTCTGTAAAGTGGGGTCTGCTTGTGGCTCACAAATTTGTTGGGAGGATAATGGACACATCACATAAAGTCTTCAGCGGAGAGCCTGATGCAGAGCAGGCGCCCAGAGCTGAGGTCTCTCCTGGCCAATTCCCTTGGGTGTCCTGGGCAAGGGGTGGAGGGGTGTTCCCACGGGAATCTCCTGCTGCCCACGGCGGGTCCTAGGAATGGGCGTCAGCTCCTGGAGGTCGCAACTGGAGTTGGAAGACCAGGGGCCAGGCTCCGCTGCCGCTTCTGACTGGGGCCACAGAAATCAGGCGTCGCTCCTGAAACCCTGACAGCAAGGAAGTTTCCCGGGCCGGCCAGACTGGCCTGAAAGCCGCCTGACCTTGTCTGTTGGGGGACCCTGAAACTGGGCTCCCAGTGACCCCTGTGATCAGGGCAGGTGACGGCCCTTCCCTTCCTCCTGCTCAGGCGCTGCAGGGTGGGGAGGGTGCGGTTGTGCCGGGTGCCACCTTCCACCGCTCCCTTTGGGGTGGGGTGGGGGGGTGCTAAAAAAGGTGTGTATCCCTTTAACAAGGGCCCAACCCCAGGGCTAAGTCAAGAGGGAGCTCGGTGACTACCTCCCCACCGAGCCAGCTCAGCCAGGCTCGGCTGGAGGGAGTGGGACAGATTCTGGGAGCGAGGCGGGGAGGAGTCGTCCGGGCCGGCTGAGCAGGGGGGGAGCCGCTTGGCAGTGCCAGAGCCCAGGCCCCAGAGCCCTGCGGGAGAGGAGGCAGTCCGAGGAGGCAGGTGAGCACCCCCAGCCCGTCCTGGGAGGCCTGGGGCTGCTGAGAGGCCGGGCGAACGTTTGGGGCCAGGAGAAGGGGCAGGGAAGGGAGCCTGGGGAGGGGGCCCCGGCGGGCACTGGGCTGGAAGATTCGGTTAATCATTAATTTTCCCGCAGGCTGCTCTGGGAGTGGAGACTTCTGGTGGGGCTGGGGCCCGGAGAGGCCTTCAGGGAAGTGGATGGGGTGGGGAGACCCGCTCCCCAACCCGGAGGCTGAAGGGGCTCTTCTCCAGGGCCCGGGCCTCAAGGCAGAGTGCTCACGAGCTTTGTCACCGCGGCTCCGGCCCTCCCTCAACCGAAAAAGGACAAATGCGGGTTGGTGGGGGTTGGGAGGTGGTCCGACCTGGGCACAGGCCTCACCAGGCCCTGGGAGCTGTGTCCTGGGAGAGCTGATGGGATCCAGGAGGCACCAGGGAGGGCCCAGCGAGAGCCAGCGAGCCCGGGAGAGGAGGCAGGCGCTGAGGTGGCCTGTTTCCACCTCAGGACCCAGGCAGGTCCTGGCCGACTGGCTTCCCTCCCAAGCCCTCTGAAGGGTTGGGGCCCCGCTGGGCAGCTGGGGGTGAGGGCAGAGGTGAGGGCAGAGGTGGGGGGGTGGGGGGGCCGTGGCTCAGCCTTCCTCGGCGGCGTTTAGTGAAGAACTCTGCCCTTGGAGAGACCAGGGCTGGAGGGCGTGAGTGTCCATGCCGCAGTCCGGCCCCGCTCGTCTGGAAGATGCTCCAGAGCAGCAGGCTTCTTCCGAGCCCTGGAGGGCTGGGGACGGGGGCTCTGTGTGTGGCGGTGTGACTCCGATGCAGGGTCCCATGCGGGTGGAGAGGGGGAGGCAGGGGCGCTTGTGCCAGACATTGGCCTCTGGAAGCCGGAAAGGAGTGAGAAGAGGAGCATGGAACGGGGATGTTGGCATTGGAAACAGCCTTGGAAATAGAGGGACGAGTCACCAGCCCTTTGGGATCACACCTTCCCTGTGTGCTGAAGGCCCTCGGGGCAGACGAATGAATGAAGAAGGAACTGAGTGAGTGAACGAATTTGAGGTGTATGGAAGGGACACAGGAAAGGCCGAATTCAGGCTTGAGAGTGGGCCAAGCTCTGGAGAGGGACCGTGGCCAGGAGGCATGGAAGTTCAGGGACATCTCCCAGTACCTGGAGACCCTTCGAGACTTAAGAAGAGCTTGTGTGGTGGGAAAAGAGGGTGGGTTGTGTGTGGTGGACTGAAGGGGCCTGGGGGTGGCTGGGAGGCACTCGGAGGGCTGAGACCTAGAACTTGGGGGTGGGAGGCAGGGCTGCTGTGGCCAAGACCCAGGGTCAAGGGTCAGAGCGCCCACAGGCTTTGGGAGAAGTCAGGAGGCTGGGCGGAGGTGAGCAGGCGTGGGGGTGGGGCCTTTCGGTTGCTCAAGGATGAATCAAACAAGGATGGGCCGAGGAGCACATCGGCAGAGGGCTGGGGGCTCTGGGCACGAGGGCCCTTTGGAGGACAAGTGGTCCTCTCGTTCCTGATTTCTGGGAAGGCTCTGGTGTCCATGTCCACCCTCCCACCCCCCACCCCGCCCTGCTCTTAGGCCAGGACCTACCTCCTGCCAAGGCTTCCTAGGACGGCCTGGTGGGACAGCCTGACCATCCAGCCTCATTCCGCCCTGGCTGGTGGCTGAAGGGGGCAGGTGGGAGGAGCAGGTACCTGTGCGTGGGTGGGTGGCAGAGCCTGTCTCCTGGCCCCCAGGGGAGGGAGGGAGGGAGGAAGACAGTAATGCCCCCCCCACCCCCCACTATCCCACTCTGATCTCCTTCCTTCAGAAAAAGCTTCGGAGAAGCACTTATCCAGATGGTTATCTCCAGCCTTCCCATTTGACTAGAAGATGGGGGTTGGCCCACTGGGGACTGAAACCCAGGGCTGTTGAGGCCAGCGGCTGACTGTCCCGGGTGCTCAGCTCTGTCTGGCCTGCGGGGCTGCCAGAGGCCAGGTAGGGGCTGGGACGCGGTACCGAGGGCAGGAGGAGTCAGAGAAACAAGACCCTAAGAAAGTGGGGAGGAGGGTGGGTGGGCCAGGGGAGAGGGCAGAGGCGCAGCACCCCCACACCTGATTTCCATCTCTCCCTCTCCCTGACTAGTTCCCACAGGGCTCCTCACTTAGGGAGCAAGGTCCCGAATGGTTAGGGTTTGGGGTTCTCTGAGCTGTCTTTCTACTCCCAAAGCTTGGCTGGGAGTAGGCTTGGCACAGTCCTTGGTGTGGTGGGTACAGCTTGTGGGACCCCAGGAATGCTGACCGTGGGCCTGGGCCACTCCCAACTCAAGGGCAGGGGGCAGCACTGTGTGGATCGAAACCTTTCCCCCTCCTCATTTGTGAGTGTCAGCGTGTTAGCCTGAAAGTCTTACATTAGACCTCACAGTCCTACACCTTTTTTTGTTTTTTTTAAAAAATATTTTATTTATTTGTTAGAGAGGGCAGGGACACAGAAGCAGGGAGAGGGACAGAGGGAGAGGGAGAAGCCGGCTCCCCACTGAGCAGAGATCCCGATGAGGGGACTCCCTCCCAGGACCCTGGGATCATGACCCGAGCCGAAGGCAGACGCTTGGCTGACAGAGACCCCCAGGCGCCCACAATCACACACTTAATAAGCAAAGAGCATGGGGCAAGGTTGTGGTTTCCCGCAGCTCCAGCTCCATTCTCCTCTTCCGACCAGAGTGGTCAGCTGGGCGAGGCAGGGAGAGAAGGCAGGGGTCCTGGTCAGAGACGCTCCTCTCTCTCTGCCCCTGCTTCCTTCCCCTGTTAGGGCCTCGTCCCTCAGGGTCACATCCTCCCTTCGTAAAGAGCTACGTGAGGGGAATATTTTAGAAGGGTGGTCAGGGGCTGTGGATACCTGGCAGCAGGGCTGGAAGGAGGTAGAGTATTTCTAGAACATGCACCTCAAGCAAGCCGTTGGGCCAGACGGTGCCGGTGAGGGGAGACACAGAGATTAAGAGCAGCGTGCTTATGTACCTAGGGTTTTTAAAAAATGGTCCTAAAGTCTATGAGTCACGCCCTTTGGTTCAGAAAACAAAACGGCTGTGCCTATGAAACTCTGTCCTTGCCTCAGGGATGCCTGGTATCTGGGGAGACCAGACCCCAGAAGAGCCCGTGGCCCTGGCCAGTGCGGGCCCTGGGAGTCTGGGAGCGGGGACGGTGCAGGGTGCGCAGGGCCGGGCCGGGCCAGCGCCGAGGTGAGGCTGGGCCAGCAGACCTCTCTTCCAAGCGGGGCCCTGCGAGGCTTAGGACGGGGTAGTGGCTGTGTCTACTTTCCCTTGCCAGAACCCTGTGGGCAGGGTGGCTGTGGCTCATTCCTGGGCTTGGGGGTGGGAAGGGAAACTCTGGGCTGGGGCTGACTTTGGGGAGCTCTGGGCCAGGGCGGCGGCGACTCACAGAATAGAGCCGCCTGTTCCCCTCATATCCTGTTATGCAGAGGCTGTATCCGCTTGGTCTGTGAATGCCTTTTGTCCTGGGCTGAGGGCCGCAGCTCTGTCTCAGCTGGGGCGGACTGGCCTGGCTCCCACGTATTTTGGTGTGGGTACAAGGGAGGGAGGGAGGCCTAGCAGGGCGTGGCTGGGGGGGTCTGCAGAAGGTCTGACTTAGTGGGCGGGACATTGGAGAGGGGCGACCTTCCCTGGGCTCCCCCAGTGCCTGTCCTGCCGCCTGGCTGAGGACACTGGGCAGGACACAGGTCCCGGCCCCTTGCTCTGTGGCCTGGGCCTGGGTCTCTGCCAGTCCTGCCGCTGGGGGCACATGGGCTTCTGGTCTCCCAGCCCCTCCGGCTCATCCCAGCAGTTTCTAGCTGCGCCTGCTAGCGGGCAGGGGCCCTGGGCGGGGCACTGTGGGGAGTGGGCACTTACCCCAACCCTCTTGGCAGGGAGCCTCGGATCTCACAGGAGCTCCGACTGGCCCAGGGCCTGGGGCTGGGGCAGGGCTGGGGAGCCTGCCAGGGGAACCCGCTGGGGCGGTGAGCCTCGGATCTCACAGGAGCTCCGACTGGCCCAGGGCCTGGGGCTGGGGCAGGGCTGGGGAGCCTGCCAGGGGAACCCGCTGGGGCGGTTGGGCTGGTGAGCGGCTGGATTACAGCAACCACAAGGTTCCCATTCCAGGCCCACCCTGGTGCCCCCCCTTTCCCCGCCTCATCCCTCCTGCCCAGGACCTGCCAGCCTGGGGACCCGGGGGAGGACGAGGGCAGGGCCCGGAGGGGGTCTGGACTATGGGGTCTCCTCACCTCCCCTGTTCATGGCGCCCAGACCCCCCGAGCCGTGAGGCGGCGAGATGGCAGACGGTTACACGGAGCTGGAGAAGGCGGTTGTGGTCCTGGTGGAAAACTTCTACAAATACGTGTCGAAACACAGCCTGGTCACGAACAAGATCAGCAAGGGCAGCTTCCGGAAGATGCTTCAGAAAGAGCTCAACCACATGCTGACGGTGAGGCCCCCGCCCGACCTGTCTGCCCCCCGGGCCACTAAGCCCTCATCCTCATGCGGTTCCCTTCCTCCCTGCGGCTTCCGTCTTTTCAGAGTGACCCCCCAAACCGGGCTCTCACCCCCCCTTCCGGGCCCCTGTCCTCTGGGTTGGGGTGGGCTCGGTTTGCCTCCTCCCAGGGCAGCTGGTGCTCAGGCCCGCGCCCCAGGAGTCCTGCCTGGGGCTCTGTGGGGCCGCTGCCCGGCCCTGCTGACCCCCTTTCCTCTCCAGGACACGGGAAACCGAAAGGCTGCTGACAAGCTCATCCAGAGCCTGGACGCCAACCACGACGGACGCATCAGCTTCGACGAGTACTGGACCCTGATAGGCGGCATCACCAGCCCCATCGCCAACCTTATCCGCCAACAGGAACAACAGAACAGCAGCTAGAGGACGCCTCCCACCACCCCCTCGGTCCGGGGCGCCGTCCCTGGTGCCCTTCCCGGGCTCCCCTCGGCCTCTTCCACCCACCCAGGCTCCTACCCTTGCTTCTCCCCCCAGACCTTCTGCTGGTGTCTCAGTCTGGGGGGACTCCCTCGGGGTCTTCGTTCCCGGAGCCAGCAGGCTCTGGGCCCCCCTCTGAATTTTCAGTGTTGTTTGGGGACCCCACAAGTTTCCTTGCCTGCTTAGCCTCTCAACCCTTCCAGTGGCTGCTGTTCTGCCTGATTTTAGGTCTCTCCTGACCTCCGGAGGTCAGCTTGCTGCTGGAGGTCTTCCTGCCCCCGCCCGCAGCAGCTGCCGACCTCTCCCCTTCCAACACTTCTGGTGGGTGGAGAAGATTCCCCGGGACCCCCTCCAGCCACCTTGGGGTCTGGGAACAGCTGAGCAGGGCTGCTCCCTCCCCTAACTGGAGTGAGGGCAGGGAGGCTGGATTTGGAGTCTGTACCCCTCCCCCGTCCCCTCGTGATGCTCATTAAAGCCTTTCCGCTCCCTGGAACCTCATTCCTTGGTGGTCTTTGCCCCGGGGCCTGAGGCAAGGGGGGATCTCACCAGAGGGCCCGTAGGACTGGGGCCCTGCGGTGCTGTTGGCCCCCGCTGGCTCCACGAGGGGCCGGAAGCGCGGGTCTCCATCCCCGGGCCCTCGGAGCCCCCACTCAGACTCCTGTTCTACTTCCGGCACACAGTGTGTCCCATTAGGCCTCTTTCCGGCTCCATGAGAGCAGCCTCCTCCTGGCTCTCAGCCCTCAGAGACTTCTGGCACCCGGCATGGTGTGTGGGCTGTGGGGGGCCAGAGCCGACCAGCCAGAGGGGGACACTTTTGGCTTTTCTCTGCTCCTGCCTTGAGGGAGCCCCTGCTGTGGAGAGGCAACAACGCAGCCCTTCTGGAAGGCAGCAGGGAGGCAGGAGACCCAGCGGGCGGGCTCGGTTAGGGGTTTTCAGCCTGGGGTGGGGTGGGTGTACCATCCTCCAGCTCTAAGATCGTCAGCTCAGGACAGGCCTGTGGTCACGATGGCGAGCGGTCTCCTTCCTCAACCCCCTCCCCAGGACCCTTCCCCAGTTACTGTTGCCTGTCCTGAGGGTGCTGCCCTCGGTGGGGAAGGGCTTGTTCACATGTCTTTGGGGGGTGGGTCTCTCTCTCTATCTAATTGTGATAAAAAACACGTAACATAATTTTACCCTCAATTTTTTTTTTCTTTCAAGATTTTATTTATTTGAGAGAGAGAGAGAACGAGCAGGGTTGGGGCAGAGCGAGAGGAAGGGGGAGAAGCAGGTTCCCAGCTGAGCAGGGCGCCCGACGCAGGGCTCCATCCCAGGACCCTGGGGTCACGACCCGAGCCGAAGGCAGACGCCCAACCGACTGAGCCGCCAGGTGCCCTTCCCTCAACAACTTCTCGGTGAACAGCGTTAAGTACGCGCACTTTGTCATACCCCGGATCTCGAAAACGTTTTCATCTTACATGACTGAGACCCTGTACCCACCGAACAGCAGACCCCTCGGCCCCTGGCAACCAGTTCTCCACTGGGTGTTTCTATGAGTGTGATGACTCTAGACACCCCAGATAAGTGGAATCACGTCGTATTTGTCTGAGGGTTGGCTTATCTCACGTAGTAGAGGGACCTCAGGGTTTATCCGTGTTGTAGCGTACACCAGTCCCTTCTCTTTAAGGCCGATTCTGGTCCGTTCTGTGTATACACACTTTCTGCATCATTCACCCGATGGCGGACGTGTAACTTGCTTCTACTTCTTGGGAGCACGAACATCCCTTCAAGATTCTATTTTCGACGCTTCTGAGATACACCCAGAAGTGGGATTGCTGGTAGTTCTATTTTACATCGTTGAGGAACTGCGCCAGTCTGCCTTCCCACCGACAGCGCACGAGGGTTCTGACTTCTCACATTCTTGCCAACACTTGCCGTGTTCTGATTTTCTTTTTTTTCTTTTTTCAAGTTTTTATTTATTTATTTGACAGACAGAGGTCATGAGCAGGCAGAGAGGCAGGCAGAGAGGCAGGCAGAGAGAGAGGGGGACGCAGGCTCCCTGCTGAGCAGAGAGCCCAATGCGGGGCTCCATGTGGGGCTCGATCCCAAGACCCTGGGATCAGGGCCGGAGCCGAAGGCAGAGGCTTTAACCCACTGAACCAGCCAGGCGCCCCGTGTTCTGATTTTCTGACGGTGGCTGTCCTAGCGGGTGTGAGGTGACGTCCCGTGTTTTTGACTTGCGTTTCCCTGTGGACTGTTCGCGTATCTGCTTTGGGTAAAGGTCTTCTTAGTGTCCGTGTATTCTTTTTCTTTTTCTTTTTTCTTTTTTTGAGTAGGTGTCATGCTGGGTGTGGAGGCCAACATGGGGCTTGAACTCACAATCTGAGAGCATGTCCTGAGCCAACGTCAAAAGTCAGACAGACCCTTAACCAGCTGAGCCATTCAGGCACTGTTACTTGCTCATTTATAAACTGCGTGATTTGTGTCTTGCTGTAGTTGTTAATATTGAATTGTAGCAGTTCTTTATGTATTATTTTTTAAAAGATTTTATTTTTTAAATGTTATTGTTTAAATTTTAAAACTTTTTTTTAAGGTTTTATTACTTATTTGACAGTGAAAGAGGGAACACAAGCAGGGGGAGTGGAGAGGGAGAAGCAGGCTCCCCGCTGAGCAGGGAGCCCAATGTGGGGCTCCATCCCAGGACCCTGGGATCATGACCTGAACCCAAGGCAGACGCTCAACAACTGAGCCACCCACGTGCCCAACGCAACTGATTTTTGAGTTGATTCTGTGCCTGCAACTTTGCTGAATGTATTAGTTCCTTTAGGGATCATGTCGCCTGAAAGCAGAAATAACTTTACTTCTTTCTTTCCCGTTTGGATGTCTTTTATTTCTTTTCATTGCCTATTTGTGGTGCCTAGGACTTCCAGAACTTTGTTGAACAGAAGTGGTGAGAGGGGTGTCCTGGCTCTGTTCCTGATCTTAGAGAAGAAGCTCTTAGTTTTTCACTGTTGAGTATGATGGTACTCGTGGGTTCATATGTGGTCTTTACTGTGTTGAGGTATGGTCCTTCTTTTCCTAGTTTGTTGAGTGTATCATGAAAGGGTGTTGAATTTTGTCAAATGTTTTTTCTACATCAATTGTGATGAGCATGTGTTTTTTTTCTTTTATTCTGTTAATGTGGTGTGTTATGTCTATTGCTTTAATAAATATATTTTATTTATTTATCTGACACAGAGAGCACACAAGCTGGGGGAACCGCAGGCAGAGGGAGAGGGAGAAGCAGGCTGCCCGCTGAGCAAGGGAGCCCAATGGGGGGCTCGATCCCAGGACCCTGACATCATGACCCAAGCCAAAGACAGACGTCGAACAGACTGAGCCCCCCGGGCGCCCCTTGTTTATTTTTCTTTCACATTTTCTTTTTTCTTTTTATTAAAACTTGATTTTTTTTAGAGCACTTCTATATTCAGCAAAATTAAACCCACGTGTGCACAGTTTTCCCCATTCGTGACATCCTGGACCAGAGCCGTACCTTTGTTCCAGCTGATAAACCTCCACTGATCTGTCACAGCCACAAAAGTCCGAGTTTGCATCAGGTTCGCTGCTGGTGTTGTACCATCGCTGGGTTTGGACAAATGTGGAAGGACATGTATCTATCAGTATAATATGAGGCAGAATATTTTCACTGCCTTACAAATCCTCTTCCGTCTTTTTTTTCTTTTTAAGATTTTATTTATTTATTTAACAGACAGAGATCACAAGTAGGCAGAGAGGCAGGCAGAGAGAGAGGAGGAAGCAGGCTCCCTGCTGAGCAGAGAGCCCGATGCGGGGCTCGATCCCAGGACCCTGAGATCATGACCCGAGCCCAAGGCAGAGGCTTGAACCCACTGAGCCACCCAGGTGCCCCTATTAAAAATTTTTTTTTAAGTAATCCCTATGCCCAACGTGGGACTTGAACTCACAACTCCAAGATCAAGAGTTGCATGTTCTACTGACTGAGGCTGCCAGGTGTCCCTGTGTTTTTATTTTATTTGTCTTGAGATATTTTCTAATTTCCCTTGTGATTTCTTCTTTGGTCTACCGGTGGTTCAATTTCTTTTCTTTTTTTTTTTTTAAGATTTTGTTTATTTATTTGACAGACAGAGATCACAAGTAGGCAGAGAGACAGGTGGAGAGAGAGGAGGGGAAGCAGGCTCCCTGCCGAGCAGAGAGCCTGACGTGGGGCTCGATCCCAGGACCCCAGGATCATGACCTGAGCTGAAGGCAGAGGCTTTAACCCACTGAGCCACCCAGGCGCCCCTGGTGGTTCAATTTCTACATATATTTGAATTTTCTAGATTTCCTATTGCTATTGATTTCTAGTCTCACTCCACTGTGATTAGAAAAACATTTGGTTGGATTCCAATCTTAATTTTGTTGACTTGTTTTGTGCCCAAATGTGATTTGTCCTGAAGAATGTTCTACGTGCACTTGAGAAGACTGTGTCCTCAGCGGCTGTTGTGTGGAATGTCTGTGTGTGTCTGGTGGGTCCCTAGGGGTATGGTGCTGTCGCAGTGTCTGTGTCCTAATGGATCTTCTGTGTGTGGAGGGAAATGGATGGTATCAAACCATTGTGAGGTTTAGGTTTCACTGAAAACACGCTTAAAACAGTCTTAATGGGGGCGCCTGGAAGGCTCAGTCGGTTGAGCATCCGGCCCAGGTCATGATGTTGGGGTTGTGGGATCGACCTTCCACGTCAGGCTCCATATTCAGCATTTCCCTCTCCCTCTGTCCCTCCCCCTGCTTGCTGATCTCTCTCTCCCCCATCGCCAAAGTGCTCTCTCTCTCTCTCTCTCCCCCCTTCTCTCTCTCAAATAAATAAACCTTAAAAAGAAAAAACAGTCTTAATGGTTTTTTTAAAAAGTGCTACAACGTTGGTTCACCTGGGCGGCTCAGTCAGTGAAGCCTCTGCCTTTAGCTTGGGTCATGATCTCAGGGTCTTGCGATGGAGTCCCGTGTCAGACTTCCTGCTCAGCGGGGAGCCTGGTTCTCCCTCTGCATGCTGCTCCCCCCTGCTTGTGCTCTCTCTCTCTGAGAAGTAAATAAAATCTTTAAAAGAAAAAAAAAAAGTGTTACAACTTCTAGGGGCACCCGGGTGGCTCAGTCTGTTGATCTCAGCTCAGGTCTTGATCTCAGGGTCATGAGTTCAAGACCTGCCATTGGGATCCACACTGGGCATGGAGCCTACTTAAAAAGAAAAAAAAAAAAAAAAGTCATGGGGTGCCTGGGTGGCTCAGTGGGTTAAAGCCTCTGCCTTTGGCTCAGGTCATGATCCCGGGGTCCTGGGATCCAGCCCCACGTCCTCGGGCCCCCTGCTCAGTGGGGAGCCTGCTGCTCCCCCTGCTTGTGCTCTCTTTTTCTCTCTTTCTGAGAAATAAATAAGTAAAATCTTAAAAAAAAAAAAAAAGTTTAAGAAACTACAATCTAATCCAAGGCTCACTTGGTCCTCCTGACAGCCTGTGATGGAGGAATCCCCATCCACGTTCTACAGATGAAGACACGGAGGCTCATGGAGGTGACGGGACTTAGCGAAGGACACACAGCTGGTCACCAGTGCCCGCCCAGCCCAGAGGTCTTTCACTAACGCTGGGCGGGCTGCCCAGGCAGCGGTTTGGCCCCAGGAACGACGATGGGCTAAGACTGCCCCCTTATGGACCCTGTATGTTGGCTGTGGTTGCTTCTGCGGAAGACCCATTCATTCATTCACTCACTCAGAATCTAGGGCTTGTGTGCGACCCCCAAGGCGGTGCCGCAGCGACAGCGGGAAGAGATGCGCTTCCTGACATCACAGGACTTCCAGTTTAGAGGGGGGGACGGCTCATAACCACGTGATCACACCAAAAAATGGGGGTAACTTCTGAAGGGTCACGTTTGTGGTGACTGTTTTTCTTTAAAGATTTTATTGATTTATTTGACAGAGAGAGCACAAGCCGGGGAGCCGCAGGCGGAGAGAGAGGGAGAAGCAGGTTTCCCGCTGACCGGGGAGCCAGACGCGTGGCTCGATCCCAGGACCCCAAGGTCATGACCTGAGCCGAAGGCCCATGCTTACCTGGCTGAGCCACCCGGGGGCCCACCTCTGTGGTAATTTTTTTAAAAAATATTTTATTTATTTATTTGACAGACAAAGATTACAGGTAGGCAGAGAGGCAGGCAGAGAGAGAGGAGGAAGCAGGCTCCCTGCTGAGCAGAGAGCCCGATGCGGGGCTCCATCCCAAGACCTCGGGATCATGACCTGAGCCGAAGGCAGAGGCTCTAACCCACTGAGCCACCCAGGTTCCCCCTCTGGGGTAATTTTTGACAAAGAAGTGTGACCTCTTCTGGGATTGGGGAGCACCTTGATGGGAACCATGCTGGAGCTGAGATGTGCAAGAGGGGCAGCACAGGCAAAGGAAAGAGGTGAGGGGAGAAGGGCTTCCCAGACACAGGGACCTTCGGTGCAAAGGCCCTGAGGCAGGAGGGAGCACGGTGAGCCAGAGTTTCTAAGGGAAACTCGGTGGGGCTGGAGCTCAAGAGCAAAATGGAAAGAGATAAGAGGCCAGGCTGGAGAGGGGGACAGGACTGGAGGGTCGGTAACCATGGTTGTTGTCGTTGTTGTGTTTAGAGGTGGGAGGAACAGGAGAGGGAGAGAGAGAATCCCAAGTAGACTCCATGTGGTGCAGAGAGATGGATGTGGGGCTTGATCTCACGACCCTGAGGTCACCAACCCAGCCCAGCCAAAGTCAAGAGGCAGACACTTAACCTACCGAGCCACCCAGGTGCTCTTGGATGTTTTTTTTCCAGCAATGGGAGTGCACAGGTGTGTGCACTTGAGCCTGAGACCTGAGCAGAGTTGCATTTGGAATAATCTCAGTTGCAATATGAAAAGCTTGAGAGCAGAAGGGCAGAGCGGGTGCAAGGAGACCAGGGAGGAGGGTATTTTTAACAAGCAAAGAACAGCTAAATTTTACCAAGTACTTATTCTATAACAGGCGCTGTTCTGAGTATTTATGTTTTTAAGATTTACTTGTTTATTTTAGAGAGAGAGAGAGGGAGAGAGGGCGTGCAGGGGGAGGGGCAGAGGGGACAGAGTCCCAAGCAGACTGGTGCTGAGTGCAGAGCCCCACACAGGGCTGGATCTCAGGACCCTGACCCTGAGATCGTGACCTGAGCAGAAACCAAGAGTTGGATGCCCCACCTACTGTCCCTGTTCTGAGTATTTTGCACGTATTAACTCCTGAATCCCTACAACCCAATGACATCGGTCCTGTCTTCTCCGTTTTGCAGATGAGGAAGCCAAGGCACTTGCTGGAGACCCGGGAGCTGCTGAGCCGGGCATCCGTTGGTCTGATCCCGGGCTTGCTGTCCCCGAACCAGGGTGGCGACGGTGGAGACCCGTTCATGGGGTCTGCAGCTCCTGACGCAGAGCGCGTGGCGGGCCAGGTGCTCTTCTGCCTTCACTGGGCTTGGAGACTGCCTGGCTGCAGATGCCATCTGCAAACAAGCAGGAAATCATGGGGCTTATAAAGAAAGCCTTAAACAGGGAGGAGGAGTCATGAGCTCCCAGAGTGGGGTATGGGAGCTCTAAGGGGCTGGGTCCCCACGAGCTAGCCAAGGGGCAGAACTGGAATGAGAACAGCCCTGTCCAAACTGCAGCTCAAGCTTCTCATGTCCAAAGGCGCTCTCCCGACAGCCTCCCCCGCCCCTTCCCTTCTGCCCATTCTCCTGGTCTCTCAGGACCGAAACATGCAGTGTTCTCCCCCTTTCACATCTCCCATCGCACACTTAGTCGGTCTGAAATCTTGCCTATTTTGCATTCAAAATGTGTCCAGAATCACTGGCATCTCTCCCCCCTTCCGCTGCTGCCGCAGTCATCCAAGTCCTGTCATCTCTCACTCCATCTTTTTTTTTTTTTTTAAGATTTTGTTTATTTATTTGACAGATAGAGAGAGAGGGAGAGAGAGCACAAGCAGGGAGAGCGGCAGAGGGAGAGGGAGAAGCAGGCTCCCGGTGGAGCAGGGAGCCTGATGTGAGACTCCATCCCAGGACCCTGGGATCATGACCTGAGCCGAAGGCGGACACTTAACCACAGATCCACCCAGGCGACCCCCCTGTTTTTTTTTTTTTTTTAAGATTCTGTTTATTTATTTGAGAGAGAGACACACACACACAGAAAGAGGGAACACAAGCAGGGGGAGTGAGAGAGGGAGAAAAAGGCTTCCCGCCGAGCAGGGAGCCGGATGCGGGGCTGGATCCTGGGACTCTGGGATCATGACCTGAGCTGGAGGCAGACGCTTAAGAACTGAGCACCCAGGCACCGCTGTAATAGTTTTCTAATTATTTCCCAGCGTGTCCCCCAGCCCCTTTAGGGGGACAAACACAGCAGTCCCCCTTCCTTTGGTCAGCTGATGCCCCGAATGTGTGTGTTCAGGTGGGTGGTAGTGTCATGGAGGGTCCCGTGTCCACGCTGTCCACCTCCTGCACGGCCTTGTGCTCCTCTCTCACTGGGCCTGGTTTGTAAGGCAGACTGTGTCATAAGCTCTGCATGTCCAGGAAGAAACACTGTGTACGGGGTTGGCGACTGCGTGCAGCTTCCGCCGGCCCGTGGGGTCTGGAAGCACACCCTGCGCGGACGGGTGAGTGCGTTCCGTCTCCGGCTTACATGCTCGCGCTGCAGCCCGAGCGGTTCTTTAAAATGTGAATCAGATCATGTCCCTCTTGTGCTCAACATCTCCCAGGGGCTCCCCATTGGCCTCAGAGTGAAAGCCGGTCTTTCCCGTGTCTCTGGGGCCCCGTCAGCTCTGGAACCTGCCCCCCCCCCCCCGCCGTTCTGCCCCATGACCCACGGCTTCCACTTGAGGCCTTGGCTTTAACGTGGCTGTTCTGTGGAGCCTTTGGTGGCCACTTTCCTTTAAACTGAGCCTCCTCGCAGGCTCTTCGTCCTTCTGCCCCCCCCCCCCCACTGCCCTTGTAACTTTCGAAATACCACATGCTTCCCTCGTGTGTCTGGCTTTTCCTCACCAACAGCCAAGCTCCCTGAGGGAAGGTCGCACCGACTGTTCTGTTCTCTGGGGATGTCCTCACGGTCCAGCACACAGACGGGCTGCGGTACGTCTCCCAGGTTCTGAAAGCGACCAATCCACAAACAAACTCCTGGTTTTCCCTCCAGATCCAGGCTACCCCCCTGCATAGCAACGGTATCACCATCCATTCAGGCCCTCGGGTCAATTCCGGTCGTCTTCCTCCCGCTCACCCCCTAGATCCAGTTTGTCAGCAAGTTCAACCTCAAAAAGCATTCTGGGGTCTCTCGACTTCCTTCCCTCCCTAGCGCTCCTCCCATCAGCCCCCAGCCACCCCCACCCCACAGGGCCAGCCTCCTGCTCCCCGCTTGTCCTGCTTCAGCCTCTTCTTAGAAACCCCTGCTAGGCTCATCTTTTCTGCTTCTTTTTTAGAGCGTCTGTGACCCACGTCCATTAACCCCAGCAACAACAATGAGAAGTTAGGCGATGAGCAAATACGGGTGCAACAAAGTGGTCACTACTCCACCACCCAGAGATGAGGGCTAACGCTGCGTGAGCACCATGGAGTTTCTCAAAGTATGTGCAGCTAGGAAGACTGAGAGAGGGACTTACAGGAAAAAGCCACAAAAATGGACTTTTTTTTTTTTTAATTTGACAGAGAGATCACAAGTAGGCAGAGAGGCAGGCAGAGAGAGAGGGGGAAGCAGGCTCCCCGCCGAGCAGAGAGCCCGATGCTCCCAGGACCCTGAGATCGTGACCTGAGCCGAAGGCAGAGGCTTTAACCCACTGAGCCACCCAGGCATCCCTCTTTTTCTACTATTTTAATGATGAAATATTTCGAGTGGACAGAAAAGTACAGAAAATAGCATAATATCCAACTATAACCTTTGTTGAATTTGACCAATTAAAAAAATGTTTGCTTTAGATCACTTAAAATAAAACAAATAAAACTTACAGTCTAGTCAAAGGCCTCCACGTGCACTGATGGCCAGAGCCACCGTCTGGAATTGTGTTTTTACGATTTCCTCAATTGCCAAAGAGAATTTTGGTCACATATATACATATTCCTAAGCAATATATTGTTTAGTGTTGTGTGTTTTTGCACTTTATGTAAGCGATAACATAATGTATAGATTCTTCTGCGGTTTTTTCTTGCTTAAAATACGAGATTTATCCATATTGATGGGGCTCTGAATTCTCACTATTGTATCGTATTTCCATGTTTGAATACGCTCTACTTTATTTATCCATACACTTGTTGGTAAATATTAGGACTGTTTCAGTTTCTTTCTCCTTCTTTTAAATCATCGATTAATTAGAAATCTTTATTACATAACAGTAAGGAAGCATAATTATAATTATAGTCCATAAAATAATGATTCTTTGGAATTTATTGAGACTTCTTTTGTGTCCTAAAGCATATTCAATATTACATGAGCTACACATGTCAGAAAAGAATGTGTATTTTCTCTTTCTTGAGTGTAGAAGTCTGTATTTGCCAGTGACTTCAATTCGTCAGTACGATTATTCAGCTATCTTATATCTCTATTTTAATCTCCTTGGTTGTTCAGTTTCTGAGAAGAGTATGTTAAAATCTCTAACCAGGGGTGCCTGGGTGGCTCAGTGGGTTGGGCCTCTGGCTCGGGTCATAGTCTCAGGGTCCTGGGATCGAGCCCCGAGTTGGGCTCTGCCTCCTTGTGATCTCTCACTCTCTGTCAAATAAATAAATAAAATCTTAAAAAAAAAAAAAAACTTAAAAAAACCAAAATCTCTAACCATTATTTATTTATTTCTTCCAAAAGTTTTGACAGTTGTTCCTTTTTATATTTTGAGGTTCTATTATTGGCCCTTTGGTGTTTATTTTTTTATTTTTATTTTTTATTTTTTAAAGATTTTATTTATTTATTTGACAGACAGACATCACAAGTAGGCAGAGAGGCAGGCAGAGAGAGAGAGGGGGAAGCAGGCTCCCTGCCGAGCACAGAGCCTGATATGGGGCTTGATCCCAGGACCCTGAGATCATGACCAGAGCCGAAGGCAGAGGCTTTAACCCACTGAGCCACCCAGGCGTCCCCCTTTTGTGTTTATGATATCTATATTTTCCTGTATTATGTTTCTATTTGTCTCATTTTTTTCATCTTGAATTCTCCTTATCAAATATCAAAATTACTTCCCTGATATATTTTTAAAAGATTTTATTTATTTATTTGACAGAGAGAGAGTGAGCACAAGCAGAGGGAGCTACATGCAGAGGGAGAGGGAGAAGAGCTCCCCACTGAGCAGAGAGCCCGATGTGGGGCTTGAGCCCAGGACCCTGGGATCAGGACCCGAGTTGAAGGCAGAGGCTTAAAGACTGAGCCACCCAGGTATCCTGAGATGATCCTTTCTGATTATTATTTACTTTGCATGAGCTAGTTATCGCCTGAAGGGTGGTGTGCTGTAGAATGGGCTAAGAGTACAGTGGGTTCAGATGGTACCCGCGGGTGTGTGGAGGGGCACAGCTCCTCTCAGGGTTTGGCACTTGGGAGATGGGGTCGTGTCACAGTAAAACCTGGCAGCACACACTCTGACATTCTCTGTGTCTTGCCCTGTTCCAGCTGGGTTCATCCTTGACTGGGAGGTCATGTCACAGAGCAATAGGAGTGTCATTCGTGGTTTCTTAAGCTTCCTTCCCTGCTGTCCTGAGGTGTCAAACTAGGTCTCCAGGGGAAACCTCTCCTCAGCCTGTTCTCAACCTCGGTATTCCTGCTTCAGTCAAAGGGACACTGGGTACCCTTGAAGGGGGTGTCCCACCCAAAGGTTAGGGCAGCATGTTTCTGCTTTCACGCAATGCCCTTGCTTAGATCCACCATAACTACACTTGACAGGTGCCCTTCATGATTTGTGGCTTGGAGTCACACACGTTTCATTGAACATGGTCTTTTCTTCTCTTTACATTTTGTTGTGTTTGCTTATTCTTAGTGAGGCTCTGAAGTAGAGATACAAAAATACCTTTACTTTGCCATCTTCCGTGGAGAATTCCCCAGAGTCATCTTTTTATTTTTTTAAAGATTTTATTTATTTATTTGACAGACAGAGAGATCACAAGTAGGCAGAGAGGCAGGCAGAGAGAGAGAGGGAAGCAGGCTCCCTGCTGAGCAGAGAGCCCGATGTGGGGCTCGATCCCAGGACTCTGAGACCGTGACCTGAGCCGAAGGCAGCGGCTTAATCCACTGAGCCACACAGGTGCCCCCAAATGTTTTAAAAAATTAAAAAAAACCCATCTTTTTAAAGAATCATCTTTTTAAAAAAAGTTATTATTTTAAAAGATTTTATTTATTTTTTAATTTACTTATTAGAGAGAGAGTGGGCGTGGGGGATGGACTAGCAGAGGGGGAGGGAGACAGACAAGTGGACACCCCCTGAGTGTGGAGCCTGACATGGGGCTTCACCTGAGTCAAAATCAAGAGTTGGACGCTCAACCGACTGCACCCGCCAGGCGCCCCTAAAAAATAATAATAGTAATTATTAATTAGGCTCCGTGCCCAGCGTGGGGCTGGAACTCATGACCCCGAGATTAAGAGTTGTATCCTCTTCTGACGGACCCGGCAGGAGCCTTCCACCCCCTTCCAATGGCTTCCTGTCGTACTTAGAATGAAACCTAGACTCTTGACCATGGCCTTACAAGACCCTGCATGAACTGACCCCGCCTGACCTTTCTAATTCCATCCCATGCCCTCTGCCCTCACCACCCACGGTCCGCCCACGCCGCTCTTTCCTCCTTTCATACCCCGGACTCCCCCCCATCCCAGGGCCAAGCCTGGAACACACCCTCCCCTCCCTGTGTGGGCGACCCCTCATCCTTCGGGCCTCCTCCTCCGTGAGTCCCTCCCCATCCACCTGCCCAGGGGATGAGTCTGTCATCACACCTGGCCGTTTTTGTTCATCGCCCTTACTATGATCCGGACGTTACTTTCAGGGCCTGTCTTCCCCATCTGATTATGTGCTCTGCCTGCGCGAGGGCTCTGTCTGCCTGGGCCACCGGTGTATTCCCAGGGCCTAGTGCGGTGTCACTACTGAGTGCGTGTTTGCGGAGGGTATGCGCGAGGAATGAATTGGAGAGTTGGGTCCTTGAGGGCTACACTGAAGAGTCTGGACGGTGTGGTGTTTGGGGCACCCGGGAACTGGGCCTTGAACCGCCTCCGTGAGACCAGCCGTTCTGCAGCCCAGCACGTCAGCTTTTCTGCTCCGGCGGGCTTGCGGGGCGCTTCCCGCCCCTGGGAGATCCTGGCTGACGGAAGGAGAACATGGTGAGACCAACGTTAGAATCCAGAATCTGTCTTCTCTGATGTCTCACCATTTCCTAGTATTACACACCGATCTCTTCAAACATGTCTCTTTAAACCGCTTCCTCGTGAGCAACACCCTATAATTTTTAAGATCACTGCTCACCTTCCTGAGTCAACTTTCTTTTTTTGAAGCAGCCCTTAGTCCCTCTCTGAGATTTGGGACGCTCCCTGGGTTTATCAGAACACATGAGAATGCCTCTCTTGCCTTGGGTGTTTCTGGGAAAGTGGTTATTCTTCCTGCTTTATGCTGATTCCCGTTGGCACCGGTCTCACCAAATGACACCTTCCGTCCTTGGAACCTCCATTCTGACAAACGTAGAAACCTGCTGCCCAGGCCTGGGTGCGTGCTGGAGTGGCGGCGGGGCTCCAGGCTGAGCGAGGACGCGAGGACCCTGCAGGCGGGCGTGGGTGGCTTCTGAGTCAGACAGCAGGCCTCAGACCTACAGGCCTCTGTCAGGGCTTGTGAGTGGGGAAGCAAGTCCCCTAACTGGGGTCCAGCAGTGCCAGGGCACAGTCTGCTTTCCTCGCGAGGACACAGGTGTTGGCGGGGTGACTGGAGATTGGGGGCACAAGGAGTGGTTTGTCCCTGACCATATCCCCTGAGACGTGAGTCTAGTTAATGGTGTGTTCCTCTCCTGCGGCTTCCCAGACTGACCTCCGCTACCTTTTCCAGCTGACCCTGCCCCTGGGGGCTGGGCTCACGGGGAGGCGAGGAGGATGCAGCCGGCTGGCTGACAGACAGAAAACCAATGTGCTGACTCTCACCCTTTCCTTGTGGACAGAGAGAGGAGTGGAAGGGCTCCGCCCCCCTAGAAGCCCCTCTGGGGAGCGGGTGTTAAATTGCCTCCTCCCCAAAGCACTGGCCTGGGCAAGAAGGAAGCATCTGGTGACGGGGAGAGAGCGGGGTGGTTGCAAAGGCAGCAAGTCAGCTTCTAGAAGGGTTTGGGGTGGGGGTAGAGCCTGGCCTGGAGATGCGCTGTTGAGGGGAGGGGGGAGGATGGAGGCGAAGAGGGGCAGCACTGGCCATCCGCCAAACGCCTGCTCTGTGTCAAGCCCTGTGGGTACTGGGAATGGACGATACTCAGTGTCTATCAGCAGCCCGGTCTAGTGGGGGAGACACATAAAGAAACAGTCTTATCCAAGTCCCTGTTACAGGGCAGGGGGCTAGTGGGGTCCATGGGAGGAACAGCTACCTATGTGAGTGTGCGCAGGTGCGTGCGCGTGTATGTGTGAGTGTGCACATGCATGCGTACGTGAGAGCACGCACATGTGTGCGCAAGCGAGAGCAAGTGCATATGTGTGAGCGCGCATGTGTATATGCGTGTGCATGGGAGTGTGCGCGTGTCTGTGTGAGTGTGAGCGCGCGTGCATGTGTGAGTGAGCGCGCGTGCGAGTGAGTTCATGTGCGTGAGTGTGCGTGCGTATGATTGTGTGCACATGTGCATGTGTGCGCGTGTGTGAGTGTGTGTGAGCATGTGCACGCATGTGCTCTGGGACATGGGGAGGCCAGGGCGGGGATCAGGGTGCGGCACAGAGATGATCTCAGAGCTGAGTTTAAAGGGTGGCTGGGAGACCGACAGGGAGCCAAGGGAGGAAGGGCTCTTGGAGAGAATGATGGCTTGGGTGGTCTGGGCATCAGTGACGTTGGTGCCTGGGAGGGCTTGTCACGCTTGGCAGCCTCCTCCTCAGAGTGATGACGCAGCACGAGGCTTTCACTTGAGCGCTGACATGCTCACGTGTGGATTTAGGAAGATCACTCTGGTGGCAGAGCTGAGAAGGGGGTGCTGGGGGCAAGGCCGGGGCAGGAGAAGGGTCCGGCTGTGTGTACAGCCACCCTCGGGCAGTGTGACAGTGACAAGCAGCACTGAGAAGGCCATGGAGGGCAGTGGAGGGAAGCAGGAGGACAGCCAGGCTTCTGGTCTGGGTCATCAGGAGGGTGGTGGTGGCATCTGTGGTACAGAGGGTTACCGAGGGAGGTGGAACACCTGAGGAAGTGTCCTCTCACGCCTGCTTCCGACGAAGGCGAGAGGAGAGGGGCGGGGCTTGAAGATGCTCCCCGGGCTCTGCGGAGGTTGAGCACTGGGGCAGGAGGCCGGGTGTGGGTGTGGGGAGAGAACGGCAGTGCGCCCTGTTGGAGTGGGAAGGCTGGAGCTCCCAGAGCTTCCCAGGGATCGGGGCTTGCAGAGGAGACTTTCCTCTGACAGCCTATGTTCCTCATGCCTCGTTAACTGTGTGTGAACCTGGGCAAACTTGCCTGACCCTCAGTTTCCTCCTCCTTAAAGTGGGTGAGATCGTACCCACTTCCTGGGATAGTCGTGTAAATTAAATGCAATAGTATACAGAGATCACGGAGCACACAGCAGGTGCACCCCAATGTCAGCCCCGTGGCCGGCCCTGGGAACGCCCTGGATCATTGCATGGTGATACCAAGTTTCCTTGTGCGGATCATGCTATCAGAGGTACTTAGGGATGTTATTTAATGCAGTTTGTTAAGAGAAAATATTTCAAAGCGGGGCTCCTGGGTGGCTCAGTGGGTTTGATGAGGGAGCAGGAGGCTGGCTGAGGACAAAGCAAAAGCTGGCACCTTGCACCCCCTCTCCACCCGCTCCCCTCCCCTCGGTAATATATGTGACATTCCTCAGGCACCCCTGACTGCCCTAAAAGAAAAACAAATAGTTAACTTGCAGAGATCACAATCCTGTAAGACAGGAGTCTCCCTTGGTTTACCAATGTCCTAGAGATCTACAAACAGAGAAGTTACCTTATCAATAGCACAATTTCCAGAGGCAAATAACTCAGTTCCTCAAGCCCTAAATAAAGTTAAATTTCTCCTAAACCCAAATCTCACTAACAAGGACACTTGATAGGAGAGATGTGAAACCTTATCTCTAGATCTCCAAGATAGTGTCGAGAATCATTCCCAAGCGTATGGCCCACTGATATACATCTAAAGGGTCTCGCAAGAAGATTTTTACTACTAGTAATAAATAACCTTTCTCCCAACAATAGCTAGCCCCTCAAAGTCCTGGAGACCTTGCTTCCAAAATTCCTTAGAGACTAACATCATCCCCTTTGTTCTCACCTACCCAACTCCTGTGTATATAACCAGCCACTCCTCACATCCCCGGGGCAGCCGCTCTTCCTGCCCACGGGTCCTGTCCCCGTGCTTTCATAAACCACCATTTTGCACCAAAGATGTCTCAAGAATTCTTTCTTGGTCATCGGCTCCGGACCGCAGCCCACCGAACCTCACCTAGGTTCTAGAACTTCATCAGGTTGTGTCTGCCTTCTGCTCAGGTCATGATCCTGGAGTCATGGGATCCAGCCCCAAGTCAGGCTCCCTGCTTTTCCCTCTCCGTCTGCCCACTGCCCCTCCAAGTTGTGGTCTCTCTCTGCCTCCTCCTGACAACCCTAACCCTCCTGACAGCCCACAGGAGAATGACTGTCACCCCCTGCCCCCACTCTCTTTGTGTCTCATTCTTCGTCAGGAGGTGGCATCTCTCACTCTCACTCACTCTCTCTTAATAAATAAATAAAATTGTAAAAAAAAAAAAAGAAAATATTTCAAAATACTTTTTTTTTTTTTTTTGTGGGTAGAGGACTAATAAAAGGGATCCTTGTGGTGGAAAGGTGGGAGGTCAAAGGTGCGGTGCACCTGGCCAGGGTCATCTGGTGAACCAGAGGGACCGCCAGGGCTTCAGCCTGGGGCCCCGACACTGGGGCCGTTTCTCTTTCTGCTGTGTTGCCCTGGGGCGAGGAGAGGGGTGTGTGGGCAGAGCTTGGCAGTGTTCGGCCCCTCACTTACGCCACCTTGCTCTTCCCGCCCGGGTGCTTAAGGCTTTTAACAGGGACTGTCCAGGAAACAGCTGACGTGTCAGGCAGGTGTGAGGGTGTGGGTGTGGGAAGGCCCCCTGGAGGTGAGTCAGCACTGCCTCTTCCTTCCTGAGTCAGGGGCAGAGGGGTGGAGGGCTGCGGACCAGGCGGTAGGGAGCTGGGGCCTGGGTGGGGTGGGGTGGTGGGACCCACCGGCAACTGCAGGTCTCAACCACCAGGGGGCAGGCCTCTGGCCCAGGCAGCAGCGTGGACAGGGAGCCCTGACCCAGCCTTCCAAGCTGGGCACAGGCAGAGTCACGGCTAGGGATGTGCCCATGGCCCAGCTGTGCCCCTTGGAGAATGTGGACCGGGATTGGACTCTGGGGTCATTCTGTTCAACGCTCCCCTTCTGTTCTGCAGACGGGGAGGGCGTTGCGCAACCCACACTGTGAGTTAGTGGCAGACTGATGGGATTTGCACCCATCTCAGGAATCTGGCCGCTTGACGGGCTCCATCTGCGCCTCCGCTCCTGGGGACCGACAGGTCTCCAAGTGCTGCCCTGGTAATTAGCGGCTCTCTCCATTCTCTCATTTCCTTCTGTTTCTGTGGCTCTCCGACCTTCTCTCCCAGTTTCCACTACCTCCACCCCTGCTGCTGGGGCCCTTGCTCGGCTCTCTCCCTCCCCAGGCCCCAGGCTGGAGCGGGTGTTTCCTCAGGGATTTGCAGCTTCCGGAAGCTGTTTTCCAGCCCAGAGTCTAAGGGCCACTCCCGGGATCTGGAGAAGTTATGATCTGGTGACAGAACCCGTGCTGTGATTTGGGAGGTGAGGGGGTCCCTTGGGTCCTGAATACTTTCCCCAGCGCCCCTGCTGTGCTCAGTAATCATAAACAGTGGTTGGCACAGGCTATGCGTGAGACCTTTGTTCGTGCAGAGACCAGTAAGACCCAGTCCCTGCCCAGTGAGCTCACCGTGTGGGGGTGAAGGCAAGAGAAGACTCGCACTGGAATGATTCTGCCCACGGCAGATGCGCTAGGAGTCCTTGGATGGGATGGAGCAGATAGAGAGGGGGTCTGGCTGGGCCTGGGGAAGTTTCCACCAAGTAGGTGGCATTTACCGGGCCTTTGAAGGAGAGCTGGGATTTCAACAGGCAGCAAGTTGGGGAGCAGGGGTCAGCACAAGCAGTGGGTCTCAGAGCACCAGCTGCAGGTATGGTATGCTCAAGGCGCAGGGACCCAGGCTAGGGTGTGTGTGGAGGGGTTGGGAAGCTGGTGGGTGCCAGAGTCCAAGCACCTCACCTCCAGGCCTGGGGAGGAGCCATGGGGGCCACTGTGATACCTGTGCCTCATAGGCATTCACCAAAGTCCTGATTGAAATGGAAGAAGTGCAAAAGGTCATGAATGGCGCCCACGGGGCTTTACCCTCGGGGTGAAGGACTTTTGTTTCAAGCTCTATAGGAAAAAGGGCTTGATGGGGAGGTGCAGTAGCATGGCGGGGTGGGGGGTGTGCCTGAGAAGGTTGGGGACCCCGGGGCTCCAAGGGCCGGCCCCATCTGCAAGTTCAGGCTGCCCGAGCCCCGAGGCGGCCCCAGGAGAGAGCAGCCTGGCATTCGTCTGACCCTGTCCTTTCTCAGTCCCAGCTCCTCTGTGGTGTCTGATGCCAAGCTCCCAGAGGGGCCCACGAAGGGTCTCCGTGCCAGCACCCTCCCCTCCCAGGGTGGGCTGGTGTTTGCAAGCTCCTCTGGGGCCTTCAGGGAGTAGGCGAGCGCGGCTGAGTCACTGCCTGGGCATCTGGGCTTGGAACAGGGGGTGAGTCACCTAGCCCTGGGGCGTTGGGGGAAGGGAAGGAAGCTGCTGGACATCTGGAGGGGGAAGGGAGCACGTCGGCCGGAAGGGCGGTGCCCAGACTGGTGGGGGTAGACAAAGGGCGGCGGCAGGGGCGCCTGGCAGGGGCGCCGGGCAGCGGGCAGCCCCAAGCCCGGTCTTCTCTAAAAACCCCGCCCCGGGCGGGGTCCTGACCGGCTGCAGCGCGGGCCTTTCTCCGGGTGCGGGGCGGGGCCTGCAGGGGTGGGGTGAGGAGGGCGGTGCCTGCGGCCTGCCCCTGCGCGGGCCTCTTGCTCCGGGAGCTGTCTAGCCCCTGCGCACTGGCCCGCCCCCCAAGCCTTCTCCGTTTGGACCCTCCAGGGGCGTCCTTACAGCGCACCCTGACGGGCTCGCCCGACTGCGGGGTGAGCCCAGCTCGGCCGGCTCCCCCCTTCCCTGGCTCCTTCCCGACGCCTTCCCGCCCACAGCGGCCGCGCAAGGTGGGAAGGTGCTTCCCTGGCTACCGTACGGAGCGGAGTTCGCGGCCCGCTTCGAACTGCCCCCAGTGAGTCCCCGAAGACAGCTTGCACGCGGGTGTGCGCGCACACGCACGGACGCACGGACACACACACGGACACACACGGACGCACGGACACGGACACACGGACACGGACACACACACGGACACACGGACACACAGACACACGGACGCACGGACACACGGACACACGGACACACACACGGACACACACGGACACACAGACACACGGACGCACGGACACACGGACACACGGACACACACACAGACACACCGACACATGGACGCACGGACACACGGACACACACACGGACACACACACGGACACACGGACGCACGGACACACACACAGACACACGGACACACACACGGACGCACGGACACACGGACACACACGGACGCACGGACACACACGGATGCACGGACACACGGACATGGACACACACACGGACACACACAGACACACGGACACACGAACACACACACGGACGCACGGACACACAGACACACACACGGACACACACGGACGCACGGACACGGACACACACACGGACACACGGACGCACGGACACACGGACACACACACACGGACACACACGGACACACACGGACGCACGGACACGGACACACGGACACGGACACACGGACGCACGGACACACGGACATGGACACACGGACACGGACACACACACAGACACACGGACGCACGGACACACGGACACACACACAGACACACGGACACGGACACACACACGGACACACGGACACACAGACACACGGACGCACGGACACACGGACACACGGACACACACACGGACACACACGGACACACAGACACACGGACGCACGGACACACGGACACACGGACACACACACAGACACACCGACACATGGACGCACGGACACACGGACACACACACGGACACACACACGGACACACGGACGCACGGACACATGGACACACACGGACACACACGGATGCACGGACGCACGGACACACGGACACGGACACACACACACGGACACACGGACACACACACAGACACACGGACACACACACGGACGCACGGACACACGGACACACACGGACGCACGGACACACACGGATGCACGGACACACGGACATGGACACACACACGGACACACACAGACACACGGACACACGAACACACACACGGACGCACGGACACACACACGGACACACACGGACGCACGGACACGGACACACACACGGACACACGGACGCACGGACACACGGACACACACACACGGACACACACGGACACACACGGACGCACGGACACGGACACACGGACACGGACACACGGACGCACGGACACACGGACATGGACACACGGACACGGACACACACACAGACACACGGACGCACGGACACACGGACACACACACAGACACACGGACACGGACACACACACGGACACACGGACACACAGACACACGGACGCACGGACACACGGACACACGGACACACACGGACGCACGGACACACACACGGACGCACGGACACATGGACACAGACACACACGGACACACGGACACACACGGACACACGGACGCACGGACACACACACGGACACACGGACACACACGGACACACACACGGACGCACGGACACACGGACACACGGACACACACACGGACACACGGACACACACACACGGACACACACACGGACACACACACATATGGACGCACGGACACACACACGGACACACGGACACACACACATGGACACACACACGGACGCACGGACACACACACGGACACACGGACACACACACGGACACACACACACGGACACATGGACACACGGACACACACGGACACACGGACACACACACGGACACATGGACACACAGACACACACGGACACACGGACACACACACGGACACATGGACACACAGACACACACGGACACACGGACACACACACGGACACATGGACGCACGGACACACACACGGATGCACGGACACACATGGACACACACACGGACGCACGGACACATGGACACACGGACACACACACGGACACACGGACACACACACACGGACACACACACGGACACACACACATATGGACGCACGGACACACACACGGACACACGGACACACACACACGGACACACACACGGACGCACGGACACACACACACGGACACACACACGGACGCACGGACACATGGACACATGGACACACACACGGACACACGGACACACACACACGGACACACACACGGACACACACACACATATGGACGCACGGACACACACACGGACACACGGACACACACACACGGACACACACACGGACACACACACGGACACACGGACACACACACACGGACACACACACGGACACACACACACATATGGACGCACGGACACACACACGGACACACGGACACACACACACGGACACACACACGGACGCACGGACACACACACGGACACACACACAATGGACGCACGGACACACACACACACATATGGACGCAGGGATACACACACACACACACACACACACACACACACACAGGCCTGGGAAGTCCCTGGAGGCCTGGAGCCTCTGACTCACAAGTGAGCTGTGGCTCGCAAGTATGTGTCAGACAAGCCTGGCCCAGCCTGTGACTTGAGGCCCGCAAACAGGGATGACTGCCCCTCCCCCTGGGCCCAGGCCACCCCTTCCCCGTGACACCGGACCCCCCCCCCCCGCCCCCCGCCCAGCTCGGCCTTCTGCTAGCGGGGCCGCTGGAGGTCTCTGGGAGGGCGGGCCGGCAGGGAGCGGCCGGGGGTGGCGGCGGGGGGTGGCGGGAGGCCAGGCTCTGGCTGATCAGGTTAGGGCAGGTTTGATTTCCTTCAAATGCCAGGTTGGGGGCCAGTGCGTAGGCATATAAACCCCTGTGTGGGCGCCTGGCCCTTTGCTTTCCTTCCAGAGCCTCCCTGTCGTCTGGTCTGGTGAGTGCCTCTGTCTTGCTGAGGGCTGGTTGGGGGTGCCCGTGGTCTCGGTCTTCGTCTGCAGTTTTTTCATTCTGGGTCTCTCCCTTTGGGGGACCTTGTGTGCCCAACTGAGGGCTGTTCCAGGCTCTTCCGCGAGGTCTCAGTGTACAGGTTGCTCTGAGGCCTTCTCTTGGGTCTCACGGTCTGGGCATCGCAGTCTAGAGACCCTTCTGGGGGCCTAGGCCCAGGAATAGGAGGTGTGGAGTGTGGTGCTTTAACGAGAGTCTTGGGTTTTGTTTTTCCAAAGTCCTGGAATCCATCAGGACTTAAGGGACAAGAGCCAGGGATCTCAAGTGTGTGGGCCTGCCTGGGTCCCCACCCTGAGGAGCTGCATGGTGCCCGGCCCTCTGCCCCTTCCCTTCTCTTCCCGGGTGAGAAGGCAGAGCTAGCGGGGTGGGCCCAGGACATTACTTACCGCCGACACCGGGTACACGGGGCCTCACCCCAGCACTCCCCCTAAGCCCCCTGGGAGCTGCTCAGAGCATTCTCAGAGGCAGAGCCGTGGAAAGGATGGCCTGAGTTCTGTCCTGCCGTTCCCAGGGCTCAGGACATGTCATTCCTTTAGTACCAATCCCCATAGGATCCTTCCTGGTGGGGAGGGTCGCTCAGGGGCCTTCACCTCTGCACTGTCGGATGGAGAGAGCGCCCTCGGCTCCGAGGTCTCCAGTGTGTGGGAAGGTCCGCTTTCTCCTCTGAGAGTCCCTGCGCCAGTGGAAGAAACATACTCGGACACTTCCTCTGGCCTTAGGGGTCCCTCGTCTGGGGGAGACGACTCCTTAGGGAGGAATGGTCTCAGGGGAGAGGCAGAGAGGGGTTTGGAGGGGCACTTTGGGGCACAAGGGCAGAGTGTCCTGTGGGCTGGGCTGAATGTCCCCATCACCTGCCACCCAGATCCACCCCTGTGGCCCCAGATCCGAGATGTCCAGTCCCCTGGAGCAGGCGCTGGCTGTGATGGTCGCCACCTTCCACAAGTACTCTGGCCAAGAGGGTGACAGATTCAAGCTGAGTAAGGGGGAGATGAAAGCGCTTCTGCACAAGGAGCTGCCCAGCTTTGTTGGGGTGAGTGGGGCTGGCTGGGGTGGGGGGTCCCGATGTGTGTGTGGGGGGGGGTGCCTGGTGAAGCAGACATAGGGCGTGACCTCATGGGCGGGGGGGGGTGGCTGGGGCCCAGGCATGTGGGCGTGCCCTGTCTCTGCTGTCCCTGTGGCTCTCCAGAGGATGGACAGCTGTCCATCTGTCCAATACCCTGCCTGGGTCAAGCCAAAGCACAGAGAGGGGAGGTGACTGGTCCAAGAGCACACAGCTCTCTCGCTCTTACTTTCCATGTTATATGCCAAACTAAGAAGTGGCATTGGGAGACACGTGTGCGCCCTGGGGCAGTGGCAGAGAAATGCCGTCAGCTTTCCGTTTGCCCCTCCCCTGCCCTGTATTGACCCCTGAAGAATTAAAACAGTCTCAGGCTTTGAACTTGCCCTTTATTTCTTTAATGCTTTTTTTTGGTTAAGCTTTTCTAATTTGGTTTCATTTTGGCTGGTATTAAAATGTTTGCCTTGGGGCGCCTGGGTGGCTCAGTGGGTTAAAGCCTCTGCCTTCGGCTCAGGTCATGATCTCAGGGTCCTGGGATCGAGGCCCCCCCGCCCCTGCCCCTGCTCAGCAGGGAGCCTGCTTCCTCCTCTCTCTCTGCCTGCTTCTCTGCCTACTTGTGATCTCTGTCTGTCACATAAATAAATAAAATCTTTAAATAAATAAATAAATAAATAAATAAAATGTCTTTTCTGAATTCAAAAATTTTTAGTTTCTTCATCAGTGAAGTGGGAGAGTGATGCCCACCTTGCTGGGCTAGGGAGGACCTGGGTGCTCCTTGCTCCCAGCAGGGACAGCTGGAGACCTTCCCGGTGAATGCCCACCTGTCCTCACTCACGGGGCCTCTTTGTAGCTCCCAGGGGGCGCCCTGCCCACCGCTCGCCCACTGCCCAGTGCCAAGGGAGGGCTGGGCTCTGACCCGTAGGGGTGTGGGGTGGGGAGCAGCCTCTGAGCCGTTCTGTCTCACTTTCAGGAGAAGGTGGATGAGGAGGGACTGAAGAAGCTGATGGGCGACCTGGACGAGAACAGCGACCAGCAGGTGGACTTCCAGGAATATGCTGTTTTTCTGGCCCTGGTCACTATCATGTGCAACGAATTCTTCCAGGATGCCCCGGACCGGCTGTGAAGCGGGGCTCCTGCTTGGCCACGGCCCTCCTGGACCCACGAGGACTCTAGCTACCCCTTTTGTACCCAATAAACGTTTCTGTTGATCATATTTTAATTGCTCAGTGATGCCCATCCCCTGGCTGGCTGAGTTGGGTTGCTGGACAATAAGAGCATCCTTAGATCCCACCCCTTTGGGCTCTGACTCTTCTGGAAATCTCCCCAAGACCAGAGCTGCACCTCAAGTCCCAGAGTTTGGCATTTCAAATACCGGTAAAAATTTGAGATAGTTTGCTAGTATTTTTTTTCCAAATAAAGATATTAAAGAAGGCAAATACCATCCACCATCACTGTCATTTCATAAAAATAGAAAATGCTAACAAAGAAGGAAGGATATACTCAGAACAATGGACAGACCTTGACGTTCATACTGTGAGCCGTCAGTGCTACTAGGGTCTGTTTAAGAGGCAGAAGGCATCGAAACAACCCAGCAGATCTTCTCACTGAAGACTTACCAGGTTGCAGGCCACAGGCAGTGGCCCTGTTTTAGCAAAGTTGTATTTCTTTTGATACCTGCTTTCAGATGGGTTCCAGTTTGAGTTCATTCTTCTCTTGTGGGTCTCTGCTGAAAGCTACCAGGCGTTAGTTCATATCAGCATCCTGATTTTTTCCCTACCATTTTCTCTACACCTGTAGCGAGGTTGCCATCTGTTCTGCACCGTGTGGTCCAGCAGGTGACAGCCTGACCAAACGCTTTGCCACCTCCTAACAAGGTCACTGACTTTCCAGCCACCAAAGGTGAGATTTCGTATTTTATTCTTTCTTCTCCTCAATTAATTACCCATGTTAGAGTCTCTCTCGCTCGCTTATTAATGGATCCCACTTCTAGTTACCAAATTCTCTACCAGTTAGGAACGTACTCAGTTGTAAGGCACAGGTAACCCGACTAAGAATGGCATAAATAAATTAGGATTTAAATGCCTTATAAAAGAAGTGTGAGATACACAATTGAGGTTTGGCTCAGTGACTTAGAGATGCTGTTCTGGTGACCTATTGTTGCATTACAAATCACCCTACACTTGGTAAATTAAAACATTTATTATCTGTCAAGGGCCTATAAGGAGACGGCATTTGGTCAATGGGGTTCTCATTTAGGATTTTTCAAGCAGCTGCAGACACATGTTGGAGCTGGAGTCATCTGAAAGCTCAAATCCATTTAGCTTCCAAGGCAGCGTATTCGGTGGGCGCGGCAGCCAGTGCCGGTGGTTAGCTGGGAGCCAGGAGCTCTGCTGCAGCTGTCTGGAGCCCCTACCGTGACCCCTCGGTGTCGCTTGGGCTTCTCAGAGCATGGCAGCTAGGTTCTGACAGGGAGCGGCCCCCAAGGGAGCAGCCCAAGGTGTCCCAGTGGGGGCTGTGGGGCACCTTAAGATTCATTTCAGAAATCTGAGAATGTCACTTAGGTTGCATTCTGTCGATCACGTCGTTAGGCCCAGACTCAAGGGGAAGCGAGTGAGGCTCCATGTTTGCACGCGAGAGGCAGTAGCACAAAATCGACAGAGGCCATCGTAGAGGCTGCATGCCATCGTCTGACTTCTAGCAGCCACGTGCAGAACGAAGTTACCTCCTTCCCAAGACCCGCCATGTCTCACCCTGTTAAGGCATCAGCGTGAGACCCAGGGTCTTGTGATGTCTGCCAGGCCCCAATCTGGGTGACCGTGACTCCAGCCCCTCAAGAACAATTCCCTTGCCCTGAAGATCCACGAACAGCACATTTGGTGCACGGAGGTGAGACGGACAGGGGACCAACACTCCTGGTCACAGACGTGTCATTGATCCACAGCAACCCTGAAACTGAGTCAGACACATGCCGCCAGATTCCTGACGAGGGCCCAGTTCTGCTCCCTGTGTGTGGTTCTTCTTGGGTCCAGACTCTGGGCAGTTGGTTTCATTCTCTTTAACTCTTTTATTTTCCATAAGAAATGTTTGTGTTTGTAGCTTCCCCCTGTCCAAAGGAAGTTGACAACCCAAAGCTTCTTTTCTTTGAACTGTCTCTATCCCTTTCAGCCCTGGATTATGTAATTCCTTTAAAAATATTGAGGGCTGGGGCGCCTGGGTGGCTCAGTGGGTTAAGGCCTCTGCCTTCAGCTCAGGTCATGATCCCAGGGTCCTGGGGTTGAGCCCCGCATCGGGCTCTCTGCTTGGCGGGGAGCCTGCTTCCTCCTCTCTCTCTGCCAGCCTCTCTGCCTACTTGTGATCTCTGTCTGTCAAATAAATAAATAAAATCTTTAAAAAAAAAATATTGAGGGCTGTCTCTCTCTCTCTCTCTCAGTCTCTCTCTCTCTAATAAATAAATAAAATCTTTAAAAAGAAATCTAAAAAAAAATGTTGGCTTCCTGTATATCAGCTTATAATTCACTTAATTATACAAATGCCACATTTACAAATCTCTCTAAGATTGGTCCCTCCTACCTAGACTGAGAATCAGGGAGGTGGGAGCAAGGCCCTCTGGTCTGAAAGCGTCTGAGCGGCACAATCCTAAAATTATTAGAAGCCAACTTGTTTATCTGGGAAAATCTGTGAGACTTGCCCTTAAATCTTTCCAAGTCTATACCTCTGACTTCGTTTCTATCCTGAGTCCCTCTTTATTGACAAGGCCCTGGGTTTGACATTTGTCCTGAAACCATTTATTACTTTGAGAACCATGTGCTGGCTGTAAAGACTTTCTGGACCCTCTATAATTCCTCTAAAAAAAACCTGAGCAGTTCTTTCTCAGGTTGTCTCTTTCTTCTCATATTTGGTCGGGGTCATCAGAAGAAGTAGGCACTTTCAGTGTTCCGTCTAAACATCTCAGCTGGGTCCGCGAGTCCTATTTTCCTATAACCATGGACCGTAATGCTCCCAGACATCCCACGACCACATACTAGGGCTCATCTTTTCTTTCTTTTTTTTTTTTTGAAGATTTTATTTATTTATCTGACAGAGAGAGAGAGCGAGCGAGAGAGCGAGCACAAGCAGGGGGAGCAGCAGAGGGAGAGGGAGAAGCAGACTCCCTGCTGAGCAGATGTGGGACTCAATTCCAGGACCCCAGGGTCATGACCCGAGCTGAAGCAGACGCTTAACCGAGTCTTCCAGGTGTCCCTAGGGGTCACCTTTTCTTCAGCCTTCGGGAACAATTTCCTCACTGCCCTCCAAATTATTACTGCTAACCCCCTTGAGGTCCTTCTGGCTTTCGCTTATTACCTGGTTCCAAAGCCAATGGCACCTGCCTGGTTTCTCTAACAGCAGCAACCCCCTCTTGCAAGGAACCAGCTCGCGCTAACTTTCTAAACCTTTCCTACCACTTCCTCTGTCGCAACATTTAGGATCTGATTTGGCCGGCATCCCAAGATACCTCAAAGGACAGTTCGACCGAATATTTTGTCATTTCATAGCAAGGGTCCTCGGCTTTCTAGCCGGGACGTATCTCTCTGTCTTCCCTCCTGCACTGGCCAATTGTTTGTTTCAGATTCTTTTACTTGAGGACTCCACGTTCAGATGTAAAATTCTCTACCAGTCTGGCATGTATTCAGCTATAGGTGCAGGTAAGGTTATTTCCATGGTGTTTAATCGTCTTACATAATAAGTCTGGGGTGGGCAGTTTAGCGTTGGTTTAGGGGCGCAGAGATGCCGTACCACTCAGTGTCTTTTCTGTGCTTTTTTGCTCTGTAACCTATAGTGTATATGCTTTCCCCCTCGTGCATGCTGCTTCATGATCACAAGACGGCTGCCGCACCTCCGGATTTCACTGTCCATGTTCCAGTCTGGAAGGTGCAAAAAGCCTTGCCTCAGACTTTGCCTTTTTATTATGGCAATAATTGTAACAATTATAATTATTATTATGTCATTAAAAAGTACCCTCTCTAGGGATTTCTTGCATCTCTTTGGTTTTAGAGATGTAGTATGGCTAGTCAAGCTGCAACCGGGGATTTTTTTTTTTTTTTAAGATTTTATTTATTTACTTGACAGATCACAAGCAGGCAGAGAGAGAGGGAGGGGAGGAAGCAGGCTCCCCGCTGAGCAGAGAACCCATGCGGGGCTCCATCCCAGGACCCCGGGATCATGACCTGAGCCAAAGGCAGAGGCTTTAACCCACGGAGCCCCCCAGGCGCCCCTGCAACCAGGGATTTTCACCTGAGCATGTTGACACTTTGAAAGAAAAAAATTTTTAAAGATTCTATTTATTTAGATTGAGAAAGAGAGAGAGAGAAAGAGAGAGAGAGAGACAGCATGAGCACGCAAGCGCACGTGTGCGGGAGCGGGGGGGGGGGGTGGGCAGAGGTGGAGGGAGAGGGGGGAGCAGAGCCCAGGGCGGGGCGATCTCAGGATCCTGTAATAAGAACCTGAGCTGAGACCTAGAGCTGGGCCCTCAACCTGCTGAGTCACCCAGGCATCCCAAGAATGAGTTTCAATAACAAGGAAAGGGGGGATAGGCGCCAGACACGCGATAGACAACATTTTCCTAAATTGCTTTCTTACTTCCCTGGGAAACTCGGCTGCGTGGTGAGCACTCTGGGGCACGGTGCCTCAGACTAGAGACTAGAGCTGCCCGGAGATGGACGGTACCCCAGCGCGAAGCGCCCGGACAACATGCCTGTTCTCACTGTTCTGCTGAATGGTGCACCTGGGGCTGGTGCGGCAACCTGGCAGGCCCAGCAATGAGAGAAACCCATCTCCCTAACCCCCCGGAGGGGACAGAGCCAGAAGAGGGTCAGGGAGTGGTGGTCGCAGCGATTACCGTGCCCAGGGCAGCTCTCACGGAGCCTGGGTGTCTCTTGGCCTCTGGGCTCCCTGGAGATGAGGAAACGGGGAGGGAGCAGTGTGACCCTTCCTGGACGTCTCCTTCTGGCGGGGCTCTCTGCTGGGCCTGTGGGAGCACAGTCTCCCAGAATCCCCGCGATTAGAGGACGGCTGTGCTGGTGGCCACTGCACGTCACAGACGAGGAGGCAGGGGCTGGGAGAGGTTGGGAACCGTAAGGGAACACCTCACACCCAAGACGTGGGACACGGAGGGACAGTCTTCCTCCTCTTCCTCAGCCGCCTCCCAAGCCGCAGCTCCGTGGGAAGGAAGGGGACCCCGGGGGAGCCGAGTCAGATGTTCTTGGTGTCCGGATGAATCCCGGGGAGATCCGGCCCGTTTGATGGCGGTCTGCACGCGCACAATGGGTCCTGGCTTCTTCTGGAGCTCCCCACTCTTGGACTCTGTGGGCTGGTGGAGACTGGCCTCAGCTGGCTAGGGCTGAATGGGGCTCACTTTTTTAAAACAATATTTTATATATTTTGTTTATTTATTTGTCGGAGACAGAGAGAGGGCACGAGCCGGGGGGACAGTGAAGGGAGAAGGAGAAGCAGGCTCCCCGCTGAGCAGGGAGCCCGATGTGGGACTTGATCCCGGGACCCAGTGATCATGACCTGAGCTGAAGGCAGACGCCCAACCGACTGAGCCCCCCAGGCACCCCTAAATGGGGCTGATTCCTTTTCCTTCTGCGCATTTGACAGACTGACGAACACCAGACTTCCCTAGCAGGTTGTAACGGTCCTGCCACAAAGTCTCTGCTGAGGCAGAGGGGGGAAAGGTCCAGAAAATGGCACCACCATTCAAAGGTGCCTGGGCCTGGTTGCTTCCTCCGTCCTCCTGGAGTGGCAGCCGGGAGGCCCTCGGCGGGACAGTCACCCCTCCCGTCAGGGCCGGGACCGTCGTTCCCTTGGCCTTTGCCCTTCAGGGTCTACCCCTGGAAGCCTATTAACCCTCCAGGAAAAGAGATACTGACATCCAAGTTGGCTTCGGAGACAGGGGAAGGACTGAAGGAGGCCCCCTGTGCTCTTGTCTTCAGGTCACATGTGCTCCCCACTGACTCACTGATCCTATCTGGGAAATGGGCATAACTGGCTTGGCCGCCAAAAGAGGTAGTATTCTACGTTCCACAGGCTCTCCTTGGTCTCAGTTCAGACCCTATCCCCAGCAAAGGCCCCGGTGGCTCCAGCCCCAGTAATCAAATCCCCCCTTGTCACCCCCCCTTATGGGGCTTAGATGGTGAGACAGAAGGTGGGTCAGTCTGACAGCAGTTCTCCAGCCCCATGGGGCTCTGGGATTGGGGGTGCTCTCCCTGACCCCTGGGCCCAGGTCCTTTCGGAGCAAGCACAGGAATGTGGCCGTGTTCTAGGACACACTCATTTCTCCCTGAGGTGCAGAACCCCACGCTGACCTTCAGAGGACAACACAGCTTCCCAGGAGCCTTTCGCAGCCCTGGGGGTGCCCATGGGGGCGGTGGAGAGGAGGGGCGGGAAGGAGGGAGAGGGGGAAGGCAAACGGAAGTCAGTGCTGCAGGGAGTCCTGTCAAGGCAGATCCCTCCGCTCCCACAGTGACACCCACAGGCCAGGGAGAGACCCTCACCTTCCAGGTGGGCTGCCTGCCTCGGCGTCGGTGGGCTCGGGCGCCGGCAGCTGGGCAGCGAGGGGGAGAGCCTGCGGGCACAGAAGCAGGGGACGCGGCGGACAGCGGGCGTGGGAAAGGAGGTGGTGGCCCCCTCGGGCCTCGGACGGTGGTCTCTGGAAGTGCTGCGGGAAGGGGCGCTGGGGGGGGCGCAGGAAATGACTGGGTGAGGAGGGCCTTGTCCCCGCCTCCCACCGCCCCTCTCTGGGACGCCTGCACTGAGGGGTCTCGGGGGCTGTCAGGCGGGAACAGTGAGGGGCACAGAGCCCCTTCCCACGGGGGTTCTGACGCACTCCGGAGGCGAGGAAATGAAGGCCCAAACCAGGCGCAGGGCAAGTCCGAGGTCGGGTGGCAAGAGGGTGGTGGGGCTGGCGGGGACCTCTGGTGAAGGGCTCTTTCCGCGGGGGTCCTCCCACCCCAAAGTGCCGTCTCTCCTGGGCGAGCTCCTGCCCCTCCCCTGCAGCAGGCAGACAGAGGGATGCTGGGGCCTCTGAGACCAGACAGGCACACGCAGCGCCCGCCGGCCACCAGCCTCCTGTCCTGGGCCCTGCACCGTGGCTCTTGCTGGCCTGGCGTCCTCTCACTTGTCACCACTGTGTCCCCAACTAGGTTGTCAGTCTGCGCAGAGCCGGGCCTGGGGTGTTTTACTTACGACTGTGCCCACAGTGCCTTGGACAGGTGCCTTTAAATGACACGTGAGGCGTCTGGGGGGGCTCTGTCAGTGCAGCGGCTGCCTTCGGCTCAGGTCATGATCTCGGGGTCCTGGGATCGAGTTCTGCGTCAGGCTCCCTGCTCGGCAGGAGCCCTGCTTCTCCCTCTCCAGCCTGCTTCTCGCCCTGCTTGTGCTCCCTCTTTCTCTCTCTGTCAAATAAATAAATAAGATCCTTAAAAGAAAAATGACGACAGGAACGACAAATGGCTCTCGGGTGGCCACTTGTTCGTTGAGCGACCCCGGATGGTCACCTGCCTCTCAGCTGACATGTGTGCCCTTACCGTGTGCCTGACACCGTCTATCTGTGAGCTTTCTATGTATTAACCCCTCCAAGCCCACAGCCATCCTCGGAAGTGGTCACCATTATTACCCCTAATCACCGACCGAGGGAAGGGAAGGCGGGAGGGTGGGGTGACCTGTGGCGGGGGGGTGGCGGGGAGGAGGCTGGGAGCAGAGCTGTGCAGTCACAGGGACAGGTGTTTGGCCTAGAAGGGAGGCAACTGCTGGGGCCCCTTCTGTCCCCTCCTCCTTGTAACCTTGCCTATAAAACAGGGCTAATCACAGCTCTCCCTTCCCTACCCACCCCTGCTCATTCCCCTCCCCCGCAGGGACTGTGTCCCCTTGGAGATGATGCAGGACAAAGTCTGGGTGCAGAGGAAGGGCTGGGGTCAGGGCAGCCTGAGCTCTCTGGCTGCCTCCACCAGCAACAGGCTTCCTCCGAGGCCTGGGCGCTGACCTCCCCATCCGCTTTCCACACACTCTCCTGGGTCTTGGGTTCTCCGGCTACGAAATGGGGAAGGGGATGTGAGAGACAGACTAGAGTCATAGTGATACAGAGGGCCTGTTCCCACTAAAAACAACAACAAGTGCTGGACAGAATTAAAAAGCATGTTTCAAAGCAATGAGGAGCTCACAGGGCAGTAAGGAGCGAGGAGACCAAAATCTACGGGGAAACCAACTCCAGGAGGTGAGCCACGCTCCAGGGCCCCTCACACCCCGAGAGCGCTGGCTGAGCCGAGCCAGGGTGTTTGTAGAGTTAGGAAGACGGGCTCACTGAGGAGGGGGACAAGGGGGACGGCCTCGGTCCTGCTGGGGCCCCAAAGGGCTACATGCTCCAGCTGAGAGCCAGAGGAGACCCGGGCCCCACCCCATCAGACCTCAAGGAACAGAGGACAGGACACAGACCTGGGGGCTGCACGCGCAGGGGAGCCTGTGGGGTCTGAGCCCACTCACAGCGCTTAGGGCAGTGGGGCGCGGGCCGCAGAGAGGTCGGCCTGACCGGGAAGGGCCCCTCGGAGCAGCCTGCCTCCCTCCTAGTCCTCTAGACGCCCTGCAGATGGTCTCCTCAGGGGAGAGCGCAGGCCACAGCCCAAAGTGACAAAGAACCACTGACCTGGTCAGGCAGGGAGGCTGTCTCAGGCCTCCGTGTTCTCGCCTGCAAATGGGGCTGAGCAGACGCTCTCCAGGATCCCCTCGGGCACAGGGGTTCTTTGGGGGCGAAGCCATGTGTGCTTCTGGAGTGAAGAAGTGGGCGTGGACGGGACGGACTAGCCCGTCTCCTCCGACTGAGGCTGGGGGCGGGGGTCGGGCCCCGTTCCCTGGGCTGGGGGTGGGCAATAAGGGGGTTGTGTCTGTGGCCCCAAATGGCCCTTTGATGTATGCATGGGTGGGTGGGACCTAAGGGACCATAATAAGGGCCGCCAGGGAAGGAGGCAGGGGAGCCCCTGGGGGCACCCTCCGCTTGACCTACTTGGGCCCTCATAATTGCTCCCTTCCTTCGCTGGGAGACTACAAATAGGGACGCCCCGTCTCTCGCTTCCTACAGCTGAAGCCAACACTCGCGGTGAGTGCCAGCTGCTTGGGTTCTGCCCTGGACTGGGAGCCGGGCCTGGGGGCAGAGGGACTTGCACTGCAGGTACCGGCCAGGTGCCGGAAGTCAGCTGTGGTGGGCTCAGTGGTCCTCGGTACAGGGAAGGGCGGTCTGGAAGTTTGGGTTAGGGGTGTGCGGCGCGGAGTTCTGGCAGGGGTGGGGGCCTCACAGGGAAGAGAGGGTTCCCTTCAGGCTCCAGGCACCCAACTTCTGAAAAAGCCCCCTGGGGTGGTGCCAGCCAGGCAGGAGCCCAGAAGGGCCGCCGAGCCCCTCTGAGGTTCCCGAGTCCCTGTGCGTGTGGCCCTTTCCTCTGCTGGAAGCACAGACTCCCAGCTCCCGTGCTGGGCTGTCACAGAGACCGCTGGCCGAGCCTGGCGCCCAGCCCTGCCGTCGTTCTGCTCCGTATGGCCCAGCAGAGGGGCACCCGGGAGAGCGCCTCGCAGCCCGGCCTCCTTGCTGCACACTCCTGTCCCCTGGGGGAGCAAGGCCCTAGGTTCACAGGGGATTAGCTGCTTCGGGGTTCCCCAGGCTGGAGGCATCCTCCCAGAGGTGGTGGGGTTGGGGGAGGTGGGCACTTCCAGGAAAGCCTGCCCTTCTGAGAGAAGGGGTGTCCCTATGCAAAACCTTCTGGCTCAAGACCCCAGGGGGCAGGGAGACAGCTTCAGGTGGGGCAAATCACTGACCCTCGAACCCCTGAGCTGGCTCCCTCCCTGAGCAGGCCTGAGAGGTGGAATGAAGCCCAGTTTACAGGTAGGGCCCCTGCCCCCCAGTGTCAGGGGCTCACCTGAGGTTGTGTGGCTGGCCTGATGCACAGGGGGTCCCAGGCAGAGTTCAGGGGAGCAGGGATGAGTGAGGGTGGTGGTGAGGTGCTGGGGTTGCTCTCAGACCTGACCCCTCCCTGAGAAGCCCAGCTGCTCCAAGGGCCTGAGGAGGCCGGGGGCGCGGGGCAAGTATCTCCTTGGGCAATTTCCTGCGGGTCTGGAGGCTTTATCTCATGGTGGGGCACCGTGGGCCTGAACACTTCCTGGGTGTCAGGGTCGAGAGAAGGGAGACAGCCAGGGGGTCCTCAAGGATCCCCAGTGTGGGGTGCAGTTGGGGGGTGGGGTGCTCTCTGAGAAGTTTGCCCTGATGGTAGGGAAAGAAGACTTCCGTCCAGGAGAAGGACATTGGGGTCATAGGGAGAGACGTTAGAAGAGGCTGGAGTGGTCAGGGCGGGCTGCTCGGAGGAGGGAAGCCGCAGGAGCGTGTGGGAGCTCTGAGAAGCGTCCTCGGCATGGCTGGGCCTCCGGCTGCGTCTCACCTCGGTGTCCTCTGACAGTGAGGATGGCCAGGCCCCTGGAGCAGGCGGTGGCTGCCATCGTGTGCACCTTCCAGGAGTATTCGGGGCGCGGCGGGGACAAGCACAGGCTCTGCCAGGGGGAGCTCAAGGAGCTGCTGCGGAAGGAGCTGCCCACCTGGACCCCGGTGAGCTCCCGGGGCGGGCCGGTGCGTGGGAGGCACTGCCCGGACTGCAGGGAGAGCCCTGGGGACCCGCTAGGAGCGGGTGGGGTGGGGTGAGGCTGTGAGGAGGCGAGCGGATGCGGCAGGGGTCCCAGGGGCCCCGTCTGCGAGCCCAGGGCCCCGTCTGCGAGGGGACAGGGCACGGCCACACCTGCTGCTTCGCAGGGCTGCTGGGAGGACGGCGAGAGTGCACTGGGGAGCGTCCCTGCACGCAGCGGGCGCCAGGCAGCCAGCGGTGGGACCTGAGGAGGGCGGCTGCGGGGTGCGGACGCGGGCGGATGGCAGAGCTGGAGGCTGAGGCTAGTCCCCCAGGGCTGTGGGAAGCAGGGAGGCCGGCCAGGAGGGGAAGGTGGGTTGGGCATGCACCCCTGGCTCAGCCTGCGGCCCCCCCCACCCCCATGCCGCGCAGACGGAGCTGCGGGAGTGTGACTACCATCAGTTCATGAGCGTCCTGGACACCAACAAGGACCGCGAGGTGGACTTCGGGGAGTTCGTGCGCGCCCTCGCCTGCCTGTGCACCTACTGTCACGAGTACTTCAAGGACTGTCCCCCCGAGCCCCCCTGCTCCCAGTAGGCTCTGCTCCCACGGGTGCCTGACACGAGGCCCAGACCGGGCTGACCCAGGGGGCTAGAGACGGGAGGGGACCTCCCCAGGGTCCCAGCTGAAAAGCCCCAGAGCACCGCCTCCCCCTGTGGCCGAGCATGGATGAGGCACTGACCCCGGAGGGTCCACTGCACGTCTAATAAAGAACCGGTGTCCCCAGTTTGGCTCTCGACTCTTGGGCTTGTGGGGGGTGGGGGGCAGAGTGCTCACTCCTCTCCGGCTTTTGTGGGGCTTTTGTGCTGGAGGGCACGAGGCTGCGGGTGAGTCAGCCTAGCGGAAGCACGGAGGGGGGATCCTTCTGAGGACAAGGTCCAGGAGGCCTTCGGGTGTCTCTCTTTCTCTCTCTGGGGCCTTTGAAGCAGCAACTCCCCTGGGCTGTCAAGGAGGATGCCAGGGCAGCCCCAGATTCCCTAGGGATGGTGCTCAGGCCTCCGCAAGGCTGTTCTGAGGAGGAGGGTGGGGGAGCAGGGGTGCGGCGGACTTGTGGGCTTGAGTGTGGGAGCCCAGAGAGCAGAGCTAATAGGATTAGAGTGTCTGAGGTCTGACCAGGGTATGGCTCTTGGCCAGGGAGGGGTGCCCAAGGGAGGGGACACCTTGAGACAGACCATCCCTGAAGCTATAACCTGCGGAGGGCCTTAGCTCCCTACTCCTGACCCTCAGTAAACCTGAGGTCAGACCCTACTCTGAGAAGGTGACCCTGATCCCTGCCTTCCCCATTTCGTGCCATTTCTCCTCTAACTTTCCACCCCAACCTGCGTTCTTCATTTTAATACCATCCCAACTCTAGATACCCCATCCTGATAGCCTCCCTCTCCCCCGTCCTCTGGGTACCTGCTGTCCATCCCTGAGCCCCACACTTGACTCCTACTCCCTGCTCCATCACTACCGCACCCAGGACCTTTGTCCACTGATGTGCCTGGGGTGGTCCTAGCATCACCTTTGGGTGTTGGTCTGTTCCTCCTCCAGACTCCCCTCCTGCTCTGGACCTCACTCAGCATGGCAGAGTGCCCTTGAAGGAGGGGAGAAGGGCAGCGAGGGCTTCCTGGGGTCCCCTCCTTAGTGCCTGGGCAGCCACATTTCCAGGGCAATTTCTTTTTTTCAAGATTTTATAGTACTTTATTTTTTAAGTAGGCTCCCTGCCCAACGTGGGTCTTGAGCTCACAGTCCCGAGATCAAGAGCAGGGTGCTCTACCAGCCAAGCCAGCCGTGCGCACTTCCTGGGCACTTTCTCACTCATCACTCACCTGCCTTGTCTCCCCTTTTCTGGCTGCCCAGCGGGACCACCTCCTCCCTGCCCCCCCACTCCCCGCCCAGGGCACAGACTTCCTCCAGCTCCCGAAAATTCAGGCCGAGCTGAGCCCACAGTGCAGTGCCCACCCCATGGAGACCCCGGGCTGTGTGGGTCTCCCATTGTGCAATGTGCCTACCCAGGCAGGAAGCTGGGTTCCCAGCCGGGCTGGTGGAGGGGCCCACAGGAGGACTGACTCTCACTCTTCCCCAGCCCCTGCTATGGGCAGGGCCTGGCCAGGGTATAAATAGGACAGACCGCTGGGTGTTCCTCACGCTTCCTCTCCTCGCACCCTCCCTCCTCATCTCTTCTTCTCTCTTGGCCTGGTGAGTCGTGGTCTCCTGGCTGGCACACAAGGGTGTCAGGGTGAGGCCTGGGTCAGGCTCCGGGCACAGGAAGGAGTGGCTGGTGGGGGCCAGATATGCTAACGGGGTCCAGCGTGAGATTGTGATGTGGAGGCCCTGGAGTGGGGTGTGTGTGAGTGTGTGTGTGAGTGTGTGTGTGCGTGAGCATTCGCATGCCTGCCTGCATGCATGTGCAAGAGAAAAACCCACAAACAAGAAGTGTGCAGGGGCTGGATTCGACCTAGTCGGGTGGCACTGGGATGCTGGGCTTTGCACATGCTATTGCTGGAGTGTGTGTTGGTGTGTGTGTGACCTGCGGGTCTGCACATCGGCTGCTGTTTGCTGGGTTGCACGGGCCTGTGTGTGCACACTCGGGTGTGGGAAGCAAACTGAAGTCAACTGGCCTTTTGTCTGCTTGTGTCCTATGGGCGTCTGCTCTGCACCCCGCAGGGAGCTGGCCGCACCCTGCCCTGCATCCCTGCCTCTGCCACCTCACCCTGCCCCTCCCTACTCCAGGGCCGGGCTGCTGGTTTTTTCCGCTGCGGGCCCCTGGGCAGGCCTCCAGCAGCCCCGGGAGGGGGAGAACGGGGCAGGGTGTGGCCGCTGTGGTCGTGGGAGTACCGGTGGGGGGGACAGTGGGGGAGGCTCAGCCTGAGTGAGGCTGCCCGCAATCCAGAGCCCGGGCCACAGTCCAGCCCGGACAGCGGACTGAAGCACGCGCTTGCCCCACCTTCCTGGGTCCCCCTCTGGTGGGAGCAGAGTCTCATCAAGTGGCCCCTGGGGATGGGGGTGGGGTGGGGCATTCTGAGGGTGGGGCTGGGGAAGACAAGGTTGTCTCCGGGACCCACCCTCAGATCCTGAGCGCCACCATGGCGTGCCCCCTGGAGCAGGCTCTGGATGTGATGGTGTCCACCTTCCACAAGTACTCGGGCAAGGAGGGTGACAAGTTCAAGCTCAACAGGTCAGAGCTAAAGGAGCTGCTGACCCGGGAGCTGCCCAGCTTCTTGGGGGTGAGTGGCTACTGTCTGGGAGTACTCCCCTGTGTGCCCCCCTCTCCACGGGGAGGGGGCAGGGCCGGGGGGGGGGCACCAGCGTGTCGGCAGAGCTGTAGCTACCGCCAGCATCTGTCCCTGGGATGGGGACGTCCGAGCAGAGGGCCTGATTCGGAACACAGTGGGCACCCGCCACTCACTTCCGGGGGCCCAGCCGGAGGAGGGCTGGGACCCACAGGTAGGGTGCAGGCCAGACCCCGCCACGGGCTTTGCACAACTTAACTAAAGGGGAACAGATGTTCAGAGCGGCTAAGCAACTTCCTAAGGTCATGAAAGTGCAAAGCTGAGATCCACAAACCAGGACGTTTGCCATCAGTCCAGCAACGGATAATTTTGGAGTCTCTGTGGGTGTGAAGCCACAGTCAAGGAGACACATGTCCACGCCCCTGAGCATTCCCAGTTCCCGATTATACCAAACTCTGCGCAGTTTAGATGTTACCTTCGTGACCACTGTCTAGCTGGATTCTTGGAAGAACCTTGGGGGACGACGTGGTGGTCCCTTCTCCAGCTGCGTGCACGTCCCCTTGGGGTGAACTTGTGTGGACCCCGCTTAGCCCCTGAGAGCAGGGTTTCCAAAGCGGGGCCCCCAGGGCAAGGCTGTGCCTTCCTGAGCTCCCGTCTGGAGATGGGAAACGGCTCTAGTCTTTGCTGCATGCCAGAATGTGTGGTTCTGCGTGTTGCCTCTTCCCTGCAGAAGAGGACGGATGAGGCCGCCTTCCAGAAGCTCATGAGCAACCTGGACAGCAACAAGGACAACGAGGTGGACTTCCAGGAGTACTGCGTCTTCCTGTCCTGCGTCGCCATGATGTGCAATGAGTTCTTTGAAGGGTTCCCCGATAAGCAGCCCCGGAAGAAGTGAAGGCCCCCCGTGGGGGTGGGGGTACCCTCCCTGTTGGCAGAGGGCACCAGACCTCACCCTGGCCCCGCCAGTTGGGTGCATGATGTGACCAAGTTCAATAAAGAGTCTCAGAAGCTTTGAGGTTGATGGTCTGAGAGGCTCTGGGGCTGCGGCGAGGGCTGAGGGACGGGTCACGGTGGGCAGCACAGGCGGTGGACAGCGGTTCCGTGGAGAGCAGACTAGTGAGGGTGGGGGAAGGGGTGAGTGGAAGACTGTGTACGCGGGATGGAGCTGGCTGATGGGGCCCAGGGCAGGGCAAAGAACCCCCAAAGGCTTGGAGCGCCCCAGCTGTGGGGTCTTTGCCAGCAGACTGGTCCCTCCCACCTCAGCCTTGCCTCTGGAGGGATTGAAGGTCACGTCTGCTCCTGGCTGGGGCCTGGTATGGAGTTTGGGCGCCCTGGGGCAAGGAGCTGAATCACCAGGGCCCTGCCCTGCGGGCCCCTTCCAGCGCCCTAGTTTCCAGCCCAGGGATGGATGAGTCCCTCCTGGTCCGTGGTTAGGTCAGGGAGGCCGTGTGGAAGGAGACCACCCCATCGCAGCAGCCTGAGAATGTCACCAGCGACCCTGGGAGGAGGGCTGTTACCAGTTAGGGTCACGGTCCTTCAGAGAGGGACAAAAGGACCTCAAAGGGAAGAGTGGAGGATGGTAGCTGGGGCGCGAGTGAGGGAAGTGGTGGGAGGTGGCCCTAATTTTGGAGATGAAGTTCCAGACACGTGATCTGATCAATGGAACTGAGATTTTTCTTCCCCCAGAAAACACCAGGCCTGATGTCGTGTCCCTTCAGGTTAAAGTCTGATGGGTGATGGAAGTTCTCCTGCAGGCCTGGCCTGGGGTTGTGGGGCCTTTAAGAAGGAGGCGATGAGGGTGATGGCCCGCAGCAAGGGGTTTTGGTCCCCTTGACCTTTCAAGCTTTCCCTTTCCTTCTCATGACACCCTGTTTTTCTCTCCAGTGTCAGAGCAGTGGGGCAGGTGACTCAGATGTTCCCCTGAGTGTGACTGCAGAGGCCTGGCTAGGATTTTGGTCCAGGAAAAAGCCTGCCTCCTCCCCTTCTGCCAGAGCCCTGGCCGCCCATCTTCTAAGGGAGTGCCCTCCCCCAGGGATGCTCCTGCATCGCTCTGCCTCGAGACTCCCCCCGTTGCTCAGCGACCAGTCCCTGCTGCCTCTCTCTCTCTCTCTTTCTCTCTCTCCCTGCCAGCCCAGGGGGGTGGGGTGGGGTGTGGGGTGGGGTGGGTGGGCTGGGGCGGGGCAGAGTGGGCGCAGGGCGGAGGGTCTAGGCCTTGTGGGGATGTGGTGCCCACAGGTGCAGTCTGACTCAGCTCCGTTCTCACACGTGAACCGCTTGGTGGTAGAAGTGTCTCTCCTCGGATTCAGGCAACTCTCCCCGCCCCTTGCTCCATTCCACCCTGAACCTGCTTCTCTGTCACCTGGGCTTACCCTTCCTGGACCCCTTCCATGTCCCCGATTCCCAGGCCTCTGTCCCACGTCTCTGACAACACTTTCCCGTGAAGACGAGCGAGGCATCTTAGGCTTCGACCCCAGGCTTGCTAATGACCTTGACCTTGACTTCCATGCTAATGACCTTGACCTTGACTTCCATGCCTCAGCAGGGAACATCCTCCCTCATGGAGTCCCATCTCAGGTTGTGTTTGCTCTGTTCCTGGTGTGGACAGGAGGCGCAGTGTGGAGAGTGGCCTAGGGTGTGAGGAGGTACCCTGTGTTCGGCCACGTTTCCTGGTCCTTTTTCCAGGGCTCCTGGTTTCTCTTCCACCCTGTTGTCCCACCAGATTGAGTGCTGGTTTTTGGTTGGGAAAATAAAGCTTCTGGAATTGAAGATGTGTGTGCCTCAATGAACTCAACACGCCCCGTTTCCCTCTGTTGGGAAACCAGGAAGGCAAGACTGGCAGAGAGGTTTCTCCCCAGCCCCGTCCCGGGAGGCTCTGACCTGGGCCTTCTCAGGTCCCTCTCCTTCTCATTGGCTCCTTCCCTCCTCTGGTTTCCTGGGGACCAGAGCAAGGGAACAAAGGCAGGGAGTGGTGGGAGGGAGACCGTTTGTGCTGTGTGGGTTGTCTGCTGGCTCCTTCCCTGGTGAGTCCTTCCTCCTCACCTCCCTGCTCATCTGTACGGTGGGGCAAGTGGGGCGATGAGGCCGGACCGTGACAGCCTTGGGGACCACCACCAAGGAAGGCCCGGCATGCCGGGCGGACATGGGCTCAGGAAGGAGGGCGGGGTGCGGAGCTGTGCTTGTCGGAGTTCCTCGGGGAGGGGCTCTGGGTATGCAGTTGCAGTCAGAGAGCTGGGGTGCTGTCCCCGACGCCCAGAGGCCCTCCCCTCCCCTGTGCTCACGGCTGAGTCTCCTGGAGTGTGAGGGGGCATGATGCTGAGGCTTTGGGGCTGCGAGAGGTGAATGACGCTCCAGCTCGAGAATCACTAGGTGGGCTTTGGGCGAAGGTGAAAGCGAGCTGCTCCTTCCCTCTTGCTCTGCACTCCGCACACATTGACCTGGCGCCCCCAGTGTTCTTGGGCGTTGCACCTTTCCTAAGTCATGGGAGCGGCCTCTTCCTTGGGTGGGTGTGGCCGCGCTGAAGGACCTGGAGGGCCACGTTCAAAGCCAGCCTCTGGATCCAGCCCTCAGAGGAGTCCTGGAGATAGGCCCTTCCCTCCTAGTGCCGGTTGTGTGCAGGTCTGCGGGCCAGAGACTGAGACCAGCTGGACAGGTCCAGCAAACTCTGCCCTGTTTCCTGCTGAGATCTTAACTCCCAGGTCCAGCTCCAGCCCCTCTCCGAAGCCTGGACTGTCTTTGCCTTGTCCTCCACCTCCATAATGGGACACTCCCCACTCTCGGGTGATTCAGGCGCCCGGGCACAGGAAGGTGACTGGGGTGAGACAGCCTCTGGGGAGTGAGTGCCCTAGCTCAATGGGCCAGGGGACCTTTCTTGGCTCCTTCACCTGCCACCAGTTCATCTCGCGGGGAGGTCATCTGCCCCTAGAGCCCTTTTCCCGCATCTCCTAAGCAGGGGCGTGCGTGGGCTCCTGTGGGGGTTGGAGGGTCTCGGGGCGCCGGCTGTTCCTTGTTTGCCTTGGGGTTGGGCTAGCGATGGGGGAGGCCGCAGGTCTGGCTTTCTGGGGATGGTGACCCTTCCCTCCCCCTTCAGCCTCCAGAGCTCACTGATGGAGACACCTCTCGAGAAGGCCCTGACCACTATGGTCACCACCTTCCATAAATATTCGGGGAGAGAAGGCAGCAAACTGACCCTGAGCAGGAGGGAACTGAAGGAGCTGATCGGGAGGGAGCTGTGTCTTGGAGAGGTAGGTGACTACCCCCAGCCCAAAGCCTGAGTTCTCCCTGCGCACACCGCGGGGGAGAAAGAGAACAGAGGAAGCACCACACCGCTGTAGGGGGGCCCCTTCTGTGAAGTAGGACGCCCCAGCTCTGCATCTGTAGAGAACCAGCCGAGGGGACACGCACCTGCCCTCCCAGTGCTCTGCTCTCAGCCTGGAGCAGGGTGACCAATGGGACTGACAGAGACTAAGGAAGAAGGTGGACATCTTGGGCCAACAGGTGCGCGGCCTCTGTGATGGGAGGTGAGTTGGGTCTCCCTGGGAAGGAGGAAGGGCCGCGTCCGGAGGGTGAATTCCAGCCTGCGTGAAGGCGTAGAGGTTGGGGAACCTTGTGTGTTGAGGCCGGGCACGGCACATGCAGCCATCGAAGAGCCTGTGTGAGGAATCGTGGGGGACAAGGCCCCAGGGCGCCCAGCTCGAGCTGTGTGAGGCTCAAGGGCCGGGCCTCCGCCTGTGTGCCCTGCACAGTCAGGGCTCTCAGCCGGCACCGACATGGGAACAAAAAGTGTCCTTCTGCTCGTTTGGGAACACAAGGATGGGAGGAGACAGACTCGCCAGGTGGAGAAGGTGGGAGGTGGCTGACCGAGGGGAAACCCTATGAGGAAGTGATATCATTTTTACAGCTTGAAAAAACAGAGGCTCAGAAACATTATCTAACTGGCCCAAAGACACCCAGCTAGTAAGAGGCCGAGTCTTTCCTTCTTCCTTGAAAGTCTAGTCCTGGGGCCTCTCCAGCCACCTTGTGAACCCTGGTGGGCCTCCCTTGGGCCTCGGACAGGAGCAGGTGTGGGTTTCACGAAGCTTGCCCTCAGGCTTTCCCACCAGGCTCTCTGCATCCTGGAGTTAATGAGGGCAAAAGGAGGGGTGGCGGGTCCCCAGGGGTTAATTACAGGGCACAGAGGGCCTGGGGAAGGCTGGGGCAAGGACCATGTCACAGAGAAGCTGTTTCCATCTCCATTTGTCCTGATGTGTGTCTCCTGTGGAAAAGTGGGAACTGAGGGCAGTGAAGAGGGGAGGGCAGAACTCGTCTGTGTTTTCCTCCTGTCCCACCCGAGAGCATGGCTGAGCCCCAGCCTCATCTCCACACAGCCGAGTGGCAAGCTCTCCCAGGAAGGGAAGGCCACGGTGGCTTCTGATGCTGTCTGGGCCAGGTCTCAGCTACCCTCTGCAGGGACGGAAGACGTCTGATCATGCTCAGTGCCACACAGTCCCCAAGGCATTTCTGTTGGACACTGGATAACGTCCAGACCACTATTTCCTTGGGTGGTGGAAGTGCTGTGGAAAGGGGAGGTTGGGCCGGCTTTCCTAGGGACGGTTGCTTGGATTCAGGGTGGGCCACCGTGTGGCTCCAGGCCCGGTGCTGGGTGTGCGCTGGGGGCTGAGACCGTCAGTGTTGAGGATCCAGCTGAGAGTCACCCTGAGGCTGACTTCCCGGGCTGTGGGTGGTACCGTGCGGTGGTGGTGTGGGGCTATTTGGGGTGGCTGACCTGTCCCTCTCCCTTGAAGAAGATGAAGGAGACCAGCATTGATGACCTGATGAAGAGCTTGGACAAGAACAGTGACCAGGAAATCGACTTTAAGGAGTACTCGGTGTTCCTCACCACACTGTGCATGGCCTACAACGACTTCTTCCTGGAGGACAGTCAATGACCAGGGCTCAGCCCCTTCCCCTGGTCTCCGCAGCCCCTCTCACAGCCCCTCTCTGGCCCCTTGCCCTCGCCTCCCTTCCGGATGGACCCTGCTTCGGCCTTCCCTTCCAGCAGGGCAAATAAAGATTTTCCATTCCTGGCTGGTTTTGAAGATGTCTTGTCCCCCTTGCCTAGGGGTGGTGGTGGGGGGGGGACAGGGGAGAAAGTCTCCTCGAGTGGGCTGAGGGCCCCCGGGGTTTAGGGTCCTGGGCTTCCCCCTCCCTGCCCTTCTTCAGTGCGGCTGTCACTGAACTTCCTGGGCTTAGTTTTGCCCTTCTGGAAAATGGGGAAGCTGGGCCAGGCTTTCCTTTGCCTCCCGGAGAAAGCTAAGAGGAAGCGCTTTGACAGGGCAGAGGAGGTGAGGGCGCCGGGGGAGGCTCCCCAGGGCAGCGGTGGACACGCCAGTCTGAGGCCACAGGAGGCCCCTGCTCAGCCTCCTTTGCCCGCTTCCCCCCGGGCAGCCCGCCCCGCCCCGCCCCAGGCGTCTGTGGGGTCCGGGGCTTCCCGCCGTCTTCACTCCCCTCTGCGGCTCAGGCGAGGACGCGCCGAATTCCGGGCTGGGGTGTGGCGTGTGGGTGGGGACGAGGCCGGGAGGGACGGGCTGCGCGGGGGGAGGGACGGGGGGCGGGTGGGAATTTGTTTTTGCGGAGGGGGGGGTGTGTCCCAGATGTCCTTTACGTCCCAGGTTACGGTCCACGGGCTGCTCCCCCTCCTTCATCGGGGGTTGCCCCCAAACACCCTCTAGGGAGCCCCCCCCCGCCCCGCCGTGGGCCGGGGCGCTGGCCCGGAGCTCGGTGTCCCTGGCTGGCAACGGTCTCCCCTGGGGTCCCCGTTCCGTGCCGGGAACCGGAACAGCCCGAGGCCGCGGCGCAGAGGGCTGGCGGGGGGGGGGTGGGGGTGGTGCGGGCGCCGGGCGGGCCTGGACGGGGCGGGCCTGAGGGCGGCGCGGAGGGCGCGGTGGGGCTGGCCCCGGGTGGGGGGGGGGAGTTGGCCCCGGGCGGCGGCGAGGGGGGGCTGGGGGCGGGGTTGGGGGCCTGGCGGCGGGAGGGGTGGGCTCTGACCCGCCCGGCCTCCGCCCGGCGGCCGCTAAAAGGCGCGCTGGCCCGCGGCCCGCGGGTCCGCGGTCGCTCTCCCGGCCGAGCGGTGAGTCCTAGCGGGGCCGCGCGCCCTGGGGTGTCTCGGCCCCCGGGCGGCAGGTGGCTCCCCCGCGTGCAGCCCGGGCTGCGGGAGGGTGTGTCCCGGGTGTGCGGTCCCCCGCCTCCTCCCCGCCTTCTGGAGCCCCCAGGCTAGCTCTCGGCGGTGGGCCTGCCCGCTGCTTGGCCACCTCCCTCCTCTGGGCCTTCAGGTCTGCCTCTCCCTCCCCCCAAGCCCCGAGCCCACTCCTGCTGGTGACGCCGGTGCGGTGCGGGTGGGGACCGAGCTCTTGGGGAGTGTGAACGTGGGCGGGTGGGGAGGCCCTTCGGCACCGACCAGCCTTTCCGCCCCCAGCTCTGAGCCCAGTGCCCAGCCATGGCGTGCCCCCTGGACCAGGCCATCGGCCTCCTCGTGGCCATCTTCCATAAGTACTCGGGCAGGGAAGGCGACAAGAGCACTCTGAGCAAGAAGGAGCTGAAGGAGCTGATCCAGAAGGAGCTCACCATCGGCGCGGTGAGTGAGGCCGCCCCCCCCCCCCGCCCCTCCGGAGGCAGGGTGAGGAGAGGGAGGGGGCCAGGTGCATCTGACGCTCAGTCACCCATATTCTGGGGACCGAGCCCACACAGCTTACTGGGACCATGGGTCAGTTCCCAGTCCTCAGCCTGGTGCTCTCTGCCGGTGAGGAACGGAGCCCAGTGGAGAAAAAAAAGCCGGTGTCTTTGACAAGGAGAGCACAGGGTCACTTGTATGAGAGAGGGTTGCCTGGAGGGGGCAAGGGACAGAACCCGAGGTTCGCATCACATTGAGTCTGGATTTCCCTTCTGACACGTTAGAAGCTGCAGGATGCTGACATCGCAAAGCTCATGGAGGACCTGGACCGGAACAAGGACCAGGAGGTGAACTTCCAGGAATATGTCACCTTTCTGGGGGCCTTGGCTTTGATCTACAATGACGCCCTCAAGGGCTGAAAAATCAGGAGGTGGAGACACCCTTGAGCGGGCCTGCCTAAGTTAAATACTGTGGTGGGTAATTGTTCAATAAATATCTTTTTTTGGTCAAGTCTGCCTCCGTGTCCTGGCTTCCTAGTGATTTCTGTTCCCTCCTCTTCTTGGTGCTGTGCCAGCCATCAGTTTGCTCATGGTCACCTCTGGGAGTGACATGGCAATGCCCCACACCTGGGGCCACCCTGACTGCTGCTAGCTTGTAAGGTGACTTCACGTGAGTTAGAAAAGGGTCTCGTGGGCACCTGGGTGGCTCAGTGGGTTAAAGCCTCTGCCTTCAGCTCAGGTCATGATCCCGGGATCCTGGGATCGAGTCCCGCATCGGGCTCTCTGCTCAGCAGGGAGCCTGCTTCCTCCTCTCTCTCTCTCTGCCTGCCTCTCTGCCTACTTGTGATCTCTGTCTGTCAAATAAATAAATAATAAAAATTAAAAAAAAAATAGAAAAGGGTCTTGCCCTGGACGAAGGCTTCTTAAGGAAGGCTCACGTGGTTCCTAGGAAAGAGGGTTCTGGAATGGGGGTGGGGAAGGAAATGATGCCCAAGCCAGGCTGTGATGGGTCCAGAGTGGGGGAGAGATAGACCTGGTGATGTAATTTTTGAATGCTGTTGAGGTTGGTGAGGGCTGGAGCCGACGGCCAAGAAAGAATTCCTGAGACATCTTTGTGTGTGTGTATGTGTGTTTAAAGATTTTATTTATTTATTTGACAGAGAGATCACAAGTAGGCAGAGAGGCAGGCAGAGAGAGAGAGGGGAGGCAGAAGGCTCCCCGATGAGCAGAGAGCCCGACTGGGGTGGAGGGGCTTGATCCCAGGACCTTGAGATCACGACCTGAGCAGAAGGCAGAAGCTTAACCCTCTGAGCTACTCAGGCACCCCGCCTGAGACATCTTTGGTGCAAATAGGGGGTTGTATTAAAGCACGGGGACAGGATCCCTGGGCAGAAAGAGCTGCTGTCCCAGGACTGTGAGGAACCACTGATTGTACACCTCTGGGTTGGGGGAAGTAAAGATAAGGGAAGTTCCAGAAGGACTTTCGTAGGCTAAAGCGACTCTCCAGGTGCTGGGCTATTGCCCAGCTGAGTAAGGTTTTTCCCTCTAGCAAAGCGCCAGTAGGGAGCTTCCTGGGGAAGGTGGTACTCTGCCTGCCTCAGTATTTTGTCAACCGGGTGCGGCGTGTAGGGACGCAGGCTGTAAGGGCGATTCATTTTATCCACATTTCTTTCTGCCTTTGCCTCCCGCCTCATCAGCAGCATGGCAGAAGACAGAGGCCTGCTGTGCTCCGGGTGTGCTGACTGAAGGGCGGGGGTGGGGGGCGCTTATGCAGTGGAGGGAGGGAGAGAGGGCGCATCTGGCATGCCCCAAGCCGGCAGGACAGAGGCCACTGGAGGGCTGAGCCCACAGCAGCTGCCCTTGGCCCAGCTGAAGGTGGGGGCCCTACTTGAAGAGTCCGTCTCTGTCTTTTGCGTTGGGGGCGGTGGTCTGAGTAGCTGGCAGCTGCAGGAACGTGAGATTCACGGGGCTCTCTGGATGGGGGCACGGTGGGGTCCCGGGGGCTGGGCTAAGCGCGGCTTCGAGCCTTTCGGTCAGTCCGGATCTGGCCCATCCCTGCGGCGCCGGCATGAATCAGCCCAGTCACTCCACGGGAACCAAGCCGGGCTCTCAGCCCCCTCGGGGAGGATGACGAATGGAATTACCGTCCGAATGCACTGTTTGCGTTTGAGGTTTCAGGGTGTGGGGCAGGGGATAAACTGTCCTAAGGGCAATGGGGCATTTGTCGCTGTTCTCCTCCAGGCCTCGTCCGGGCTGGGCACGCTCCTTTGTAGGTTCTGGGCACGTCGGAGGGAGACCGTAGCCTCCTTCCCCTCTGTCCTCCCCACTTCCCGGGAGCCCCACTTTGCCGAACCGTCTTCCTTCTCCCTGGGGCCGCGAAGAGAGCAGTCGAGAAAGTTCCCCCTGCACGGCCCCTCCTGCGCCGCGGGGCCTGGGGCCGGCGCGGAGGGGAGGCGGGGGGGGGGCGCAGGCTCCCGGCCCCCAGGCTGGAGGGCCCCGTGCCGGCCCCGTGCCAGCCCCGGCTCTCCCCGCCCCGGCCGCCTCCCCGGCGGGCACCTCGGGGCGCGGAGCGGGCGCCCTCGCGCGGGCCGCGGGCCGGACGCGGCAGGAGGGCGGCGCCCGCTTTCCTGAAGCCCCGGGGAGGGTCCGTCTGGGCGCGACCCGCAGCCCCGGCTCCCGGGAGACGGGATTTGCCCGCCCGGGAACGTCAGCGGCGGGGTCTCTGGGTTCCAGCGACCGGGCTCTACGGGGTTCGGGTTCGGGTTCGGGTTCGGGCTCCGGTTAACCCTAACTCGACTTCGTCCGCGACGCGCCTGCGCGAGCCGGTCCGGGGAAGGACGGCGGTTCGCGGAGACGACGAGGGTTCGAGCCCCTTCCCCTCTTCCAGGGACCCAACGACCTCGCGCCGGAGGGAGCAGGAGGGCGAGGGCGGAGCTGCTGTGGCTCAGCCCCAGCGTCTGGGGAGCCGCGGAGGCCGAAGGGAGCCCACGCACGGGCGCGGTCCGGCTGCGTAAAGACGGTTCTCCTTTAGCTTCTGCTTCCCCACAGCCCCAAAATATATTTTTTAAAAGATTTCATTTATTTATTTGTCAGAGAGAGAGAAAGCAGCAGGCAGAGTGAGAAGCACACTCCCCGCTGAGCAGGCATCCCGACGTAGGACTCGATCCCAGGACTCCAGGATGATGACCTGAACCGAAAACAGAAGCTTAACCGACTGAGCCACCCAGGCATCCCAGGCGAGGGAAAATCTTAAGCTCTACACCCAGTGCAGGGCCTCATGCCAGGCTTGATCCCACAAACCTCAGATGATGACCTGGGTGAAAATCACGAGTTGGATGCTTAATCGACTGATCCGCCCAGGCACCCCTCTGCTGAGGCCATTTTAATTAATTAATTAATTACTTTTGGAGGGTTAAAAAAAATCAGTTCATTAGCACATCGTGTATTATTAGTTTCAGAGGTAGAGTTCCGTGATTCAGCAGCCTTCTATGACACACGGTGCTCATTACATCACGTGTCCTCCTTAATGCCCATCACCCAGTTACCCTGTCCCCTCACCACCCTCCCCTCCAGCAACTCTCTGTTTGTTTTCTATGATTAAGAGTCTCTTATGGTTTGTCATCCTCTCTGCTTTTGTCTTGTTTTATTCTTCCCGGGTCTGTTTCTTTTGTAACCAGGATGTAACCATAATCGTGCTGCATGTATTGTTCTTTGATGTGCTGGTTGATGTTCTTGGCCTAGCACACTCCTTTTATCCATTATATATGTATTCCACAGAATTAGTGCCACTATTCGGGTTGCTTCATTCTGCTGTTATAATTATGTCCACTTTTGTGCACAAACTTGAGCACAGGGGCTGGAATTTGAGGGCAAGGGTGTCAGTTTGAGTCCTTGTCAATCTGTGGTGAAGACGTGTTGACTTGGCATTGAGCAGGTGGCAGGCAGTGCATTCTGACATGGGCAGGAGGGCAGTGGGATTGTGAATTTGGGACCCACAGGCCGATGGCAATGTGTGTGATGGGGACATGGCTGGTTTTGCTCCTGGTCATGAATTCCTTTTAATTTTGTTTTTCTGGGAAACTCTTTCTCTCCTTCTATTCTGAATGAAAGCTTTGGTGGATAAGTATTCTTGGCTGCAGATTTTTTCCTTTTAGTGCTTTGAATATATCATGCTGCTCCCTTCTGGCCTGCAAAGTTTCTGCTGAAAAATCCACTGATAGCCTTATGGTCTTTCCATTGTATGTAACTGCTTTCCTTTCTCTTGTTACTTTTAAAATTATCTCTTCATCACCACTTTTGGCCATCTTATTTACTTTGTGTCTTGGTGCAGACCTCTTTGGATTGGTTTTGTTGGGGGCTCTCTGCCTCTTGGATCTGGATTTCTCTTTCCTTCCCTAGATTCAGGAAGTTTTCAGCTATTATTTTTTCAAATTAATCTTCTGCCCCTTTTCTCTCTCTTCTTTTGGGATTCCTATCATGCAACAGTTATGCTTGACAGTGTCGTTGAGTTCTGTGGGTCTATTCTCATTTCGTGTACTTTTTCCCCTCTTTTATCTGCTCAGCTTGATTACTTTCCATTACTCTGTCCTCCAGGTTGCTGATCTGTTCTACTTCCTCTTGTTTGCTATTTATTCCAGGTGGTCTATTTTTATTTTCATTTAGTGAGTTCATTATCTCTAATTGGTTCTTTTTTAGCTCTCCTATCTCTTTGTGGAGGGTCTCATGGAGGTCCTGCACTCCTTTCTCAATTCTAGCGAGTATCTTTATGATCATTCCTTTAAATTTGTTATCAGACACATTATTTATCTCCATTTTGATTAGGTTTCTTGCTCAGATTTTGTTCCACTCTTTCATTTGGGGTTATTCCTCTGTCTCCTCATTTTGTCTATTGTGTCTGTTTCTATGTGTTGGGAAAGTCAGCTACGTCTCCCGCAATTGAAAGTAGTGGCCTTATGAAGAAGGGGTCCTGAGTGCAATGTCTCCTTTTCACCCCAAAATGGTGCTTCAGGGGTGTTTCCTATGTGTGTTGCTATAGGGGTGCCCTACTATTGTGGTGGAGCTGTGTTTGCCTTTAGTTCAGCTTGCAATGGCTCTCTGTCTGTTGTGGGCAGAGTCTGGTATCTGTGGTGTTAATGGCCAGTCGGGGGCTGCTTTGGGCTTGAGTTGAGTAAGACCAGGTGTTTGCCAAAAGTAAATTATTGGTGGGTGGTGCCTGCAGTCGGACGAGCTGTCTGTCCCCAGCCCACTGCTGGAGTCACAGTCAGACTGGTGTGTGGTTATCTTCCCCTCTCCCTGGAGCAGGACTCCCTCTGGAGTGGAATGTTGGACCTTGTCTAGGCTGCTTGTACACTGCCAGGCTTGTGGCATTGCTTTGATGAGATCTTGCCAAGAGCATGTCGGAGGGGGTGGGTCCACTTCGTTGTAGCCTCTTGTCTACATCTGGCTTCAGGTCACTTTCTGGGTTATTTATGCTGATGTGGGTGTTCTCTTGGTAGCCATGCCACAAGAAGTGAACCCAGGGTCCTCCTACTCCGTGTTGTTGCAAATGTTAAGATTTCATTTTTTTGATGGTTGAGTAATATTCCATTGTATATATATACACCACATCTTCTTTACCCATTCATCAGTTAATGGACATTAGGGCTCTTTCCACAGTTTGGCTGTTATTGATAATGCTGCTATAAACTTTGGCGTGCATGTACCCCTTTGAATCAGTATTTTTGTATCCTTTGGATAAATACCTAGTAGTCAATTTCTGGATCATATGGTAATTCTATTTTACTTTTTGAAGACCTCCATACTGCTTTCCATAGTGGCTGTACTAGCTTGCATTCCCACCAACAGTGTAAGAGGGTTCCCCTTTCTCTGCATCCTCACCAACATTTGTTTTCCATGTTGTTAATTTTAGTCATTCTGACAGGTGTAAGGTGGTATCTCATTGCAATTTTGATTTCTCTGATGATGAATGATGTTGAGCATCTTTTCTTATCTGCCCATCTGGATGTCTTCTTTGGAAAAATATCTATTCATGTCTTCTGGCCACTTCTTAACTGGATTTTTTTTTTTGGGGGGGGGTGTTGAGTTTGATAAGTCTCTTTATAGGTTTTGGATACTAACTCTTTATCAGATATGTCATTTGCAAATATCTTTTCCCATTCTGTTGGCTGCCTTTTAGTTTTGTTGATTGTTTCCTTCCCTGTGCAGAAGTTTTTATCTTGATCAAGTCCCAATAGTTCATTTTTGCTTTTGATTCCCTTGCCTCTGGTAACATATCTAGTAAGAAGTTGCTATAGTCAAGGTCAAAGAGGTTGCTGCCTGCGTTCTCCTCTAGGATTCTGAGGGTTTCATGTCTCACATTTCAGTCTTTCATCTATTTTGAATTTATTTTTCTGTATGGTAAAGAACGTGGTCCAGTTCCTTTTTTCACGTGTGGCTGCCCAGTTTTCCCAGCACCGCTTGTTGAAAAGATGGTCTTTTTCCCATTGGATATTCTTTCCTGCTTTGTTGAAGATTAGTTGACCATAGAGTTGTGGGTCCATTTCTGGATTTTCTACTCTGTTCCATTGATCTGTGTTTTTGTGCCAGTACCATACTGCCTTGATGACTAGGCATTTTGTTGTTTTAAAAGAATTTATTTATTTACTTGAGAGAGAGAGAGAGAGAAAGTGAGAGAGCAGGAGGGGGTGAGGGGAGGGGAGGCAGAAGCAGACTTCTGGCTGAGTGGGAGCCCAACACAGGGCTTGATCCCAGGATCCCAGAATCATGACCTGAGCTGAAGGCAGATGCTTAACTGACTGAGGCCCCAGGTGCCCCAGTGACTACAACTTTGTACTAGAGCTTGAAATCTGGGATCATGAAGCCTCCTGCTTTGCTTTTCTTTTTCAGGATTGGTTTAGCTATTTCAGGGTCTTTTATGGCTCCATACAAATTTTAGGACTGTTTGTTCCAGCTCTGTGAAAAATGCTGGTGGTATTTTGATTGGGATTGCATTACATGTGCAATTGCTTTGGGCAGTATAGACATATTAACCATGTTTGTTCTTTGTTTCCATGAACATGGAATTTTCCCCCATTTCTTTGCATTCTCTTCAGTTTCTTTCATAAGTGTTCTATAGTTTTCAGAGTATAGATCTTTTATCTCTTTGGTTAGGTTTATTCCTTGGTATCTTATTGTTTTTGGTGCAATTGTAAGTGGGAGCAATTCCTTGATTTCTTTTTCTACTGCTTCATTATTGGTGTATAGAAAAGCAACAGATTTCTGTACATTGATTTTATATCCTGTGATTTTGATGAATTCATATATTAATTCTAGCAATTTTTTAGTGGAGTGTTCTGGGATTTTTACATAGAGTAACATGTTGTCTGCAAATAGTGAAAGTTTGACTTTTTCTTGTCCATTTGGATACCTTTTATTTCTTTTTTTAGACTTTATTTATTTATTTGACAGAGAGAGTGAGAGACCACAAGTAGGCAGGGAGGCAGGCAGAGAGGGAGCGGGGAAAGCTGGCTTCCCCGCCAAGCAGAGAGCCCGATGTGGGGCCCGATCCCAAAACCCCGAGACCACGACCTGAGCCGAAGGCAAAGGCTCAACCCGGGTGAGCCACCCGGGTGCCCCTTTTATTTCTTTTTGTTGTTGGTTGCTGAGGCTAAGACTTCCAGTACTGCGTTGAATAGTAACGGTGAGAGAGGACATGTAATCAGAGACTCTGGTGCCACCTGCAATCCCCAAATGATTTCCTGGGGCATAGCAACCTTGTTCCTTCCCTCTGTCACCATCTGCCAGTCGGAGTCCGACCCCACAGGATTCCCAGTGGGCCAGGGTTGGACAGAGTCCTGGTGTGAGTCTCCGCCCAGAGCAGGGTCACATGAACAGTTGATGGGACAGGCCCAGAGGTGAGAACCATAAAAGGGGACTGTTCTTCACCCCATGCGCCCCTCTCATGTGTCCCCTCCTCCCTGCCTCTTCCTTAGGGTTCTGTGGTTCCCCATTGGCCTCTTTGATTCTTCCAGATTAAAGGCGTGGTGCCCCAATTTTGCCCTCTGCTGTTCCCAGGGGAATACCCTGGGCCAGGGGTCAGGAGGGAGTCATTTCTTTTCTTCCTCCAGGCCTCAGCATCCTCTGAGGGGCTGGACTAGATAATCTCTCATGTCATTTCTGCCCCAGCTTTTGGTGGCTCTGTGACATCCAGAGTGATTCGCAGAATTACTGGGGAGAATGTCTTTGTAGGCAACTGACGACAGATCTGAGTGTAGGATTTCCAGTCTCCTCTATCTTTACAACCCTTAATCCTACTTAATCCATGGTTTGCGGCCTCCCCTGGATTTCTGGAATCTGGTCTCTTCAAGATGCTCAGAGAGACACCAGGGGCCTCACAACCAGTCCCTGCATGTTTGTGATGTTCCCCTTGTCCCAGCCCTGGGACCGGTAGTCGCCTCTACTCTGGCCTCAGCCTGTCTAGGTCTGGAAGAGAACAGTCCAGCCTACAAGTCCCAAGAGCAAATGCTTCATCATCCTCTGGCTTCGCTTGCATCCCATGACCTTAACAGCAACCAGCCTCAACTTCAACGGGCTCTGGAGGGCTCCTCTGGCTGGGCCTCGCAAGGTGTCCAAGATAATGGGGGTCCCGAGGCTGGGGGCCAGCAGGACCGACTGAGCTCTTTGGTGCCTTTCTGTAAGCCCACGCCAGACCGGAGCCCAGAGACCGGGGAGGTCACAGGGAACGTGGTGTGTGAAGGCTTCCCCTTGGGAGGTGACCATCGGCCTGTGGCAGGTCCAACAGATGGGGCTTCTACTCTCTTCTTTCTGTCATACTCAGGGACGCAGAGCTCTGTGCCTTTCTTTTTGGCAGCGTTTTCAGTGGGGAGTGTTAGCCCTGCTTGCGGTGCTGACAGACACGAGGTCTGACTGCTACCTTTCCCTGCACCTTGAATTCAGGGTCCATCAGACTCTACGACGTCACACCGCCCTGCACAGGCCACCCACCTCAGCCCACACATCTCCTCCCAGCCCTTGGAATCTCCAGAACTTCCCTACGCTCTCCTCAAAACTTTATTCCGTTCCCTGAACTTCACCTGGACCCAGGGAACACCCAGTCCCCTCAGGGCCATTCAGCCATGCCCGCCGCCCCTGTGTGTGGCTCTGCCCTCACCCGGTCCCTGCCCGGGCCGGTTCCCCAGTCTCACACACGGGAAGGCAAAGCTGGTGATCGTCTTCCTTCCCGCAGCGTTACCGGGAAGCAAAGAAGGGAAACCGGGAAGTGAGACCATGCTGCGGACCATTCAGCCTACTTCACAAGCTACTGAGATCCAGATGTCAGGGACAAATCTGGCTTGGAGGGGGATTTCAACCCCCCCCCCCGCCCGCTGCCATTGACCTGTGTGAGGGGGAGTCTAACGGGCCCGGCCAGCAGTAAGGCGGGAGTGGGCAGGACCCACGACGCTGTCTGCTGGAGGACCCCAGCTCCCTGACACAGTCAGGCTGCTGAGCATTTGCCACCTGTCCCCGCGGCCAGCGGGCACGAGACTGCACCCGCAACAGGGGCAGGGGACCAGCTTTCTGCGCGGCAGTGACATTTCCTTATGATGAAGTAACCCCGCTTGTTCATGGCGGACGCCTGAAGCCGCACAGACACGGTGACACCCTCTGTAGCTCCCTCTGTGCCACCTATAGGACAGCTTAATTTATAAACTAGGCACTAATTTATATGGATTTGGAAACAGTAAGACACTAACAAGAATAATAATGAAAGAGAACAATTATGATAATATCCTGTAATCAGAGTTATGTGAATATGGTTGACAGTGTAACTACAACCAGGGAAGGCAAAGCCACAGATAAAGGGGTTTGTAGGTCATTACAATTACGCTCACATCACCTGCCCCTTGTGCCACTGTTACCTTAGATATAAAATAGGGACATTAGCTCATCTTTCCCCGGTCCTATGAGAGTTAAGTGAGGTGAAGTGTATGCTCTGTAAAATGGAAGGAGGGTAGAGACGTTGACAATCATGACTAGTCAGTAATCCATGGTGGTTTGTGGGCCAGGGGTCAGGGAAAGGTCTGTTGGCTCAGAGTGTCTCTTCTGTCTGCAACAAAAATTTTCCCCTTTGTTTATTTTTATTTTTACTTTTTAAAAAAATTTTTATTTATTTATTTGACAGACAGAGATCACAAGTAAGCAGAGAGGCAGGCAGAGAGAGAGGAGGAAGCAGGCTCCCTACCAAGCAGAGAGCCTGATGCGGGGCTCGATCCCAGGACCCTGAGATCATGACCTGAGCCGAAGGCAGAGTCTTTAACCCACTGAGCCACCCCGGCGCCCCTTATTTTTCCTTTTTTAAAAAATATTTTATTTATTCATTTGAGAAAGAGAGACAGAGACAGAGGGAGCAGGGGGAGGGGCAGAGGCAGAAGGAGACGCATGCTCCCCGCTGAGCAGGGAGCCCAACATGAGGCTCGATCCCAGGACCTGGAGATCATGACCTGAGCCGAAGGCAGACATTGAACTAACTAAGCCACCCAGGCGCCCCCCAGTTTTCCCCTTTAGACTCACCTCTTTGGGTTCAGCTGCTGCTTCTGGTAGCTTCTCTTCATGTACCAAGAGTAGAAGTAACACAGTAGAAATAATAATACCAAGTGAAACACACCTGTAAAACTATAGAGAGTTTCTGGTTTTCCTGGCGTTCCTTCTCAGGTGAGCTAAATGGGTAAAATCCACAATCCTCCCTCCTGAGTCAGAAACCCCAGGTCTTCCCCACTGTGGGTTCCTTTCCTGCTCACCTTCCTTACTCTCTCATGACTATTGCACTCACACAGAACACTCAACTTCTGACGCTTCTAGTCATCACGTGTGGGGGGTTTTACCCCACACCAAGAAATTCTCTATGACACCAGCCGGGTGTGTTACAACTTCACTCCATTCTGACATGGCCGACCGGGAGACAGCTCCAGATCCCACAGGTTAAGGGTTCAGTCCCACCAGACTGCCCCCTCCGCCCTCTGGATGCCAATCACAAGCAGGAGGCCCCTGGGTTACTCACAACTTCTGTCCGACTTGGCTACAAATCGGAGTTTCCCCTGAACTCCTACACCTTTGGATTTGATGAATTTGCTAGAGCGGCTCACAAAACTCAGGGAAACACTTACATTTGCCCTTTCTTGAAGGAAATGATAAAGACCCAGACGACTATCCAGACGGAAGAGATGTGTAGGGTGAAGTATGTCGGAAGGGGCATGGAGTTGCCATGTTCTGTCCAGGTACGCCTCTCTCCCAGGACCTCTGACTGTCCGCCGACTGGAAGCTCCTGCACCCCAAATTTTTTGGATTCTGCGGAGGCTTCGTCACATAGTCTGGATGGAGCATTAACTCCATTTCCAGCCCCTGTCTGGAGGATGGGGATGGAGAGGGAAAGTTTCAAGCTTCTGACTGGGGCTTGGTCTTAACTGGTGACCAGCCCCCCCACCTGGGGGCCCTCCAAGCGCCCACCCAGATACGTCTTATTAGAACAAAAGGCACTCCGGTCACCCAGTAAATTACAAGGGTTTCGAGAGCATTGTGTAGGGACTGGGTCAAAGACTAAATATTAGAACAAAAGATGTTCCTAGTGCTCTCATCACCCGGGAATTGATGAGGGTTTTAGGAGCTTGTGCCAAGCCTGGGAGCAGAAACTGATGATATATTTTCTGTTACCTCCCAGCTCCAAGGAACACAGACCTCTGAATCATTCACTGGTGGATGAGGTGGTTCAGTTTTTGGGTGTGTTTTCTTTCTTCCGTTTTTTGAAATTTTAATTTAATGGAGTTTTAATTCCAGTATCATTAACATACAGTGTTATAGTCAGGTGTGCAATATGCTGACTCAGCACTTCCATACGTCGCCGGTGCACATCACGCCAAGTGCTCCCCTCAGTCCTGTTCTCCTATTTCCCCCATCTCCCCCCGCCTCTGGGGACCATCACTGTGTTCTCTGTAGTTAAGAGTCTGTTTCTTGGTTTGCCACCCCCCCTTTCCCCCCCTGGCCCATTTGTTTGGTTTCTTATATTCCACATATGAGTGAAATCATATGGTATTTGTCTTTTTCTGACTATTTCATTTGGCATCACGCTCTGTAGCTCCACCCCTGTCATTGCAAATGGCAAGCTTTCATTTTTTGTGCGGCTGAGTAACACTCCTGTGTGTGCACACACCACACCTTCTTTATCTGTTCTTCAGCGGACGGGCACTCGGACTGCTTCCATAATTGTGCTATTGTAAATAGCGCTGCTATAAACCTCGGGGTGCATGGATCCCTTTGAATTAGTGTCTTCATGTTCTTTGGGTACATACCCAATACTGTGATTATTAGATCGCCGGGTAGCTCTATTTTTAACTTTTTGAGGAAACTCCGTGCTGTTTTCCACAGTGATCGCACCAGTTTGCCTCCCCACCAATAGCACACGAGGGTTCCTTTCTCTCCACATCCTCGCCAACACTTGTTTCTTGTGTTTTTGATTTTAGCCATTCTGACCGGTGTGAGGGGAACTCTCATTGTAGTTTTGGTTTGCATTTCCCTGACGCTGAGTGATGCTGAGCATGTTTTCATGTGTCTGTTGGCCATCTGGAGGTCTTCATTAGAGAAATGACTGTTTATTTCTTCTGCCTATTTTTAAATTGGATTATTTGTTTTTTGAGTGTAGAGTTGTGTAAGTTCTTTGTATATTTGGATACTAACCCTTTATCAGATATGTCATTTGCAAATATCTTCTCCCACTCCATAGGTTGCCTTTTTATTCTGTGTTTTCATTTAAGTCCCCAAAGCGAAGGCCGCCTGTCCTGTCCTTCAAGTGCTTTTGCTCAGGCTGATAGTAACACCCTATGCCAAAGCCCCTTTGCTTTCAGCTCATCTGCTGAGTGTCCAGATGTCAGATGTCAGCTGCTGCCACTGGTCTCCAGCTGATCATTCTTGTCTCTCTCTTCCATCTTGAAACTTTGTATCCAGGGATTGGACTGAGAGGAGGGTGCCGCTGCCTGTTGGCTTTCTGTTAAAACCGGTCACTTCAGTCCAGTGACGTGTTCGTTTTCGTACGGCGGTCTGGGCAGAGCAGGTCCCTGACATTATGTCCTGTTCATTGTGGAGCCTTGGACGCCACTGCACCCTTGCAATCAGCCCAAGTGGCGGTGGTTGGGGGGTGAGGGCTCCCAGGATTCTGGTTCTGTTCTGACCAGAACTTGGGCCATCCACTGCAGACCAGAGATTTGAGCACCTCATTTAGTGGGCAGTGGGGCGCCAAGCTGCGTGATGATCTTGTCTCTGTGGCCTCCCCTCAGCCGCTGTGGTAGCCATGGTCATAAAGCCATTAGGTTAATCTACTCCTGTGACCCCTCCACCTCCTCGGCACAATCGTCTATGCTATTCTCAGCCTTTTGAATTCCATCCGCTTTTCAGAATGAGCTTGTCAATTTCCACAAAAGTCCCGACTAGGATTTTGATAGGGATTGTACTGAAACTATGGGTGACTTTTGGAAGAGATGACAGCTTCACAATACCAGTCTTCTGGTCCACGAACATGGTGTATCTTTTATTGGCTTCCCATCCCATGTAGAGTAAACTCCAAATTTGCAAAGTCTTTCTTGGTCTGGCCTCCGCTTCCCTCGCAGAGATACCCCCCCCTTCCCTCCCTCTCTCTCTGCTCTTCACTGACATTTTTCCGGCTGTCTTCCTTCCGTCTCTTGAACTTATCCTTACCGGGGTGGCTTCCTCCTGAGTGTGCCCTGGTAGCAGCAATTTTCCAAAACAGCAGGACCCCTCCCCCTGCTGGATGCTGTTACGCAGAGGCAAGGTGACACGGTTGATGCCGGGCACGGCGCTGATAGTTAACAAGCTCTATTGCACACTTGTCATCTGCTCAGACGATGAGGCCTGCATCTTCCACACAAACGCACATGCAATGGTAATGATGGGAAGTGACGGGTGTGTTAGTTGGCTCAGCTGTGGTGATAATTTCACATGTATCACACCTTCAAGTTGTACACCTGAAATACATGTCAGTGATATTATATCTCAATAAAACTGTTAAAAAAGGAGAAGAGAAACAGGGGCCGTGGAGCCAGACAGTCTAGGTATGACTTGCGCCTCTGCACAATTAGTAGCTCTGTTGCCTGGAGAATGTTCCTCACGTTGTTCACTGGCTCTTTGTCAGCGACCCTTACACAGGCGAGATGACCGGGTGGGTGTGCAGTCTGTGCTCCACACACAGGAGGTGCTCGTGTAGTTATTCCTATATATTTAGGAATCTCCTCAGTTCCTACAGAAGCAGCCAGGCACTCTCCATACCCCAAAACTCTTCTAATTTTCCACACGGCAAAAAAAATTAAGTTACTCAGAAAATGCAATAATATCACTGTCTCCCTTTCATGTCAAACATTCCCTCAAGTGCTCTAAAGCATCTATTAACGCCTCTGGAGCACAGACCATCACTGGTGGTTCCAGATCCCAGTGAGGCCACTGACTACAATACCAGTTGGTTCCAACTGTAAAGAGAAAATGGGCCCATAAAATAGACAGTAGATAAACACTGATGAGAACTGGTAAAAATCCCAAATGGAGCCTCAATATTTAACCATCACAGCCTGATTTATTATCTTTCTGTCAAAGTGGCCATATTTCTTTACTTTTTAAAATAATTGTTCGAAATCTACCCCCTCCCCCCAGCCTCATATTCTCTTGAGGTCTTGGGTCTCAGGGCCAGTTCTGAGTGAGTCGTTCTCAAGCTAACTAGAGAGCGAGTCCTTTGCTGTAGTAGCTTGTGGGTGCTGCAAGGTGTTGCTTTCAGGACTGGTCTTCACAAGTGGACGGCGGTGAAGGCTAGGACTGTGCCTTGGTGGCTGTGGGGATGTCTGTTTGGTACCGAGCCTGTGGTTCTTCTCTAAGCACACTGTCTAGGTATCTGCTTCCCCAGACTATAATCTTCTAGAAGATAGGGTGTTGTTCTTCTTTTAAGTTGAGAAATATTTGACAGTTAATAACTGTATATATTTAAGGTGCACAATTTGATGATTTGATATACATAATACATTGTGAAATAATGGCCACAATTAAGCTAATTAACATATTAGTCACCTTATATAATTACATTTTGAAGGTGGTGGGAACACTTATGATCTACTCCTTTAGCAAATTTCAAGTACACAATAAAGTATTAACTATGATCACTTGGTTTTACATAACATCTTCAGAATTTATTCATTTGCACAACTGAAACTTTGTATCCCTTGACCAACATTTCCCCATCCCCCCCCCCCACCAGCCCCTGGTAAGCACTTATCTAGGATTTCTGTGAGTTCAACTTCTTTAGGTTCCCCGTACAGTGAGATCAGGCAGTGTCTCTCTTTCTGCGTCTGCCTTATTTCACTTCGCACAATGTCCTTCAGGTCCACCCATGCTGAAAACGGCAGGATTTCCTTCTTTTTGGCTAATGACATTCCATTGTATATACATGCCACATTTTCTTTCTTCCTTCATTCTTTAATGGACATTTAGGTTGTTTCCATTACCTTGGCTATTATTAAATAATGTTGAAATGAACATAGGAGTGATTATTTCTTTGAGATCCTGATTTCATTTCTTTTGGACGTATATCCAGAAGTGGGATTGCGGGATCATCAGGTGATTCTATTTTTAAATTTCTGAGGAACCTCCATACTATTTTCCATAATGCTTTACCAATTTACATTCCCACCAATGTTGGATTATTAAAAAAAAATTTTTTTTGCTTTGTTATTGAGTTGTATGACTTCCTTACGTATTTTGGATATCAAATATATGGTTGTAAATATTTTCTCCCATTCTGTTGGTTGCCTTTTCACTCTGTTGATTGCTTCCTTTGCTGTGCAGAGCTTCTAATTTAATGTAATCCCATTTGTCTATTTTTGCTTTTGTTGGCTGTGATTTTGGTCTCCACATCCAAAAAATTATTGCCCTGACCAATGTCAAGAAGCTCTTTCCTATGTTCTTCCCTAGTAATTTTACGGTTTCAGGTCTTATATTCAAGTCTTTACTCCATTTTGAGTTGATATTTGTGTACGATGTGAGATCAGGGTCCAACTTCGTTCTTCCACATTCTTCTGCATCCAGTTTTCCCAACACCATTTACTGAGGAGACTACCTTTTCCTCATTTTAGCATTCTTGTCTAAGATCAGTTGACCTACTTGTAGACTTATTTCTGGGTTCTCTAGTCTGTTCTATTGGTCTTCATTTCTGCTTTTATGCCAATACCATACTGTTGTTTACCATAGTTTTGTAATGAATTGTGAAATCAGCAAGTGTGATACCCCTAACGTTGTTCTTTTTGCCCACAATTGCTTTGAGTATTCTGAGTCTTTTGTGGGTCCATATGAATTTTAGGATTGTTTTCTATTTCCATAAGAAATGCCGTTGGGATTTTGATAAGGACTGCATTGAATCTATAGATAACTCTGGGAGGTATGGACACTTTAACAATATTAATTCTTCCAATCTATGGACACAGGATGTTTTTCTATTTGTCTATGTCTTTTTAAATTCTCTTCATCAATATTTTCATAATTTTCATGTGAAGTTCTTTGAACATTTTGAGTAAGTTATTTACTATACATTTTGTTCTTTTTCTTGTTATTGTGAATGAGATTGCCTTTTTTTTTTTTTTAAAGATTTTTTATTTATTTTCCAGAGAGAGAGAGAGAGAGTGCACACAAACAGGCAGAGAGGCAGGCAGAGGCAGCGAGAGAAGCAGGTTCCCTGCTGAGCAAGGAGCCCGATGCGGGACTTGATCCCAGGACTCTGGGATCATCACCTGAGCCGAAGGCAGCGGCTTAACCAACTGAGCCACCCACGTGTCCCAATGAGATTGCTTTTTAAAAATATTTCTCTTTTGGATAGTTTGTTGTTTGTGTAAAATACATTGATTTTGTATGTTTATTTTGTATCACACAACCTTATTGAATTTGTTTATTATTTATAACAGGTTTATTATTGTTTAGTTTTTAGAGTTTTCTATATATGATCATGTCATCTGCAAATAGAGATAATTTTATTTCTTCTTCTTCTATATGGATGCCATTATTTCCTTTTCTTGTCTAATTTCTGTACCAGGACTTTCAGTATCATGTTTAAAAGAAGTGGCAAGAGTAGACGTCTTTGCCTTGTGCTAGATCCTGGAAGGAAACGTTTAGTTTGTTTCCACCATTGATTATGAAGTTACCTGTAAGTTTTTCATATGTGGTGTTAAGGTCCTTCTGTACCTATTTTGTTGAGTTTTAATCGTGAAGCGACTTTAAACTTTGTCAACTGCCTTTTCTGCATCTACTCAGATAATGATGTATTTTTTTTTCATTATGTTGACGGGCTATAACTTCACTTTACATATGCTGAATGCTGAACTACCCTTGAATTGCTGGGATAAACCCCACTTAGTCACGGGGCGTGACCCTTTTAATGTGCTGCCGAGTTCACTTTGCTAGGATTTTATTACGGATTTTTGTATGTATGTTCCTCGAGGATATCGGCCTGTAGTTCTTTCTTTGTAGGATCTTTTTTTTTTTTTTTTAAAGATTTTATCTACTTATTTGAGAGAGAGAGAGAGAGACAGAGTGAGAGAGAGAGAGCATGAGAAGGGAGGTCAGAGGAGAAGCAGACTTCCCATGGAGCAGGGAGCCGGATGTGGGACTTGATCTGACTCCAGGATCATGACCTGAGCTGAAGGCAGTAGCTTAACCAACTGAGACACCCAGCTGCCCTCTTTGTAGTGTCTGTGCCTAGTTTTGGTATCTGGTGATGTTGGCCTCATTAAATGAGTTTGGAAGTGTTCCTTCTATTTTTTGGGAAGAGTTTAAGAAGCATTGGCATTAATTCTTCTTTCAATGTTTGGTAGCACTCACCCATGAAGCCATAGGTCCTGGTTTTTCCTCTTTTGCTTTCTAGACAAAACAGGGAGCTCATCACTAGACTTACAAGAAATGCTTAAGATAGTTCTTAATATTGAAATGAAAACTCACTAAACAGCAATGTGAAAGCACAGGAAAGCATGTCTCACAGGTAAAGGTAAATATATGGACATATACAGGTTAATGCATATGTGAAGGCACCTATTGACTTTTGTATTAGGGTGGGGAAATTTGTTGGGGTATCCCTGTTCTTTCCCCCCGCAGAAGGAAGTCATGGCTAAGAGGGTCTCTCATGGGTCTGCATATGGCAGTAGTAGACAGCAGGGGCACCTGTGTGTGGGTGTGTGGGGGGCAGCTATGGCGCTGGGCATTCAGGGGCTTGCATTTGGGAGGTGGGTGACAGCTCTGGTTGGGGGTTGGGGTTCAGGGCACACCAGGGGAAGCTCTGGCTGGGGAAGGGGATGTAAGTCCATTTCTATCCCCCTTCTCTCCAGCACCTAACACACATGGCAAAATTCTTAAGAAATATCAATATTAAGGAAGAGTTGGTTGAAATGTATAAATTTAAACTAATTTAAATGTCTACGGATAATGGACTAATCAAACATATTTCGATATATGCAGACAAATAATCACTAGGCATTCCTTAGAAATCAGAGACAAATAATCACTAGGCATTCCTTAGAAATCAGGCCAAGCTTGATTAGGTGGGTGGGAAGACGCCCACAGTCTAGCATTAGGTGAAAAGGGTGGTTATAGCAGAGTTGAGGAAGGAGGTCATCACTGTGCGTCGGGATGATGTAGGGTCTCTTTTTGTCCTGGTTGAGGAAACGCCAGGGTGAAGCGGGGAGCAGCATGACCTCCTCCCCCAGAACAACCTATGGGTAGAAATGGAGTTCCTTCTGAGCGACAGGTCACCACCCTGTGAGGGTCCGAGGAGGTGTCGGTCTGCCAAACCCATTACTTAGGTGGTTTCAAGGTTTTTGTTTTTATTTTTGTTTCTTGGCTACAGAAAAGGCAGTGGTGAACATTTTACTACGTACTGCCTTTTTTTTTTTTTTTTTTTTTTTTTAAGATTTCATTTATTTATTTGAGAGCGAGCGAGCGAGAGGGGAGAAGGTCAGAGGGAGAAGCAAACTCCCCGCAGAGCCGGGAGCCCGAGGCGGGACTCGATGGCGGGACTCCGGGATCACGGCCGGAGCCGAAGGCAGTGGTGCAGCCAGCGGAGCCCCCCAGGCGCCCCGTATTGCTTTTTAATACCCGTTTAATTGCTTTCTTGGGATAAATTCCCAGGGCAGTTATGGCTAAATTAAAGGCGTTCGACGAAAATATCTGACTGGGGCGCCTGGGCGGCGCGGGGTCTGCCTCCGGCTCAGGTCATGATCCCGGGGTCCTGGGGTCGAGCCCGCATCGAGCTCCCCGCTCAGCCGAGGGCCTCCTCTCCCTCTCTCCGCCGCCTGCTCGTCCGCCCCGCCCCTCCGCCCAGGAAACGCGCCGCACCAGGCGCTGTAGGGCGGCCCCGCCCCGTCGTTCCACGTCTCAGAAACGAGCCTCCGTTCTGGGAGCGGAAACGCGCGCGGCCGGCGCAGGCGCAGGCGCAGGCGCAGGCGCGGCGGCGGGCGGGGGAGGGCGCCCCCTGCGGGCTGGAGAGGACCGAGTCTTTCCCGCCGACGCCCCTCAGGCCGCCCGGGCGCCGTCCCCTGTCCTCTGGCGCCCCCTTCCGGGAGACGCCCGGGCGGCGGCCCCGGCGCACGGCGCCCCGCGGGAGGGTCACTTCCGCCCCGCGGGCGGTGGTTTTCCCGCCGCGTGTCCCTCACCGCCCGCCGCCGCCGCGCCCGCGGAACACCCTCCCCGAGCCTCCTTCCGCGCAGGGGTGAAGTGCAGCCCGGGGGGCACCCGGGTCGGGGGGCACCCGGGTCGGCGGCCGCCGCCGCGCCTCTCCCTGCCGGGAGCCCTTCCGCCGAGTCCGGCTCAGACGCGTCTCCCCGAGGAGACGTTCGTCGGCTCCTCTCCCGGCTGGAGCCGTCCTTCCCGGGCGCCCCGTCCCGCCTCCGGGCTGGGGGCGCTCGCGGGGCGTCGTGCGGTGCGCGACGCCGTCCGCTCCGCGGATCCTCAGCCCGCGAGCGGGCCCCACGCCGTCCCCCGGCCCCGGCCGAGGCGGCCGCGCCCTGCGGGGCTCCGGAACGGCTGCGGGACGGGCGACGGCGCGTGGGGACCGGAGGCCGGGGGAGGACGGCGTGCGGGCTGCGTGTGTCCGGCCCCGCCACGCCCCGGAGCCGGGAGGACCCGCTCGGAGGTGCGGGGAGGCCAGCGAGACGCCCCGCGGTTCCGAGCCGCTTCGGGTCGCGCTCCGAGGGAAGGCGGGTCCCTGAAACGGGCCGAGTTAATCGCGGGAAGCAGGTGTCTTGTGACGTCATCTCAGGAATGCGGTCGGGGCTCGGGAGCTGCCGGCGCGCGGGAGGGGTCCGGACGCGGGCGGCCGTCGTTAGAAGCGCCCGGGACGGGCGGGAGGTAGGACCTGCCGGCCGGCCCCCCGCGTGCAGCAGCGGCTCCTGCTGAGCTCCGCGGCGTCTCCGGGACAGATCCCAGGCCGGCACCGCGGGGCGGAGCAGCCTCGTCCGCTCGGCCCAGGTCAGCGCTCCCGAGAGCGGCGGGGGTGGGGGCCGGTCCCGGGAAGCCTGTGGGGGGGCGCCTGCCGTGCGCGGCTGTCCCAGTGGGGTAGTTGTGGCCCCCCGGTTGGTTTGAGTCTGGCTCCGGCTGGGCCACCCCTCCTGAGGTCACTGTGGGGACCCCGTTCTAGGCCTGGATGCCCCGCCTGACGGGCTTTGCCCAGCGCTTCCGGGGGGCTCAGAACCAGCGGCTGCACGGAATCCGGAGGGGCCTGGCGAGCTGACGGGCTAGCCCTGCCCCCTGACAACTGGGATCTCGGCTGCGCAGGGTGTGGCGAGGAGGAGGGTGGGCGTCAGGACCCCATCTGCGTGTGGGGCCCCGGGGTTGGTGCTGCGGGCGACCCCAAGAGGTTGCAGGTGCCGCTGTTTGCCCCAACGTCGGCCGGCCCGACTCGGGGGTGGGGGACCGAGCGAATGGCAAGTAGACCTCTTTTGAGGGTCGCGCAGCAAGGCAGTGGCCGCGGCAAAGGTGGGCAGCCTTGGGTTGTCGGTACGCTCAGCGCAGGAAGGAAAAGAGCAGTTGCGCAGGGCGGCGTCCGTACTTGAGTATTTCATTTGTGGTGCGAGGTGGTCTGGGAGCAGGGACCTCGGCTTCTCAAGGGCTTACCGATATTTCCACTGGAAAGCGCTGTCTTGCACCAAGGAGTCCGCGTTCCTATCCTTCTTGATTTCTGGTGACTGTTAGGTTGCGAGTAGGGTCTAGGGGAGGGACAGGGCCCTGTGCTGCGCGCTTGCAGAGTGTGCAGGGGGGCGGAGGGAGTGCAGGGAGGGCACCTGGGACACGGTGCAGGAAGGTGGGCAGAGCGAGAGGAAGCACCCATCTTCCCTGGGCTGGCCTGGCCAACGTGCTGCTCTCCCCTCAGCTCCACCACTGTCCCCAGGGCTCCAGGCTACATCTCCAGAGCCACTTCCTGTACCGGCCAGGGCCCAGCCGCCGTGATGCACACGCCGGTGGAGGAATCCCTCTTCCAAATCATCGCTTGCTACCATGAGTACGCCGCCCGGGAGGGGGATGTGGAGACCCTGTCCTTGGAGGAGCTGAAGGCTCTGCTTATGGACAATGTACCCCACTTCATGGAGAGCCTGGTGTGTGGGGTCTGGGGTCAGGTGGGCATGACGTGTAGGGTGGGTGGTGGGGTTGGAAGCCAGTGGTGAGGGTAGAGGTGTGGGGAGCTGTCTCCCAGGAGAATTCCTCCTTAGGTGAGGAGCGGTGAGGGAGTTGGGAGGGCAGGGTCCCTGGCAGAGGGAGGGTGGATGTGGCCCAGCTTTATTTCTCCTCCTCCCTCTCCTGAAACTCCCTGCCGGCCCCACTGCAGCCCAGACGTGGTCGATCCGTGAGACTTAGTCCCGACTCCAACCTGCTTATTCCTCTGCTCATCCAGTTTCCTGAGAGAATGGGTCTGAAGTCTCCCGTCTGGCCTCAGCCTCCTTCAGTCAGCGATCCTGTCCCAAACCTGCCCTTTTCGCCCCAGGCCCCCTCTCCTGGGACTAGTACAGACCTCCCCGTCACCGTGCCTGGGTGAGGACAGTTTGGGCAGAAGCCAGCTAGGGGAGGAAATGTAGCGTTTCCTTCCAGCTGCTGTCCGGAGGGCGAGCGGAGGCTCTTGCATCAGCTCGGGAACTCGGAAACCTTGTCAGGCCTGCGCATCGTCTCCCTGATCAGGCCCTATATTATCAGGCGCCTTGGAGGCTGTAGGGCTGGCAGGAGTGTCTGGGTTGCTGCCCTCTGCCCTCGGTGTCATGCCTCAGAGGTCTCTGGACCGTCCTCTCCAGAGGACTTCAGGTCCGGGCCCCGACTGGAGGCCACCACCTTCCAGAAGGAGCACTGTCTCCTTGGCATGGTCCCTTACCTACCTCTGGGAAACATCAGAGGAGGGTCTTGCCCTGGGTTTATTGGAGTGTCGTTGTGAGGGTCACAGAGGGGACTAGCGTAACTTTCTTTCCAGGGCCAACTACCTGTACCGTGGGGCTGGGCAAGGACGGCCAGACCCTCTCACCTGGGGCTCACAGCCCCGCCCAGGGAACAGGGCCCTCGGGGACAGACAGAAGCACAGGGCACAGGGCAGACAGACAGCAGCCTGGGCCTGAGGTGGTGGGGGCGCTGAGCTGAGGGGAGCCAGGGAGAGCCCGCCCACGCAGGAGGCCCCAGGGGCTCAGTTCAACCAGTTTAGCAGAGGGGATAAGATTAGGTGAGTTAGATGGTGGTGGGCGGTGGGGGGGGAATAGATGTGCAAACCTGCCCACGGGGATAGGGCCCCCCTCCAGGCCCCCCCAGCAACAACTCCCTCCCCCAGAGGCTTCCAGAGGACTCCACTCTGGGTCCCCACACCCCCCAGCCAAATCCTGCCGGAACCAGCTCGGAGGCCCTGCCTGGGGCTCCTCCTCCTCCCCGGGCCGCCTGCCTGCCGAACCCCACCTTCCTTCCCGCTGTCCCTTCCATCTCAAGTGCTTTTGCTCCTCCCCCTAGCATTCCCGACCCTCAGCCCTCCCGCCCGCCCGCTCTGGGACGCGCTGGCCAGCCCCAGGACCCAGGGCTTCGAATTTCCCTCACGCAGCACTTTCCACAGGCGACGCAGGCTCGGTGTCATAAACAATTCCTGGGCAGATGCCCCAGCATGCAGACATCTGATCCCACCCCTTGGTTTCCCTGCAGTAGTCCTGGAGATGCAGACATGAGGGGCAGGTGGGCCGTGCCCTGGGGAGCTCCCTGCGTGAAGGAGGGGGCACTGCCTTCCATCCCGAAGCCCCTAGGCCAGGCTGTCGCTGCTGGGCGGCTCCCAGGGCAGCTGAGGAGACAGGCTTAAGCAGCCACCAGTGGTGGTCGGGGGCGTCAGGAGGCCCGAGGTCACTCAGCACAGCGCAGCAATGGCCGAGCAGCGGGCCAGTGGTGCCCAGGCCCCACGGTCCGCTCGCACAGCCCCACGTGGAGCCTGCAGAGGCCCTGTCCCCTCTCTTCCTTGGAGTCTGATGCTGCCCCACATGCTGTCCTGGCCTCTGCCTGAGGGGGGTGGGGCGGGGCTGGGAGCGGCTGGGCCCTGCAGGGTGGTGGAGGCACGGCCAATGGCTGTGGGGCGGGTTGGGGGGAGTGCCAGGCAGGCATTGACCCCCGTGCCCTTCCCCAGGGCCGGAAGGAGCCCTACTACCTCTCGGAGTTGTTCCGCGCTGCAGACAAGAACAAGGACAAGCAGATCTGCTTCGACGAGTTCCTGTTCGTCCTGGGCCGCCTGCTGACGGACTACCACCTGCTGTACCACCGGCGGCTGTGCGCCTGCTACTGTGCCCAGCACAGCCTGCACTAACAGAGATGCGCGCACCTGCCCAGCCTGTACTAGATAGAGACGCGCCGGCCCAGCCTGCACTAGATAGAGACGCACCTGCCTGCCCAGCCTGCACTGATAGAGACGCACCTGCCTGCCCAGCCCGCAGGTGCTGCCCAGGAGTTGGAGCCGGAGCCACTGCAGAGCTCTGCCCCTCTTGTTGACATGTGCCTGAACGGGCACGCCCCTGTGCACACGCGTGTGCAATGCATAGCTGTGAGGGAAGAGAATAAAGCCATCCCACAAACGTGCTGGGAATTCCGTGGTCATAGTTCTGGGTATCTGCTGTGGGTCCAGAGGGGAGGTTGGCTGCTCCCTTGGGGGTCATCGCCTCCAGCCCCTGTCTGAGCGGGGGACACAGCCCCCCGCCTCCAGAGCTCCAGTCTGAGGGGGGGCCTCTCTTCTCTTGGGGAACCGGCTCTCTGACAGGCCTCACCGGTACTCTGCTGACCTCTCATACACAACGGGACAGGAGCCAGGAGGGCAAAGGGACACTGGACAAAGACCCTCTGGGAGGGTCTCCTTGCTCTGGAGGAGACCCAAGGAATCAGGGTAGGATGGGTGCAAAGGAGGAGCGGCGTGGGTGCGAAGGTACCAGGCAGGACCGGAGGGTGATGTGGGTAATTGGCACGGGCCGGGTGGCATCGGTGCTCTGAGAGCAGAGATTGTGAGGTGGGTTTCGAACATGCTGAGTCAGAGACAGGGACTAGGGCAAAGGGCAACACGCCAGCCTGTATTGTGAAGAGACGTGAGTGGAACCTAGGCTACTGTCAATCAGGGAAGTCTTCCTGGAGGAGAGAAGGGTTGGGTCTGGGTTTTACTAATAAAGGCTGATGTGGGCATTACTCCACTCGGGGCTATTGTGACTCACCATCCAAGTCCTCTTATGGTCTCTGACCCCTCCCAGCAGGGACCTGCCCCTGCCCATCTTTCTGTTTATTTTTCTCTCTCTCCCTGGGCATCCAGGGATCTGATGCCAAATCTCTCTGCGTCAGTCTGCTCTGCCTTTAGGCCCTGGGCAGGTTTCTTCTCAGAGGGTGGTCTGGGAATCCCTGTGCTCAGAGTATTGTGACAGCAATGAGGAGTTTTCCAAGAATGGTGGGCAGTCACCGTTGCCCCTGTGCCAGATCTGGGGGGCGGGTGTCATTTACAGGGCGTGGCTGGGTACCCTTCCCCAGCTGGGTCTTTGTGCCGCAGCAGGGCAGCGCTCTGTGGCCTGGGCTGGGGCCTTTGTTTCTGGCCAGTCGAGCTCTGAAGCACCGTGTTGCACCACGGCTCCTGGGCCGGGCCTGCCACTGATCCCCTTTGCACACTTGCTGTCTGCCAGTGCCGACGCTCAGGACTCGCCTGGGCCCCAGCTGTCCCCCTCCCAACCTTCCTGCACGCTCCCTGGGGTCTGCACTGCCCCTCAGAGGTGCGTGTCCTGCTGTACCTGGGGGTTGGGCCCTGTGCATTGGAAGCGAGTTCCCGAGTCAGCGCTGCCTCCCATGGGCCTCTGAGTCACGACCAGAGGCACAGGTGGCCGGTGAGCCAGGCTGCCCACTTGCCCCAGGCCCAGGGGAAGAGCCTTCCGACCTGTCTCACCCGACTGCTGGGTTCCGCAGACCTCTGCTTGCAAAGGGGCGGCTCAGCCTAGATCTCCTGCCCTTTCCCGGGGTGGGGGCAGGGGTTTCTACACGGGCTCTAACGCTGTGTTCTCTTTTCCTCAGTCTTGGGCACAGGGTTGGTTGGGCTATTGGGACACATACCCAGGACTGAACTCTTTCCTGTAGGTAGGAACAGGTTCCGTTCCCCCTGGGTTGCCCCATGTCCGCCGGTCTGATTACAGGTTCTGTCTTTTCCCCTGAAGTGCTTACCCAATTCTTGATGCCGTCTTCTGCCAGGTCACTCAGCCTGTCTCCTGCTCTACCCGGTGGTCCAGGGGGAGCATCTCTGGGGCAACTTTCAGGGTCTTGCTGGTCAGCAAGTTCTACTGATAAGCACATGATGCTGGGAGGAGGTCATGGCTTCTGTCTGCCTTGGGTCTCCGCCACTGGACCTGGGGTCTTGTGTTCTTAATTTCTGGATAAAGAAAACTGTCTCCACTGGGACTGTTCTCAGGGGACTAACTTCTAGGGAGACATCTCTCTCTCTCTCTCTTTATAAAAAAGACTTATTTATTTGTCAGAGAGAGGGGGAGAGAGCACAAGCGGGGGGAGCAGCAGAGGGAGAGGGAGAAGCGGGCTCCCCACTGAGCAGGGGGCCCGATGCAGGGCTCTATCTCAAGATCCTGGGATCATGACCTGAGCCGAAAGCAGATGCTTCACTGACTGAATGAGCCAAGTGTCCCAAGGGAGGCATCTCTTGAAGGGTCAGGGGTCTGGGATGACATCATCTACATCAACCTCATCCTCACCCCCACAAGACAGGTCAGCGTGAGCCCCAACCCAAGCTCATGAACTAATCCTAAGGAGAGCCTCAGAAAAGCCACTTTGTTGTGTCTCTCTGTGGGCCTCAGTTCCTCGTCTGTAAAATGGGGATTATGATAGTACCTACCTCATAGTTTATAGTGTGTATTAAGTGGGCTGACGTAGGGACAGCCCTTACAACAGTTCCTGGCACATGGTGGAAGCCTATCCAGTGTTTTTTTGCTATTACTTGTTCTTATTATTGATTGTTGCTGCTGTTACTGTGTTTGCCAGGCACTGTGCTGGGTCCTGGGGAGACAGAGACGGGAGGTCCAGTCTGGGTCCTTGATGGCTCACAGTCTGGCTGGACAGTTGCCAGAGGACATGCCCACCAGCGCTCACTGGCACTGCACTGCCCCAAGTACTTCACACATTCTTCGTGGACACTTTTTATCCAAGTATCATACATAATAAGAAAATTTCACAAATCATCAATATCTTTTTTAAGATTTTATTTGTTTATTTGACAGACAGAGGTTACACGTAGGCAGAGAGGCAGGGGGTGGGGAGGGAAGCAGACTCCCTGTTGAGCAGAGAGCCCGATGTGGGGCTCGATCCCAGGACCCTGGGATCATGATCTGCCTGAGCCGAAGGCAGCGGCTTAACCCACTGAGCCACTCAGGCGTCCCCAAAAGTTTTAAATGTTTAATTGTGGCAAATACGTATAATATAAGATTTACCACCTAAGTGTTCAGTTGTGTTAAGTACTGCTACTGCCCCTCAGAACAGTATGTTACTTAAACTATAGCCCCTGGAGGATTTTACTAGTTACCAAGCACATTCAGATATGGCCTTAAGAAAAACATACACTGGCAACAGGTCTTTGGGGAGAAGGACGATATACGACCGTGAAGCTGGGCGGCTGGGGATACCCGGCTTGCTCAGGGCGGACCGCCGCCCCTTCACCGAAGCCGGGCAGCCAGGAACGCCCGGTCAGCTCAGGGTGGAACGAAATACCGCCTGCTTCCCTTTTCCATTATCGCTCCTTTCTCTTCCCAGAAGCGCCCATTGTTAGTTAGATGAGTCCTTTGAATGTGCCTGATTAACTATAAACTTTATCCTCCTTCTTGCTTGTCCCCGAGACATGTGACTCATGTTTGACCTTCATCGGTTCTTCTGTTGGTTATTGTTTCTATCTAATACAAGTGGGACTTTGGGGGCACCTGGGTGGCTCAGTGGGTTAAGCCTCTGCCTTCGGCTCAGGTCATGATCTCAGGGTCCTGGGATCGAGCCCCACATCGGGCTCTCTGCTCAGCAGGGAGCCTGCTTCCCCCTCTCTCTGCCTGCCTCTCTGCCTACTTGTGATCTCTCTCTCTCTCTGTCAAATAAATAAATAAATAAAATCTTTAAAAAAAAAAAAGATCACCTACAGTTAAAAAAAAAAAGTGGGACTCTGGAGTTGCTCGGGCAGCCGTCTTCTCGACTGTTGTCCCCTGCTCCCAGTCTCTTGCCGCTGACTTGTTTGTGCCTAATTCTTCTCCCGTTCGCCGACCAGAAGTGGCAAAGTACGTTCACTTTGTTGTGCAACCAATCTCCAGAACGCTTTCATCTTGCAACTGAAACCCTAGACCCAATAGGCACTAAGTCTCCATTATCCCTCCTTCAGGCCCTGACACCCACCATTCTACTCTCTGTCTCTACGAATTTGCTACCCTAGGGATGTCATGTAAGTGGCATCAAATCATACTTGTCTTTTTGTGACAGTTCTATTTCATGTAGCGTGATGGCCTCAAGGTTCATTCGTGTTGTAGTAAGTGTCTGAACTTCCTCTTTGAGGCCGATAATATTCCATTATGTGAATATGCCGCATTTTGTTTATTCCTTCATCCTTGGATGGACACTTGGTTGGTTTCTCCATTTCAGCTTCTGTGAATAATGCTGCTGTGAACACGGCTGTATGAATATCTCTTTGAGGCCCTGCTGTCAATTATTGTGGATGTAGACCCAGAAGGGGAATGACGGGGTCATATAGTAATTCTGTTTCTAACTTTTTGAGGAACCACCACACTGTTTTCCACAGCAGTGGCACCATTTTATATTCCCACCAACAGTGTTAAGGGTCCCAATTTCTGCAACAATCCCCCAGCAATTGTCATTCTGGTTTTCTTTCTTTCTTTTTTTTTTTTTTGAAGATTTTATTTATTTATTTGCCAGAGATCACAAGTAGGCGGAGAGGCAGGCAGAGAGAGGGGGGAAGCAGGCTCCCCGCTGAGCAGAGAGCCCGATGCGGGGCTCGATCCCAGGACCCCGAGATCACGACCTGAGCCGAAGGCAGAGGCCCCAACCCACTGAGCCACCCAGGCACCCCTGTCATTCTGTTTTTGTCGATAGCAGCCAATCGCATGAGTCTGAGGTGATATCTCATTGTGGTTTTGATTTGATTTCCTTAATGATTAGAGATGTGGAGCATCTTTTCATGTACTTATTTGCATGTCCTCTTTGGAGGAATGTCTATTGAAGTCCTTTGCCCATTTTTCAATTGGGGTAATTTTGTGGTTGAGTCGTAGGTGTTCTTTATGTGTTCCGGATACTAACCCATTATCAGATGTATGATTTACAAATATCTTCTCCCATCCTGTAGGTTTCAGGTAGACTCTATTTTAATCTCTTTTTAATAATTGTGGTAACTAAGGCACAGAGAGGGTAATTGGCCCAAAGTCACACAGCTATAAAGTTAATGATACAGTGAAGCCTGAAGGGCTGTGGAAACAGGAAGGAGAGGGAAGCTAATCCCATCTACTTGCTCCAGGAGGCGATGATGGCTTACGTCCCGGAGAGGCACAGGGTAACTATCTGCTGAAGGCAGGAAGGAAGAAGAGAGGAGAGCTTTCTCGGCAGAGTCATGTTCTTGTTGGGTCATGTTCTGGCTCATGATGCTCGGTGCCCTGACACATGTGCACTGGGAGGCTCTGGGTGAGCTGCTTCAGGTTCCCGGGCATCAGCCTCCCTGGCTGCAGACTGGGCGGGTTCTGTGCTCTGCCTTCCTGATAGGCACGTTCTGGGGCTCTCTGTGCTTTGTAACGAAGAGAGATGCACCAGAGACGTGAGTACTGGAAGCCAGTCAATCTGAGCGGCATCTTGTTGGGGGACTTGTTCCTCCTGAAATCCTGGGGGAATTGGCCACCTTCTCTTCTCCCCTTGGGCACAGAGTACTTTTGGCTTCTCCAAAGAACCCCTTCCCTCCAGCTGATCCCCACAGACTTGGGTTCCTCTTCAGCCCAGGCTTCTGGGGTCAGAGGCACACAGTCACCCCAGGGAGGGCTCAAGGGTCCCTGCCATGTTTATGCAGAACTCAGGGCCTCCCGCATGCACAGGGACCCCAACCCAGCCTCCGTGTCCCGGGGTACCATACACCCCCCCAGCTTCCAGAGCAAGAGAGCTGGGAAGGGGTGTGGGCGGCAGGAGAGAGCCTGACAGACCAGCACACATCCCACGGAGTCCAACCACACAAACAAAACCAATTGTAGAAACAGGCCAGCTTTCTCTACTAAAATCCAGCAGCTAGGACAAGTCTTCTTAACCTTTATGGGTCTTTGGACCCTTCCAGGAATCTGAAGAAAGCTGTGCAGGAAAGTGCTTATTTACGCAAACGCCCCAAATGATGCTTTTGGCTCCGGCTGCATTTCAGAGATGACAGACCGCCTTCGGCGCACGGGGTCGGTGGCAGCAACAGTAAGGAGGGCTCAAGGGCGGGCGTCCCGGCGGGCCGAGCCAGATGATGCCAATGGCTCTCCGAAGCAGTCTTCCCCGAGGCCCCTTGCTTGCTTCTCCTGCTGGGCACGACGGCCTGGCAGAGGCCTTCCTCTTTCCGCTTTCCCTGCTCCCCGATGTCCCATCAGAAAATTTCGCTCTGTGCAGTGATTTCCCCACTCACCTGGTTGGGAAACCAGAGGCTGTGGCAACTTGGGAAGGGAGGGGCTCTCTCGGCAGGGCCCAGAGTCCTGGCAGCGGGCCAAAGCCGGCCTGCTATAAAAGGGAGCGGACACTGAGCCCTGCACGTCTTCTGCCAACTCAGTCTCGGGGTGACCTGGTAAGTAAGACGGCTTCAGTCTGCCCCATGCTTTGGGGCTGGGCCCCCACGGGGAGGGCCGGAGGTGGCGAAGAGAAGGGGAGAGAAAGCTCAGGGAGGTCTGGAGCAAGACGCAGAGCTCCTGGAGGATGTCAGTGAGACAGGGATAAAGACAGAGCCGGGTCCTCTGGCACTGTTGGTTGGTTGAGGACACAGGGAGAGAAGGCAGGCACTGTGTGAGTGTGTGTGTGTGTGTGTGTGTGTGGACCCTCCCCCTCCCACACCCCTTCCCCTCGCAGCCACAGCCACCCGCTGGGTTTAGTTATTTGAATGGTGCAGGCCAGGATGAGGCCCTTACTTGGGGTACTGAGTCTCCCTTCAGTCTTCACTCTGCTGGGGGCAGAGGCACTGTCCCCATCTTGGGATTCCCAATGTGCTCCCTGTTCCAGGTGGGGCAGACTCTTGGGCGCCATGCTGACAGAACTGGAGAGTGCCATGAACTGCCTCATTGACGTTTACCACAAGTACTCCCTGGAGAAGGGGAACTACCACGCCGTCTACAGGGATGACTTGAAGAAATTGTTAGAGACAGAGTGCCCTCGGTACCTGAAGGTGAGGAAGGGCTGGGTGTGGGCGGGGTTCTCTGGCTGACAAAGTCCCCAGCCCCTGGTCCCCAGGGCCCCCCTGTGTAGACAGCCCTGCCTAGGTTCTTCCGAGGTCTCACACTCGGCTTCTTTCTCCTTCATTCGACAGAAAAAGGATGCAGATACCTGGTTCAAAGAGTTGGATATCAATAGTGATGGTGCAATTAACTTCGAGGAGTTCCTCATACTCGTGATCAAGGTGGGCGTGGCCAGCCATGAAGACATTCACCGGGAGTAGCGGGGCCCTGGGCCCTGGGGCTGGCCCTGCCAAATAATAAAGTCACGTTGATGCCTCAGGCCTCGTTTGCTGTCCCGCCTGTGTGTTCCCGGGGGTGGAGGGGGGGGGGGCCCAAGAAAGGAAAACAGACCTCCACTGTCCTCGCCGTCTGGTTTCCTCCCCACCCTCTCAAACGAGTCCCTTCTCTTCCAGCCCCGTCACATGGAGGCTCGGTTCTAGGACTTAAGGGTTTGAAAACACCCAGGACGCTGTAGTCGATGATGTTCCTGCTTGTTCCCAAATGAGAGATACGGGAACAGGGTGGTGTAGGGAAACTCACACTGCTTTCTTCCCTTTTTTTTTTTTTTAAAGATTTTATTTCTTTATTTGAGAGAGAGAGAGAAAGCACACAGCGGGATGGGCGGAGGGACAGGAAGAGAGTCTTAAGCACATTCCAGGTGCCAAGTGTGGAGCCCTATGTGGGGCTTGGCTTCAGGACTTTGAGATCATGACCCAAGCCCAAACCAAGAGTCAGATACTCGACTGGCTGAGTCACCCAGGTGCCCCTCACACTGGGCACTAAAGTTTAGTTTAGAGCAAAATGTCTTACATGTGACTCTCGGGAAGTTAGGGAGGTAACGAAGTAGGTGTGCACGTGTGAGGGAGAGAGACGGATTCTGTGTGTGGTGAAGCCATAGGTGGGTGTCCAGAGTCCAGCATTAAGTAACCCTAACAGCCCCCAGGTCCCACACTTGTAATTTCTCCTCTGAGATTTTGGAAGCTTTCTGTCTCGCTCTGGTTTCAACCACCCAGTGTGATGAAATAATAAAGGCATAGGCAAATGGGTCACTCAAGTCACAGAAGAGGGCACTGACATGCTACCCTGGGTGGTGAACCCTCTGCTTATCCATGATCACCCCCTGATCTTCGCTCTGGCACAATGGGAAGGCCAGCGATGAAAGGGGCACCTCTCACCAGTATCCTCCCCCAAGCTGAGTTTCCAGGCTATGACTTGGGAAATTTTCTGTTATGCGCACTTAGGTGATGGGGCTCAGGAGCTGTCACCAGAATCTGTAAACCAGAGTTCTTAACTTGGTCTATTGTGCATCTCTGGAACAGAGCTGGAACCGAAAGCGGGCCCCTGTGCATGCGGGAGGCACTGAGTTCTGCATAAACATGGCAGGGACCCTTGAGCCCTCCCTGGGGTGACTGTGTGCCTCTGACCCCAGAAGCCTGAGATCAGCTGGGGGGAAGGGGTTCTTTGGAGAAGTCAGAAGTACTCTGTGCCCAAGGGAAGAGGAGGAGGTGGCCAATTCCCCCAGGGTTTCGGGGGGAACAAGTACCCCGTCCCCCAACAAGATGCCACTCAGATTGACTGGCCTCCAGTGGTCAGGGTTACTTACTGTAGATCATTGGGCTTTTTAATCACATAACAGTGCAATCAAGTAGGAAAAGATAATGGCTTAAACCCTTATCCATCAACCAAAGCTTTAGTTACTAGTCAGTTTCATTATCAGCTAACATACTGGAGAAATCTGTTGGCAGCCAGCAGAGAATTAAGATTGGGGCCTAAGGAGCCATCGTTTACTGTTGTTGGTGGGAATTCAAACTAGTGCAGCCACTGTGGAAAACAGGATGGACGTTCCTCTAAAATAAAAAATAAAAATACCTTATGATCCAGTAATTCCACACTGAGTAGTTACCTGAGACAACAGAAACCCTAATTCAGAAAGATACATGCACCCCCGTGTTTACTACACCACTATTTATAACAGCCAAGAAATGGGGGCAGCCCAAGGGGCCACTGATAGATGAACAGGTAAAGAAGACGTGGTCTATATATACAACGGAAGACTACTCAGCCCTGAAATCAATGTGATCTTGACGTTTGCAACAACGGGTATTATGCTGAGTGAAATAAGTCAGACACAAATACCATCCGATTTCATTTACATGTAGGATCTAAAAATCAAAACAAATGAACAAACAAACAAAAAGCAGAAATAGACCCATAAATACAAAGAGCAAACTGATGGCTGCCAGAGAGGAACAGGGTTGGGGGTGGACAAAATGGGTAAAGGGGAGTGGGCTTCTAGTTACGGAATGAAGTCGTCATCAGAAAAAAAGTCACAGCAGAGGGAATATAGTAATGGTACTGGAATAGCAGCATTTGGTGACAACTGGTAGCCTCACTTCTTTTTTCTTTTAAGAGATTTTATTTATTTATTCGGGAGAGCGAGTGAGTGCGAGAATGAGCAAACATAAGCAGGGTGAGGGTCAGAGGGAGAAGCAGATTCTCCCCTGAGCAGGGACACCGATGCAGGCTTGATCCCGGGGCTCCAGGATCACGACCTGAGCCGAAGGCAGATGCTTAATGACTTGAGTCCCCCAGGAGCCCAAGGCAGCTACACTTCTGAGCTCAACATAACATGTTGAATCTCCATGTTGTACATGTGAAACTAATGTAACATTGTGTGTCATCATGAAAAAAACTAAGAGGTTGGGACCTAGAATGGGATGGGGGAATGTACCATCGAACACAGAGATGGGCTTCGGCTGGGCAAGTGGGAAGCTCAGGGGCCAGATTGCTGCCTTCTCAGTTTCCCCGAAGGACAGCTTTATCCACCCCCAAAGCAAGTGCTCCCATCTTGTTGGGAGCATGAGCACACTGTGTGCATTGCAGAGACGGAGATGATGCTGGTTCTGAGGGGTACTTTAAAGGTGAGCTGTTGGCCCAAATGTGGTCCAGGCAGAAGAGGATGAGAAAGGTTTACAGATTCAACAAGCCGTACCCAGGCCTCACTCAGCATTTAGGAAATGTCATGGGAGAGTGCTCCAAGGGGGAGAGCAATCCAGTTTGTCTCTCAGTTATCCAGTGATGGTGGTGGTGTGCATGTGTGTGTCTGAGTCAGGGTGGAGTCGTGTATCCCAGTGCCTTTGATTCTCCTTGAAAATGCACTTTTGGGCTTGCTATTAGTGGGTCCTTTGGGCAGAGATTTACCATTATTGTTTGTCTTTATTGGAAAACCCAATGAGTCTACTTTCTTTGAGCCAGCTTGGAGACACCATGGAGAAGGTGGCCCAGGGTGCCCTCTGGAGTTTCACCATAAATGATGGTCCACTGGCTGTGAAGAATCGCATTGACACGGGGCTGTCAACAGTTGATACCCAAACTCATGGTTGGGCAAGGGGGGTGGCTCAGCTGGCACTGGCAGCCTGGAGAAACAGGTGGGGATGAGGGAGGTGGCCCTTGGAAGCTTGTAACTTATAAACAGACTGTGCCCATTACAGGAACCACTGGGCAGAGTCAGACAGGGCTTGTAGCCCAGAGCAAGGTGATTTGGTTTCCTGTTTCCCCAGCTACAAAAGAAGAACAAGGCGGTGGGAAGTTGAGACATAAGTTGTTCAGCAGGAAACCTCATGCAATGTTTGCGTCCACCAGGGAGAACTTGGCTCACCCATTGAGGCAGATCCGGCCGCTGAGATTTCCGGGGCTGTAAGGATGACCTGTCTGAAATCTGCTTCTCCACCCAGGCTCCTGACTTCAGCCAAGTTCCTCACGCTTGTGACCAAAGTCCTAAAGTGCACGGAGAGGATGTGAAGTTGGGCAGTTGGTATCTAGCATTTGAACAAAAGAGCTTATTCCACTGGAAGAGGCTCCCCCTGTGCCTCTCCACCCAGTCAGGCTGGGTCTCTCTACCCACCTCTTCTCTGGTCCCCTGACCTGGGGAATGCAGCCTAAATTCAAACGGCGGAAAAAGGCAGGGAAGGCTACCAACAATTACCGGGTTGCTGCTGGGCGTCAGTAGGACAGGAAAAAAATCATCTTGAACCCAGAAGAAGACAGAATGGTGGTTGCCTCCATCTTCGATCTCACGCTAGAGTCTGTCTAGAATAGAAGCAAGTCCTCGTGACTCGTTGTTCTCTTGGGAAATGTAACATGGTTGGCACGGTGTCTTTGAATAACGAGTCAGAAAGGGTGATGTGGTGATAGGGTTTCGTAGGCTCTAACTGTCATGGTGTTTTCACCCCGTTGGAAGTTGGGTCTTTTCTCTCACGTAAGAGTCTTGCGTAGGCATTCCTTTCCTGACCGTACAGATCCTTGAGGACTCTTCAAATCAGCTTTTAAAAATCTATGCCGACTCTCTCATTAATGAGTTAAAACAAGAATTTTGACATGTGCCCACTATATTTGTTGATAATTTTGCATTTTAGCACTAGACTTTATGACAGTTAACCTTATTTCTCATTACAATTTTATGAGAAAGGTGATTACTATTTCCATTTTACATATAAAGAGATTCAGACAAATTAAGAACATTGATAAAATTTATTAATCTGGCAAGTGGCAGAGGTAGGGTTGGATCCCTGTCTCCAGAAGAGGATCCTTGCTTAATACCCCAGAACGCTCTCTCCTAGTGGGCGTCCACCCTGAGTGGGCACAGGGCAGCCCTTCCTCTGTTTGTGGGCTTTTTTTTTTTTTTTAAAGAGTTTATTTATTTATCTGACAGACAGAGATCACAAGTAGGCAGAGAGGCTGGCAGAGAGAGAGGAAGGGAAGCAGGCTCCCAGCTGAGCAGAGAGCCCGATGCGGGGCTCGATCCCAGGACCCTGAGATCCTGACCTGAGCCGAAGGCAGAGGCTTTAACCCACTGAGCCACCCAGGCGCCCCTGTTTGTGGGCTTTTTGTCCTCATCCGCTACAGGGTCTCTGCCATCCAGGGGTGAGGAGCAAAGCGCGGCAGATGCTAGAATGAGTCTGTCATTTGGGCCCCTCTCCTCTGTCCAGGACATCACCAGGCATGCCTCAGAAACTGACTGACTGGGTTTTTTCCTGGTGTGAGCAATCCTCCAGACATCAATAGAATAAGAAGATTAGCATCTTGATTTCCCTAAGCTCTTAGGGGCTGTTTCAGTGACAATTCTCCCTTCTTCCTGAGTTGGGAGACTTCCTTCCAGTCTTGAGAGCTGTGGAAATTCCCATGTGAATAATTCTCTGATTTGCAAAACTGAGGTCTGCACTGGCTGCTCCGGTTAGGGCGTAGGCCTGTAGTAACTTTTTTTTTTTGTTAAGATTTTATTTATTTATTTGACAGACATAGATCACAAGTAGGCAGAGAGGCAGGCAGAGAGAGAGGAGGAAGCAGGCTCCCTGCTGAGCAGAAAGCCCGATGGGGGGCTCGATCCCAGGACCCTGGGATCATGACCGGAGTTGAAGGCAGAGTCTTTAACCCACTGAGCCCCCCAGGTGCCCCGACCTGTAGTAACTCTTTGCAGTGGTCTGTAGCCTCCCTTCTCTGTGGGCAGGAGCCTTCTCCTCTTCCTCATGAACAGGCCTAGTTTACAGCTGAACCTAGTCCCATATGGATGCCCCTCTCCAGCCTAGCCCCATATGGATGCCCCTCTCCAGCCTAGCCCCATATGGATGCCCCTCTCTGGCCTAGCCCCATATGGATGCCCCTCTCCGGCCTAGTCCCATATGGATGCCCCTCTCCATCCTAGCCCCACATAGAGGGCCCTTTCCAATGTAGCCCCAGCAAAGCCTCCATCCAGTTCAGCTCCCTCAGCACTGTGTGTTGTTATGGCACATTTTTTAACCCTGTGCTTTCTAGAGCAAAATATCTGACCGAAACAGTAGGCTCTGGGTTTCTTTTCTGCTTTGGTCCTAGGACCCTCCATGATAAATGTGTGTATTAAGACCAAATCATTAATATCAACCTTAATGGAAAAACATTAGATGTTTCCCTTTAATGACAGGAGGGAGACAGGATGACCCTGTTTCCACTTCCTTTTTTTTTTTTTTTAAATTTTATTTATTTATTTGACAGACAGAGATCACAAGTAGGCGGAGAGGCAGGCAGAGAGAGGGGAGGAAGCAGGCTCCCTACTAAGCAGAGAGCCTGACGCGGGCCTTGATCCCAGGACTCTGGGATCATGACCTGAGCCGAAGGCAGAGGCTTTAACCCACTGAGCCACCCTGTTTCCACTTCTATTGAATAATTGTATCAGAGGCCCTAGCCAGCGTTATAAGACAAGAAAACAAATGAGAAGGGACGTGAAGGCTGGAGGCACAGGCTACGTGAAGTAAATGAACCCTTCGCAGAGCACTCTCGATTTTGCATTTCTTTGCCTCCTCCATTTCTCCTTCTGAATGACTGCTACTCTTGCAGAATTTTTAGCCATGTCCCCCAGCCAAGTGGGACTTGGTGCTTCCCTGAGACTACCAGCGTCACTCCCAGAAAGCACACTCACTTGCTGGCATGTTTTAGTTCTCTCTGCAGGCTTGACAGCCTTCTCCGCGTCTGGATCTGAAACCCCCAGGCTGGGAGCAGGGCAGGTGGGGCCAGATTCCAGGACTCTGGAGACATTTCTACCCTTGCATCCCTTCCTCTAGGAAAAGGTTCAGAAATTTAGAAATTCAGTCTGAGGTTGGGACCGCAAAATTATTTTCTGATGCATTTTCCTTTTCTGTTATGTGTCCTGGGTCACAGAGAGAATTAACTTTTGAACAAATTCAAAAAACACTCTTCTTGGGGCGCATGGATGGCTCAGTGGGTTAAGCCTCTGCCTTCGGCCCAGGTCGTGATCTCAGGGTCCTGTGTTTGAGCCCTGTATCAGGCTCTCTGCTCGGCGGGGAGCCTGCTTCCCTCCTTCTCTCTCTGCCTGCCCCTCTGCCTACTTGTGATCTCTGTGTGTCAAATAAATAAATAAATAAATCTTTAAAAAAACCACAAAAAACACTTTTCTTGCCTTCTTTTTCCTTGAGTATTTTGCAAACCACTCTGTGCTGTCCAAGGTTTGATTAAAAAAAAAAAGAAAAGAAAAAAGAACAGAAAGAAAAAGAAATGGTGTGCCTTGCTGAAAACCAGTTCACATTGTGGGGGTGGGGGCCCCCAGGAACCCTGCAGGGGAAACGGCCTGAAGAGTGGGTTTCCCGCCATCTCCTGAAGGGCAGTAAGTGCTTGCACGGACGCACAAACCCCAACATCGGCTCTGTCTGGGTTCCCACTCAGTCTGGTGGAGTCCCTGATGGGCCTGGCTGGCCTGGGGGTGGACAGCTGCTGGTACGGGCTCTGAGCCAGTAGTAGGGGATTCACATACAGTGCAAGTCTTCACCCACGCTGTCTCATCCACAGGTCGAGGACTTCCCCAGTTCTGGGGCTTCCGCAGGCTGGGAAGGGACGGCCCTTGATCCCTGCTGAGGGATACCTCTTTCCTCTTCTTGTTCTCTGCAGTACAATGCAGCCTGAGGGAGTGGAGACCTCTACCGACTTCCTTTGGATGGCCTTCCCCTAGCATTTCTGCAGGTGTGGGAGGAGGAAGCCCTCCTAGTAACTAAGTTGAGTCCTTGTGGGAGGGGGAGCTGCACACTCTCATCTAAGTCTCATCTAAGACTAAGGTACGTGGCCCTTAGTCTCCGGAATGTTCAAGGCAGAGTCATAGAATGGGATCGGGGCACCAGGAAATGGCCTCCTTCTCCACCGGTAAGGTGAAAGGACGGCCACTTTATTTTTTCAAGGCCCTCAGAGGTTGTCTCATAAACAGCGCCTTCTCAGACCTTCGGAGCTTCAGAAATTCTTACTGGATTGACGTACTGAGTGGACCTCAAGTCCCAGCATGGTGTCCTGTCCTGTACAGGTCCCTTGGCTGCTTTTTCAAGTGAAGTGTGTCCCTCTGTCTTTTCCGACTTGCAATGAACCACAGCCTTCTCCTGCCCTTCTGGAACTGGCCCTCAGTGCTGAGCCCTTTGTGAAGGCTTGGCTCCCCATGACTGGGCCTGGGCGAGCCTGCCTTGTGTTCCGTTGCGCTTTCTCCACATCAAGCCCTTGAAGATCCTGCAAGGTGTCTCGTGACCTCCTTCATCTCTCCTTTTCTCTGATGTCTGCCACTCTTACAACGTTCAGCTTGGTTCCCAACTAGGAGAGCCTGTTCCTGGGGCATCTGGCCCCTCACTGCCCCACCACTCGTCCCGGAGGTTTGCTTGGGGTCACAGGGGCCCTTTATTCCTGGCACCACCTCCCCCCAGGCCCTGTGGGCCAGCCTGTCCTCCAGGGAGATGTGATCACTCTGGTACCTCAGCTGGGCTCTCCGAGGGTTAGAATTCGACACTTTCCTTCTCTGCTCTCTGGACTACTTTGCCAGTCCCCGGGTGCTTGTCCAGGGGCCTAGAGCATCCTGTAGACTCACAGGTGTTTGTGTTTTATTTTGGGTTATAATGAACATAGATGCTTCATGTAGCCGTTGGCATCTTTCAAAAGGGTCTGGCAGGGAGTAGCAGAGGGAGGGAGAGAAAGCCACGTAAGAACGAGCAGCCTGCAGTCCTCATGGGGAGGTGGGAGTCGGGTCACAGTTGCGGAAGACAAGCAGCTCTCGGTGTCTGCTGGCCTGAGGTTAACCACACGGTATGTGGGCTCCAGCGTTTCTTGAGAGGGTAGATCCAATGCTAAGTGTTCTTACCACAAAAACCCAAACTAAGACAAATGGACACAAGAAAACTTCAGGTGATGGATGTGTCTATTCCCTGCCTGTGGTCACGGTGTCATGGGTGTGTGCACACGTCCGAGCTCAGCAAACTGCACACGTTAAATATGTGCACTTTGGGGCCTCAATTACGCTTCAGTAAAGGTGTAGAATAATGGAGTTATTTCACCTGAAGAGGAAAAAAGAAAGGCAGCATGGACCTTGTACAGATGCCGCCACCAGATTTCCAGCCAGGGTCAGAGCCTCGACCCAATATCGGCCATTTAATTCTGGAGGAGAAGTAGCCCGTGATGCCGGTTAGACTGAATGGGTTTCCAAACTCTGGCTGTGACATCATTCCTCCCTTCAGGATAAAAATCCCGTCACATGTATTCTTTCCCCCTCAGTTGTTTAGTTTCTCCTCCGGTGGCTTCCCCTACCCTAGAAATGTCCCAACACCCCAGGAGCCTCCTTGCTTCCTCACTGGGACCTGTTCTGCTTCTACAAGCCGAGGGGGTGGGGGTTGGGGTCTCACTCAGTTGTTCCCCGAGGCAGGTCCTTCTCGTGGCTCTAAGGTGGGGCAGCTGAAGCCGGCCTCGCTGTTTTAGGGATGAACCCAACCCACGGCTGCCGCGGCTCACGGCAGGGGTGGCCTGGGTCCACTTCCAGGCCTCAGTGGTGCCCATGTGGGGCCCTGGGGCTCTGTAGTTCCTTTCAGTCCATGCTGCCATGGTTACGGCTAACGCAAAACATGCAGGGGAGTCTGGGTTCTGGAGGCCTCCTTAACCTCTCTTCCTTGGTCGTGGTCATCCGTGTTCAACCTGAAACCCCTTTCTAACCGCCGATTTTGGGGATTATGATGGGAAAATGGAGGAAGATATAGAGGAATTGGTGTCTCCCTTCCTGAAAACCCTGGGATCCTTTTTGAAAATTGACCCAGGGATTAGCTTTGCCTCTTAGAGCCACTTAGGCAGATGTCTCCCTCCTTCCCCCGTACACTTAGAAAATCTTTTGTGAACTGACACTCCGCTTGCCAAAACTGAGGATAAAGGTGGAAACTTACTTGTTCAAACAAACACACACACTAATTTGAAAAGATACACATATCCTGTGTTTATTGCAAATAGCATTATTTACACTAGACAAGACATGCAAGCAACCCAAGTTTCCAGTGACAGGTGGACAGACCGACAAGATGTGGTATATGTTTATAATGAATGTTATCCAGCCATGAAAAGGAATGAAATCTTGCCATTTGTGAGCACATGGGTGGGCCTGGAGGGTCTTACGCTAAATGAAACAAGTCAGACTGAGTAGGATAAACGCCTGGTAAATACAAGAGCTCACTTGTATGTGGGATCTAAAAAGCAAAACAAATGAAGAAGCGAACAAAACCAGAAACAGTCTTGTAAACAGAGAGAAGACACTGTGTTACCAGAGGGGGTGGGTGAGCTCGGAGATGGGGAAGGGTGAGGCACAAACATGCAGTTACAGGATAAATAAGTCAGGGGACGACAGGCACCGCATGGGCACAGGGTCAGTAATACTGCGCCGTGTGGTGTGGCCACAGGTGATAACTCCTGTCACCGTGGTGGACTCTGTGATGTACAGAACAGGGGGAGCTCTGTGCAGTGCAGCCCAAACCCAATTCAATTAAAATTTAAAACTTGCCGGACTCCCACCCCTGACCTCCAGTAGGCAACTGTGCAAAGGGTATGAGACAACTCCCCGAAGTAGAAATGTAAGGAAAAATGTTATCATATAATAAAAATAATTACCTTTTTTTTAAGATTATTTATTTATTTATTTGTCAGAGAGAGAGAGAGAGAGAGTGAGCACTGGCAGACGGAGGCAGAGGGAGAAGCAGACTCCCTGCCGAGCAAGGAGCCTGCTGAGGGACTTGATCCCAGGACGCTGGGATCACGACCCAAGCCTAAGGCAGCCGCCCAGGCGTCCCTAAAAATAATTTCTAATTAAAACAAAAAGGAGCAACACCCCTGTTTCCCTGGTGCTCTTGCCTCTCTTTCCAGGGAGGCTGCTCGAACTCTGACTCCTCCCAGGGTGAGCCCAGGGGCGCTGGGCTGTGCCGCCCCCTCCCGCTGCTGGCCCTGTGCTCGCTGATACAAGGGGGGCGTTTGCCAGGGTCCCTTCCTCCCTCGCCGGCTCAGAGGCTCGAGCCTGTTGAGTCCATGGTCAAAGGAGCGAGACGGATACAAAGCAAAGGTCAAACAAAGCTTTATTTCGCGCCAAGTATCGAGAATCAAACTGACCGGCCAGGGCCATCTCTTGCAAAGAGGCGACCTCTCTCTGCCTTACAGACTAGCTTTTAAGGGCAAAGGCCATGTGGTTGGGCCTGGCCACGCACAGGTGGCCAATGAGATTGTAACACAGAGGAAGCTGCACAGTCCTGCTAGGTCACACACAAGTGACCAATTGATTACAATTCACCCTATAGTAGATATTTGAAGTAGCCGAGCACCTTGGTCAGAATTGGCGCCCAAAAGGCACCCAAAGGGCAGGGCCCACACTCCTTGGTAGCTAGGGAGACAGTCTGCACCCCCACTGACTGGATACCTCCACCTGGCCTGACCCGCCCTTGTATTTGGGCTTTGTTACCTGGGACTGGTTTCCCAGACTTGCTTTTAAGTAAGTCCCCTGGGGGAAGGGGGGGCAGCGACAGTTTAAGTTTTACTGTATAAACAACAAGGTCATCGTTTAACTGCATGGAATCGCTCTGGTTAAATAGGCCCTTACAGAGCCCACACAAGGTTCTCTCCCCACCTCCGGGAATGGGACCCTTTTAGACCCAGAGTGTCCCATCCTTTCAAGCAATGGCACTGTTTTCCCCCTTTCCCTGCTTGGTGGGAGTTTGTTTCCCTCTTGGACGAGGTCGCTGTGCGAGGGCAGGACACTCCCGTTCACTGTCTCTACTCAGAGCCAGGCTGGGCTGACTCGGGCCCTAACCCCGGCCTCGCGGCTGCCATCCTGACCCTTCAGGTCGCCCTGCTGCACCGTCAGGTCTGGGTCGGCCTCTTCCCACCTCTTGAGTGTGACTAAAGGAGTCATTCGGGTTGTCATGAGTACTTTCTTGGGTATTTATTTTTTTTAGCCCTTGCAAAAATTTTAATGATAAAAAGGTGTTTTACATGGGGATACTAGACTCTTTTTGGTCATGCTCCTGAAACTAATAAGGGTAATTCTAAATTTTGATGTAATTTCAATTTGATGTAATTTAATTTGATAATTCCAGACTTACAGAAAATTTGCAAGTATTTTACAGGAAACTCCCATATACCCTTTCCTCGGATTTCCCAGCTCAACCCATCGTCTCTTTACATTACACGAATTTGAAATTGTTGTGATGGGCTTTTACAGGGCATCCCCATCAGAGGTTAAAGGGTTTGAATTCATGTTCTTATGAGTAGCTAAAGTTTTCTTGCTTTGTGCAAGGTTTTCCAACACTGTCAAAGCACTTGGACTAACTTCTCGGAGGGAGTTGCAGAAGTGTCAGTCTGGCTCAATGTTTCTTTGAAAAGTTTATTTTTTATCATGTCGTATGTTATTACTCTTTGTACGTAAGTGAATCTAGATATATTTTTTTAAATGAATAGACTCTACTTTTAAGGGGAAGTTTTATGTTTATGGACAAAGTGAGCAGACAGTGTAGAGGGTCCATTTATACCCCAGTTCCTCGGTACCGACATTCTGCATTAGTGTGGTCCGTTTGCCACCGTCCATGAGCCGGCAGGAAGCCATTGACTACCGTGCCCCATCGGGTGGGGCTCCCTTGGGACACACTCTGTGGGTCTGGACAGATGTTGATGACGCGTCTCCAACATGACAGGACTGATGAAGTTCTAGAACCTAGGTGAGGTTCGGTGGGCTGAGGTCCGGAGCCGATGACCAAGAAAGAATTCTTGAGACATCTTTGGTGCAAAATGGTGGTTTATTAAAGCACGGGGACAGGACCCATGGGCAGGAAGAGCGGCTGCCCCGGGGATGTGAGGAGTGGCCGGTTATATACACAGGAGTTGGGTAGGTGAGGACAAAGGGGATGATGTTAGTCTCTAAGGAATTTTGGAAGCAAGGTCTCCAGGACTTTGAGGGGCTAGCTATTGTTGGGAGAAAGGTTATTTATTACTAGTAGTAAAAATCTTCTTGTGAGACCCTTTAGATGTATATCAGTGGGCCATACGCTTGGGAATGATTCTCGACACTATCTTGGAGATCCAGAGATAAAGTTTCACATCTCTCCTATCGAGTGTCCTTGTTAGTGAGATTTGGCTTTAGAAGAAATTTAACTTTATTTAGGGCTTGAGGAACTGAGTTATTTGCCTCTGGAAATTGTGCTATTGATAAGATAACTTCTTTGTTTGTAGATCTCTAGGACATTGGTAAACCAAGGGAGACTCCTGTCTTACAGGATTGTGATCTCTGCAAGTTAACTGTTATGCCCCAATAACGGGTCCGTGATTAAAGGAGCGAGACTGATACAAAGCGAAGGTCAAGCAAAGCTTTATTTCTCGCCAAGCATCAAGAATCTAACCGAACGCTCGGGGCCGCACCTCTTACAAGAGAGGGCGACCCTTCTCCGTTTCACAGTCTAGCTTTTAAGGGCAAAGGCCATGCGGTTGGGCCTGGCCACGCACAGGTGACCAATGAGATTGTAACACACACAGGAAACTCCACAGTGATGCTAGGTGACCAACTGAATTATAATTTACCCTAGTAGACATTTGAATCAGCCTATTACACCTTGATTAGGATTGGTGCCCAAAAGGGTACCCAAAGGGCGGGGGCCCATACTCCTTGGTAGCTAGGGAGACAGTATGCAACCCCCTACTGATCGGATGTCTCCACCTGGCCTGACCCACCTTTGTATCTGGGCATTGTTACCTGGAGCTGGTTTCCGGGACCGCCTTTAAGTGAATCCCCTGGGGGAAGGGGAGCAAGGACAGTTCAAGGCCTAACAACAAGGTTTTGTTTAACCTCAATGAAAGCCTCTTGACAAAATATAAACATAAAATAGGTCCTTACATTAACTATTTGTTTCTCATCTATGGCAGTCACGGGTGCCTGAGGAATGCCACACACATCACCGAGGGGAGCGGATGGAGAGGGGGTGCAAGGTGCCAGCTTTTGCTTTGTCCTCAGCCAGCCTCCTGCTCCCTCATCAGTACTATCCACAGCCAACTCTGAATAGAACAGTTTCCATGTTTCCCATTCTCCTTGGCTGCCCTGAGCATCAGCCTTCCTGCCCAGCCCTGGCCCAGAGCACTTCCTGTCGTGTGGGGGACACAGGACCAGCCCAGGCAGTGGCCAGGAGGCCGTCAGTCTCAGGCACAGCCCTGGGGGCCCCTGGAACTGAGGCCAGCAGTGGGATACCATGGAGCCAGAGGAAACATCCCAGAAGCTTGGCCTTTCTCCTTGGGGCTAATCCTACCTTTTCCTTAGGGTTGGGTTGGGGAGGAAGGGGCAGGAAGAAATGTGCCAGGTGCCGGCTGTGCGTTGACTCCCTTGTTTTCCCTGAGTCTTTGCTGGTGGCACGGATCTGGGGCCCCTGCTTGGGTGGGTGAGGGGTCTTCCTTGGATGGGAGGCTGGGGTGTAGGCTCTTCTACCATGGTTGCAGTCAGGTCTCTTTCCCTTTCCCGAAGCACCAGTGGCCAGTGGCCAGGCCCCCAGAAGGCTGGGCTGCCCGGAGTGATCCACATCCAAGTCAGGGAGGTAAGGTTAGGGAAAACAAGTGTAAAGATCACTTTTTACTCTTTTCAAGCACATTCTTACGTATTCTCCCAATTGAGCCTCATAACAACTCTGAGAACTGAGGGACAGCAAGATGACCACACAAATGAGGAAACAGGCTCACAGATGTCAAGGGCTTGCCCAAGGGCACAGAGTTATTCCCCAACACCCTTCCACAGCTGCCCACTGTGGCCACCAAAGCAGCCCATCCCAGAGTGGGATCTGGGTCTCTAACCTTGGGCTGACTGGCCCTTGGCAACTCCCCCACCCCTCTGGACCCTTCAGCCCCCCTCCCAGCCCCGGCCCATTAGTGGTGAACTCCCTGTGTTATTATTGAGGAGGGTGTCGGCACCCACTTTGTTCCGAATTTCGGGAAGGCAGCCCCAGAATTTGTGCTCTCTGTGCCTGAATCAAGTACGGCACTCCCCACACAGAGATTGGGGTGTGGGGGCACGTGGAGGGAAGAATTCTTGAAAAAGCTAGTCAAGACTTGACTGTATTAGGCAAAAAACTGGAAGGAACATCAGAGTCTTATGTAAGGGTGTCTAAATCTGCCCCAAATTATATTTTGTACAAAAAGTATGAGCATGTTTTATATTTTGATAACCAAAAAAACCCCAAACAAAACAAAACAAAAATAAACCCCAAACAAACCCTATTCTGATTTAGGGAAAAAACGACATCAATGACAAATGTTTTGAAAGCAGACAAATTTGGGTTTGATACCTTACTCCTCCAAGGTCATTTTCTTCATCTGCGTAATGGGCACTCATCCCACAGTGCTGTTTGGAGAATCAAGGGAGGGTTTATATGAAGCAGTGTCTGGAGAGCCCAATATGGACTCACTTTTCAAAACACAGAGACTTAAGTTTTTTAGAACAGTTTTTGATTTATGGAAAAGTGGATAAGACACTGTAGACAGTTCCTAAATACCTGTACACAGTCAGTCTCCCCATGACTAACATCTCGTATTCATATGATACATTTGTTACAAGTGATGAACCTTTCTTGATACCTTATTACTAACTCAGTGCCCTTTCCCTGTTCCGGGAGTACACGTCCACTTTGATGGTTTTTATTATCATTATTGTTTTTGTTGTAATAGACACTCAGCAAACGCCTCTCCCCAGTCCTTCCCTTTCCAGGTATGTGCCATCCAGACAGCAAAACCTGTTCCTAGGGTTCCCGTTACTAGGGTTTCCCAGTAAAAGGCCACAGTTTAACTCAGGGGACAGAGGTAAACCTGAAGGCGGGGTCCCATCCCAGAGCTGAGGGCCCCTTGGGCGGGGTGGTGAGATTGGAGGTCTGTGTCAGGCTAAGCAGGGGTGGGTGGCGTGTGTCACGGGAGCCAGCTGGAGGGCTCCCGTTCCAGTCAAAGCCACAGGTTTGGAGCTTCTGTTGAGCAACAAAGCATTGTCTAGCAATTGCCTCAAGATGAATCAGAGAGATTTCTTCACTTGATGTTGAAGGTGAAGCCTGCAGTGCCTTATAAAAGCCTCCGGGCTCCGTACTCCTCACCAGCACCGACGGTTTGCTGCATTGCCGCTCTCCAGCACGCTGAAGGTAAGTGTCCTGTCCCTGGCTTGCGGGGTTCATAGGGCGGTGACTGCAGGCGGCGACCGCAGGCTGTTGGAAGCCACAACGTTCTGCTTGCCAGAGCGCCTCCGGACTGACTGCCTTTTGGCCTCAAGGGGACCAGTCCTTGGTGCGCCAGGTAGACCCAGGCTCAGGACCGGGGACTGTGAAGGTGGAGGAGGCTGGTAGACGTCTGCAGGAGACCTGGGGCCGAGGGGCCGTCACCTGGGGAAAGGGAAGAGCCCGGCCAGCCCCCAAACCCTTCCTGCGTGTGCTCGAGCGAACAGCACGCTGAGTGACACTCCCTAGGAGGCAGGCGGACGTGGAACACTGTGGCCACGGGGACTGATTCTTTTAGACTCTAGACTGAAGTCTAACCACAAATGAAAAATTCACCGCAGATCAAACAGTGCAGAGAGAACACCAAGCAGAGGCGGGGGAAGTCATCCCTCGTCTGAACCAGAACGAGAGGAGGGAGGGGACTGGGGGCGGGTGGGATCGGACCAGCCCGGACCTCCCGTGTCTTCTGAAGGCTGAGAAGATGACTAAGCTGGAGGACCACATGGAGGGGATCATCAACGTGTTCCACCAGTACTCAGTCCGGGTGGGGCACTATGACAAGCTTTCCAAGGGTGAGATGAAGAAGCTGATCACAAGAGAGCTTCCAAATGCCCTCAAGGTAGGTGATGTCCCTCGCACCCAAACTCACTCGCTGAAGGGCTGGGCTGGGGTTGGCCTGAGGGCGCTCTCCTGAGCTGTGGGATGGGGGGGGTGTGTGTGTGTGTGTGTGCACGCGCACGTGTGCGCGCGCGCGTGCCTCCTTCTCTCCAGATCTCACTCTGTCACCTCAGGCTCTCTTCACCTCTCTCTCTGGGACGACTCACTCACCTGGGGGGACTGGTGAGCTGCAGGGACCCTCCCGGCCGAGACCCCTGTGGCTCGAGGGTTAGCTCATGACAGCTGCGTCCCTCTGGTCTCTGTTTTGTCATGTTGGGTTCTCCAGCGCAGTTTTGGTGAATGAGTTAATTGTCCCTGGGCCTCCCTGAGCCCAGCTCTGAGGGGCGAGAGGCCTGGAGAAAGGGGAGCAAGAGTCTGAGCCCACTGTCTCTGATGTCCCCTTCCAGAACACCAAAGATCAAGCTACCATCGACCAAACATTCCAAGAGCTGGATGCCGATAAAGATGGAGAGGTCAGCTTCCCCGAATTCGTATCCCTCCTGGCCCGTGTGCTAATTACCGCCCACGAGGATATCCACAAGGAATAGGAAGCTCTCAGGGGCTTTTCTCCGGCAGAATCCCCAAGAAAACCGTTCCCTGTAGTCACTGCAGCCCAGCCCTGCACGTGAAAAAGGCAGAGTTAATAAACGTATTCTCGGAAAGTTCTCAGTAGTGTGCACTTTCTTTCTTTCCGTGTCCGCGGCCCCTGAACTGGAGCGCACCTCACCCCTGAGAGTCTGACGGACCTTTAGAGCCTTGGGAGCCCCTGTCTGTTGGTTCGTTTATTCACTAGCTACTAAATGTCCGCTGTTTGGCTCCTTCTTTCATTTGTTCAACAAATATTCCCTGAACGTCTGTGGTAGCCAGAGACCGAAGACAAAACCCTGTCCACCCGGGGCTCGTGTTCTACCGGGGAGGAGAACAAACAGACAGACAGACAGACAAATAGACAGACAAACAAATAGACAAACAAAAGCACATCCTATGATATGGGGTGGACAGTGATAAGTGGTATGAAGAAAGCTAAAGGGTTAAGGGGAGAGGCAGAGGAAGGGCCAGAGGGAGAGAATCTCAAGCAGACCCCGTCCCCCTGCCCCTCCTCAGTTCAGAGCCCAATGCAGGGCTCGATCTCACGACCCAGAGATCACGACTTGAGCTGAGATTAAGAGTCAGACGCTTAACCGACTGAGCCACCCAGGCACCCCAAAAATATAGAGGTTATTATTGAGATATTTTGCATTCTTTTCCTTTTTTCTAAGACCCTGAAATCCAGCATGCCTCATGCTGACAGTCACCATTCACGAGGCCAGCGATCACGTGTAGCTCACCGCGATCACCCTGGAAACGCAGCCCCAGCCCATTCGAGGAATGGGCCAGCCCATTTGAGGGGGCCAGACTAGGGGGGGCGGGAGTGCTGGTGTTAAAGCATACTCAGGCTCTGCATACATTTGAAGGTGGCAGCGAGAAATCAAGGGTCACTCCGAAGATGTTTCCCTGAGACGGGGCTGGATATTTCGGATGCAGAGACGAGAGACAAAGTCCTTGCCAGCTGAAAATCCAAGCAGCAGAAATCCCCACACATTGTTGTATTTGTTTTGGCAGAAGGAAGCAGAGGGGGGCATGGGGAACAGGACAGTGGTCTGGGCTTGGTTGTTGGGGTCAGTTAGGTATCCTGGAGGAGTTAGGTATCCTGGAGACCCCTGGACATGAAATTTGGGGTAGAATTTTGAAAGGGGGAAAATGATGCAGAATTTCCGTGAATTTCTTTGATTCTCTCAAGGGTGTGGGTGGGGGGCAGGAAGGCGTTGGGAGCGACAAGGGACGTGGGAGCAGGAAGGGGGTTAGCTCCACCCAGCATGGGGCCTGGCGAGGGACCCCTTCACTGGCCAGCCTCCCTCCTTCCTGTGGTCTGGGCCAGGTTCTTTGTTCAATGCCCTAGAACGGCGCAGCTCTCCTTCTGTATTCTCTCCCGAGGTCTCTCAGCATCCCCTCCCGGGATTGCACGACGTCGGTCTCCTCCATGGGGCAGGTGTTGTTTCATTGTGAGGGCGTATGACGGGGTTTCGTGAACCTCTCTTACACGCATGAACGTATGGACCTCTGTGTGGCTGTTGGTAGGATTCTGTCCTACCAGAGAGGGTAGAGGAAGGAGATGGACCCCGAGGGCAGCAATCGTGTCCCTGAGGGACAGGGTCAATGTGTCCTGGTGAGAAGTGCATTCATCTGAGTCAGTAGAAGTCCCTGGGGGCATCCCTGTCTTCAGCCCCTTCTGGGGCTGAGTTCAGTCTGCAGAAGGTGGGTGTCCCTTTGAAGTCACACTCCGTGCGGCTGGTGTCAGAGCACCGAAATGTTATGGGCAAACGTCTGGCTGCCTGCCGGCGTGCTGGTATTTGGAGGTGGGGCCTCCCAGGGGTTAGGGTTAGATCAGGTCGTGAAGCTGGGGCCCTCCCAATGAGATTAGTGCCCTTATAAGAAGAAGACTCACACAGAGAGAGTTGGCCTTCTCTCCAGGAGCACACACAGCAGAAGGTGCTGTGTTCAAGGCAGGAGGACAGGCCTCACCACGACCGGACCGCGCTGACACCCTGCTCTCACACTTCCAGTCCCGAGAATCGTGAGAAGTACGTGTGTGCTGTTAAAGCCCCCAGTCTCTGACTTTTCACGCCAACAGCTGAGCAGCCTGGGACGCTGCAGAAGCGGCCCCAGGACCCAGCCCGGGGCTCTGGCCGACCCTCCCGTGGCTGCTCCCTTTGGCTTGTCTGCAGCAGGAGGGATAGGCCAGAGGGCAGAGTTTGTCACAGGGTTTGAGAAAGATTAGGTAATTTTCTGGAGCCCAGGAATGACAGCTAAGAAGGGGAGCTTTATATTGGGGAAGGGGTGGGTCTGTCTCTCTGTTTATTCTTTGCCGAGGGATGCTGGGACTGAGCACGGAATCCAGGAAGTGACCGGTCCTGACCACTGAGGCCTGGGGTTGGAGGTTTGCTGGGCTGCCCGCACATCTGTGGGATGTGGATCTGAGGTCAAGCTGAGGCAGGAGGAAAGTATGATAGGCTGAGATGGGGTGAAGTTGGGTTGGCAGAAGAGGAAGGAATTTAGAACCCAGAGAAGGGGATCTTGGAATGGCCCCAGCCTAGATGATGATAGGGAAAGAGTCAGGAAAGCCCTCACTTGCTGGGTGACCCCAGTAGGTGAAGCAATTTGCCTCTCTGGACCTCTGTTCTCTTCATTTCTGAAGAACCCAAAGGGATTAAAGAAATTCATTTTGAAGGTTTTAGACTAGGTGAACACTCAGGTGTCACCCAGATTTAACATTCCAGATGTTTTGATGGGGTGGAGGAGAGCTTTGAGTGGGATCTAGAAGCACGGGAAGGAAGTGACATGAAAGGGTAGTGGTCAAGAGTATGAGGGTTGGGGTTAGTTTTACCACTTACTTACCGTGAGACCTTGAATGAGTCACTCAAAATCTCCAAGTCCCAGTTTTCCATCAATAAAGTGAGGATAACCATGGTCCCTCTCTTCCAGAGTTGGTGTGAGGACCAGATAACCTAACAGAACAGGGGAAGCACTCAGCACAGCTCCTGATACCACGCAAGCCCTCAACAGCCAGCAGCAGTCACAGCACGACACCTACTTGTGTAGGAAGTCGTGGCTGTCACCGGTCAGCTGCTCGCTGCTGCAACCCCAACAGTGAAGGGTATTTTAAACCCACGCAAAGATGAGGGTAATTTTAGGATAGAGTTGGATCTTTCCCTAAAGATCTTGAAATGGTTGGACCAGGACCAGGCTGCTGTTGCCCAGACCAGAGCTCTCACAGGTCTGTGACCAGCTCTGAGACACGGAGTCCTGTTGGAATGTGCTGGAAAACAACAACCAGCCACTGGGAACAAACCCAGCGTATTTGCTGTTGTGAAAACATTCACCAGCCATGATTTAGTTTCAAAAGAGCCAACTGAACCACTGATTGAACTTACATCCTATTTAGAGAAATGTTAAGGCCCCCAAACTTGGTAAAAGTTCATCAGCCAGAGGTACCTGAGGGCAAGGGTTCAACCCCAGCCTGGATTCCCATGTGCCTGGTTAGACTCCCAGAGCCACTGCTTCTTGGCTCTGTGAGTTTGAGCAAGTGGTCTCCCTTGTCTGAGCCTCCGTCTTCCTACCTGGAAAGTGCTGTTTGGACCAGACAAAACCGCAGAGACTTGTCCCCAGATGACGGCTGGCATCGTGAATCAAGCGGTCGGATCCAAGGACCGTCTGAACCACAGGACCACAGAGACTGGACCTGTTCTCTGCAGCATCTTGTCATCAGCCTCCTGCCCTCCACTCTCGGTTCTGGTCTCTAGCCATTCTAGAATGTTCTCTAGTTTCCTTGTGAACTTTTGGAGTTTTTGGATTCTGTACCTGCTATGCTGTTGTCCTCTTTTCCTGAAGTGGCCTCTTGTCTCTTTAAGGCATCTACCCTGTTTTAGGCACCAGATCACTGGGATCCAGATCCCATGCTAACCCACCAAGGCCCAACCCAGTCGTTGCATCCACCGGGGAGCTCACCCCCTCACATCCCTCACAAGTTTCCACCCTCCCATCCACAGTAGATTCCTGGAATGCTGGGCTCCCCTGCCCATCAGGGTAGTGCTGTGAGCAGCGGCGTATTATTCAGTAAGGGACACCAATTCCATAGTCTTGGGTGCAACACCTAGCCCTTCAGAAAGACATCTCAGGAGGGCTGCCGGCCCACTGCAAGCCAAGCCAGGCCAAGCCGACACGCATATCAGGACTTTGGAAATCAGGAAAGGATGTGCACTCAAGGAGGGGGCTACCAGGAGCCCAGGGCAAAAATGACTAGGACTGAACGTTTTAGCTTGGCCAATATAAAGAGTCATCTAAGTCAAAAGGAAGTGAACTCGACTATGCTTCTCTGATTTCTCTGATTAGGTCACACAGCGCTGGGCACACAGTAGCTCAACTCTTGCCCTTTCAAAACTCACCTTGGCATTAATCTGCAGGTGCTTACCCTCACCTTCTTTCTCTCTCCACCTCCACCCATGCCAAGGACACAGGCAGAAGGTGGGTCCTCCGAGCTCCCCAGGACGCCTGTGGTTATTCCCTGTCTTGGCTTTTCTTTGGTCCACACCATCGTATTGAAAATATCTACCTGGGTGTGTGTTGCCCCGTTAGGCTGAGGGCTCCTGGAGGGCAGGGACCTAACGCTGCGTTTGATCTGAAGACCCAGGCTCAGTGCCACAGCCTCCTAGCCACTCCCCACACTTCTACTCTGGACCCCGACCCTCCTCCACACAGCAGCCCGACAGCCTCCAGACCAAGTCCACTGTGTCACTTAGCGGATTAAAGCCCATCAGAAGTTCTCCAAGCTTGGCTCTCGGGCCTCGTTTCCCTTACTGCTTCCCCCGGGAGGCCCTGGCTGCTTCCGTGCCCAACACTCCGTCCCATCTCTCTCTTTGATTTTCTTTGTGGAGCTCATCACCTCTGAAACCACCGATTCTTTATTCTTCGGTTTGCTTACTGTCTGACTCTCCTGTAGACGTAAACTCAAGCGAGCAGGCCTGGCCAGCGCACGGAGCGATGTCCCCACGCCGCTGCTCCTCAACGTCCGGCCGATGGATCTGTGTGTGAACGAGGGGTATGGGTGTCGTGGGACCGACTCGGTGTTTTCTAACAGGGCGCCTGGTCCAGAAAGCAGTGAGACGCTCCTGGTGGCGGTGGGGAGGGTGGGCCCGGCACAGAGGGTGCTGGTGGTCTTGCAGTGGGGGGACTCCCCTCTACCTGACCTCAGCAATATTTGCAGGCAGTTGTCATGACCTCCCTTGCTTCGCTTTTCCAGGCTCAGGGGCCGCAGGCCTTACTCTTTCCCCTCATGACTTCTCTGGGTGCTGGCGAGGCGGCACATGTTCTGCTCCGGAGGGGTCATGCCGGGCTAGAGTGGACCCTGAGTTACTTCTCAAAGGCATTGCCCTTCCTGGAACGACCCGAGCTCCGTGGCATTCAGCACTTGGCTCCTTGGTCTCAGCCCCGAGACCGGGAGGGCGGAAAGCAGGATGAGAGGAGAAGAATGGGAGCGAGAATGTAGACTGAGGGAGGGAGGCGTGTGCCGCCTGGAGAAGGGGCGGGGGTGGGGGGAGGCAGGAGGAGGAGAGGAGGGGTGGACTGCTACTGAGCCCAGGCTGCTCCTTGGGATTCGGCCACAGCCGCCCGCCTCTGATCCGCACATGATGATTCTGGGTGCATGGGCGAGAATGGGAAAACTGGGGGTGCTCCGAGGAGGAGGCCAGCTGGCCCTCCCAGGCGCTCACGTTCCCTGTCTCATGTGAGGGGATCTTTGAGGCAGGGTGTGGGGCCCAGTCAGGCTGGGTGTGGGGCCCGTGGAGCCACCTGGAGCGCTGGGGTGGAGGACGATCTCGGGCCCGGGCCCCAGGAGGCAAGAGGACTTGGGCAACCTTCTGTTTCAGCTCTGCTGTCGCTTTGGTAATTGGAATGTCAAAATCTGTGACACAGGGTTTTCTACGGTAACTTTGGGAGGGCGTGGGTGTGCAGGCTGGATTCTGGAGTTTTCCTCAGAGGAGGGTTTGTGTCAGGGTTGTGTAAACTTGCCTCACCAGCCTGCTGAAAGTGGAGGTCTTTCTTCCTGTCGCGGTCTTGGGAAATAGCACAGAATCACCCTCTCTACCCTGCAGAGTGTGGGGGGCAGGCCTGCCTGGCTGACATCCTGGCTGGACGCCTCTTTGAGAAGGGCCATCTTGGGCTCGCTCAGCTCCCACCGGACTGTCTGGCAGCCTCCTCAGCGGCCCGGGCCCGTCGTCTCGTTCCCACCCCAAATCCATCCCATAAACCACAGACAGAGAGACTTTAAAATAGAAGTGTGGTTAAATCACATCCCTCCCTAAAACCCACACTGCTCCTGCCCTCCGTTCTCCCGTGGAAAGCGCAAGCTGCAGGCATAGACGCTGGCCTGGCCCCCTCGGCCTCTCCCACTTCTCTCCCACCCCCAGGGCTCCCCGTTTCCGATCAGACCCCACACCTGCCCACTTCCAGGCCTCATCTGAGCACCTGCTTGTTTATCCCAGGAGGCGCACAGGCTTGAAGTGGGTCTATATTTGCCTCCAGCCTCTGCTCAAGGGTCACATTCCTACCTCAAAGTCCCACCGAACTTTAACCTCTCCAGCCTTGCATTTTCTGTATGAAAATCATTTGAGGAGGCCTGCAGGTCTGAGCTTCTTCATAAGGCGAGGCCTTGTCACCCGCCCCTCACTGTGTGTCAAGTGAAGGAATGAACGGACAAACAAGTGAACGATGAGAGAACTCTCCTCTTCCCCCAGTCCTAGGGCATCCCGGGTCCCCCAGAGCACATTCAGAGCCCTGTGAAGGGTCCGGCCGCCACTCTCCCTTCCTTGTCCCTCCGGGAAAGCCATTCAGAAGTTCACTCTCTGCTGCGAAGGGGACGGCTCCTCCTTACAGGAACCGGGGATGGGCATTCACGGTGGGCTCTGCTCTTTGGCCACTGTGCGGAGGGGAAACCCCAGAAGTTCCTCTTTCCCGGAGCACTCCTTAATCACAGGGGGATGACTCTCACGTCGGGCGGGAATCTGAGCCCTCACCCTGAGGAAGGAAGCCAGCTCCTCTCTACCCAACAGGACTGGCTTTTCTACTCTTAATGTTTAGTTGGAGTATGGCTGACGGGCGATGCCGTGTCAGGGTGCACGACACAAGCCAGCACATGTCGTTAGCAGAGTCACCGCACGACACTGTTACCGTAGCACTGCCTATATTCCCTGTTCCATACATTTTATCCCTGTGACTTATTTATTTCGTAGCTGGAAGTCCGTTATAGTCAAATTTACCTCCTTCACCTGTTTTGCACCCCCTACCCGCCGCTGCCCCGGCGACCACAACTTTGTTCTCTGTATTTGAGTCCTTTTATGCTTTCTTTTGGGTTTTATTTGTTTGTTTGTTTTGTTTTGTTTTTTTAGATTCTGTGTACATGTGAAATCATATGGTACTTGTCTTTCTCTGTCTGACTTACCTCACTGAGCACGGTACCCTCTCGGTCCAGCCATGTTGTCACAAGTGGGACGATTTCCTTCCGTTCGGTGGCTGAGTGACATTCCGTTGTGTGTACACACCACACCTTCCTCACCTGTTCGTCTGCGGATGGACACTTGGGTTGTTTCTATACCGTGTCTACTGTAAAGAATGTTGCAATAACCGGAGGGGTGCACATGTCTTCGGGATTCGTGTTTTTGTATTCTTCAGGTAAATACCTAGAAATAGAATCAGGTGATTCTGTTTCCAATTGTGAGGACCCTCCGCACCGTCCTCCAGAGTGGCTGCACCAGGTTACATCCCCAGCAGTGCACGAGGGTCCCTTTTCTCCACCTCCTCACTAACACTTGCTGCTGCTTCTCTGTTTTAACGCAGCCGTTCGGACAGGTGTGAGGCCGTCTCCCACTGTGGTTTGGGTTTGCGTTTCTCTGATGCTGAGTGGTGCTGAGCATGTTTTCGTGCGTCTGTTGGCCTATTTTAAAGTTTGTTTTTTGGTGTTGAGGTGTACGAGTCATTTAATATGCTTTGGACATAAATCCCGTATCAGAGACGCCGTTCGCCAGTATCTGCTCCCGTGCCGGAGGCTGGATCTTTTTTTGCTGATCTTTTCCTTCGCTGCGCGAACCCTTCTTAGTCTGATGTGGTCCCAGCAGTTTCTCGGCCTGTGTTTCCTTTGCCTGGGGACATTTATGCAGGAAAACATTGCAAAGGCTGAAGTCTAAGAGTTTACTGTCTGTGTTTTAGGAATTGGGTGGTTTAAGGTCTCACACTGAGGTCTCTAATCCACTCTGGGTTTATTTCTGTGTATGGTGTTGGACAGTGGCCCGGTGTCATTCTTCTGCATGCACTGTCCAGCTTCCCAGCACCATCTGTGGAAGAGACTGTCCTTTCCCCACTGGATACCCTTGCCTGCTTGGTTGACTTGATTGACCATGGGATCGTGGGTTTATTTGGGGTCTGTAGTCTGTTCCATTGATCTATGTGTCCATTGTTACGTCAGGGCCATGCTGTTTGGGTTCCTGCAGCTTTGTGGTATAGTCTACAATCTGGGGTTGGGATACCTGGAGATTTGTTCTTCTTTCTCAAGATGATTTTGACTTCGGGGTCTTCTGTGGTTCTATAAATTTTTAGGGTTATTTACAGACCCAGTTTTTTGGGATGGAAGGGGCTAAACCAGCTTCGCCAGCTCTCCTACAATCCCTCAGGGCTCTGCGGGTCGGCTTACTGCCAGACATTCCCCTGGAGCCCAGAACTCCACCCTACTCCCAGACTGAGCTGACAGAGAGACGGCAGAAGGGGGAACTCTTGGCATCTCTGAAGCTCTGTCCCCTGCCACCTTGCCCCGCAGCTGCTCCATCCTCTTCAGCAAACTGCGCCCCCCCGGGTCCCCAGGACCCTGGGACCCCTTGACTCCCACTTGCTTCATCCTGGGACCTGGGGCCGTGGAGCTGTAATTTCTGCCTCAGGGCCATCATCAGACCTGATAAGGGCTTCCAGGTCTGTAGGAGGAGTGCAGTGGTGGGAGTCAGAGAGTTCCACGGGCCTGGAGGGGAAGCCCCTGCATGTTTGCAGAAGATGGTGGTCCGGGAAGGCTTCATGGCGGCAGTGACAGAGGCCCTAGGAGACTTGCTGGAGACCGCAGGGTGTTGAGAGCATTCCTGGTGCAAAGGTGTGGAGGCTGGAGAAAGTCTGAACGTTATTCAGGAGAAACACTTTGAAAAGGTGGATGGGTGGCTGCATGGCTGGGAGGGGTTAGATTTTCCCTGTGTCTCCAAGGATGTGGGAGGGAAACCAGGGTTGAGGGCCGGCAGGCACAAGGTGACAGATTCTGTCCTGGTGTGATGCAGAACCTTCCCCGTGTCAGCACCACATTAGGAAACTCCCTTTCCTGGAGGAGTTCAGGCCGGGCCACCCCCTGCTGGGGACGTTGGGGAGCATCAGTCAAGCATGGGGGGACAGGTGGATTTTAATCAATGATTTTCAGACTGTTTTCAAGACAAATCCGTTTTCTCAAAGGGAAGCTTCTAGGGGGTAACAGACGAAGGCTGAGATGCCGGAAGAGAGCCGGCTGGGGCTTTGGAGTCCCATCGCCTTGCTGCCCCTCCCTTCCAGCTCAAGACTCGGGACGTCCTGAAGCCTTCCATCTGCCAGTCTTGGTCCCTCCGCCTCTCCCTCCTTTCTGCACACCACCCACAGGAAAGGAGCACGTGGGACATTCTAGAACATCTGCAGGGTCACCGTTTGTTGAGAAGCCTCCACGGAACAGCCGCTGCCCTGCCTGCTGAGGATGAAGCCCAGGTGAGCGCATGCTGCAGCCTGGACCCCCGTCGAGACCACGGCCTGGCGGGGAGGCAGGGTCACAACATACTTATGGGACCTTGGGAAAGGGAGGGGGCGCTGAGGGGTGGAGGTGCCTGCCCTACCCTGGGGCATCCCCAGGTTCCCCAGCTGGTTCTCTTTCTCCTACCAAACTGCCTCCAGAAGGTGACTCCTACCTGGTCGTGAAGGTCAGGGAGAAGGTTGACCAGAAGATGAGTCTCCCCAGTCTCAGCTCCCTAAGTCAGGCAGGGAAGGGACCTGGGGCTTCTAAACTCTGCTCCCCAAGCTCACACAGCCTGGAGGAGTTCCTGGAAACACCGTACCCTCAAGTGGGGCCATGAAACCCCTGTAACCACAGCAGAGGCCCCGGGCCCTTAGAGCAGAGGCTGGCACAGTCCGCTGGCAGACAGCCCCGTGACCGGCTACAGCCAGCCAGTGAGGGGCGGTGGAAACCTGACCTCCCCCTTCTGACCTGAACTTCTGACCTGCTCAGCAGTGGGGAGAGAGCCGGGACAGTCCGCCCATGGAGAAGATGGGATTTGAGGCCCTTTTGTCTCTGCGCTATTTTGTTTGTGAAAGATTTTATTTGTTGGGGCGCCTGGTGGCTCAGTCGGTTAAGCGTCTGCCTTCTGCTCAGGTGATGATCCCAGGGTCCTGGGACTGCTTCTCCCTTTCCTTCTGCCCGCCGCCCTGCCCACTTGAGCTCTCTTTCTCACAGAGAGAGAGAGAGAGTGAGCGAGTGAGCGAGCGAGCATGATCAGGTGGAGGGGCAGAGGTGGAGGGAGAAGCGGGCTCTCTGCTGAGCAGGGAGCCTGACTGGGGGATCGAACCCAGCACCCTGGGATCATGACCTGGGCTGAAGACGGACGCTTCGCTGACTGAGCCCCCCAGGCTTCCTTCGGCACGACTTTGAGCAGCTCTACCGCTTTATGTCCTGGGACTGGGCCCTTCCCCACTCTGTCTCACTTTCTTCACTTGTGCAGGGAGCTCTGGACCTAAAGTACCACGACCTCATGGAAGTGGTTGGCCTTAATGGCTGCAGGGACAGGACTGGAGCTCTTTCTTCCGACCAGCAGGTGGGCCTCTTCTCTCTCCATCCTGCGGGCACTGGGTGGGTACGGGTCAGACTCGCCCGCTCTTATCCCTGCCGCACCTGCCCCAGCGCCTGTCCATGGGGAGGGTGCTGTGGATCCAGAACACAGGTGACGGGCAAACACAGCCGACCCAGTTCCCTTCTTCGACACAACTCCTCTAGGCGCACCTGTGGGTACCTCCCAGAAGAGTGAGGTCTCTTAGGAGACGACAGATGGCTGTGGAAGATGGTAGACAGCCCTGGGTGCAGGAAAGTCAGGGCAGGTGGGGTGGCTGCATGTTGAGAGGAAGGGATATCCGCCTTTTGCCTTCTATGGGGACGAGAGCCAGTCTGATGGTCGGTCCAGGGAAGTCCTGAGCTGGATTGAGGTGACTGGGACCTGAGTAGTGGGGCCTGAGGTGGGAGTGGGGAAACAGTCAGGAAGTGAGTCCAAGGGGTTTAGCTGTGGCTTCTCACTCTGTCATTAGCAGATGAAGGGGTTCAGCCGTTAAGGGGCAGGGCCATGTGCCGCCCAGGCCCCTGGAAGGACGGGTGGGGAGCAGTGGTGGAAGGAGGACGCACAGTGCCGGTTTGGAGCTAGACTTTATTTTGCCCCCCGTTTCCCAGCCCCCCAGCTAAGGCAGTGTGGCCTCTCTGGGGCCCTCGTCGGGCAGGGGCAGGGTGTCCTGGCCTCCCGGCTAGTGGCTGTGGCCGTGGCCATGGCCACCGTGGCTATGGCAGTGGCCCTGGTCGCCGTCCCCAAAGCCTGGCCCGTGGCTGTGGCCTTCTCCTTCAGGGGCATTCTTGTGCATCTCCTCGTGGGAGGCCACGGTCAGCCTGCCCACTAGGATGGAGAACTCCTCGAAATTCAGCTGCTTGTCTCCGTTTGTGTCCAGGTCCTCCAAGATCTTGTTTATGGCTTTGTCATTCTTCTTCTGCTTCTGTGGGTTGGGGGGCAGGGCGATTAGGGCTGTCGGTTTGGCCAGGGCTGGGGACGGGGGCTCAGTCAATGACCCTGGGCAAAGGCACAGGGAACCCTGGCTCCTAGGCCTCAGGTCAAAAATTAAAAACGACCATTGGCGGTTGCCCATGGTCTGGCAGATGCTGAACATATGACACTTGCTGACTTGTCTGCATATAATCTGAGCACTACGATTCTCTCCATTTTACAGAAGAACTGAGATCAAGAGACTTGCTTGAGGTCACGCAGTTAGTGCGCACGGAAATGTCTCCTCGTTTGGTCTTTATAACAAGCTCAGCCGTCGCAGAAAAGGGGAACTAGTTCCTGCGGGTTGACAAGGCTTGGGAGCCGGAGGGGGTCATGAGCCCAGCCTTGTTCCGGTCCGAGCACCCGACTGTCCTGCTCCTGTCTCTTTTCCTGCCTCTCCCTTCTCTCTCTCTAGGTTACTCATTAGTGACACTCATTTCAACCTACACAGGGGGCAGCATCTAGGAGAACAAGATGCTTTGTTGCCTGTGTGGGGCCAGAGAGCGGTGGATGTTGTCCATTGATCCCAGAGGGTGTGACAAAGTCTGCAGGGGGGAGGATGGGAGGTGGGGGGCCAGGCTGCCGTTGGTCTCGCCCTCTGGCTGAGAAGCTCAGCCGAGTCCCTTCCCCAGACCCTGCGGGTGCCCAGCTCAGACCCCAGGCCCTTCCCACTCCAGCAGCCTCTCCACATGGCCTTCTCTTCTGCGCTTTTCCCTGCTGCCCTGTTCCCTGCTCACTCTGGAGCGGCTGCTCGGCAGGGTCTCAGCTTCCCCTCCTGGACAAGGGAGGTGGGTGCTAGGCCAGGTGTGGGAGTCACACGGAGGAGAGCCTCCCCCCACTAGCTCTTGGCCGGACCCTCTCCCGTCCGTGCTGACCAAGCGCCCTGCTTCCCCGTGTCTGCACCTGTGGGGAGCGGCCAGCCTTCCCGCTGTATCGCCTACTGAGCTGTGTGGGGCTTCGGGGAAGGCTGCCTCCTTCCCCAGGAATGGGGCCGAGACTGGAACTCAGACACCTTACCCTTCTGAGTCCAGGCCTCTGTTTTCCCAAAGTTCCCAAACTTGTAAAGAAAACTAAAAGATTGGATGAAACCAATTCTCCTCCCCCCTCCCCCCCACCCCCAGAGCTGCCTAGTCATTTGCAGATCAGGGAAATAAACTAATTATGTTACTGTGTGTTTTGTGCACACCACTGTCCCACCCACGGGGGCTTTTCCACAAGTGGTGTGTTTCCTACTCCGGACCCTGAGCGTTAGGGAGCCCCTCAGCCCTCGCACTAAAACCGCCCTGGGGGTGAGCATCTTCCCTGCTTCTGCCAAGGGATATCCTCAGTCGCTTCCCTCCTCAATTTAGGCGTTAGCCCAAAAGTCACCTTCTCGAAGGGGCCCTCCTTGCCCACCCAGCTAGTCGGCTCTCCCCACCCAGCCCACGTCACCCACAGCGCTCTCTCTTGCACCCTTTGGGGCACTGATGGGCATTGGCTTTATCTGCGTTCTTTGTTGGCCAGCGTCTTTGCTGTGTGTCCCAACCGTGGGTCCCTGTTTGCCACTACGCACTCCAGCCCGGGAGGGGGGTCCTGCACCCAGCATACGCTGCCAGTCACTCTGCTCTCTAACTTGGAGCAACTCTAGGCACAGGGCACCCGGTGCCTCTGGAGGCTGGGCTGAAGGAGTGGCCCTGCAGAGAGCATCCTCGTGCCCCCCGCCTCAGCCCGGACTGCCCGGGCTGCCCCAGGCCTGCTAGGATCCTCCGCTTACCTTGAGGAAGTTGGGCAGCTCCTTTTTGACGAGCTGCTTCAGTTCCTTCTGCTCGAGCATGTCTGGGTGCCCCAGCCGCACAGAGTACTGATGGAAGATGTTGATGATAGTCTCGATGCTGCACTCCAGCTGGGACATCTGGTCCGCCATCTTCCTATATTCCTGCACCCTGTCTGAGGAGTGGATAAGCGAGCGCTCAGGTGCTCAGAAGAAAAGGCTGCTGAGGTCCCAGGACACCTCCCACAGGCTGCACGTAGAAACAGCAGGGGAAACACAGAACGAAAGAAGCTGCCACGGGACTGAGAGCAGGTGCGCCCCACGCATGGGAGGGGTGGGCTTAGGTGTCTGGAGAGAGCTAAAGAGCAGGTGTTTGAGGACAAGGGGCTCTGGCAGAATATGAGCCAAGAAACGGTGAGGGAATTTTCAAGTGGGTGGGTCAATCCAGGAGGGCTTGGAGGAGGCCTGTCGTGGCGGGGAGGTGAGGAAGGAGTCGGGGTTTTGGGGGGAAGCTGAGCGCTTACTTACCCAAGTCACAGAGCCACACAGAGGGATGGGACGGCGCCGTGTGTGCCCAACCTTTATAGGCGGCCCCTGGCCAGATGCTCAGCTCTCGTGCGAAGATTGCTTCACAGGTGAGCAGTGTGGCAACCCTGAGTTGGACTGTCAGTGCCGGGAAAGGGGTTGGGGCGGGACAGGAAATGTCCACAAAGTTCCTTGGGCTTTTTTGTGAAATGCCCAGCCCTGGGCCTGAAGCTGGTTTGGGAGGAAGCTGGCTGGGGAGCTCTTCCTCTCCACCCCAACCCTCTGCCCTACCTGAGTCAGCGAGCCACCCCTCCCCGGGCAGCCCACACTGTCCCACTGCTGCGCCTGCGTGCGGCCCAGCCGGGCCTGCGGAGCCTTCCTCTGTCTGCCTGGCTTCCTGCTAAGCCCTCCTTGGAGGCTGAGGGGTTGGCGTGGGCTTCTGAGACTCGTGGGCTGTGAGTTGGGGCTAGGAGAGTTGTTGGAAGTGCTCCAGCCCCTTGTACGGCAGAGGAGAAGCTGAGGCCAGAGCGGGGCCTGCTTGGTGACCTTGCAGGAACTGGGCCCAGACATCCTGGTTCTTGCTTAAGGGTGATTCCGATCACACCTCCCTCTTACAGTCTGAGTGAGAGAGCCTCAGGGGGACTGCGTCTCTACAGCCATGCCTTTAGGAACTTACAACCTAGAAGACAAATATTTTTATGTAGCTTCTCGTGGGGCAAGACGCCGTCCCTCCCTGACTACAGACCTCCCTTGCCTGGGGCGGAGAGCTGAGCTGCTTGGCACAGCACAAAAAGCTCCCTGCAAACACGGCCCTGCCCCGCCAGCCTCCTCTCCCGCCCCCTCCAGCCCCCCCCTGGGGTCTCCGGGGCCCAGCTGCCACACGCACCCCAGGCCTTTGTCTTCGGGGCTTTCACCCGAGTGTCCTTCACCCACGACGGGGGGCAGCCCTACTGACCCCTCGTGGCTTGGTTCAGACGCTGCCTCGCCCAGAAGCCTGCCTGCTCTCCCCGACTGGAGACAACTGTTCTTCCCCCAGAATCGTTCCCCCCACTTCCGACTCTCAACGCATCTTCTCCTGGGTTGTGCACGTACTTTGCCTTTGTCTGACAACTGCCTGTAGATCCTCTAGGGAGGTTCTTCATGCTCCCACCCTCCTGAGGACACAACCCAGGGCTTGGCTGACGGGGACCTCACACTTGCTGAAGGATCACGCCCAGTGTGGCAGCCTCGCGCCCCCTCCCCCGCCCAGGCCCAGGAAGCATTCTCGGAGGACTTAACTATGGGTGCTGCCTTTATGCTTTTGCTCCATCCGACCTTTCCTGCATCTGGAAAGGTGTCCTTTTCCGCCTCCACCAGCTCCTCTGTCCCGTCTTCATGGACCTCCTTTGCCTTCCCAGCCCCTCTTCCCCGCTCGGCCTTCTGAAAGCCCCAAGCGCCGCTGCGTGTGCTGCACCATGGCCTCGAGCACGTCCTGCCTTGCTCTGCTGAGATGGCACATGGGATTGTGGTTAAGAGCTCAGACTGGCTGTGTGACCTTAGGCAGTTTACTTAACCTCTCTGGGCTCCCTTCTTGGTCATTAAAACAGGAAAAGAACAGCCTGTCTTGAGAATTGAGACTGTACGTGTAAAGGTGGAAGAACTCAGTAGACAGGAGGCATTCTTATTAGTTATTGTTTCATTCATTAATATCAGTATTGCTTGAACACCTACTATGTGCCACGCAGTAGAGCTAGATGCTGGGGGAACGTGATGGATGAGTCATAATACACGGAGGGGACGTAATCTTACATCTCACATTCCTAATCGCATTTTGGGAGCTAAGGGCAGGGCCTGGCACAGTGCCAAACACACAGCCAGCATTTAGGACAGACTTGCTGGATGTGTGCTGCGGTGGCCGAGCCAGTCACCCCCGACGGAGTGGACGGAGCAGGGCGAGGTCGGCCCTCCCTTGTGTGCACCTGCGGAGGAAGCTCGGGCTGCTAGGGAATCTGCCAGGCGCCCCAGCAGGTGCCTGGGGCCTCGGCCGTGCGCCCCGTGGCGCCCTCTGCGGGCTCTGCGAGAGCACGTGCGCTCTTGGCCCCGGACCCCAGGCAGGAGTTTTCGCGGGAGGCAGGCACCGGAGCGACTGGGAGGCTGCTGGCTCTGGGGCAGTAGCATCACCAGAAGGGCAAGTTGGGGCGACTCACGCAGGGCCTCCGGCCGGGGACACTAGGGAGTGGTGGAGACGGTGGCCAGTGGGACCCTTCTTTCCTGGAAGGGCAGCGGTCTTCAGCCTCAGGCTGTGGTGGGAAAGCGGACCCGGTGTCGTCCCATCTCCTGAAGGCCCAGAAAATACCAGTTTTATGTGAAAACTCCTGCTTATAAAATTGGTCCACTCATTCTAAAGAAAAATAAAAGCATTAAGAGGAAGGCATGGTGTGTGCTGAAGAAAGCGCGACCCCGGGGTCACGGCTTGGGCTGTGGGCCCAGCCTGAGGCCCTGACTGTCCGGCCTGCCGCGCAAGTCACTTCTGCGGCCCTGGATGAATGTCTGTTGGACGAGTACATGCGGGAGTGCACGAATAAGTGAGGAAAGGAGGCAGCGTGAAGTCGCACGCTGGTCTGTTGCCCCGTGACTCTCCGCAGAGCCTCGTCTGTGACCGCAGAGGGTAACTCAGGATTGAAGTAAAATGGGGGAGGCGGAGACCAGGAGCTGCGGCAGGTGGGACTGAGCCTCGGGGCACGCTTTGAAACAGGCGGGCAGTGGGCTCCTTTGTATCAGTAGACCATAGTGGCCCCCCGGGCCCAGGCTGGTCCCAGCTCAGGAGAGCCTCGGGCTGAGCTTGTGGAGGTCCTGACATGGGCGGGCTATTTCTGGCTCCTTCCATCGCTGCTCCAACGCCATCTATCCCCCTCTCTGCCAACCGAGGCCAGAGGCTGGGATGTGGGGTGATGGGGAGTGGGGTCTTCTCCTTGGGGGAATCTCAGAGCCTCCTGCTAGGGCCTGATTTAGGGCCGTTCCCCTGGTTCCAGACAGTGATTCTGGAGGGTGCCGTTGAAAGAGAAGGGTTTCCTCAGCTGTGGCTCAAACAAGTAAGCGACCGTGTAAGCATGTCTTCCTTCCTGGTGCCCAGGACCAAGAGTGGGTCTGTGTCCCCACGGGTCTGCCCCCATCCTGCTGTTGTCTCTCAGGGAAGTTTGTCTCTTCCACGTTGTCGGTATCCAACCAGGTATTTTAGTGGGGCCGTAGCGGAGGCCCACAGGTGGACCTTCCCCAGGCTCTGTGCCCTTCAGCCCGCAGGGTCCTGCACGTAAGCTCACGGCCGGGCGAGGGGCCAAGAGCTGGACTCTCGCCCTAGCTTCTCCAGACTTGTTGGATGGGCTTTAGAAAACATTTCTGTGTCTGGGACTCCCTTTTCTTGCTCATCACGTGAAGAGGTTGGTTCAGCCGGCCTTCCCGTCCTTTCTTGCACTGACTCTGGGTTTCGATGCGGTCTTGGTGGGCTCCGCGAACACCACTAGCCTCATGCCCTGCCCCCCCGTCTGACCCCCTGGCTTTCTGCTGCTACCCTGCAGATAAAGGCAGGTTTCCTCTCCTAACAGAGCAGCTTGAGCCTGGGCCCAGCCTTTTCCAGGCTACAACCTGCTGGCCTCTCCCCTCCACAACCTTATCCCCCATGCCCTACCCTCTTGCTGCCCTCCCCGCTGCACATCCTCCTCCCCATATGCTCTCCTTCCAGCCCCTCCCTTCCTCCTTGCTTCTATCCCAGCGCAGGACCCCCAGATGCTCTTCCGTGGAGAGCTCACCTTGGCGCCCCACAGCTCGTTCTGTGTGTAATGGGGGGACATGGGTACTGTCGACCCCTTCCTGTACCTTTGGGCTCAGTCTACACTAAGCTTTGACTGCCCCTTGTGTCCTGCACTGAGGTCCCTGAGACACGCTGCCCCTGGCCACACTGCTCCGGCATCACCAGTGTGACCCTTTCAGCAACGTGCCTTCTTAGATCCTCCATGTGCTGTAGCCCCGAGTCCAGTCACTGCCCCCCAACTCCATCTCAGCTGGCCTCCCTCAGAGCCATTGTGATTTCTGGGAAACTGTACTTCCTTAATGGAAAAATCTGGCGGCCCCTTTTCTGTTTGTGTCGTCCGTTTTCCAATTCTTCCTCCTCGCGTATCTCTTGTAGAACCATTATGTGCTTGAGGTTCCAGATCCTTCCACAGGTTCCTGACCAGTAATATCTCAGCATCTCCCCGTTGGCTTCCTTTGCTTGTCAGGAACACCTTGGTGTTTGGTCCCCCCCCAAAATGGGTCCCCCAATAACGGGTCTGTGATTAAAGGAGCGAGACTGATACAAAGCGAAGGTCAAGCAAAGCTTTATTTCGCGCCAAGCATCCAGAGTCAGACCGACCGTCAAACAGACCGGTCGGGGCCGCCCCTTACAGAGGACGACCCCTCCCTGCTTTCCAGACTAACTTTTATAGAGCGGAGGCCATGTGGTTGGGCCTGGCCACACACAGGTGGCTAATTGAATGACAATTCACCCCACAGTAGCCATGGAAACTAGCCCATCGCCTTGGTAGCTAGGGAGACAGTGTGCGCCCCCACTGATCGGATGTCTCCACCAGGCCTGACCCACCCTTGTATCTGGGCTTTGTTACCTGAAGCTGGTTTCCGGAACTTGTTTTTAAGTCCCCTGGGGGAAGGGGAGCAGGGACTGTTTAAGGGTTAAACAACAAAGTTATTGTTTAACCTCAGTGGAAGCCTCTGGCTAAAATAAAAATACAAAACAGGTCCTCATACTTGGCAGTGTGCAGCCCTCTTCCACGTGCATTAGCATGTTGGCGTCCAAGTACCGGCCTCTGGGGCTGCCCCAGTTGTGTTAGCTCCTCGAAAGAGGGTGTTCTCATGTTTGCTCATTCCTGGATGATAGGTTTGGCGTGGGAGAGACATCTGATAACCATTTGCAGAGTAACGTGAGTGACTGACTTGGTTTTGGTGGAACCCATGTTTACAGGTTATTTCCTGTAATTAAGAAGTTGTGCAGCAGGGAGAAAGCAGAGAAGAAAACAAAGGAGACGGGGAGGAAGGGCCCAGGAGTGGGCCAAGTCCCCCAGGCAAGAGCAAGGTGTGTGCTGCCCCCTTGTGGTAGGGTTAGCTGTGGGGTTAGGGCTTAAGGATTCTCGTTCTGGTTAGCTAGGGTCAATTTATTTGCCTTTTAAAAAAAGATGTCAGTGCTTCAACAAGACATTTTCTTAGAGTATTTTACAGTGAGTAAAGGTTAGCTTTTATCCCAAATAGTTAGGGAAAAGCACCAAATGTTCCAAAGTGACATTTAAGTCAAAATATCTTTTTTTTTTTTTTAAAGATTTTATTTATTTATTTGACAGACAGAGATCACAAGTAGGCAGAGAGGCAGGCAGAGAGGGAAACAGACTACCCGCTGAGCAGAGAGCCCGATGCGGGGCTCGATCCCAGGACCCTGAGATCATGACCTGAGCCGAAGGCAGAGGCTTAACCCTCTGAGCCACCCAGGCGCTCCTAAGTCAAAATATCTTGACATTTATGTTTTATTGTCAAAATAATCAAAAACAGAGTTGCTCTGTCACTCTTCTGCCAGATGGATTCACTGGCCCTGTCTTTCTGGTCTTGGCTGAAAAGCATCTTCTCTGTGGGCTTCCTGAATGGGCCTCTCTGAATAGGACGGCTCTCTTGGCACTTAGCCTGCACTCCTTCCTATTGCCGATCCGTTGATTACATCCCACGCTCTTTGCAAGCTCCCAGGTGGGACCAGAGCTATACATTTGCACAAAGTCGATACTCCATAAATATTTATTAATAGACAAGTATGGGTTTCTTTTTAATCAAAAATATCCATGTTTTATCAGTGAATTTTTTACCATTTCAGAATATATTTGGAGAAGGCTACTGCTTCATGACTATAGGTCTGTCAAGGCCGTGGCTTTCTTATATCCTGCGTCACGCTTCCCTGAGCTAGCCAGAGAGCTCATGACCCATGTAGGAAGCTCAGCTTCAGACTTTAGGGGTGAGTTCTGTGAAGGCGCTGGTGGCATTGGGGGACTTGTCCTGCTGGACACCACCGTGTCTGGGGCCAGATGTGATGTGAGCACCCCCTCTTTCCCTAGCCATTTCCATCTTCCTCTACCCTGTGTCAGCATGTGGGTTTCTCACCAACCGTATCTTTGCCGGCAAACCCTGAGATGGCCCGTGGCTTGGGACTCCACTGACATCCCAGAGTCTCGTTACAACCAGTGTCAGAGGTTTCTGTGGCCCTGACATGACCCTTGTTCCCAGAGTAGGCCCCAGCAAGAGTCCCATGAGAGATGGGGAGTCCAGGAAAGATCAGTGGGTGATTGCGGCTCCAGCTGAAGCGGCTCTGGGGGACCCTGCTGGAGGCCATCTCCCCTCTCAGTCTGGCTCGTTCTCTGATTTCCAGCATGACTTAGGAGAATCACTTCCTTGGAGCTTCAGGCTCCTCATTTCTAAAATGAGGAAATGTTTTTAGATGAATGGATTCGTTCAAGACTATGGGATGAACTCTTAGGAAGTTCTGGGCAGTCTCCAAGGTGGCTTCTATCTCAGGAGTTCTGACTCCCTTCGTCATCGCTCCTATGGAGCTCCCCCATTGGACACAGTAGCTGTTCCGTGGACATTCCCCAGGGCAACACTGGACTAGCCAGTGTCTTCAGGGTGTGACCGCAGGTCATCTGATGTGGCTGAGGGGCCATGAGCCATTCTGAGCCCAAACCAAGGTCTTGGCTGTGCTGCCTTCCTTGCACGAAAATAGCAGTGCCTGGATCAGGCGTTCACTGCAACGGCTGAGCGGCTTAGGGAGGACCTTGCCCAGGACACTAGTCCCGTGACACTGTGAGGGCACTCGGCGTCCACATTTAAGTCATGCAAAGGAACAAGTGATTCTGCATCAGGGTAGATGATGCAAGGGTTAGCTTTAAAGCAAACGTGACAAAGAAAAATTTAGATGACAGAATAGAAAGTAGCTAGACGTACTCTGTATTATGGCCTTAGTGGGAAAAGTGAACCATCTGGTCAGAAAGAGGAATGGGAGATCCAGGAAGCAGCCTGGAGTCGTCCAGGGGTAGGGGGGTGTGTCATGGAGGAAGGGACCAGGAGGCTCCTCACAGGTTCCAACAGGGCAGCGTCAGGGTGTGCACTGGGCCTGACCCACGGCCCCCAGGGGCCCTGGGGGCAGTCTAGGTCCAGAGGATCTACAGAAATGCAGATCGTTCTGCGCAGAGCCTTCCTGGTCTGTCTCCTTGGTTCCTGGGTGTGGCTCTTTCTCTGCTTCTGGAGGCAGATGGTGGATTGTCCTTCGTTTCCTCTGGGCTGCACTCTTTTGTGTGCAGTCAGTGCTGTGGCGGATGCTGATTCTTCCTGCAACGAAGTGGAGTAGAAGTCCTCCTTGTGTCCTAAGTAGACCTGAAGAGATTCAACAGTAACAGCCTCTTCCCAGGCCCCCGGGCCTTCCTCTGCTCGCCAACTCTGAGGTTTTAGAAAACATCTTCAATTCTCAACAGGTTGAGAGAATTCGTTTGGTTTTAAAAAACTCAGCAAAGTCACACTTTTCATAATCTCTGCCATGATCTGTAAATATTGAACGAACGTGGTTGGACACGATGAAGGAAGCATGGGCTTTGCAGTGGGGTTTGGGGCACTGTTGACTCCCTGTTGCCCCCGTGTGACCACTCTCCAGGGAGCACGTGGCCTAATGTGTTCTGATTTACCGGCTTCAAGGGAGAAGACAGAATGTTTGTCCCTAAATTCCTTAGTTCCTAACAACCATCCTCTAATTTATGAGCAATATTCTAAATCGAGTATATCTTAACTGGAGATTCGGGTGAGGTCAGGGTCAAGTCACACACATTAACTATGGACAGTATTCTTACCTGCCTAAGGTGCTTTTAAACATTCAGTGGGAGAGGATAGAGTCACCCTGGCACCAAGTCCGTGACCTGTCCCCAGAAATAGGTCACTACACCTAATGATTGTATCATCTTAGCTGAGGACCAGGAACTGGTACTATATACGTCCTCTCCAGGTAGGATCTGTGGCCAGCTTGGTCATCTCCCTTGGACACCCACACCAAGCTCAGCCCAGCCTCTGCTCTGCTCAAGGGCAGCAAACAGACAGACCGTGGGCAAGTGGGTTCGGGATCTGGTTAGGGTTCAGGTTACGGTTCAGGGTTTGGGTATGGGTTGAGGTACGGGTTCGGGTTCGGATAGGGTTTGGGTTCGGTTTCGGGTTCGGGGTTCGGGGTTCGGGTTAAGGGTTAGGGGTTCGGGTACGGGCTTCTGTTAGGTTCAGTATTGGGGTTCTGTTTCGGGTTAGGATTAGGCCCTGAATGCTGGCTCGCGGCACGTCCATCTGTCCTCCCCCTGCTGACCTTCCTACTCCTTGGCCTCCTGTCATCCTGGGTCCTCTCCACCTCCTCCTTAAACATTTATGAATGGTCCCAGGAGCAGGGGGGCAGGAGCGGGGTCTCAGGAGGGGCTGCCACGATCCTGTGCCCCACACAACACTGAGAAAGTAGCCACAGGACATTCTGTCATGAGGACTGGGATGAGGATCCCATCCATCTCCTTGGGCATGAACAGGGTTCCATTCCCTGCCGTCTCCACCGCTGCTATGCCAAATACTCCTGAAAACACGTCTGTGACAAACCGGGCCCGAGTTTCTGGGGGTGAGTCCCAGGCTGAGCCGTGCTAGGTGATAGGTGCCCCTGTGGCCTGGGATGGGTGCCGCTCACTGTTGTCCCAGACAGGGGTGCCTGTCACCCCTCTCTCCAGGGGACCTGCATCGGACCTCTGCTTCCTCACGTTCTCCCCAGGGCTGCTGGTCCCCAGACCAGACACCTGCCAGTCTGAGGGGGACCAGCACTGCCTCCCCAGGGTTTCCTTGCCCGAGCCCTTCCCCGGGAGCTCCTGCATCTCCTGACACATACTTCCTGTGTGCCTATCCTCCCCCTTGAACTTGCACGCGTTTAGTCTCTGTCCCTGTGGGACCCAGGGACTTGGAGTATGGACTGGAGCAGACCCATGGGAAACCTTTCTCTGGCCTTGGGTTGTGAGCAATGCTTTTGCTCTCCGCGGGGTGTCTTCCGGCTTTCTGCTTTTCCCTGGTTTCTGTGTGGGCCACAGGAGGAAACGGCCGTGTCCTGTCTGGGGGCCGACTGTGGTGTCCCAGCAGGAACAGGGGCCTTGGCCCCAAGATTGTGCCCAGAATTCCTAAAGGGGTCCCTGTGATGACATCTCACCTGGAGCCCATTGGGCGTTTCATCATCAAATAAGGGACATTCTATGTCAAACAGAGGAAAACAACAAAACAAAACAAAATGAGTGCGCTTTGAGAATAGGTGCAGGCACCAAGGCATCTATTGAGTGATTCCCCTTCCGGAAACCTCCAGAACACATGCAGGAACAGAGAGAGAAAGTGGCTTAGGGGTTGCGAGGGGCCAGGCTGGGGGAGCAACGGGCAGGGAGGGCTTGGGCTCAGGGTCTCCTTTGGGGAAGGAGAGGTCCCGCAGCGATGTTCTGGGGTGTGGTGGCACAGCGTTGGGAACATACTTCGTGCTCATGACGTGTTCAAGGGAAAACAAGTACTTTTATTTAAAATAAGTAATAAACCACACACAGGAGATGGACGGCAACTATAACGGTGACTACATACAGGAGAGGAAGAACATAGGGGGAGGGGATGCAACATTCTGGGGGGATGCCGGGGTCAGGGGCGGGAACGGAGGGTGATTTTACAGGGAGATCTCCCCGCAGAGTTGTGGGCTCTGGATGGGGCTCTGGGAGCCCCGCAGGAGCAGGTGTAGGGGCAGGGGTTGGGATCGGGGCGGGGACAGGGTCAGCAATAGTGGCCCGTGCAGGATCCAGAGCAGGAGCTGGGTCCGAGACAGGAACAGGAGCACAGGCAAGGGCAGGGAAAGGAGCAGGAGCAAGGGAAAGGGGCTGGGTCTGGGGCGGGAACAGGGGCCTAGGCAGGGGCAGGGGAAGGGGCAGTGGTCGGGGCAGGGCCAGGGGAAGGGGCGGGGGCAGTTGAAGGGGAAGAAGCAGGGGCAGGGTCTGGGTATGGGGCGGGAACAGGGGCACAGGCAGGGGAAGGGGAGGCCGTCCTGACAGGGGCAGAGGCAGGGGCAGGGGCAGGGGCAGGGCCAGGGGCAGGGGCAGGGGCAAGAACAGGGGTAGGACCAGGGTCTGGGGCAGGCGCAGGGACAGTGGCCCTGGCAGGGAAAGGAGAAGGGACAGGGGCAGGGGCAGGGGAAGGGGCAGGAGCAGGAGCAGGAGCTGGGGCAAGTGCAGGGGTGATGGCCGGGGCACGGTCAAGGGCAGGAGCTGGGTCTGGGGCAGGAACAGGGGCACAGGCAGGGGAAGGGGAGGCTGTCCTGGCAGGGGCAGGGGACGGGGCAAGGGAAGGAGCAAGAACAGGGTTAGGACCTGAGTCTGGGGCAGGCCCGGGGGCAGGTGCCAGGGCAGTGGCCCTGGCAGGGAAAGGAGAAGGGACAGGGACAGGGACAGGGGCAGGGGCAGGTGCAGGGGAAGGGGCAGGAGCAGGAGCCGGAGCTGGGGCAAGTGCAGGGGTGATGGCCGGGGCATGGTCAATGGCAGGAGTTGGGTCTGGGGCAGGAACAGGGGCACAGGCAGGGGAAGAGGAAGGGGCAGTGGTCCTGGCCGGGCCAGGGGAAGGGATGGGGGCAGTTGAAGGGGAAGAAGCAGGGGCAGGATCTGGGTCTGGGGCAAGAACAGGGGCGCAGGCAGGGGAAGGGGAGGCCATCCTGGCAGGGGCCGGGGCAGGGGCAAGAACAGGTTTAGGACCTGGGTCTGGGGCAGGCACAGGGGCAGGTGCCGGGGCAGTGGCCCTGGCAGAGAAAGGAGAAGGGGCAGGGGCAGGGGAAGGGGCAGGAGCAGGAGCTGGACCAAGAGCAGTGGTGATGACTGGTGCAGGGTCAAGGGCAGGGTTTGGGTCTGGGGTGGGATCAGGGGCGCAGGCAGGGGAAGGGGAGGCTGTCCTGGCAGGGGTAGAGGCAGGGGCAGGGGCAGGGGCAGGGTTAGGACCTGTGTCTGGGGCAGGTGCCGGGGCAGTGGCCCTGGTAGGGAAAGGAGAAGGGACAGGGACAGGGGCAGGGGCAGGGGCAGGGGAAGGGGCAGGAGCAGGCGCTAGGGCAGGTGCAGGGGTGATGGCCTGGGCACGGTCGAGGGCAGGAGCTGGGTCTGGGGCAGGAACAGGGGCCCAGGGAGGGGCCGGGGAAGGGGGGGGACCAAGGGAGGATCTGGGTCAGGGGCCAGAACAGGAGCCCAGGCAGGGGCAGGGGACGTGGGAGTAGCTCTGGCAGGGCCAGGGCCAGGGGGAGCGGCAGGAGCAGGGCTGGGGGCAGGAGCCGGAGCCAGCTCTTCCTGGACAGCATCAGCATCTCCGTGGGCAGGCGCCCGGTCCCCTGTCGGCTCCCGGTCACCTGCGGAAGTCTCTCCAGTCACCACGTCCCCCTGCGGAGTTGCTGAAGTTGGGAGTGGGTCTAGGTCCTCCGCTGGAGTATCTGGGGGAGGAGGGAAGGTCACCCTCGGGCCTGCCTCTGCCTGTGGCTTTGCAGAGACAGGGCACAGCCCAGGGCCTCCCAGAGAAGCCGCAGCCACGCAGGAACCCTCACCGGGACGTCTCCCCGACTGCAGTCCACCCCCTGGGCGCTCCGAGCCAAGTCGTCGCTCCTGGCCCCACACCAGCCTGTGGGGGCTTCTCCCTGTGGGGCCCGGCACCGACCCATCCCCACACAGCCACAGGCACCCCTTCCCAGCCTTCTCACCCTCGGCCTTGGGCTCCGTGGGCTCCGTGTCCAGGACCGCGGTCCAGTGGAGTACCGGGGGCCGTGGTCTGGGAGGGACCGGAGGCCTTCCCAGGACCGGGGACTCCTGGGTCAGGGAGGAGTGCGCGTCTTCCCGCCTCCTTCCGATGTCATCCGGGGCCTGCCGAGGCAGAGACGGGGAGTGCGCAAGAGGCGTCAGAGCCCTGCCCGGCCACACCCACCGTCCTCCTGCCCGGTCCCCCAGCTTCTCCCGGATCCCACGCAGACCTGTGCGTGCACGGCCCCGCACCTGGGTCAGTGACCCATCCCTGCAGGGTCTCAGGAGAAACTCTGGGCAGAAGGGGGCAGCCCCCACACCCCATCCCACCTAGCCAGCCTTCACCTGGGGTGTGAACATGACCTGCCCACCAGGCATCTGACCCCTCATCGGCCTGCTCCCGCTCGGGGCGTCTCCACCCCCGATGAGCTCTCTTTACACACACACACACACACACACACACACACACACACACACACACACACACAGACGGGGAGGAGACCTGGGGCTCCACGGGTCGATCAGAAGGTGTGGGGCTGGCTGACGCTGAGCCTCCCGGTGTCCCCTTTGGATTCTTGTTGCCAAAGGGCCAGAGGCGTCAAGGAGCCCTGGCACGACCTCCTCCGGAGGGAGCGGACGTGTCTGGCGGGCGAGCTCTCCTCCGCCTGCGTCCTCTGGACTTCGGTAGGCAGCACAAGAACATGTCGCTTCCTTCAGGATGTCCCCAGAGGTGAGCTGGGCAGGGGGTTGTCTCTGGAATGTGGGTGCCTGGATACGTGGGTTCGAATTCCGTCGGGCTCTGTCGTCAGGGAAGTGAGGTCACCACTGCCTGGGGGCTCCTGACCCGACTTCCTCCTCACCCCAGAGCTCCCTGAGGGCGCCCCTCCCCCAGCTGCTCCAGGCTCTCCCTCCACCCCATGCCCGGTCTATCCAGTGACCCCCACCCAGCCTATGCCCAGCCCCTGGGAGGCCTGGGTGCAGCTGTTGTCCCCGCTGGGAGGGCCCGGAGCTGGGTTCAGACCGGGCTCCTGCTCCTGCCCAGGACTGTGACCGCGGACCCACCCTGTGGCTCTCAGGGCCTCCCCAGTCTCCCCGTCTGCCCATTGGGGGTGTTCTGGCTTCTACTTCGAGGGATGCCATCAGGGCTAGGACCGCTCCGTACGTTCTATACCCGCTCTCCCAGGAGGCTGGGGCACACACTTGGCAAGGCAAGGAGGAGCCAGGGGCTGGGCGGGGCATGGAACACAGCCCGGAGGGGCCTGGATCTGCTCTGGGATCCAGGCAAAGCCACCCTCCTCCCGCCTGTGTCCCATCACCCGTGGCAAGGTTGCAGGGCGTGGATTCCGACCTTGGTGACACAGACTTCCAGGGGCTCCCATTAGGTTTGGGTCCAAGGGCCTCGTCTGCGCCCATGTGCTGGGCAGCCCTCACAGTGGTTCCCGGGCATTCCCGAATCCGTCCTCCCAGGGTGCATGGCCCGTGGGACTGAGAAGGGGACAACATGTTTGGCTGTCGTTTCCCAGCTGGTGGAGGAAAGTCTGTGACTTCTCCTGGTTCCCTCTCTCCTGTGTTCAGCGTCTGTCTCTGTCTTTGTCTTTGTCTCTGTCTCTGTCTCTGCTTTTGTGGGTCTCCCAGGAACAGGATCTGCGGGCTCCAGGGGTGATGGGAGAAACCTCAGAAGCCCCCCTTGTCCCTGTTTCCCTCTCCTGGGCTGGTGCTCGGTTCCTTGCCAAGGCCTTCTCCCCCCGAGCAGAGCACTGAATCTGGAACCTCTTCCCAATGGGGACCCTGAGGCTGCAACAAGGAGGGTCCGGACCTTGGTCCCCAGACCAGGGGTCTAGTGCTCTGCCACATCGCACAAGCCCACATCGTCAGCCCCCCAAGCCT